>NW_024870834.1:3292500-3918000 GCF_019054845.1 Dipodomys spectabilis
ACAGCTGCCTGGGAAGGGGGTGATCCACGTTTTAGACACAGCAGACCTGGCCTGACTCCCTGTGCATGCAAACCGGTCCATCGAGAAATAGTCAACAAAGCCACCTTGTATCCCCCAAACCCACACGCGCCCCTTTTAAGAGCCCTACTCAGGCCTCATTTCCTCTAAGTTTGGGGGTCCAAGTTCTTCACGGTGGCTTCTTGCAGAAAACCCACAAGGGTGTTCTAACAGGAGAGAGGGGGAGGTTCCTTTCCTTGCACTGACTGATGAGTTCTCAAACTGTCCTTTTCCATCTTCACCCCGTCAGCCAGGCTCACTGGGAGAAAATAAAACCCGATTATGGAAGCCGTGAATACCCATACACGGTGTACCCCGCCAGGACTAGCCCTGCCCAGGAAGGGCTGTGCAGATCCGAATCTTGTTACCATTGCTGAGCCAAGCACCTCCATTTATTTTATTCCTTCCCCCCCCCCTTTTGTATGATTTGGCTTTTTTTCTTGCTAAGACTATTTCATAGAGCTTTGTAATAATCTTCCTGAATATGCATGCCGGCATTAATTTTTTTTTCAAAAAAAAAACATGAAGGTTTGAGAACTGGAAAATAGGATTATAGAAACATGCATGAATAATTGGGAGGCAACGGAAACCTGTCACTTTGTTCCCCCGTCTCTGTCAAATCTGATCCCTTTCTTCCCAGTCTTATTTTGTTGGTTGTTTGTTTCTTCCTGCCTGTCTTTTCTCCAAGTCCTGTCTTGTGGTAGAAACTTTCCAGAAGAAGGCTACCTGAAGCCTTCAGCAGGGTTGAGAGCTGAGATCTGTAGGTCAGGCTCTCTGGTTCCACGTCTTGCCTAAGCTCCAGGCTCTGACCAGAACTCACTGTAGGTTTTTGACAAGGAAAACACAGGCCCAGAGCCCCCTTGGCATCAGATATATAGAATGCACAGAGATGGACATTCTTGAACCTCTTTGAGCTGCAGAATCGAGTTGGGTGGCGACCCCGGGGTGTATCTTTGCAGGAAATGGCTCCAGTGATTGGAGCTGTCATGGATCCATCTTGGAAGAAACACTGCAAGTTCTGCACAAGTCCTGCCTGCCCCAGCCCCCAGCCCCACCCCCACCTCCACCAGGGCAGGTACATCAGTGCACTGCTCCAAGCAGTGAGGATCTGCAAGTAGAAAGAGATGAAAACTTACAATGAGCGGTGACTCTGTCTACCTGTCCATCTTAGGACAGATGAACAAGCGACCAAAACTGTCCTTTAATTACCAGTCACTGGCATCTCACCAGATACCAGAAAATAACCCGAACCATCAAAAATAATTAGCTTATGCTCACTTGTGCTAACAGTGGAAGGTGGCTGCCTTTTGTGAAACATAGGGGGACAAAGGGGCAAATCTACCCCAGACATCAGGTTTCCCTTTTGTTTTTGCAACGATGCATTGACATTACTGTGAATTCTCCTGCTCAGACGAGATGATGGAAGAGAGGCTCTCCTTGAGCCATCCCCACAAGCGACTCCCTGCATCTCTGACTCTGTGTGTTTTGGTGGGAGGGGGGAATCCATGTCTCATGCACTGCAGATTCCCCCTCCCCCCTGCATAAATCAGATGTTGTGATTTGTGTATGTTTGTGTACCTGTGTGTGTGTGTGTGTGTGCGCACGTGCGCCAGTACTGGGCTTGAACTCAAGGCCTAGGTGCTGTCCCTGAGCTTTCTTGCTCTACCACTTCACCCACAGCTCCACTTCTAGCTTTTTGCTGGCTAATTGAATATAAGTCTCGACTTTGGGGGGGGGGAGGCTGGGAAGGGATGTGAAGGGTAAACCAAAGGAGGAGGCTGCAATGCTTGGTAAGAAATGTACGCATTATCCTGCCCATGTAATTGTAACCTCTCTGTACAGTATGTTCACAAATAAAATAAAATTAAATTTAAAAAAAAAAAAAAAGAGTCTCGACTTTCCTGCCTGGCTGGCTTCTAACTGTGATCCTCAGATCTCAGCCTCCTGAGTAACTAGGACTCCAGGTGTGAGCCACCAGTGCCTGGCTTTAATGGACATTCTTTCAGAGCAGTGAGAATGGGAACAGGATGTCAGGACTGACTTTACAAGAAAGGAGGAGGAGGACGGGGACCTCATAAAATCCAACCTCATAGCCTGTCAGGATCCGTGTGTGTGTGTGTGTGTGTGTGTGTGTAGAAAACACATTTGGTAGAAATGCTGGAGACTTTCTGGTGCACTTTAATTATCAAAGCCTCGTAGGACAAGTGGAGCAGCGCGGCATCTCTCCACTATCTGGTGCCGTTGGTCTAGCATAATCACCAAGGCTTTTTTGTTGTTGTCGTTTCTCCTCTCAGGTCCTGTTGGTGTGTAGCAACATTTAGATTCTCCAGCTGTGGGCGTTCATCATCCCCCACTGTATAGAAAGGAGCTGAGTTCATGTTCTAGAATGCAGCTATGTCGGGCATGCCACCGGCCAAAGGAACCGGGAGCCGGAGTCCCAAGCCCTCGGGGTCTGACCTGGGATGGGTAACATGGTGGTCACCCCTTAAACAGCCTCCGGACATAGGTATCCTCCATTTGCAGCACTGTTGAGATCTCTACCTCTCTATCTTAAAGGGTATCTTTCTGGAAAATTCTACCATGTTGGACAGATTTATTCCAATGGGGATCCTCTATCCCTTCCCCATTGAAAGCAAACCACTTCTGGGGTGCACAGTGCAGTCCCACCTCTCTAGCAGGCCTGATAGAAAGCTGGGCTAGTTCTTGTCTTTAAACCCCCCACCAGGAGAGGGTTTGAAGAATTGCTCGTATCATGGATACCAGAGAGGGGAATTTTAAGTAGGCAGAATGTAATCACCCAAATTGGAATTCAGCCAGGACACTGCCAGGGCAATTACTCCTCTTCGTGTGCTAAATGCCAGGGGAGTATAAATGACCCCACTTCTGCACCCCATGCAAGCAGGGGGACCCTCGGGGGCCAGGAGCCCAGGGCCTAGCACAGACAAGCAGCCCCTCCCACGCCGCCTCCAGCTCAACCCCATCTCCAACCCATCCTGCACAGTTTCACTAACACAACGGGTTTAAAGCTGAAGTCAGAAATGCATTCTGTGTGTGTGTGTGTGTGTGTGTGTGTGTGTGTGCGCGCGCGCGCGCGTGCGCCAGCACTAGGTTTTGAACCAAGGGTCTGGCCACTGTCTCTGAACTTTTGTGCTCCAGGCTAGTTAATACTCTACCACTTGAGCCACAGCTCCACTTCCAACCTATTGGTAGTTGATTGAAGAGTCTCATGGTTTCTCCTGCCTGGGCTGCCTTCAAACCCAATCCTCAGATCTCAGCCTTCTGAGCAGCTGGGATGACAGGCATGAGCTACTGGCTGTGTCACACCAGAAATGCATTCTTCAAATGACAGCCTGCACCCAGGCCTGCCAGTGCCCAGGCCCCGGGTTAAGAGCTCCCCAGGTCAAGAGTTCCCCGGGTTTTGCATGGCATAGCCAGCCTCCCAAAGACTCCTGAAGGCTGCTTTTCCCTGACCCAAACCCTACCTCTCCTCCGGGCTACACTACACAGCACTGTCAGGCCCAGCCTCCCCTCCCCCAAGTCCCCAACCCCCATCTCTGCTGGAAACACCTGGACTAGAATCCACCCAAGCTTTTACTCCTTTGTGCATTTTTCTCTCTCTTTGGCAGCAAGGGTTTTTTGTTTTAGACTTTTCAGTATTGTAAGCAGGACCGTAGTGAACGCCTCTGGTATGTTTGTCTTTGCATACTTTGCTGCTATGTCCTTGAGACGATTTCCTAGCAATGGGACTGCTGTTCTAAGGGAGTGCACACCGCACAGAAGGCTCAATCGTCCAGTGGCCTTCTGGACAGATCCACACACCACTGACTGGTTTTGACCTGACCCGACAGTACAGTTTTTCTTCTGAACATTAGCTTCAACCCTGAAGACCACACACATCAATTAAAGAAAAGATACCCAAGCCAGGCACTGGTGGCTCACACCTGTAATCCTAGCTACTTAGGAGGCTGAGATCTGAGGATGATGGTTCAAAGCCAGCAGGGGCAGACAAATCCAAGAAATTCTTACCTCCAATGAACTAGCAAAATATTGTGAAGTAGAAGTGTGTCTCCAGTGGTAGATCATTAGATCTGAGAGGAAAAAATCTAAGCAAGATTGTAAGGCCCTGAGTTCAAGCCCCAGTACTGGCACAACTGGAAGGAAGGAAAGGGAAGAAGAGAAGGGAAGGAAGAAGGGAGGTAGGGAGGAAAGGCAAGAGAGAGGGAGGAAGAAAGGATGCTGAACTCTCAGAATGACTAGAGCACCTGTGATTCCAGTTAAGGCCAGTTGGGTGATCAGAATAATCTCCTCCGCTCGATATCTATGACTGAGTCCATCTGAGCATTGCCTCCAGCGTCACATGGCTGTGGCCAAGGGGAGAAAGGAGGGGCTGAGATAGGGTTGGGGGTGAAGACTTTGCCTTTTGCTCTCTCTACTTGTGTATTTGAACAATATACATTAATAAAACCATTGCATTTGTTTACTGAGATAAATAATCAGAATAGAAGAGTGCATAAGCTTGGGAATGGGATGGCACCAGTGTCACGTGGCCGCGAGTCACTCACCACCTCCTCCCGGCTCCTTCCTCTGCTCATCCTCCAGCTGAGAAGTGGACACCAGAACTCCTCAAGGCCATCTCTGCTCACCATCCCCAGGTCTCTGCAGTGTCATAAGCGAAGACTATTTCCTTTCATCCTCTGGCTGGTCATCGAAGGCCTCAGTTAGGAGCTCAACAAGTTGCTCTATTTGCAAAGCAAACAAGACCAAACCAAACCATTGAAAATGTCTCTCCTCCAATGACTGCCGCCTCCCTCCCCCCCAATCTCCATGGCCCCATGGGGCTCTTCTGCAAAGACCTCTGCTCACCCCGCAGAGACGGCACCGTTGGCCCACATATGAAGAGATTTCACAAGACATTGAGAGGGATTTTTTTAGTGCCCTGCTCAGTAATAACCAAAGTGTTTATTAAACATGATATGCAGCAATGGCTAAGAGAATCTCGTGTGTGTACGGCAGCAAGGCCGGGAAAACTGCGCGTCAAGGTTGTGACCTTTGATTTCACTGTGAATCCTAATCTTCTGATGGAGATGATCAGACTGAACTTTACTTACAATCAGCTTACAGCACGGAGAGCTGGATGGTGAGTGCCTTTCAAATTATCCAGCAAATTCTGCTGTCACTTTGGCAAACAGTAGACCCACAGGGGAAGCTTTCATTGTAATACAGGTCACTGTAAGGTAAGGTGTTTCCTGAACACCCTCATGAGTGAAACAACCAAAGCAAGGGCCGTGGCCTCAACACCGCGGGAGCTCGGGAAGCGCGCGGCGGGGCAGTGGCTGGGGAATATGACATCAAAGAAAATCTCATTACAGAACAGATTCCATTTCTCTGTCTCTGTGTTAAAGAATTGGCCAAGAAGAGTGGATCTGTGTCTTGGGTATTCTGTGATTTCAATGAGGACCAATGGATAGTAGAGAGGGTGAGCCAAGATGGTGAAGGGTGGGTGGGTGTTCCATTCCCTGGCTGAGTGGGAAATCAGAACAAATACAAAGCCTAGTTTTCCATAGAGAGAAACTGGATGCAGAGGCTGCAGGAAGCAGCAGAAATGCAAAGGCCATTTTGTGCATGTTGGGTCTAAGATGCCTCTGTGCATCCGTGCAAGGGTCCCCCAGGGGCCTGAACAACTCTCTGACACCACAAGTGATCGATGAGTCCATCCATGAATCACTGTGGGTCTGAACGCTGCAGCTGGTGCTGCCAGTGGCCTTCCTCTGCCTCTCTGTCACCTGCCTTCTTGTTTGCAGGAAGCAGCCCCACATGATCGCAGATCCACCACTCTGCCTGAGACCCAGCTCAGAAGGAGAAGCTGGGACCTGGCAAGTCTGGGGAAATCCATCAAATTCTCAACACAATTATACTTCTCTATGACAGACAGATATTGATATATGTTTATTTATACATCATATATGTGATATACAGCTATAGATATATAGTGATATATATACATAGCATCATATAATATATATTATATATAAATATATATAACCCCAGTATGTAACCATCATTGTGATGACCTCGGTTTCTCTGCCCCTTCATTCACCTTCAAGTGTTTGTTTTCGGCACCTCCATTTCCTCACTCCTTTCTAGAAGTGAGAAGTCAGCCCTTCTCCCCCTCCACTCCCATGATTCCACCTGCCCATGTGCTAATAGGTGTGTGGGGCACAGGGTGTCCACCCATCTGAAAGAAGATTGAGGCTCAGAGCTAGCCTGGGCATCTCAACAAATAAGGTGGGTGTGATGGCGCACATCAATAATCACAGCTACTTGGTAGGTGCAGGTAGGAAGACTGAGGTCCAAGCCAGACCCACAGAAGAAAAAAAGGAAGAGGTGGTGGAGGAGGGAGTGTGGTAGGACAGCCTCTCAAGCATATTCCCCAAAGACCTATGATCTCCTTCCTACTAGGTCCCCACCTACTAAAGGGTACAGCACCTTCCATTAGCTCCCTGGACTGGGGACCAAGCTTTTAACACACAGGAGGTCCGTCTAGATCTAAGCCATATTCATGTCATCTAAGTCCAGTCTGTTTGGAAAGCTGGGCTGTTATGTCTCCTGATTTCTCCAAAGGTCACTTAACAACTTGGCCTTGGCTGACTGGCTGGCCTGATCTGAAGCGCTAGCCTCTGTGGAAACGCCCATAGTGCCCCGCCCCGCCCTCATAGCGGCAGAGCCACGCCCATAGTGCCCCGCCCCGCCCTCACAGAGTCAGAGCCACGCCCACAGTGCCCCGCCCCGCCCTCATAGCGTCAGAGCCACGCCCACAGTGCCCCGCCCCGCCCTCACAGAGTCAGAGCCACGCCCATAGTGTCCCACCCCGCCCTCACAGTCAGAGCCACGCCCATAGTGCCCCGCCCCTCCCTCATAGCGTCAGAGCCACGCCCATAGTGCCCCGCCCCTCCCTCATAGCGTCAGAGCCACGCCCATAGTGCCCTGCCCCGCCCTCACAGAGTCAGAGCCACGCCCATAGTGCCCCGCCCCGCCCTCAGAGTCAGAGCCACGCCCATAGTGCCCCGCCCCGCCCTCACAGAGTCAGCATGATGACAAATGAGCACATCAGACTTCAGATCCTGAGCCCAGGCGGCTTACTGAGAACAAGCAAGTCCACTCTCGGCACTGCAGACAGAGGGCAGCACTGAGCTTCCCCGGGGCTCCTGACCAACCACACCATATAGCTTCACCTGACTTTTGTAGGTCTAGAACACACGCACACACACACACACAAAATACCTAGTGCAGCCGGGCGCTGGTGGCTCACCCCTGTAATCCTAGCTACTCAGGAGGCTGAGATCTGAGGATCGCGGTTCAAAGCTAGCCCGGGCAGGAGAGACTGTGAGACTCCTATCTCCAATAAACCACCAGAAAACCGGAAGTGGCGCTGTAGCTCAAGTGGTAGAGCGCTCGCCTTGAGCTGAAGAGCTGAGGGACAGCGCCCAGGCCTCAGAGTTCAAGCCCCAAGACCGACAAAAAAAAAAATACCTAGTGCAAAAGTACTAGGTAGAGTGAGGACTCAGGGACCAGTGCAGGACCATATTCTTCCTATTACTATGATTAATTATTATAATTGCTAGTACTGGGGCTTGACCTCAAGACCTCACATTTGCTCAGCTGGCAAGTGCAGTTGGTGCCTGACCACTTGCGCCACACCTCCAGTGTGGGGTCTTGGGGAACTTTCTGCTCAGTCTGGCCTCAAATCTCAACCCTCCAGACCTCAGCCTCTCTGGCAGAGCAGGGTAATTCTGGACAGCAGCCTCTGCTCTTTCATGCAGCTGGAGAAGCTCTGAAGTATATGTGGCCCCATATGGGTCTGCAGACAGAGACTCACAACCGGTCAGAGTCAGTGGCCTCCATCCCACACTAGACCTGGACACCTGTGGGCAGGAAAGAGGGAGGCCTGGCCCCACCCCGCCCTAATGCTATTGCTACAGATGGTCTCTGCTCCAGCAGATGCTGCCTCCCGGGGTCCCAGGCCCACTGGCCACTCCACCCCCTGGGGTGCCCACTCTCCTCGTTCATGTATTATTTATTTAATTACCTTACTGTGGAAGTTGGTGTTTATAATTTGCCACTTCATGTAATGGCCCTCTAATGCGCACATCGCTAAATTATTTAAGCATGTCTTGCCACCGCCTCTCAGGAGCCCTATCCCTTTAGCCTGCTAACTAGGTCAACTGCGTAAGTCCAGTCTGGGCACAATCTTGCTCTACACAGCCTTGTGGCAGAAGGAGGGTCACCAAGAGTCGGGGTCTCAGGGCCCGAGGGCAGGGAACGTGGGAGACAGGTTGAGTAATGGTCTCCAAGGATGCTGCATCTGAATCCTGAGAATCTACGAACATGGCGCCTCCCAGAGCAAGTGAGACTTGGCAGGTGTGACTTGAAAGAGGTAGGGGAGGTCACCCTAGATTATCTGTGGACCCTACATGTGACCCCAGGCATCTCTGAAGGTGAGAGTTGAGAGTTGAAGGCGAGAGGTTACAGGAGCAGAGAGGCATTAGATGCCCGAGGTCTGAAGACGTCACACATCTGACACTGGAGATGAGGTGAAGGGCCACCTGCCAGGGGACCCAACTTCTGGAAGCTGGGAAGGGTTGGAAGCATTCTCCAGAAGCTTCTAGAAGGATCCACTCCTGTTGACCTTGGTCTTTCTGACTCCCAGAAGTGAGAGTAAGTGGTTAAAACCACCAGCCCGGTGGCGATCAGTTGTATCAACAAGAGAAAAGCAGATCACATGTCGCATCTTTTATCGGCACTGCACTGGGTACCCTGCAACATGAGGTGGTAGGGGCTTGACCGGGGGCCTGCGATGACTGGTGAGCAAGGCCAACAGCCTCTCCCTTCGTGGAGGCTCTAGTCAGACTCCACGCCGTGGCCAGATGCAGCCGGCAGGTAAACGAGAGAGCCCAGACACGCTGCGTGAAGAGCCCCGGTTCCTCTCACTAGGTTCTGGCGAGTGGTGTGTGCACACAGTGTGCACAGCACGCTGCCCCAGGCCTGCCAGCCCTGGCAGTTCGACAGAACAATCTACAAAGCAGAGCCAGGGAGGTGGGGAGCCTTGAGTCGGCCCTAAGAGCAGGAAAGCCAGCAGCTCCCGGGCTCAAAACCCCACATCAGGGAGCGCCGGGGTGCGCCCAGCTGAAATGCACATCCTTGCCTCTTTCAGGGCGCTAATCCAAAACACCCCAAAGGTCCTAAAATGGAGAAACAAAGCCATGAGAGCTCTGGCTCCCTCGCTCCTTGTTTTGGGTGACAAGGGAGAAAGTATAAATGCAGACATGGTCTGCAAAGGACCGAGCTAGAGCCGCCCCTGCGTCTCCATGCTGCAGCCCCAGAGTAGGGCACGGGTAGTGGGGGCACAGTCTCCTGAGGTCTGAGTTTTCCAGTGACAGTTGTGTCCCTAAGGGCCAACCCCAGGGGGCACCTCAGGGCCTTGGAAGAAGGGTGGGTCCCAGCCTAGCATCTGAGTTTTGTGGTCCACAGGTGTTGTGTAGTGAAAGCAAAGCTCACCTTCCTTTTTATGTATTTGAATCGTCTTTCAGAAGTGGTACACAGGGGATTGGATTCTAGATGACAGTTTGTGAGGACAGGGGGTCATGATCAGAGTCACCCCTTTCAGCCTTCTCCCCCGACTCTCCCCCCCAAAACCCCATCTTTAAATACCACCTACTCAGAGGTCACCAGTCCGGGCACCTTCATCTCTGCTACTCTGAAAATGGAACTTTGTCTTGAGCTGAAATCAACCAAGCCTTCAGCACCTGCCCTCCTGTATGCGTGCACACACACACATACACACACTCATGCCCAAATAGACAGTTTTTCAGAAATGAGGATGCAGACGAGAGACTCAAGGACAGGCCTTGCTTGCCCTCTGTCAATTGACAGGAGAATTTATTCCACATATTCATCCATGAATATTGAGCAAGGCAACAATAACATCCAATGACACCCGGGAGGGTGCACGACTCCGACGCCTCTCCCAGAAACCTGCACCGTGCGGTGGTGTCACTGTTTTCAACCGGTCAGGAGTGTTTGAAATGCCAGCGTTTGCTTACAATTATCCTCCTTCCCCTCCTTCTCTTTCTCTCTCTCTCTCTTTTTAAATGTGTACCCAGACATCCCTCCCATTTTCAATGCAAACCACCCCCAAACAAACCTTTTAAAATAACAGAGTAAACTGAGCAAGGCCAGGTGGGGGAGGAGGAGAGGGCAGTTACCACAGGTTTGAGCAATGGCTAATGGCACAAACTAATTTCCAGACATACTCTTCTTTCCTTCCCCTGCCCCTGGAGGAATAAAACATACCTCTGAACCATGTTAGGCAAGGCTGCTCTGGGACTGGCCAGCAAGGCTTAGTATTTAGTAGAAGTCCCTGTGGAGGTGGTGGTGGGGGGAGTTGTGGCCCCAATATCAATCCCCTTATATGAACAAGGGATTGTGCAGATGTGAGTAAGGAGGTACAGACCTTGAGGCGGGGTGATGACCCCAGATGACTTAGATGAGCCCTAAAGCGAACCACAAGTGCTCTTTTAGGGTGATGAGGGAGAGTTGGCTGCAGTGTTCTGTGCGATGGTGGGAGCCGTGTGTCCTTTGAAGCCTGGAGGAAGGTCTATGAGGTAAGAATTATAGGCAGCTGTCAGAAAGTGAAAAAGGAAGAAAAGAGGTTCAGACCCTCATCAGGAAAGTCCTGCCAGCACCTTGTCTCTAGCTTGGTGTCTTCTTCCACTTTTTGGTGCCTATCACAGGGTCATGGGGTAATTTATAAAGGAAAGATGTGATTTGGGGCCCTTGGATCTGGGTGGGTGCATCCGGTGCGGGGGGATCTTCCATAACACATAGCATGTATCGTAACGTGATGGAAAGCAGGAAGGCAGAGCAGAAGCAGAGGAGAGGGAAGCAGAGGAGACACAGGCACAGGGACAGACTCACTCTGTCTCTAGCCAGAACAAACCCAGCGCCGTGAGAAAGGCATTCACCCCTGTCCACACCCTAGCTTTCTCCCAGCAATGTCACAGTGGCAGTTAAGTGTCACCGTGGGTTTCAAAGGAGACTAGGCCTCTGGAACTAGAAGAAAAATTAATCTGTGTGGTTTTTGGTCATTAAATGTGTGATCACTTGTTACAGCGTCAATGGGAAACTTACACAGCTACAATGGCTCCAGAGGCAGAGCTTCTGTGAAGCTACACATTGGAACCAGCCACATGCTCAGAGTCTGTGTGCACGTGTGCGTGCACATGTGCATGTGTGCATGTGCACATGTATGCATGTATGCATACACGTTAAAAATCTCTTGTTCTATTAATAGAGTCATGACAGACTCTCTTGGGAACTTATGATCTAAAGAAAAGTGATGAGAATGAAAACAGAGAAAGAAAAACTATAAAACCAAGCAAAAAAAGGACAATAAGGATAATCTTATTGTTACTTGTGTGTTGCTTTGACAGAATTTCTGGTATACAAGAGAAGAAGGCTGTGTTTGCTCATGGAAAGAAGAGAGAGGAGGAAGGGAAGGAAGGGGAAGGAGGGAGAGAGGAAAGGAAGAAGAAAGAAAAGGAGGAAAGGAGGGAAGGAGGGTGGGGAGGAAAGAAAGAATATGATCTGGGGAATGCAAGCAACAGCTGTAGTTCTAACACCCCACGGGATGGAGGAAAAGAATGTAGGAGAAAGTGAAGGCTTCAAAGCCCCTGCCACTGCCACTGTTTGAGCCCAACACTGAGTTGAATCTGTGGGACGCAGGCTGCAGTGTGTTACCTGGACACACACAGGCAAGAACATGTCACTCTCACCTAGACTAGGGAAGGGCCCAGAAGGATGGATAGATTTTATGTGCAAGAAAGAATGAGGGCTGAGACACTGGAAGTGAGGGAGGCCTGTTGTTGGATTAGACTGTGGAGCAGATGGAATGACTTTCTCCCAGACCCTAAAGAACTGGGCCACGCAGGCTGCGGGAAGGGCTTCTGTCCCGGGATACGATCTGACTCAGTGGGTGTGGGTTTGGGGGCAGCAGCTTGGGTTTGTTTCTCAACTCTGCTGCTGACTGAGCTCACAGGGCCTGGGGGCTTCAGTTCCTGGGCCAGATGGAGGTGACTGCAGCTCTGAGGGGGCCGTGAGGTCCTCAGTGCCTCAGTGGGAAGATGCTAGCTGGGAACTCCGCCGATCGGCCCACAGAGCACAGATGCATCTCAGTGAATGGTACTACCATTGGGGTGCCCCTAACCACACGGCCTGCCTGTACTCTTATGCCTGTAATCCTAGCTACTTAGGCGTCTGAGAGCTGAGGATCGAAGTTCAAAGCCAGCCCAGGCAGGGAAGTCCACAATTATCTCCAATTAACTAGCTAATGCCTCCAGCATGGCTTAAGTGGTTGCATGCCACCCATGAGCAAGCAAGCTGAGCAAGAGTGCGAGTTCAAACTCTGGAACCACCAGTCCCCCTTTAAACAACAACAAAGGAAAGGCAGAGACTTGCTTGAAGACACAGCTTGGAGGTGCTGGAGTGGGGATTTGAAGCCACATCCTAGTAACTGAGGTCTTTCATTATTTCACTCTCAATATGCAGTCCCCCTATGAATGGAGAAGCCCTAGGAAGACCCACACCGAGAGCATAACCCCCTCCTGCTCAGTCCCCCTGGCAAAGAACACAGAGACATCTGTCCTGCAGTAGAAGAACCACAGCACACCAGATCCACGTGCTGACTTTCACCAGGGTCTAATTCCTCTGGTCAGTGGAGGAATTGTCTCTGCATGGGTGGGAAGCAGGACTGGGGGCAGGATAATGGGAAATCCATTTTCAGATTGCCCAGGCCTGTTGCGCAGGAGATAAGGAGCTAAGGCTTGTTCCTGCATCTCCTCCTGCCTGCATGCCCACTCTGGAGGCCCAGCTTGCTGGGTGAAGAGCTGGCCCAGCTGGGGCCATCTCTGCGGGGGAGAGGAGCTGAACCTGCCAGGGGTGGAGCCTGACCTGCTGAGGGTGGAGCCTGGTGTGCTGGGGGAGGAGCTGGGCTTGCTGAGGGAGGAGCCAGACCGACTTGCTATTCTCAAGGCAAGCCCTCCTCCCCTCCCCAGGACATCACCTGTGAGCTGCCTTTGACCCAAGAGGCTGGACCAGCAGGAAGCTCAGCCCCCGATGTAGACACAAAGATCCAGGTGTCTGCATTGTCACACCCAGGACAGCGCCCTGGGACCCTGGCATGAAGCAAGGACAGACGTGTGGCCTCCTGGAGGTCGCCCCAGCTCCAGCCGGGGCCACGGCTCCAGGTGAGCCCATCCAGGCTCCAGTCCTGCCTGCCTGTACTCAGCCTGGAAGTCCTCCTTTTCCCTAACCCTCTGTCCTGTGCTTCCTGCCTGCTGGGGAGGGGTCAGGATGGGGGGTTCCTCATCTTTGCAGCTCCTACTCTGCAATCAGTTCACGCGCAGTAACTGGACAGTCTTGTTTCCTCAATGCAATCAGAACATGAGGAATTCCCTCATGTTCTCCAAGCGCCCCTTCCTGTACCCAGCGTGGATACCTGCACGGCTACACCTCCTCTTCCAATGTGGCCTTGATCATCCATGCAGTCCCTCTAGAGGTGTGCATACTCGTCCTTTTGCCAGGAAAGAACCAGAGAGGCTGATGCTTTCTCTCCCAGGCCCCACAGCTAGGTAGTGGCCACTAGGGGTCCCAGCTTGAGCTAGTTCCCTGCACAAGCCAAGAGCAAGCCGCAGTTCTGCCTTCTACAGAGCCCCAGGAGGTGGCCATGCCAGGCCCAGGCTCAGGTCACCTGCTGGACCTGGCAGTCCCTCACCTGGGCCAGGCTGGCATGGCCAAGGCCTCGGGGCCTCCTGCTGGGCTGCCCGTCCTGCCTTACCCATGGGCGGCCTCAACCAGCTGCCCTCCACCGTCTGCCGATTCCAAGCTTTTTGGCAAACTGGCACCTAATCAGTCACCATCTGCGCGCAGAGCAAGTCTTGGCTACCTCTTGGTGCTTCTTCAGATCCACTCGAAGTTTGCAAAATGATGCGAGTTCTTGGTGCCTGCAAAAATGTCAGCTTCCGTCATGTCTTATTAAAGCTGAAAAGAGGAAAAGGTTTGGGGTAAACTGAGAGGAGCACAGTTTTCCTCTGCATTGATGAGATGTTTTTCTTCCCTTCCTCTCTCCTTGCCTCTTTTCCTTCCTTCCTTGTTTTCCTTCCTTCCTTCCTTCCTCCTTCCCCTCTTCCTTCCTTTCTTTCTTCCCTCCTTCCTTGTTCTTTCTCTCCTTTCCCTTTCCCCCTTAACGGTAACCACAGTGAGCAGCATTACTTCATCATCTTAGCAGCATTACTTCATCATCTTTCCCTGTTGCTCACCAGGGACTCACACTACAGAGTGATGGGCAGGTTTCTTTTAAGGGTGATGGGGGGAGGGCTGTGTTGGGGTCACAATTATGAAGGTAGTATGGACCACACACTTTATCTATGTGACAGGGACCATGTCTTGTAGACAGTCTCTAGTTTAATCTTGGTGGTTGATTCTCCTTTTCTGTCCATGGGGATATTCACAATGGGCAGGGGCAACCCTTAGTCATATGGCCAGCAAGTGACAGGCTTACTCATCAGCCCCCCCTGGGGACATGGGAGACATGGCGCAGGCTGGGCTGGGGGCCTCTGGTGTGAGCAAGGTGCCGGAGAGAAGCTGGGGCTGTAGGTGAGGGCTCCCTTTTTAAAGACCAGTGGTGATCACTTGTGTGCACAGGCTGGGGCTGGGGTCTAAGGGAACAGAGAGGCGCTTCTCCCAGTCCCAGGAAGGCCTTGCTCAATCAGGGTAACATTGGAATAACCAGCCATGCTTCCTGTTGCTTCCAGGACCAGTGTCTGCTCCATTCCCTGCCCTGCCTTCCACTGGGCCCCGGAACCTGTGAGTCACAGGGAGCTTCCTCTCTGTGCCTGGCATCCTGTCTCCACCCCTGTTTAAAGGCTCTCACAGGCCTTTTGTGACAATCAGCTGCTCCCCAGCCAGGGGCAGCTGCACCAGCAAGTACGGTGGCCTGTCCCGGAGAGCTTGACTCCCCCTCACCTCCACGATCAGAGGATGAACTTCGTAGAAGGGGGGGAGGGCCTCCACCCCCAAGTCATGTCCAGATCTCCAGCCTGGACAGTGTACTTAGCAAGGGACAAGCACTTGTCCAGCTTGACGCAGCATGAGGATTCCTTCAGGCGGCAGCTGCCAAAGGAGGTCACAGCATATGGCACCTGCAGAAGGCTGGCATTTCTGAGACAAGGACCACCACTCCATGGCCTCATCTGAACTAGCAGAGGTGTCGGGTAGATCAGATGTCTGGTACGTGGTGACACAGCACATAGCTGCCTTGACTGTGGCCCTTATTGGGGCCGCCCCTGTTACTATGACCATTACCCAACAGTTACCATGACTACCATCACCCTCATCTCCTCTGTTACCATGGCTACCACCACCATCATCATCACTATTACCACGAGTGCCACCAGTACCACCACAGTCACTTTCAGTATTGCTGCCAACCCGACCACTAGTTCTCTCCCACCACTGGTACTTCTGCTACCCCTCCTGTTCCTCTTGCCAGAGCCACTGCGACTGGAGTCACAACTCTACTGCCACCATCATTAAAACAGTTACTCCTGGCTGCATCTGGATCTCAAGGTTCCCCCAAAGGCTTGGTCTCCAGGGTAGGTCTGTAGGGAAGTCACTGGGGGTACACCCTTGAGGGAGACTGCAGGACCCAGGCTCTTCTTGCTCTCCTTGGCTTCCTGTAGTTCTGCTGTGACAGGTTCTGCTGTCACCATGCACTGCCTCTGAACCAGCCCCAAGGCAATGGCGGCCAAATGATCCCAAATCCACCTTTCCTCTTGGCAAGTGGATTTCCTCACGTATCATGTTACAGTGACAGAATGCTGACTGGTGCTCATCAGCTTCCTGGTAGGACCACTATTCGGACTGGTCCTACTGCTGCCTCTCGTGGAGCTACCACCCCTCCACCGTGAGTGCTGCTGCTGCTGCAAGCAGAGGAAGAGCAACTTTAGAAGAAGGTGCATAAACAGCAACCCAAAGGAGAAATATTGGCTCTGGAGGCCCAGAAAATGAGCTCACCTTACTACACACGAGATACCACGCCATGGCCATTGGTTCTGGGAACCCATTGTAAGTAGTCCAACCCAAGGCTAGTGAGAAGCAGCTGGAAACCAGGACTTCATTACAATGGGCCACTATGTGTCAAAAGACAGTGGCCTATCAGAAGCCTCAGAAATGCCTTACATCAGCAATCTCCAGTCCAGAGATGGATTCAAGAGTGGAGGAGGGCAAGGAAGATGTATCACTAGAAGCCTTCTGGGCAGGAAGACAACTGAAGGGGAGAAAAGCAAGCCTCTGGCTCAGGGGACAGGGTTGTCCTGGCTGGCTTATTTCCACCAATAAGAATATTACTCAGCTTTGAAGAATTTGGATGATAAGGGTTGGTGGCCACCAGGAAAGATGTTTATGATGAACAGTTAAGAGCAAACGATTAAGACATAAATAGTGCTTACTCTATGCTTTGAGTATCATAAAGTAGGTACACTCACAGACAAGTCTTGGAACAAAACACAGAAGAGGGGAAGTAATTGCTGAAGGGATTCGGCTAGTCAGACAGACTCAGATTCCCCCCGCCCACACACACACAGTTTTCTCTAATCCCACTGTCTGATTGTTTCCTCAGTATAAATGAAAAAGAAAAAGAAATGTCCCCACAGACTATTGATAGTTTTCCCTTCTCCTCGGCTATGATATAGATGTGTCTATTTAAAGGATTATTCTATGAGAAGCTCATTGAACATCACAAACAAATAGGGCCCAACTTCTAGCTGAGTTCAAATGAGTTCCTGGTGACGAATTTACTCCCGTTCACAACATGTGGCATTCGCGTACTTCAGGAGATTTTTGGTAACTACAGAGGAATTCAAAGGGAAATAGATCGATCGATAGATAGACAGACAGATGGATGTATATATGTGTGTGCATGTATATACATGTATTTTTTCCCTAACAGGCTTTTGAAACAATGTACTCTGTCCATTTCCCAACCAAGTGAATGACGGAAAACCTCCAAACCAGCTGCTCCTCAGCCTTTCTCATAATGTCACACTCATTGTCACAATGTCATCATTGTCCTCATGCCCTGGTGAGGGGGATGTCAATTATAGTCAACTTAGCCCTAACAGACTAGAGGCAAAGAAAAGGACAGAGGCTCCTTCCAGAATCTGCATAAAAAGGCGTGAGGCAGGTGAGCATGCGTCAAACCCAGATGTTTCAGAGCCATAGCAAGCAGGTGTTTCTGCTGCACTAATGCCAACAACTGTTTTAAGGCATGTTTTCTGTGTATGTGGTACTGAGGAATCGAACCCAGGGCTTCCTGCATGCTAGGCAAGCACTCTACCACTGAGCCACCTTCCCAGCCCCAGCCTTCCCAGCCTTTTTAAGGCATTTCTCCCCCTCTGGTTGAGGACCTAGAAGCAGAGTGCTAGAGGAACATCTATTTTGACTCATTCAGCCCTGTCATTCACAGATGGGGAAACTGAGACCATGCTTGACTTGCCCAAAGCCATGCTGCCATTTATTGCTGGGCAGAGACTACAGCTGCTCCCAAACCAGTGTCTTCCTCACTCTCAGGCTGCATCTTCATGAAAAAATGGGACCAGCCTGTATATGGCAGAACATACTTGTAATCCCAGCACTTAGGAAACTGAGGAAGAGCCGGGTGGTGGTGGCTCACGCCTGTCATCTTAGCTACTCAGGAGGCTAAATTCTGAGGATCTCGGTTCAAAGCCAGCCCAGAGAAGGAAAGTCCATGAGCCTCTTATTTCCAATAAACCACCAGAAAACCAGAAGTGGCGCTGTGGTAGAATGTTAGCCTTGAGCTGAAGAGCTGAGGGATAGCGCCCAGACCCAGAGTTCAAGCCCCACGACCGACAAAATTTTTTTTTAAAAAAAGGAAACTGAGGAAAGAGGATCACATGTTTGAGGTCAATCTGGGCTAAATAGTGAAAGTTTATCTCAAAAAAAGCCAGTGGCTAATGCCTGTCATCCTAGCTATACAGGAGGCTGAGATCTGAGAATCACAGTTTGATGCCAGCCTGGGCAGGAAAGTCCATGAGAGTTTTATCTCAAATTAACCACCAGGAAACTGGAAGTGGTGCTGTAGCTCAAAGTAGTAGGGTTCTAGCCTTGAGCAAAAGCGCTAAGGGGCAGCACCCAGGCCCTGGGTTCAAGCCTCATGACTAACAGAAAAACAACAAAAACAAACAAACAAAAGGACATGTCTTAGTTTTCCAAAAAGGAATACACCCTATTTTATGAGTTGATTTATAAACCATGCAGAGGCCGGACCACAAAGCTATTCACACAAAGTTTAGTGCTGGCAGAGGTCCCTAATGGTTTCAGATTGCTTTTAGAGGGAAAAGTTAAATCTGTTGATGCAGAACAAAACCAGAGTCATTGTCCCAATGTACTTGCTCACCCCCAAAAGAACCATTTATATTTGCCTATATTCCACCCTTTCCTAAATAGATTTAAACCCATGGCCAAGGAAACAATCATACGTGTGGAGTAGAAGCATAGTTTAAAATCAGCTTGAGGTTGATCTTAAGCCTTATCACTCACTTCTCCTCCAGGTTTCTTCTGACTAGAAGCAATGTCTCATCTTTGTTGGCAACCCCTGACCACAGGTCTCCAGTGCAGGGCTTCAAATGACATCCTGGCACTCAGCACTGTGTCTGGCACACAGCAGGTGCCACCTAAATGGTTGTCACATGAATGAATACATCCTCCTGTTTTCTGAGACACCAGCCAAGAGACCCGGCAGGTGAGTGGTCTGCTCTGCAGAGGCTTGCCCTGGCCTGCCCCAGGGACCGGCCTCTCCTGACCCCCTCTAGGCCGACAGAGGCAGCAGCTCCATAAATGAACACATACTGCCCTCCAGATAGACAGCCACAAACAAATCTGCTGACTCCAGAGCCCAGCCAATAGGGCGCGAGTACATGATATGGCGTGTAGGGCGATGTGGTCTGGCATGTCAGGCCATTTGGGGCTGGGGTGTAGGTGGGTGGTGGACTGCTTGCCTTCTTCATCTCTAGAGAAGACAAAGCCAAGTCCTTCACAAATGGCCTGTCAGCTCTCCTGCTCAAACTGCCCAGGCCCGTCTCTGGAGAGGACAGGAATTTCCCAGGCTATGGAAAAGCCACTGGGGCTCAATGTATAATCAAAGGGGACATTGGCCCAGCTAAGTCAGCTGAGTATGCTTCACTTTCCTCAAAAACCACACAAGGAGACCGTTCCCCACTCTAGGAGATGCAAAGTGGAGACAGCACTCATCACACTGTAAAGGGACCTGTCAACCAGAGTGATGTGGATGGTCCTGGGCTCTGTCTTCATGGTGATGATGATGATGATGATGATGATGATGATGATGGTGATGATGATGATGGTGATGGTGGTGGTGGTGATGGTGATGGTGATGATGAAGATGATAATGATCATAACGATATTGATGGTGATGATGGTAATGATGATGGCGACAGTGATGATAATCATGATGGTGATGGTGATGAAGATAATGATCCTGATGATAATGCTGGTGATGATGGTGATAGTAATGATGGTATCAATGGTAATGACAGTGTTGATGGTGACACTGATGGTGATCCTAATGGAGATGCTGGTGATGCTGGTGATGATGATGGTAACGATTCTGTTCATCGTGATGATTGGTGGTGGTGATGCAGATGATGGTGAGTGGTCTTAGGGTGATAGGGATGGTGGTGAGGGTTATAATGGAGACAGAGGGAAGTAATGAGGAAGAAAAATCTGAATGAAAGCCTCTTGGCTCCGTGCCACTCTGTGAGGTCTTTTCACAGAACCGTTACACTAGTCTAACTGTCATTGAATGCTATTCACCTGCCAGCTCCAGGCTGGCGTTTTCCACACGCCTTCTGAAATCCTCCCCGAGACTCCGGAAGAGGAAGGAGGCCTCGCCTGACACAGACCTGAGGTCCGCGTGGGATCTCACAGCCAACATGGGGCAAAGCCAGGACAGGACAGCCATCCTGGCTGCCTTCCTCCACTGGCCCTCAGCCCCACCCAGACCTTCCTCTTTAGGAATGGACAGAGGGTGGTCTGAAGGCCGTTCAGGCCAGGTCGGCGGAGGGCTCTTCCTCTGGCTCCCCTGAAGCCAGCACAGCCATCCCTCCTCCCGCCAGTCAGCTGTGGACACCACTTCCCTATGTCGGGTGGGGGGGGACAGACATGCACACCCCAGCTGCACTGAGCTTCTTCTCTACATGGCATAGCATCTATTAAGCATGGCCTCTGCCCCCAGCATGGCATCCCCAAGTTGAACTCCTCGGAACAGGTGTTATTTTCTGAGTGCTGCTGGGTAGGCTCTTCCCCATCGCTTAGTGCTTCTAAGAGGAGGGTCACCAAAGGCTCCACTGGAGGCAACACCACTGGCCCGACCACACTGGGGAGGAGGATGGAGCTTTTATTTAGAGGAGGATTCTGCTGAAGGGAAAAGGAGAAAAAAATAAAAATCCTCCGCATGCTTTTCTGTTGCAAGCAGCAGACTTGTGAGGGTCCACATGGTGCAGAAATGGACTTGGTCAAGCTGATTTCTCCAGGGATTCGGAATGATGAGGACAGTTCACACGGGGACACAGAGCTCGGGCCTGGGACTCGCACCGACTCCCATTGCTTTTCAGTGCGTTTCACGGTACCTCCTGCCTTTAGTCCAGGGACGGGCAGGAACTCGTATTCAGACTACTTGTGGGCTCTAGAAGGGAGAACCGGGGGTTCTCTTGGTCTGGGGAGAGGAGGCTCGGTGTCAGGTGCTGTGCTCACAAATCGCCTTTGTCCCCACCCAGTGGGACCGAGCCTGGGCTTGATAACAACAATGACCACCAGAGGAGGATCGTGGCGGGGCTAACAGCTCCCAAGCCCTTACTGTGGTTTCCATATAAGCTTTCTATCCGGGTCTGTTCACTCTGTCTCATCGGAGGAAAGGGGTGGGAGTCCCCAGCTCAGAAAGGTCGAGCAAATGTCCTGACACAGAGATCACTGTGTTGGTCAGAAGGACTTCATATTTCTCAAGATCAGGCAACACCTCCCCTGTCCCCGTGTCCCTATTAGATGCAGTCATGCAGATGAGCACTGGCCAGGACTAGGTGGAGGGGACATGGTGATCAGGCCTGGCCCACTGCCCTTTCCCTGGGGATTCCATGGCCCCCCTCTCTAGTCACTGGCTTAGTAGAGAAAGCTCTCCAAGGACAGAGAGACAGGGAACAGAAGCAGCCCAATGAGCAAGGGGCATGCTGCCTGGCCAGGAGCCCTTAGTGTGCGTGCGTGCGTGTGTGTGTGTGTGTGTGTGTGTGTGTGTGTGTGTGTGTGTGCGCACGCGCGCGTATGTGCATCAATACCGGGGCTTAAATTCAGGGCCTCTGACTCTTGCTTGGCTTCAAGGCTGGCACTCTACAACTTGAGCTGCTCCTCTACTATTGGCATTTTGTAGATTAATCAAAGATAAAGAGTTTTATGAATTCATCTGTCCGGGCTGGCTTGGAACCCAGATCCTCGGATCTCACCCTCCTCAGTAGCTAGGATTGCAGGTGGGAGTCCCCAGCGCCCAGCTCTCGGGATGGAACTGATGTATGAAACTGCAGTTGGCGGGACTGACGTTGAGGGTGGGGTCAAGGGCCAGTCTTCCCACCACCGCCATGGAAGCTAGAGTGTCCAAGGCAGCAGATAATTCCACTGTCACATGACCTCGTGGATATGTCTGGGAATTCTCCTCACCTCTCTGTCTCCCACCATGGTGGGCTGGGCCCAGCTCACAGGTCTGTGGCCCGATCCCTGCCTCATTCCATGCCGTCTTTGCCTTGGCAACTATCTTGGAGCATGCCTGCTGGCCAAGAACATGGAGCTGAGCACAGGAGCCACGGAAATAAAAGGGGGGGAGGAAGGCTACTGATCCTGGAAAAACTAACTCATCCCCACACACTGCCAGTCCTTCCCGTGTATGCAGCCAGGGACCTGCGCTGCCTAAAGCCAAAAGCCAAAGACCCGCGGCTGGCTGTGGGAACAGAAGGACCTCAAGCCAAAGGGCTTGAACCTGTCTGGGTGGTTGTAACAACTACAAAGTGTGCTATAATCTCCAGACTCAGTTTCCCCACTGGATAAAGCGAGCATTCTGGTGTCCTCTAACATCTCTAGTACACTGGCACTATTACTTTTCAAAATAATATTCCAGCCGGGCGCAGGTGGCTCATGCCTGTCATCCTAGCTACTCAGGAGGCTGAGATCTGAGGATTGCCATTCAAAGCCAGCCCGGGCAGGAAAGTCTATGAGACTCTTATCTCCAAAAAACCACCATAAAACTGGAAGTGGCACTGTGGCTCAAGTGGTAGAGCACTCGCCTTGAGCTGAAGAGCTGAGGGACAGCGCCCAGGCCCAGAGTTCAAGACCCACGACTGACAAAAAAACAAAACAATATTTCTGTTGATACTACAGCCACTCACAAAGAGCGCCACTCTCTTTCTGGCCTTTCCAGAGCTGCTGAGGAACACATGTGGGAGGGAGGCCTCAGCAAGGACCATGCTGGAGACAGGTGCCAGGAGCAGGCGCCCGTCCATCAGCGCGCTCCTGTCGCTGTTGGTCATCTCTCCGTGGCAGAGGCAGAGCTGGGACGACGTGCAGCTTGTGAGTCTCAGCACAGGCTTTCCTGTACTTGCACCAGTGGGTTTGGAAGAGGAATCTTCATATCAGGAAATGCTCATGGCATGGCTAAAGGCGCCCATCTGGTAAAGTGGACCCAAGGAGAGCAGATGGCATAGTATTTAGAAAGAAGAGTGTTTTCGGAGTCAGAAGGACTGGATCTGCGTTCTGGCCTTGCCTTTACCAGTTGCATGCCCTTGGCCAAATGACAGGCCACTGTGAGTCTCATCTTCCCCACCGTCAAACCTCACACAACTTAAAGCTGTTTTGTGAATTAAACTGGAGGTCATCTGCAACGTGCCCTGTATACATTGTTTTTGTTTGGTTTTTTAAAAACCATCATCCTTTTACTTTTTCCTCATGCTCAATGGTTTTCTTGGGATCTGTGTTTGAGGAATATTGATTGGAGAGAATAGATATGTGAATGCTTAGATGGCCTGTGGATGATGGATTGATGAATAGATCCCTGGATGGATGGATGGATGGAGGGAGGGAGGGAGGGAGGGATGGATGGATGGATGGAGGGAGGGATGGATGGATGGAGGGATGGATGGAAGGATGTTTGGATAGATGGGTGGTGGTAGATGGATGATGGTTGGACATACTTTGGATGAATGTACAGATGGATGGGTGAGTGGGTGGATGGATGTTTGTATAAATGTACAGATGGATGAGTGAGTGGGTGGGTGGATGTTTGGATGGATGGATAGATGGATGGGTGAGTGGGTGGATAGATGTTTGGGTGGATGGATAGATGGATGGGTGATGGGTGGATGGATGTTTGGATGGATGGATAAATGGATGGGTGAGTGGGTAGATGGATGCTTGGATAGATGGATAGATGGGTAAACTGGTAGATGCATGAGCAGGGGTGGATGGATGGGTAGATGGGTGGGTGGGTGGATGAATGGATGAATGCATTCCCACATACATACACTTACAAACGTGAACTAGGGCCCTGAGCCCACTTGGAGGAACGCCAGGCTCGAGCGTCCTTTGCAGCCTTCCCCTAATTTCATCAACTTCCCTTCTGCCTCCTCGTCTCCTGGCTACGACGCCCGCTCACCTGTGGTCACTAGTGGACACTCTCTAGGAATGGTTCTTTTGTTGTTGTTGTTCTCACCTGAGAACATTTGAGAAATGCTCTGGGAAGAGTCCTTGAATTTCAGGGTGTCAGGTCTCCTCAGAGTTTCTGGTCCTGACCTAGTGGCTGGCACTTCTGCATCTGAGATACCATCAGCAGGTGCTGAGTCTTGGCTGGGCCACACCTTACCCCTGAACTGCTAACACCTGAGTGTGTGCACCTACCGTCGCAGGCCTGACCTCATGGGTTGGCCATTCCATCGGCTGGCCCAGGTGCTATCTCCCTGCCTGTCTTCTTCTCTGAGTCCTTCCCTTGTCAACCATTATTCTCAAACATCTCCTTCTTCCCATTGGCCTGGTCTGTGGTCCTGGCTTAATGTCCTGCCTTGCTCCAACTTCCAGAGTCAGCCAGCATCCCGCCTCCACCAAATGGGTGAACACAACACTGGCCTTCTTTACCCTGACGCCATCCTTCAAGCACTCCACATCACTCTCCTCTGTGCCATCATCCCCATCGTCCATGTACACCTGAAATCCCACTATTCAACAAACATCTTCCTTTCAAATGAGAACAGTGGGGTCTACAGATGAAGGAGAAATGACCAATGTCACCAAATTAACTGAGAATGGGAGGGAGCCATCCTCCCTGGGACCCCATCCAATAAGCAGCAGGGATTTTAATCATGCAAACCGATACATCCTCCTCTGTCTATGGTGCTTTCCCGTTGCAGGGATTTTCACTGGCGTGGCCTTGAGTCTCACACAGCTGGAGAAGGGAGGCAGGAAAGGCAGACCTAGACCCTCTCTCTGCCCTAGGCACTCACTGAATTCTATGCCTTGCACTCTACCACATGAGTCACAACCCCAAGTCCATTCCATTTTAGTTTTGCCTTTCAGATAGGGTCTCAAAATAACCTTGCCTGGGCTAATCTCAAATCTCAATCTTGCTCTGCCTTTAAAGGAGTTTGGATTACAGATGTGAACCACCAGACCCTTTAAAAATTAAAAGTGTTAGGGCAGTTTAGGTTCACAACTAAGTTAAAAGCAGGGTTCAGAGTCCTCATATACCCTCTGCCCCCAGCCACATGAACCAACCGTGAGTGGTACATTGTTAGAGCTGGCAGATCTCCACTCATACAGTAGTCACCTAATTCCTGGGGGTAACAGTACCCCACTAGGATGGGGTCCCTCTGGGGTGGCATGTTCTCTCAGAAGTCCTATATCTCTGTGAAGGAAGAGGCTCAGTGGAAAGGTAGGGGAAGCCAGGTTTGGAATAAGGCGGACAGAGGTCTCGGCCCATCCAGGCTGTGTTAGCTTCTTTAAGTCTAAACCTCACCTGTTAAGCCAGGCACTAGTGGCTTATACCTGTAATCCTCACTTCTCTGGAGGCTGAGCTCTGAGGATCACAGTTCAAAACCAGCCCAGGCAGGAAAGTCCATGAAACTCCTATCTCCCATTAACCAGCAAAAAATGGAGCTCCAGCAGTAGAACTGTGGCTTAAGTGGTAGAGCGCTAACCTTGAGCACAAAGCTAACAAATAGTTGTGCCCAGGCTGAGTTCAAACAGAGGTGAAAATTAGAAAAAGGAAGAAACTCCATGTGATGGCCAGCACACCACAGATGGGAACAGAGACCCTCGGCAGAGGTGATTCCCTGCGGTAGCCTGAGTCACCAGCCCCATTCCCCACCTTCTCCTGCCCCCAACCCATCCTGGACAGGGCTCTTCCCTCCCCACCTCTTGACTTGGGGCTTGGCTGTGATTTTATTTGGCCAGTTGGCATCTGTGCCAGCTGGAGTGACTTGGCTAGTTCTGAATACAAGCCTTCCAAGATGTGTGACAGCCCTGCGCTGTCCTGCAAGCCGCCTTTCAACCTGGGGTCTGTGCTGTCCCTTCAGCCTGGGCCCTGGCACGAGTCACGAGGGTCAGACCCCCCTCTATCACCACCCCTCGCCCCGGCCTCCACCAAGCGCTGCCAGAGCCACACAGTGAGGCACAGCCCGCGAAGCCCGACCCACATGGCAGGCCAGAGCTATTTAAAACCACTGACTTTGGTTAGCGGTGGAGGAGGGAGGAAGGGGCCTGTGGTGCTCCCCAGCGCCTATCCGCTAACTTCAACTCCAAACCCTAGTGCCCTTCTGCCTGAGTCCCAGCATGCATTGCTCTAAACACTCACATCCTGGCCCAGCCTGTCCTAGGCAAGAGAAGGCGCCAGAGGCAGAGGCAGAGGCAGAGGCTGCCTTCACAGCCACAATGCCTCTAGGGGAAGCGGCCACATCCCAAGGTGAACCACTTCACCCGCGTGGCCCTTCCTGGAGCTGCCCACTTCACGTTTCTCTTTGTCGAAAGAAGAAACATTCTACGTGCTTCCTGTGTACATTTGGGTACAGAATTATCTCCTAAAGTGCTTTATCCTCATTACTGGGTGCTCTCCCCGGATCGCAGGAAGACCTTGAACTCGGGGTGCACTGTGAAATGTCCAGCCTTGGGAGCTCCAGCGGGCATTGCTGGGCCTGGGTCTGCCTGTGTCATTGACGCCAAGGCACAGGAGAGGATGCTTTCCGGGTAAATAGATATTTTCTGGGCCATCCCCTCACCTCCAATGGGGCTGAATAAGTTGTCTCTGTTTTGGGGGTCAGAAAGGCCTCAGAGGAAAGAATTTTCCTCAGGGAACCCCAGTTATCTCAGGGGACGGTGGAGGAGATGTAGAGAGAAGGGAGTAGGCATGGGCCAGCTTGCCACCATTTGGGCCGTGTGATGTAGTTGTGGAGATGGGGTAACGGGTGGGCAGGTATCAGAATATAATTACAGTTCTCAGATCCCTACGGCAGGCACTCGAGTCTCGTGTGTGTGCATCCCCATGCCCCTCCAGGATGAAGATTAAATAGGAAGTGCCTGAGAGCCCTGCTTGCTGTTCTGGAATGTACTCCCACTTGGCACTCCCCAAGGCTGGTATGAACTGATTCTGGCCTGTCCACTCTCTTAGGCCTCTCCGTGAGCAAGCTTCAACAAAGATCCCTCAGCCTCTGCTACGGGCAAAGAACATCCACAGAAAATGTGGAATTTTGATATCTCAGGAACATATGAAGTCAAACACACTACCACATCCATCACCTCCCAGGTACTGCATATGCACATGCCCAAATTCAGGTGATATGAGTGTCATGTGGCCAAATGTAATTGGGCCAGGAGGGCTCTGGCCCCAGAATGGGAAACAGAGCCCCGTGAATGGGTTTGGCAGCGGCGCTGGTGGCTCACACCTATAATCCTAGTTACTGCCATCTGAGGATCACGGTTTGAAGCCAGCCAGGGCCGGAAAAGTCTGTGAGACTCCGATCTCCAATGAATCACCAAAAAGCCATAAGTGAAGCTGTGGCTCAAGTGGTAGAGCACCAGCCTTGAACAAAAAAGTGAAGGGACAGCACAGCACCCAGACCTGGAGTTCAAGCCCCTATACAGAGAAAACAAGCAAGAAAGAATGAAAGAGACAGAGAGGGAGAAGGGAGGAAAGGAGGGAGGAAGGGAGGGAGGGAGAAGGGAGAAGGGAAGAGGAGGGGAAGAGTGGGGAGGGAAGGGAAGCAGGGAAGGAGGGAGGGGGCTGACTTGGCCGAGGACCCCCCAAACCAGAGCTGGTCATTTTCTCGCTTTCTTTGCAGAGTCTCTGGAATCTGTTTTTCCTAGTCCTCCGTGGAAACTGAGGCAGTCACAGTAGCAGGCTAATGCGGGTTCACAGAACTATGGGCTTAGGGGTGGGAGGTTGTGCTAGTAAAGGAGCAAAGGTGGTGTGGACTGGCAGGAAGGGGAGTGGAAAGCCCACACCTGCCCAGAGGAGGCGTGCCGCTCCGCCGCTCCGCCGCTCCGCCTGAGCGTCAGAGTAGCCGAGACCATCTCAGGCAGAATCTGCACCAATGCCGACCTTCAGACCCAAGGAGCTCCTTTCTCCTTTGTGCAATGGAGTCCAAGTCACAAATCCGTCCGCAAGAGTCAAGGAGAAAGAAACTTGGTGTTTTTTTTTTTCACGAATGAGAAACTAAAGGCAATTAAAAAAAGAAGGGGAGGGGCGTCCCATGCAATGTCATTAGACTTCATCAGAAGCATTTCTCACGCTGACAAAAGAGAAATAACAAAGAATGTGTTCCTGTTATTTTTCCAGAGGGACGCTCTATGTGCGGGTGGAGGAGGAAGTTATAAAAGATACCGGGGAAATGCAATAACTGCATCTTTCAGTGCACCCGAGTCTTATTCTTTGGGGGGCAGGGAAAGCCACCGTGGAGCACTTTAGATGCCCTACTTAATTTTGAAAGAAAAAGAAAATGATTCTCGATTTCAATGGCAGCCCCATCACAGGCCTCTACCACCGCCAAGGCAGGAAATTAGTTGCTATGGCAACGTCAGGTTGCATCATTAAGAACTTTGGAAATGTTGAGAGTTGGAAGGCGGGGCTTAAACAAGGAAGGAAGGAAGGAAGGAATGAGGGAGGGAGGGAGGGAGAAAGGGAGGGGGCAGAAGGGATGGAAGGGAGGATAAGAGGGCAGGAGAAACATGAGAAGGAAGGAAGTAATCCTTAGATTTTTCTGTCTAGGCTGACTTCAAGCTGTGACCCTCAGAGCTCAGCCTCCTGAGTAGCTAGGACTACAGGTGAGAGTTATCATGACAGGATAATCCGATCATTTTCAATTTTTCTCATCCATTAACAGGAATTGAAGCAGATCACAAGATACAATCTTCATTTGTGTTACTTTTCACAGGTATTGAGAACGTTGTTATATTTCAAGTTCCCAGTGTTCTTAAGTGGTTTGATCTTGAACTCATGCACTAGACAACTCATAAAAATCAAACTGTAATCTTCAACTTCTTCACACTGTCCAGTAACTTTGCTTTTAGAAAAACTAAATTCATATCAAAGAAGCATTTTTATTCAAAGGAGCATGGATGAGATAATATGCCATTATGCCAATGGTACATTATTATTTTGGTTTGGTTTTGTGGTGCCTCTCACATCCTGGGCTACATCCCTAGCCCTATTTTCTTCTTAAGAAAGGTCATTTTGCTTCTTTGCCTGAGCTTTCCTAGAGAAAAATAATGGACCTCAGATGACCAGCAAGGTCTCTGCTTACCCAGGAAAGCTCTGGAAATTCTGCACTTCCAGTTTTGACATCTGCTGACCACTTATTGTGTGGGCTGTCCGTTCTGTTTATACCTCTGCAGTGCCACCCCAACCGTGTACTGCCTGTTTTAAATCTTTCAATGAGCATACATCTGTAATAGGAGGGGATATTTCCACATATACACGCAGTCCTCTTGGAACAAATCCATCTCCTCCACATTATTCCCATTCCTCTTCCTCCTCCTCCTCCTTGCTGCTCAAGATCTTCCCTTTCCCCTTCTCCATCCCCCTCCTAGACAGTCCTCCTCGTACACTCATGACCCATCATCATCGTCATCGTCGTTGTTGTCGTAGATCTATACTCCACAAATAAGCAAGAACATGCAATACAAACTCCAATCATCCATGGATGGAAATCCATCCATTTTCCCACAAATGACATCAATTCATTTTACTTTATGCATGTTATGCATGTATATGTATGCGTGCATATATATATATATATATATATATATCTACATTTGCACGCATACACACATTGCCTTAGGCACTCATCAGTTGTTGGGCCTCTGGACTGATTCAGTGGTTCCACCATTTGATTACTGAGAACACTCTGTAAGAAACATGGGTGTACAACTATCTTCCTGGTATATTAATTCCCACTCCTTTGGATACATGCACAATGGTGGTATGGTGGGCTCATAGGACAGATCTACCTTGAGTTTTGTGAGAAGCCTCCACACTGATTTCCATAGCGGTTGCACTCGTTTATATTCCCATAACCAGTGTCTGGAGCTCCTCCCCACCCCAGCCTTGGCAGCATCTGCTGCTTGTTTCCTTGAGTGCTGCCATCCTGATTGGAGTGAGATGGATTTTATTTCCTTTGTGGCTAAGAATGGGGAAACATTTCTTCATACATGTATTCACCATTTGTACTTCTGAAAACTGCATGTTCAATCCAGTTGTTTGTCTCCGAGTTGAATTGTTTGTTCTCTTGCTGTTTAACTTTTTGAACTCTTAGTGTATTCTGGGTATTTATTCTTTATCCACGGAATAGCTTGTGAAGATTTTCTCCCGTTCTGTGGGCTGTCTTTTGATGCTTGTAACGGCTTCATTTTAATCTGATACAGTCTCATTTGTCCATTCTTTCCCTTATCTCCTGAGCAACTGGATTCCTATTCAGGATACAATTACCTGTGCCTCCATCTTCCAGATTTTTCCTGTTTTCCTCAAGTTTCAGGTCTGGCATTAAGACCTTCGCTCACTGTACAGGGTGGGAGGTGGGGGTGGAGGTTCAGGCTCCCACGTGTGGATAACCTTTCCCTGGCCCTGTTTGTCAGCGGTGTCTCCATCTTTAAAAGCCCTTTCTCTGTGCTTTTGCGGTGATTTCCCCACTGTTCGCATGTCTTACGAGGGGGCCTGGGAAAGTGCTGATGGAGCTCAACGGCAGGAGGTCCTTGGTGCAGGAGGACTCTGGGAGGGAGTCCTGGCCAGGCCTGCCAGATGAGTTGGCTTGGCCGTGCATGTGTGAGGAGGGGAAAGAAGAGCACCACAGGGAGAAGCGAGCTGGGCAAAGGTGCCATCATGGGACCATAGCCATGGACCTGGCAAGCAGGAAGTGCTCAGTGGGTGAGATGCCCAAGGAAGAGGCACAAGAGACGGGGCTAGCTCTGAGGAGGCTGAGGCAGGAGGATTGCAGTTTGAGGCTAGGCTGGGCCACACAGTATACTGAATTTAACCCAGGCTATACAGTGAGGCCTCACCTCAAGAAACCAAGGAAGACAGAGACAGATAGATCGACACATACGAAGACAGAGAGGCAGAGACAGAGCGGGAAAGAGCTTTGTTCCAGGTCCTCAGCACCTTACGCATCGGCACCAAGAAGTTGGGAGCTTAATCTCTAGATATGGAAAGCTCTCAAAAGTTTGTGAAGGAAAAAACTGGGGAAGGAAGTTGTGCTTTGGGACCATTAAAAAGGCAGCCAGGGGTAGTATAGAGTAGAGATTGATATTTCCAAGAGAAATTAAAGCTGAAGATTTATTCTCCCTAACCCAGTCAAATGAAGTCATCTAGAAGAAGGATTTCATCAGCTATAAAATGTATGGGATTCTTATGATTATTTATTATAACAATAATGCAAACCCAGGTAAGATTTAGACCTCTCCGTTCAGATTCATTCCCATGTCTCAATCACTTTAACAACCTCCCCCTCCCCACCCCCCAATCCTGGGTTGTGTTTTGACTTCCCCAGGCTGTAACGGCAGCTCATGTACTATTGGGTGGGATGTGAGTAAATAGTAATGTCCTGGGCTTTCATCTCCAGGGGAGTTGGTTTGTGTTTTAGTGTGCCACAGAACATGCCACAACCTCATAATGTCACACAATAAAAGGCCAAATTCTACCCAGGAAAGACCCTTTCCCACCAATGGGGCCCGGACACGCCCTCCACAGGAGCCCAGGCCTAGATTGGCACCCCGTCCTACCAATGCCCTGCAAGGGAAGGTGGAAGTGGCTGGTGAGGCTGGTGTGGAAAGGTCTGAGGAGGAGGAGGTAGAGGAGGCTGGATCAGCAGCATGTGAGCCGGACACTGACTGGGGAATGGAGAAGATGCTGCACACCTCACCCTATGACACAGAGGTGTTAGCTGGGCACCGGTAGCTCACGCCTATAATCCTAGCTACTCAGGAGGTTGAGATCGGAGGATCACAGTTCAAAGCCAGCCCAGGCAGGCTGAAACTCTTATCTCCAATAAACCACCAGAAAACGGGAATTGGCACTGTGGCTCAAGTGGTAGACTGCTCGCCTTGAGCTGAAGAGCTGAGAGACAGTGCCCAGGCCGAGTTCAAGCCCCGCAACCAACCAAAAAACAAACAAAAAACCCAAAACAAAGGTGTTGCTCCACGGCCAAGGAGAAGATGCTCTGACCATTGGTGGCCAAATGCCAGGCATAAGCCCCTAGAACAGACCTGCCACCCTAGAGGACTGCAGGGGAGAACAGGGTGAGACTGGGCCCGGTGGGGCGATGACCCTCGCTCCACGCAGTGGTGGTGTGTGTTCACCTCCTAAGCTAGTGACCACCAGCTTGATGGCTCAGACAGCACAAAGGTATTTCTCGGCAGAGAACCCTGGGGTCCAGGGCCCAGCAATCCAGCGTCTGTGAGGACCCGCCATCTTGTTTGCAGACAGCACCTTCTGGCCAGGGCCCCACCCCCATGACCTAACCACTTCCCAAAGGCCTCCTCTCCTCACCCCATCACACTGCGGGCGTTAGGATTCCAGCACACACAAATACCCAAAACACCACAGGACTTAAACTGGTAAGCCATTCCCTTTGCCCTGGAAAAGCCTGGACGTAGGGGTCAAACAGGGGAACTGAGGAAGAAACCATCAATACAGAGCCCAGCTCCTCCTTCTCTTGAGCATCTTTGACACCTTTGGGGACCCCCAAGGAGAGAACAAAGCGCCCAGTGGGCTACTCTGACCTGCTTTCTCCACCTCAGCACGACCAATGCTCAGGGCCAGACAGCACTTTGACATGGGGGCCATCCTGGGGGGAGGTCTCCCAGCTACCATCCTCTGCGAGGAATCTCCCTTCCCCTCCACAAATAGGGGCAGTCAAAAATGCCTCCTGGACGGATGTCAGTGGCTCACACCTATAATCCCAGCTACTCAGGAAGCTGAGATCTGAGGATTGTGGTTCAAAGCTGGCCCAGATAGGAAAGTCCATGAGACTCTTATCTCTAATAAACCACCAGAAAACCGGAAGTGGTGCTGTGGCTCAAGTGGTAGAGCGCTCGTCTTGAGCTGAAGAGCTGAGGGACAGTGTCCAGGCCCAGAGTTCAAGCTCCGCAACTGACCAAAAAAACAAAAGCAAAACCACATCTCCTGACATTTCCAAATGTCCTCAGTGGAGAACCACAGCTCTAAAGCAGTATCTGAACGGCTGAAGAGTCCCAAGCCCACTTCCCGTTGATGAATGCGTTGTCCCGGCCAAAGCAATACAAGCCACACCTGGAAGCCAACGGTGTCATTCCAACTTCTCTAGTAGGGGAGCTTTCTAACAAGAGAAAAAAAAAAAGGAAAAGACGATCAGGTGAAGTTTTAATCACATAATGCATCTTTCTCAATACGTACAAAATGCGATGGTTGCAACATGCAATCGGATTAAAAAGTATTGAGGTGATGCCTTTTCATTTTGTCTCTGGGGGTCCAGGCTCCTGCTGGACCCCCAGCTGGACCCCCAGCTGCACACACAGGCTCTCAATGGCCCCCGCCCTGGCTGGAGCTGGTGGAGGATGGGAGGGGCTCTAGTATAAAGCTCCAACCTTGGAACCAAGCAAGTGGTGGCCTCGCTTTGCAGCTCAGGAGTTCAGGGGCCCCGGCATGTGATTCCCTCTGAGCCTTGATTTCCCTCTGTGGAAAATGGAGCCATGGTGCCTTCTACATGGGTTTGTTTTCAGGACTACAGGGGCAGGTCTTCACCGCCAAGCAGAGCAGAGTGAGCCCTTGGCATAGGCCACCTTTCACTGCTACAACAAAGTACCCACCCGAGGGTGGGGACTTCATAACGCCCAGAGGTTTATTTAGCTCACAGTACTGAAAGCTGAACCAAGCTGGGGAGTCCCACGGGCTCTGTCTCAGGTGAGGGCACCCTGGGCAGCATCCCTTCAGGGTGGATAGTGCCATGGTGGAAGAGAGGAAGACATCACCTGGCCAATCAAAACGCAAGGGCCGACCTCGCTGCACCCTCCAGCATTCCACACACCAGGGCCCAGGCTTTCAATATACACAGGCCTCAGGGGACAGGCCACGTGAACGGCCCCTTAGATAAAGCATGAACCAACACAGCCGTGGTACTCACTGGACACAACTACACAACTTGTTGTGGGGATGGGAGAAAAACAGAGAGAACAAGGGAAGGGTGACACTATCCCAAAAAAATGTACTCTTCACCTGGCTTATATAACTGTAACTCCTCTGTATATCACCTTTATAATAACATTTTTTTGTTTGTTTAAAGAAAGCCCCAAGCCGGGCGCCGGTGGCTCACACCTGTAATCCTAGCTACTCAGGAGGCTGAGATCTGAGAATCTCGGTTCAAAGCCAGCCCGGGCAGGAAAGACCGTGAGACTCCTATCTCCAATAAACCACCAGAAAACCAGAAGTGGGGCTGTAGCTCAAGTGGTAGAGTGCTCGCCTTGAGCTGAAGAGCTGAGGGACAGCGCCCAGGCCCAGTGTTCAAGCCCCATGACCAACAAAAAAAAAAGAAAAAAAGAAAGCCCCAGGCTGGGAATGCGGCTTAGTGGTAGAGTGCTTGCTTAGCATGCATGAAGCCCTGGGTTCAATTGCTCAGTACCACATACACAGAAAAAGCTGGAAGTGATACTGTGGCTCAGTGGTAGAGTGCTAGCCTTGAGCAAAAAGAATCTCAGCGACAGTGCCCAGGCCCTGAGTTCAAACCCCAGGACTGGCAAAAAAAACAAAGCCCTCTTGATAACGTTGTATAACAAAATGCCACAAAATGGAATGGATTAGATTCACCTAGCAACCCTTTCCTTTCCTCCCCCTCCCCCCCAGGAGGAACAAGAGGACATGCCTCAGAGCCCCATAAAGACCTTGCTGACCAGCTCCGCTCTCTGTCCCAGAAATAGCACATCCCAAGGTCTCAGCCCCACCGGATCGGATCTCCTTTTCTAGGCAGAAGGACTCTTCCACAATGCACGCCCCCCCCCCTTCACTTTGATAATAAAAGTGCTTTTCCTAGAGTGCACTGGAAAGGGGAGGGTGAGCATTAACACGTGTGGTGTCTCTGATATTAATAGCACCAGTGTCACACACTATGACAGCGAGGCTGGGTACGGACTTGGGGCCCCCTCCTTTCTGGGAGGCAACGCTCCCCCTTGCAAACAGAAAATAAACACAGCCCTGGAGGAGCACAAATGCCAATATCTGTGAAATTTTGATTAAATAATAGATATGTGTTCAGAGCACTTCTTTATAGTATGTGATTAAGAAAGATAACTAGACATTCTTACAGCCCTGATGATAATAATTATTCCGGCACATAACGTGCAGAATATGACACCAGAAAGCCCATTATTAACCTTTCCCAGGGTTATTTTTTGGGGTGTATTTTTGACACCACGGACACCAGCATTCAGAAACCAAATAAAACTCTATAGCTCCGGCAGTTCCCCCAACGGCTGCCCTTCTCCAGCCCAGGACCGAGGTGGGGAGGGGGCGGAGAGTCGAGGAGAGGAAGAGACAGAGTACGGGGGACATAAAAAGCCTTTTATACAAAACAGATGCTTGTTTAATATCGAACATCTGGCCAGTCTTATAAAGATTTGTATTAACATTTCTGCAACTGTCAGTAATTCAGAAAACTGACAGAGCTTCCCTGGTTAAATTTTTGCTATAAATAACTACCTTAGACCTAGGCTTTTCTTTCTTCTTCCTCTTTTTTTTTTCTTTTGTCTGCTAAAATTTTGTTTTCTGCTTGCATATCATTTGGGGGCTCTGACATCTGACACCCAACTGAGGATGTAGCCGGGTGGTGGTAGCTACTCCAGAATCTCACTTCCTCAGCCTGCCCTGAGTGCTACCAAATCTCCCCACCCCACTTCAGCCAGACCTGCCCCAGGGTCTGCCATTCAACTTCATACCAAGTGCATCCGTCAGTGCCCCAAGGGGAATGGCTTCACATAGCAACCATTTCCTTTGCTTATGACTTTATGTTGGCGTAATTTGGGTTTGGCTCTGCAGTGTGGTCCTGCCGACCCAGTCTGGCCCCCTCAGGAGTTCACAGTCTGTGTCCGGTCTCCAGCTGGTCAGGACAGCTCCTCTTTACCTTGGTGCTTTTCTCATCCTCTAGCCTGGGAGACTTCACATGGCTAAGGCAGGGGAGCCGGTAGCCAGCAGCAGTGCACCAGGTCCCTCTGGGCTAAGATACGCAGCATCCCTTCCCTTGAAACCTGTCAGTCAACGCAAGTCTCCTCCCAGCTCCCTGCAGTAAGGAAGTTCGGCAACACGCTGCTGCTCACCAAGGAAACCAAGGTCATCTCTCTAGAGTCAGGCTGTCTGTGGACGCACTGAGAAAATTCGGAAAATTCTGATGGGTCACCCATCATGGCCTTCACCTCTCCAAGATGGTGACTGGCTGCTGAAACCTCCCATTGAAGCCTCCACTCCTGCATCCAGTTAAGCATCTAGACCAGCATCTGGCTGGCTGCTCAACCAAGAATGACTAAGGATCTGTTCTTTCTGTCATATTCGGTCAACTTGCCCCTGACAGAGTGTTTAAAGCTGTACAGATGTTGGTCCTTGGTGTCACTGTGCCAACGTGTTTGGGGCATCATGGATTCCCATCTTCCTTCTTGTGGGCCATTCTTTCCCACGTGTTTAAAGGCCACAGAGCTAACCAAGGTACTTAAGGCTTTCCTGGCCTTCACCGTGGAATGAGCTCTAGTGGCAACTCAGCTGGACGCTGCACAGCACAGTAGTTCTCAGCCAGGCCCAGGCAGACCCTGACTGGTCTGTGAACATGGGGCCTGAGGTCGGCGGTGGAGCGGGGAAGGGGGGAGAGGGGAGGCTGTGATAGTGGAGATGGAAAACCCCGACCTTAGACACCCTCAGCTAGCTCCTACAGTCTACATTCTGCTTTGACCCATCTCAAAAAACCAACCACAGCTGGAACGTGCTAGAAAGTTCAGGGCTCCTTGCTCTTGAGAGAGCAGGACCCAAAGGTCCAGTTAGCTCCTGGGCTAACTTAGGCGATGGGGTGCCTTATTTAAGGAGGCAGAAATTAACAAGAGAAAGCCATGGGGGGCTGAGCGTCTGCCTCCCAGGGTGGCATTTTCTGGAGACTGGCTGGAAGGGCCTCCCAGCTAGTGTCTCCCAGCTGAGCATCATGTCACATCATGCCCTGGTGTTAGAGGTGCTATAATAGGATCCCGGTGTCACAGGGACAGGAAGCCAGGGACAGAGAGTGCCTGAGTCATGCCTGTGCCAGGGAGGTGAGCCCCAGCGGGAGTTCTCAGGGACCTCTGGCATCACCTAGTGCGACACCCTCCCATCTGCCTCTGGGCGGGGGTGGGGGGGGGGAAGGGGCGGGGGGGGGGCAACCAGAGAGGCAGGGGACTTCCTCAGGCCTGAGCTAGCCACATGCAGGCCAGCTCAACAAGTTATGGAGAAAATCCCTGGGCCATTCTGAAGTCCTGAGTTTTCTTCCCAGACTCCTGCCTATAAGGGCTCAGGTACATTGTTTTCAAGCCGCCCTGTATGGTTGTGCAGGTGGTTGACTGCACACAGCTGTGGCTGGAGGTTGAAATCTGGTTTATAGTTGGCTTTTTAAGCCATGCACCTTGAAACAGGGCTGCGCCAGCCCAGAGAAAGGATCAAGTTTTCCTGAATTCCCACAAAGACACAAAGTGGGCCAGCAAGAGCCCCAGGACACTGCCACGTTGTGGGAATCTTTCTTATTCCTGCATGGAGTGGCAGAGCCTCTAAGAACTGGAGCTCTGGAATTCTAGATCACCTTTCTTTCCCGTTTGTTATTATTTATTTTTCCTTCCATATCTGGGGAGCGAAAAAAAAACCAATAAAACCAAAAGCTGTCTGGATGCTGGGTGGGGAGAGGGTGAAGAAACTGCCCTGGGCTGCCACTGAGCTTGGTCGTGGGGGTGCTATGGGTGAATTTCTCCTAGGTCTGTGAGTTTACGGCCTGGCAGGAGAGTACCTAGGTTTGAAGTCCCCACCACAGTGACATAGAAGGCACAGACAGGACAATTAGGCCCTCCCCCAAGGGGTGCCACAGGAAGCCATCAGACAGCAGGAAACACAGGTCCTGGAAGCCAAACCTACCTTGTCTCCATGTGGGACTCCACGTCCCAGCTGCACAGAGGAGGCTGCAGGCAGATTAGGCCCACCCACTGGGACTGAGCCGGCCCAGGTCCGTCTCTCCTCGCCCTCCCCCGCCCCCCCCCCCCCCAGGTGGCTGAGCTGTTGTGGGTCAGAAATCACAGGGATTTGGGTCAAGGTCTAAAAAAAATCTTTTCCTATCTGAGCCATCTTCTGGGACCTGGGCCTATTTTTAGCATTTCCTTTTAAGGACAGTATGCAAAACCATGGGTTCAGCAGTATAAGTTACCCCGCCCCCTACAGAGCATGTTAAGTGGAGTCGCTAGTGGGGAACAGCTATGCCCGCTCGAGGGTCTGTGCACCCCAAGGAGAAGAGTTCATGCCCAGAGGATGCATTTGTAGAAAGGGAGGGAGAGGCTCTAGGCACAAAGAAGTTCCAGGACTCCCGTGGATCTGAGAAGTAACTGAACAGAATCCTGGGTTGATCACCCCTAACTTCCACTCTCTATTACTTATTTTTAATTCATCTCTGGATACCTCTGTGAGAAATGCCACCTAACATTTGACACATGACTTGGGACGGGTCCTCGCTGGGACCAAATTTCCTCATGTCAAACACAGAGGCAAAAGCAAAAGAGCTTGAAAGCCCTGCATATCCAGGGCAGGGTCCAAAGTTTACCAGGCTGATAACAAATCTATGCTGGAACTGTGCCAGCACCCCTCACACCGACCATCTTTCCCATCCAAAATGATGGCCAGGGCAGGACCCAATTCCCCAGTGTCAACACAAGAAGCGTCCAGCCTGGCCTAGGCTTGCCTGGCCAAAGGACACCCGGCACACGTTGTTACAGGAAGGACACAGAGGGTCATCCGCTGCCAGCAGCGGCCAAGTTCCTTCCCCTCCCAACCTCCTACAAAAGCATTTGGCAACTGAGTGCTGGTAGCTCACACCTGTAATCCTAGCTACTCAGGAGCCTGAGGTCTGAGGATCCCAGTTCAAAGCCACCCCTGGCAGGAACATCCATGAGACTCTTATCTCCAATTAACCACCAGAAAAATCAGAAGTGGTGATGTGGCTCAAGTGGTAGAGTGCTAGCCTTGAGCTGAAGAGCTGAAGGATAGTGCCCAGGCCCAGAGTTCAAACCCCATGACCAACCAAAAAAAATAAAAAGCATTTAGCTCTTCCCTTCTTTCTTCCCTCACTCTTCAGCTGTCCACAGGCATGGTCCACCCACCCACCAGCCCCAGCTCCAGCCCTACCTTCCACCCTGGCCCAGTGGAAATAAAGTCCCCTCTGACTCCAGGTTGTGTCACCGAACACCACCACACCGCAGTCACCAAACACTGCAAGCAGTCCACTAAAACAGCGATGGCGGACCCTCGCCAGCAGGAGGCACTACCATGCCATGCGCATGCACTCCAAGAGTCTCTACAATAGGAAGTTCTGTGGGGTTCCTGAGAGGGGGGGGGGTCCCTATATAACCTGGGGGGCCATGAATCTGCAAGGTGCAGCTACAGGGAGGAAGGGTTGCTGAGAAGCTCATTCTAGAACTGGAGTCAGAAAGCACTGGTGTGGCTGTGGGCAGGTATGAACTGTAGGCAAGGCCACCAAGATATGGACCAGAGCAGTTGTGCATGGGTAGACATCCCCTAACTGCAACTACTGTCAGCCAATCAGTAACACCGGCATGAGCATAATTTCTCTGTGTGTATGTGTGTGTGTGTGTGTGTGTGTGTGTTATGAAGGTTTGAACTCAGCTCCTGTGCTTGCTAGAGAGGTGTTCTACTACTTATTCATGTCTCCAGCCCTTTTGTATTTGTGTGTGTGTGTGTGTGTGTGTGTGTGTGTGCGTGCTGGTACTGGAGCTTGAACTCATGGCCTGGGTACAGTCCCTGAAATCTTTGCTCAAGGCTACCACTTTGAACCACTTCTGGTTTTCTGGTGCTTAATTGGAGAGAAGAATCTCACAGACACCAGTCATCAGTTTGAGATGAAGTCTCTTGGACTGTTATGCTCACATTGACCTTGATCTCCACTTCCCAAGGAGCTAGGATGACAGGTGTGAGCCCCGATGCCCAGTTTCAACATAATTATTTAAATTTTTTTATGGACTATAAAGAGGGATGGGGAAGGGAGGAGAAATCCACGAGGTCTCCACCCTTCTACTGAGACAAGATCTTTCTGCTGTCCCTGTTCATGGTGGGAAGGGAGGAGTGCGGACATCTTGTGTGTTTCCAGTGAGCCATTTCTTCTCCATTTGTCAAAAATGAATGTCAAATATGTCCCAATGGGCACAGTGTGAGGATCTGTCTCTGGAAGGGTCTCATAAAGAAAGGAGTCAGGGATTCTCCTTTTCCAAACTTTGAGTGGAGATGTAATGTGGTGACACGCACGCGCATGAAGTATGTATACTTGGTTAAAACATAATATTATTATTATTAAGGCATTGTTCAGAGGAGGACTTGTGTATTCTTTTATCATGTGCCTGACATTAGAGAACAATGGCTTTCTTCCAAATGAATCTTGTCTCTACCATCAACCCATAAAAACTTCTCCAGACCTCAGTTTCCCATTCTGTAAAGCAAGGGGCTGGTGGCTGGTATCTTCAGTCCTCAGGGCCGAAAAGTACCGTGAGTCTTTGCTGCCAATGAGCAAAACCCCACACCTGAACACGCATGCTTCTCGCTTTTCTCAGAGGCAAGATGTACACAAATCAAATCAAAATATAAATCATCGCACCCTGTTATGGGTTTCACACACAGTTTCTTTTAATAAAATATGCAAATACTTTGCGTTAAATTGATTTCCCAGTTTCATTCTCTTATCTCCACATTTATTATTCATGACTCTTCCATTCCTCACTTGAAACAGAGATGGGGGCGGGGCGGGGATCATTCTAGAATGTAGCCTTAGCTTGTTTTCTTACAGTTATTAGTAACACAGGATTATACTCCCGGGAATAAAAGATACATGAAAAAACATTATTCCCAGTCTCAACTCAAGCTAAGAATAAAATAGGAGAAAAATCTTTCCCTGACCTCAATCCGTGTATATGGAGTTTTTCCTGGAAACACTTTACAACCAGTGCGTCTTTGCTGAGGCATATGATGATAACCAAAGCGATCACTGAGTGAATGGTTGTTTCATTGTTAAAAGCAAGTACACCGCCTCTCAGGAATTTGGTGAGGGAGACCAGGTGTGGTAGTAGACGCCTATAATCCTAGCTACTTGGGAGACAGAGATAGGAGGATCACAGTCCAAGGTTGCCACAAGGAAAGAGCAGGAGACTCTGCCTGAAACATAAACTAAAGGCAAAGAAAGAGAAGTGGAGGGAAAGAAAAGGACTGGAGTGGTGGCATGAGCGGTAGAGCACTTGTCTAGCAAGCGTGAGGTTCTGAGTTCAATCTTCCCTCCATCTACAAAAGAATTTGCGGAAAGGGGAAAACGGAGAAACATTTGCTGCTTGACTAAAGGGCTTTGAGAAAACACAATATGTGAGTATTATTTATTGTGTGTCAGATTGTGTGTGTGTGTGGTGTGTGCATGTACCAGTCCTGGGGCTTGAACTCAGGGTTCAACCTAGGTACTGTTCCTTAGTTTTTTTTTGTTAACACTTGAGCCACAGCTGTACTTCTGGGTTTTTGGGGCTAATTGAAGATAAGAGTCTCACAGACTGTCTTGCTTAGGCTGGCTTTGAACCGTGATCCTCAGAAGGTATTAGCCTCCTGAGTAGCTAGGATTACAGGCATGAGCCACTGGCACCTAGCTCCTGTGTCAGCTTGAAGCCTGGCTCCTAGTGGCCTAGTCCCAGAACAATGTCCCATAGAAACGAGGAAGGTCGCCCATTGCTCAGAATGGGAAGGAGCTCACAGACTTGCAGATGTGTTTGCATAGACCTATCGTAAGTGAAAAGGATCGTAAGTAGAGCACGCATGTCATACACCTGTCTATTCATACCCTAGATCGCCACGCAGCACACTGCAGGGAGCCAGCCGCCTCTTCTCACAGGTGTCAGCTGACTGGGAATTTCACACCAGTACCACCCAGCATCACGGGAGAACCTCGCCCATGCATCACCAGCCTGGGAAAAGATCAGGTCTCAAGTTTCCAAGGACAATTTCTATTGGATGTGGGTCATTTCCACAGCAGCATGAGAATTTAAAAAACATCTAAATCCGTAGCAGTTCTCTCTTATGTGGATCTGTGCTGGTATTGGCACTTGAACTCAGGGTCTCACACTCTCTCTTGGCTTTTGCTCCAGTGTGTGTGAGGGGTACTCTACTACTTGGGCCACAGCTCCATTCTGGCTTTTTGCTGGTTAACTGAAGAGTCTCAGAGACTTTCCTGCCCGGCCTGGCTTTGATCTGGGATCCTCAGATCTCATCTTCTTGAGTAGGACTACAGGCGTGAACCACCCAGCCCCTGGCTTACAGCAGTAAGCTGGTTCATAAAATCACATTGATTCATAACATCAGTGATGCTCTCTTTTCTCCGGCCACTCCTGGAGCACCTCCCTAGCACCATCCTCCTCTCCCACCTGTTCATCTTGCCCACCACCCGCCCTGTCCTCATGGGCTCTTAGCACCTGGAGCTCCAGGGCAGATAACTGCATGCTATCTGCATGACTGCAGTACTGAGGTTTGTAGACTCTGGGCTCAGACGTCTCTGGCACACTCACTTAGGGGGTCAAGGGGCTTCTAGGTGGGAAGGGGCGGGGATTGATGCTGGTAGCAGTAGGCACTGAGTGCTCCTTGGGTGTCCTTTTGACAAACTGCTCACGGTACAGCCCTGTCCAGCAGGATGGCAGAGGATAATGAGGTTCTGGTCAGTGGGGGTGCGCCCTGCTTGTGTGAGTGACGCCAGAGGGCGGTCTCGGGGAGAGGGTCTCGGTGTCAGAGAGCTTGGAAGAGCCGCAGCAGCTTGGGATCTGGCCAGCTCCTGGATGTATCTTATCTCTGACTGGTAGATGCTAGCATGGTTGTATAGGATAGACAAATAAACAGACTCTACCTGGCTAAAGCCGGCTTTTTTGGGCTATGTTTAAAGCAATTGTGCATGTACACACTCACGTGTAGGGTAGGTGAGCTTTTGAGCAACTGTGGGAACTTATTCTCCTTCCTGTCTGGCCACCAGAGCTGGCTCTTGACAGGAGACTCTCTGCTCTCTGTCTTGACTAACCTCATCAGGGTAGGCCGGCCTTCTGTGCATATTGAAACAGGTGATCTACAGGGCAGGCTCCATGTACAAGCATTTATTGCCTGTACTTTGGTACATGTGTCGGTGTTTCAGTGACCAAAGCAATTCATACCACCTAGAGCAGGGCCAGTGAGGGAGGGAACTGTGCAAGGGCACTGCAAACTCTGTCACAACACCTAAGCTGCAACCATAAGAAACTTACTGTCTGGGTGGTACTGGGGTTTGAACTCAGGACTCAGTGCCTGCTAGACATGTGCTCTACTGTATCACAAAGCTATGCCTCCAACTCTTATTTTTTTGCACTGGCTATTTCTGGTTATGTGTGTGTGTGTGCACGTGTGTGTGCATGCGTGTGCACACTCATACACCATTTCTGGGTCATGAACTCAAGGCCTGAATGCTCTTCCTTAACTTTTTCACTTAAGACAAGCACCCTACCATTGAGCCACACCTCCACTTCCAGCTTTTTGATGGTTAACTAGAGAAGTCTTCTAGACTTTCCTGCCCAGACTAGCTTTAAACCTATATTCTCAGATATCAGCCTACTGAATAGCTAGAATTACAGATGACAGAGACACCAGTGCCCAAATACAAAGACTATTCTGAGATAAGGTCTTACTCCCAGGTTGGGTGGATGCCTGAGCCACTGTCTGCCTATTTCCCAGTTTTCCATCATAGCTAGAATGACAAAAACATGGTAACACACCCAGCTGCTTCCATTTAATCTCAGCCTCCCAAGAAGCAAGGATTACAGGCATGAGCCTGGCTAAGACATGACTGTAGAAAGGTCAGTCTTCCTGACAAGTTGAGTTTCCTCCACAGCAGACCCTGGCAAAAAAGACTTTGGTGTGATGGCTTATGGGAAGGACACCTTGGGAAGCACAGGGAAAGGAACAGGGAAAATGAGACCCACAAGGAGTAACTTCCCAATTTGGCCCAGCTGGGGCCTCTGATGAGTACGCGGGCAGGTTCCCTAGAGCTTGAGGAAGCCGGAGCATTGAGGCCGCATTGCATTGAGGCTGCGTGGCTTGAGTGACAGTCAAGATGGTGGAAAAACAAAACTCCAAGGCAGAGATGCGGGGAGCCTGAGATAGGAAGGTGCCACTGGACTGAACACAGCTGCCCAGGCTCAAGTGCAAGCAAGTGCCAGGCCCACAACGGCATCTGATACCCAGTCACCAAGAAATACCTTCCAGCATCAGGTCAAGTGCGATCAAGTCAACATACACAGAGCTCAAGAGCAGACGGGGAGGACCCGCTGCCACCTAGGGTGTCTCCAGAACATAATGAAGAGGACGAGCCACCAGGTTCACAAGTGAGAGAGAACTGACCTGAGTCATCTCTGCAACGGGGCTTTGCAGGACAGGCCTAGGCCCAGAAGCCTGACTCCTTCCTGGAAGTCTCACCATGAAACAAACACTCCCTGGAACCCAAGAACATCTTGATGAGAATGCAACAGCCCGTCATCGCAGAATTCTCCCTTGCGGGTAATAACGCTTACGCTAGCTGTGACCTGACTCATGGTCACTCCAAAGCACAGATTTTCCACATGCCACAGGCCTGAAATCAAGAGGCCACTTACAACCCGCTGAACATTTTCTTCCCCGGTGATATTTAAACCCTCTCAGATCTTTGCATCTGAGGTTTGAGGAATGGTGGAACCTGAGTTCTGCCAGGTTGGCAGGACCCCTTTCGTGCACTATTTCAAGTCAAGATTGGAGAACACTTCCAGAGCATGTTTGCAGAGAGAGGCATAAATCAGAGAACCCTCCTTCCGTACCATCAAGACCGCTGCAGCCTCCTTCCAGGACTCGCTTTTTAAAGTCCCAGCTTCTATGTCCACTGCCCAGGTATTGTATGATTCAAGAGATTAACTTTTCAAAGAACCTTCACACTTCTCAGAAGGGCCATGGCAGGAATGGCAGGATCCTGGGCAAGAGAGCTCCACTGAAGTCGGGTTTCACAGTGTACAACCGAAAGCCCAGAATAAACCAGACTAAACATCTCCCTTGTGTGAAAGAAAACTGGAGGAAAGCACTTCCAGGCTGTTGAGACAATTCCCCCATCACCTAATACCTTGTTTCCCTCCTCAGTTACTTCAAGGTCCATCTTAACTACTGGAACTCCAACCATTTTGTCTGCAGCTCAGCAAAGAAAAGAGAAGGAAGGCAGATGGACACACAAGGCACCTTCCTCATCTGCCTTTTAAGAAGACTCCATAGAAGCTCCGCCCAACAACTTCTGCGTGCAACCTCACTGGCTAGCACTTGTCACATGACCATTTGTGGTTGCAAGGGAAGCTGGGAAATGTAGTCTTCTAGCTGGGGCCACACTGCCCCATGATGGAGAGACTCTGTTAAGAGGGAAAAAAGGAGAACTTGGGCATGGGATGGGCCACCAGCCATATAGGCTGCAGTGAGATCTCCACACAGGAACGAGGATCTCAGAGATAGATCTGCAGGACATCCATTGGGCCTTTCTCAGTGAGGGACATTGCACCTGTGTTAGCAGAACCTCAGGGAGCCCTGGAGGTCTGGCTTTGAGGCCTGGCTCCTACCAGGGAACCATGAAGGTCCCAGGAGGCCATGCGGGGTCAATCCATGGAGGGTTGCAGCCTGAGGACCCTGAGCTCCATCTCCACACCAGGACAGGGTCCAAGCCAGGTAAGGACAGAGCTCATCGCTCAGTTTCCCAGAAGGTCTCCACCTCTGGGTTCAGCCTGCAGCTCCCATTAGCACACTGGGGCTGCAGGAGACCAGCAGGCCTGGTTGTTAATGTAGTCTCCAGGCAGGAGTTCTCCAGCAGGCCTTGTTCGAGGTCACTGGTGGCCTCTGTGTCCCACGGGCCACGCAGCAATTCCGGCCATGCAAACTGTTCTTAAAAGAGGAAAATTACCCAGAAAGCATCTCCCAAAGAAAAGTGGGCTTTAAGAAAGTTTGTCACACATTGCAAAGCATTATCTTTTAAGTCCTCCAGCTAGGCTAAAAGCCTATCCCATTTCTCCCTGGGATTTCTAGTGAATTAATAATGCCACTGATGAATATTCAAAAGTAGGCAGCTATTGTGCCTCCAAGCACATAATTAATTATTCATTACACATTTTTATTCAGTGAATTAAAAAACACAGGGTGCTCTGGGAAATGAAGTGTACTTCACGGCAGGGGCATAAAATTCCGCACTGCCCCTTTAAGGACTATTATTCTCTATTTGTGGTTACCAAGCAACATAAATGCTGGGCAATTAGATCATGGGTTGTCCCCGAAGACTGATGGGATAATAAGCAGTAGTTAAGTATTAAGTTGACCCAGTGAAGGTCCCATATGAATAAACCTAGGTTGGACCACAGCTGGTGTCTTTTAAATGAAACTTTTACATTAATACTATACAAAAGGTGACTCCTGATCCAGGAGCTCACAGCGACAAAACGCACTCGAAGACGACGTTGGCAAACCCTGCTTGGGTTGTGTGTCCCCCTGGCACCACGCTCTTGACAAGTTGTGCAAGGCTGATGCTGTCTACCCACACCTGGGCAAGCATGACTGGGCTGGGACATCAGGATCTAGCCTGGCTGAGATCTTTGGGGGACTTGCAAAGAGGGTGCAGGAGCCAGGAATGAGAGCTGTGTATCTCTCTGGGAGGAGTAGAATTCAGGGAAATGCGGCCTGCCAGGAATGCCCAGCCAGGATCCAGGGCTGCTCCCTGCTCGAGGCCCTCCATTAGTCCTGGACTCCAGCAGCAGCAGCAGGTTGCCCTCCTCGTTTTGGTCTCAAGGCAGAGTCCTGACTAGCCCAGAGCGGGAGCTCAGCATCAGTGCAGTTTCTGTCTCCTAGACTCTAAATCCCTTGGACACTGAGTTCAAATCTAAGTCACTTTGCTAATTTCAGAGGCTAGCCCATAGCTGGCTCTCAGTATAAGACTGCTGAATAAATGTGAGAGTTGGGGAATGGGTTCTTTATTAGTTGCTGTTTGGTTGTAAAAACAAATCCCTTGACACTGTTCTTAAATGCTATTCCTTTTTTTTTTTTTTTGTCATGGGTCTTAAACTCTAGGCCTGGCCACTGCCCCTGAGCTCTTCAGCTCAAGGCAAGCACTCTACCACTTGAGTCACAGTGCCACTTCTGGTTTTCTGGTGGTTAACTGGAAATAAGAGTCTCACGGACTTTCCTTCCCAGGGCTAGCTTTGAACTGTGATCCTCAGATCTCAGCCTCCTGAGTAGCTAGGATTATAGGCGTGAGCCACTGGCACTCGGCTTAAATGCTATTCTTAAGTGCCTCCAGCAAGGGTCCTGTTGCATAGAACGTGCACTGTGTGCGCAAGGGTGCCTGACTAGCGGAGGCATTGGATGGGCTGATGCAGGCCCTGGCTGTCTTTGGAATGTGAGCGGCGGCAGTGAGCAGGCCACCAGAGGTCCTGCTTGTGAGGAATTTGGCAGTCTGGATGGGTAGACGATGACAGGCTCTGGTGTGAGAGAGCAAAAGTCCTTGGACAGATCCCACCTCCTGTCCCCTAGCAGTGGCTAGGGTGTGGCTGTGTGCATTCAAGGGCCTGCCGTAAGCCCACCGCCATCCTCACTGTTGATTTAGGGACACGAAGAGAAATCCTGGCATCGCAAACTCACACGATGGAAGGAACCAGCCCATTTGTATAAGTGTGCGTCTCAGAGCAGCCATGTGTAGGAAGAGAAGACTGAGCCTTAGAGATATAAACAAACCACCCATCCATCACACGAGCCAGACAGGAGCCTGGCTTTCTACCACCAAGCTCTGGACCAGGGCTGATCCTCAGCCTCCAGGCCACGGGGCCCCTGCTGAACAGAGCTCATCCCCAAGCCACTCAGTGTTGGGAAGCAGGAGGATGGGCCAGGACTCATCAGGACTCAGGCCGCTCCTGACCACAGTGCATACACAGCTGTGTTTTAAAAATGGGGACAAGCATGCAGGTGCCCTTCTGTCCAAGGTCAGCCCACCTGGAGGGAAGTCAAGGAGGAAGCAGGAGGCAGAGCCCAAGTAGAGATCAGTGCAGACGCAGGAAAGGTGGCAAAGGCAGCGGGAGGCACTGGGCTGGAGGACCGTGGAACTGGACCAGACCACCCTGCTCAGGAAGACTTGGACTCACTGGTGGGCAGTGGGAGCTCAGAAACCCATGCTGGTGATGGCATGTCCATGCCCGGTCCCCCAACACAGCCGCGGACCCTGAACCTTGGACATTTCTTCTGCTTCTCCAGAGTCAAATATGAGCTCTGAGGTAGAAGATCTCCCAGGAGCACTCCACCAATCCCAGTTACAATCCCTGATTCTGAGAATGCAAATGACATGGATGGAAAAAAACAAAATAGCTGTACTTTCTGCTGCTAAAGTTTTACAGTGTTGGGTTGTGTGTGTGTGTGTTTTTTTATTAAGCTCAAAATGTTCTGTTATCCCCACCGGTGACGGAGATGATGATTTTATTGCAGTTGTAGATCACTAATTTTATACACAAAAATGCGAAGGCACAGCTTATCTCTGTCTGCAGACACTTGCTATGGCAAAGCCCGAAACAGTTTTCAGTGGAAGATAAAGAATGGCTGTCAGGAGTTAGTGTGACAGGAAGCAGGGAAAACGACCCCCAGTGCAGTGGGTTCCATTTTAGACAAAGGACACAGTTAGCAAGGCTCTGAGTGAGGACTGCAGTCTGTCGAGCAGAACCGGTTAGAGTCTGGAAAGCCCCAGGAAAGGCCAGAAGAAGGTCCTTCAACACTCACTACCCCCAACCCACTTCCCACCCATCCCCTGGCAGCCTCCAGCACTGCGCTGGGGCCCCTGAACATTGCCGTGGCTGCCCTCATTAAGGTAGTTCTCTCTGGTTTTGACCTGGAAACTTCCAGAAAAGTCATGAGATAGTAAACACTTTACAAAGGCTTGACAGATGAAATGGATGGATGGATGGATGGATGGATGGATGGATGGATGGATCTATGGGTAGGTGATCTATAGATAGGTGATTGGGAAACTAAATCATCTATCTATAGATATAGATATCTATCCATAGATCGATCTATAGACAGATGATTGGGTATGTGGACAGGTGGGCAAATGCATGAATGAATGCATGGGTGAATGCATGTATCCATGTGTTCATTGATAGATGATCGGGTAGGTGGATAGGTGAATGGATCCATGGATAGGTGAATGGATGAATGATGGATGTGTGGATGGATGAGTGAATTGGCAGATAAAGATGAATGGGTGGGTGGGTGGGTGGATGGATGGATGGATGGATGGATGGATGGATGGATGGATGGATGGATGATGGATGGATGGATGGATGATGGATGGATGGATGATTGGGTAGAGGGATTCTCAGGGACTCTCTCTGCCCATTCTCAAGGTGAGGGTCAGCATTTATAGATTCAGGGGGCTACTAAAAGGATTGTTCTTGCAAAGGTGCTAAGGGTCACCTTATGACTATCCCTTTAACTCAGAGCTCTTATAAACCAATGTCAGTAGGATTGCAAAGAGAGGAACATTGATAAAAACTGGGGTGTGGGAGAATGACTAAAAGCAACCATTGCTGAGATCTGCAAATCCACCGAAGTTACATGCCAAATTCAGAACGGTTATTCATGAGAAGCTGTTGAAATTCAGACAAGAGCAGAAGACATGTGGGACAACACTGAGCCAATCAACACCGGAGTCATCGAGACAAAGAGGAGGGAAGGGGGAATTGTGAAGAAATAATGGCCAAAATGTCCCAAGTTTGATGAAGGACATGACATATTCTACAAGCTTAATGAGCCACAGTAGAGCAAATACAAAGAGCCCCACTTAGACCCACCACTGTCAAATTATTGAAAGACGGTGAAAATGTGGAAAGCAGCAAGAGAGAAATCACTTCTCCTCAGAGGGACCACTGTACCATCAGGGAGGCATTCTTACCAGAAAAGGTAGAGGCCCAAGTGCAGTGGAAAGAGGCATCTGAAGTACTGATGGGAAACACTGTCAGCTAACAAGTCTACATGCACTAAACTTATCTCAAGAATTATAGATGGCTCACACCTATAATCCTAGCTACCTGGGAGGCTGAAATCTGAGGATTGCTGTTCAAAGCCAACCCAGGAAAGAAACTCTGTTTTTTTTTTTTTTTTGGTCCGGTCGTGGGGCCTGAACTCTGGGCCTGGGCGCTGTCCCTCAGCTCTTCAGCTCAAGACTAGTGCTCTACCACTTGAGCCACAGCTACACTTCCAGCTTTTTTCTTTTTGCTTATGTGGTGCTGAGGAATCGAACCCAGGGCCTCAGGCATGCAAGGCAAGCACTCTACCACTGAGCCACCTTCCCAGCCCAGGAAAGAAACTCTGTAAGACTCTTATTTTCAATTAATCACCAAAGACAAAAGCAAACTGAAAGTGGAGCTATGGTTCAAGTGGTAGAGTGCTCTCCCTAAGCAACAAAGCTCAGGGACAGCACCCAGATCCCACACACCAAAATGATGTAAGAAGAGAAAACAGTAATTATAAAACTGTATTGTTTAGCTCAGAAAACATCCACACAAATACGTGTAATATTTGGCAGGGTAAAATAAAGGAGGAGGGAAATCAACCCATATCAAAGCAAAGATTTTACATGACTTAAGTAAAATTGTGATACATTAAGAGAACCTATTTAATGCAAAATTATATAGAAGATAAGGAGCCAAGGAAGAAAAATGGCCTGGGACCATTTGTAAAGAAACAGAATGACCTGGAAAAAAATATGCTAAGTGAAGGAAATCAGGCCCAGAAAGACAAAGGATGCATGTTTTCTCTAATATGTGGAGGCTAGATTTAGCTTATAAATTTATAAGTTAAATACGTTGTGTGGAATGCAGGTGTATACAACTGTATTAACTGAAATATGGCAGATTCAAAGAAGAACTGAAATAGCGTAATCCTTTAGAAAGGCAAAGTCAAAGTTTGGCAAAAGAAACACCAGGAAGCAGGTACTTGAAAGGGGTGGGGTGGGGTTAAGGGGGAAGGAGTAGATGAATGAAGAAAGGGAGAATAAAGTCAAGAATTAAATTTATATCCTGCCATACTAAGAGGAGCGAAGGCAGGGTAGGTAAGGGAGGAATGTGCGGCAATGTTGGAAGAGGTGACATGGATCGAGATGCGTTATTTTCATAAGCTGACTTGTTACCTGGCTGCACCTTTGTATAACTACTTAAAGGTAATAAAAATAATTAATTAGTTTAAAACAAAACAAAGCATGGCCTGGGACATATAGAAAGCAAACAGCAATGTGGAAAACCTAAATCCAACCATGAATAATGGCAATAAATGCAAATGCACAAAACACTTCAATAAGAAAACAGAGATGATCAGATAAAATAAGGCCTAGCCGGGCTGCGGTGGCTCACGCCTGTAATCCTAGCTACTCAGGAGGCTGAGATCTGAGGATTGCGGTTCAAAGCCAGCCCGAGCAGGAAAGTTCGTGAGACTCTTATCTCCAATAAACCCGCTAGAAAACCAGAAGTGGTGCTGTGGCTCAAGCGGTAGAGCGGAAGAGCGCAGGGACAGTGCCCAAGCCCAGAGTTCAAGCCCCATGACAGACAAAAAAAAAAAAAAAGGCCTAATAATATACTCTGTAAAATCAACATGTTTTAGGTTCAAGAATCCTCATAGATTAAATATAGAAGGAGAGAAAATAAACGCCACACAAGCAGTACACGTAAATGGGGCCGTTCTCTTAATGGAGTCACTTTGAGCAGGGGCTGTGGCTTAGTGGTAGAGCACCAGACTAGCTTCTATAAGTTGTACAAGGCCTTCCCTCCCCACAAAATACACAAGACCCATTGGACTGGGATACTTCTGCTGTTGTCATGGCAATGGTACAGTGCCTAGCACTCACTGACCACCAAGAAATCTCCACTGATGAGAGGGTGGATAGTTGGTTGGATGGATGGAGGGCTAGTGGATGGACGGGTGGCAGATGGATGGTTGCATGAATGGATGATGAGTGGATGGATGGTTGGATGTCTTATCAAGGTCCCTTTAAATTACGTTGTTGCTGATGAGACTGGGCAGGTACTGGAATGGACGTGCGGCCAGAGATGGCACAATCAGGTGGGCAGGACAATAGCATGGTCTCCAAGGCCCCTGCCTGTCCCTCGCTCCCACAGCAGCTCCCAGTGTCTCTGCAGTGCCAGTCCTGCACTGAGACCTTCACCCTCAGTGGCCTCTGGTCCTCCGAAGCCAAAACCCTATCTCCTTTGGAGTAATAATTAAAATAACATATTCACCAGCTGTTTTTTTTCCTAGAATTTAATCTGTCCAGGCTCTGATTTGCATATTAAAAGCACTAATTAGCCCCTCAGAGTGCTTAGGCACGGATAGTGCAATAACTGGTCACGGCGCCCCAGAGCTCTATCCCCAGAGCTCTGGGTGGGGGTCTGTGGTGGCCGAGCCCTGGGCATGCGTGGGCAGCCTCTGCTTCCCAGAACTTGGGGACTGAGATGCTCCAGGGTGACTCATCTTCTCTTTGAAGTGTCCTGTTTGATCTGTTCACGTGTCTATCGATTTTTGTCTCTAACACTTTCAAAGAGTAGGTTTGAACCCCTCCCAGCCACCCAAGGCTCAGAGCCCAAGAAGTATGGGCAGCCTTGGAACTGTGGCACAGTGGTGAACCCTGAATCCCTAGCATGCGGGGCTGTGTGCCTTCCGGAGGCTTCTCTCAAGGGCAAGAAGAGGCAATTCCAACCTGCCAGCCCCCTCAAATCATCCCATTACTGGAATAATTGCAATAGCTCATTGCTGTTGTTATTTCCTTAAAATTGGGGGCTAGGAGGATGAGATGCCCCCTCAAAGCTACCAGCCCATGAATACTTCAGCCCATCGATGTCCACAGGTAGCCTAAGCATCCCAGGAAATAGCTCTGACCTTCTGCTTCCCCTGGGCTGAGAGATGAAGACCTGCCTTTTGCACACACTACTCTGGAAGAGAAACTGAGGCCTAAGTGGCCAGTCAGGGACCCCACTGGGGGTATGGTGGCCCCAGGATTTCTAAAATTCCAGTCTGGCATCCTCTGTCGACCCTGAATTTTTCACAGGCAAACAGCCCCTCCATCATAGCAGGCCCGGGAGCCACGGGAGCCGGGCCGAGGGCAACACAGGATGGGTGGACCAGAGACAGACTTTGTACACGTGTCGTGATGTAAGTCTCTTTAAATCAATCTGGAAAAGGAAGAGACCGGCCGCTGAGGCTAACCTCCAAATGAAGAGCACTTAGAGCGCCACCTTTGCAAGCCGGGCAGCCAGTTGGGTGTTGCCTGCATGGAAATTTTGTTCAGACCACGTTGGTGGTATGCTCGCCTACTGCTGAAGACATGGCCCTGAGTGTCAGATTGTCTGGGGGAGGCTCCCGGCCAGTGACAAGAACTCCAGCGGAGTAGTTCCTGGCCTGGTAGGCATTGGGCACACCGTGAGCAACCCTGCCAGCTGGACACAAAAGTCCCAGAGGGGCAGGATTGCACAGTCGCCTGGACCCAGTGTCCAGGAGGGCTTGAAGGGGCTACAGGAAGATTAGCAAGGGAACTTCCAAGACCCAAAGGCACACCCCCCATGCGGGGCTTGCCCCAAGCCGGTGGCACAGCCCCTGCTGGGACTCTCAGACTGGTTCTCCAGCTCGCAGGCAGCACTGCCAGGAGTCCAAGACTCATTGTAGAGGAAGGGAAGGTCTACTCTCTAGGAAGATCTGGAAGGAAGTGAACAGAGCCCACTCTCTCCCTGTGATCTCCCCACTCAGGCCTTCCCATCCCAGGAGACGGAGAAGAGGAAGGAGAGGCCTTAGAAAATGCCTCCATCTTTGGCCCTCCTCCCTTCTTTCTTCCTGCTGGGTGCTTAGTCCCCAGAGAGGCCCCTAGCTCCCCAGGGGACCTGGATCCCAAAGAGAAGCCTGGGAGCCAGAGTCAGGAAGGGAAGAATCAGGCAAGACCACCCTTGGGTGACCGGCTTAAGGTCTCACACACACCGCACCCATGCAGGGCCCCTTGAACATGGTTGGTCCGCCCCCAAACCATGCCAAGATGGGAGCTACAAGGTCTCCTGACACCCAGGCCTTCGAAGTTGCCGGCATTGTGTTTGCCACAGTCTGTCAATCAGAGCAAATTGCCAGGCTGGCCAAGTGGGGGGTGGGGAAGTCGACACCACCTCTTCCTAAGAGAAGCTACAAAATACCACGGCAGCACGTTTTCATCCCGCGCCCAGGTGCTCCATAGCTCAGCAGTGGCTTTTCTAATGCATGCCTAGATCTAGAGAGACTCTTACACTAACTGACAGGTACAAGGATGTTCATTACCACACCGTTGCGACGGCAAAATTGCACATAAAAATACCCATCACGGGGAGAATGTGGAGATGAAAGATGGCATGTTTATACACGGGGAAAATATACGGCGATGTATTAAATAAACTGGATCTCTATTTACAACGTGGATGAATCAAAGGTCAGGTGGATTGGAAAAACACAAGTTGTAGAAGTAAATGTATCATATGGTACAGTTTCAAGGAAGCGTTTTACTTCCAGTGGATACATCATAGTTGTTCAAGCTTATGGAGTCGATGTGATATCTCAGTACTACCCTGTGTGGTGATTCAAGTGATCAACATTTCATCACTTTGTGATGGAACTATTAAAAAGAATCCCAGCCCCTTTCAACTGTGTGCACGTGTGTGGGTGTGGGGTGTGGGTGTGTGAGTGGACCAGTCCTAGTACTTGAACTCAGAGCCTGGGCACTGTCCCTGAGCGTTTTTGCTCAAAGCTAGTGCTCTACTACTTAAGCCACAGCTCCACTTCTGGCTTTTGGGTAGTTAATTGGAGATAGGACTTTCCTGCCTGGGTTGGCTTCAAGCTCTAATCCTCAGATCTCAGACTCCAGAGTAGCTAGGATTATAAGGCACCCAAGGCTGGCTTTCCCCTTTCAACTTAAAAAAAAAACACCACAGTACTGTACACTATTAACTATAGCCATCTCAGAGTACAATAGGACATCAGAACTCCGAGCTCCTTCCTCACCATGGACCAGCTTCCCCAGCTCCCAGCCCCGGCTCCCTGCAGCCTCTGGTTACTACTCTTCTACTCCACTCTGAGATCAACATTTTAGATCCACACGAGTTCTTCTGTACCTGGCTTATGTCACTTAACGCAATACCATGCTGTCTGCACGCGTGCATGTGTGCACACATGAAAAAGGGGTTAAGAAATAAAATTTGGGGCACAGAAAGAAGATTTGGAGTGTGATAGCATGAGACTGTATCTCTGACCTGGGAGGAAGACAAATAGACAGCTAGCCCAAAGCATGCACTTGAGATCTACTCAGCCAAGAATTTCAATGTGGAAGACACTGCAGGGAAATGGCAGAGCGACCCAAGGGCTAGAACCCTTGTCTAGCAAGAGCAAGACCCTGAGTTCAAACCCTAGTAGCGAGAAAAAAGAACCTTCAATCTGGGCCCAGTGACTCACACCTGTAATCATAGCTAACTAAGAAGTAGAGGTAGGATGATCACAGTTCAAGGGTAGAAAAGAAGCTAATATGACCCTGTAATTTTTTTTTGCCAGTCCTGGTATTTGAACTCAGAGCCTGGGCACTGTCCCTGAGCTTCTTTTGCTCAAAGCTAGCACTCTTTCACTTGAGCCACAGTGCTACTTCTGGCTTTTTCTGTTTATGTGGTGATGAGGAATTGAACCCAGGGCTTCTGCAGGCTAGGCAAGCACTCTACCACTCAGCCACATCCCCAGCTGACCCTGCCTTTTTCCTTTGGTTTGTTTTTTGTGTTGTTGTTTTTGTTTTGGGTGGTATTAGGGCTTGAAGTCAGCCTCATACTTGCTGAGGCTTGGCTTGCTTGCTCAGTGGCATTCTACTTGAACCATACCTCCAGCCCTGCTTCTTGTTATTATTTATTTAGTCAGTCGTGGGGCTTGAACTCTGGGCTTCGGCACTGTCCCTGCACTCCTTAGCTCAAGGCCAGTGCTCTACCACTTGAGCCACAGAGCCACTTCCGGTATTCTAGTGGTTTATTGGAGTTAAGAGTCTCCTCACAGACTTTCCTACCCAGGCAGGCTTTGAACCGTGATCCTCAGATCTCAGCCTCCTGACTAGCTAGGATTACAGGCATGAGCCACCAGCGCCTGGCTCTTTTTGCTTATTTTGGAGATGGAATCTCATGGACTTTTGCTTAAGCTGGTAGAAACTGAGATCGGATCTCAGTCTACTTGAGTAGCTAGGATTACAGGCAAGAGACACCAGCGCCCAGCAGCAAAACCTTATCTTAAAGAACAAGCTGGGCATGGTAGCATATGCCATGCTGTAATCTCCGCTACCTGGGAGGTGGAGGGAGAAGGTCACAGTTCAAGGCTGGCCGCAAGGAGAAGCACAAGCTCCTATCTGAAAATCAAACCAAAACTGTTGGAGGCATGGCTCATACTAGAGTGTTTACCTAGCAAGCCCAAACCCTCTAGTTGAAACCAGAATCAGAGTGAGCGAAAGACAGGCACAAGCACCATGATGGAAGGAAAGGGATAAAGTTTGGAACTGACCAAGACGACTGGTAGGAAGTTAGCAGATGGATGGTCCCAGGCAAAACCTGCACACACAACATTCACCTTCAGAGCTTTGCTTTAAAAAAAATTGTTGCAGTAAGCCAGGCTCAGAGAGACAAATGACATGTTTCCTCTCCTATGTGGAAGCTAGAACTAAAATACAACATGGTAATGTATACAGGACTCCATGCATTTACACACAAAGTACCCAGAGTTCCATCCTAAACACCACAAAAAAGAAAAAATCCAGGGAACAACACAATGGGGGGCCCGAGAAACCCCTTGAGAGCCCTCAGAGGTCCTGCCAGGTTTGGGGAGAACCAGTGATGCCCCCTCATTGTCACAGGTTCAAATCCACCCCAGCCTCATCCCATGCACACCAGGCACAAAGAGCTCCCTCCAAGCGTGCCATGAGGCACAGGGCAGGGGTCCATCTCCTCCCCCCCCCCCATTAAACCTGGATACAACCCCTCATGTCAATTTGTGAGCTTGCAAATGGGCCCAGAGCTTGCACGCCAAAGTCCACCATCCTAAGTCTCAGTGGCAGAAAGACATTGCTGAAAATAATTGTGCCTGGCAGCACTGGGGTGGCTTCCAAACACTGCCCGGTGCTCCAGTGCCCACTGAATCTTCCGTTGCTCTCCACAGAAGCCAGATGCCTCCATAGCCTGCCCAATCAATCTGCGTTGAGTTGGACTGCGACGATGTACGCTCCCAACAACCTGCTTGGGAAGGAAGGAGCCCAAGGCCGCTTCCTGGTCTCTTCCCCTCTTTGCAGCCTCTCCCTTTTTCCATCTCTCGCCTCCAAGGGCCCTGCTGCTGCCAGCCCCTACAGGTAGATGGTACCAGCTTGTGGCAGAAAACGACAACCCCACCCGGCAAGCCGGCAGCCAAGACCCCTGCCCCGCCAGCCATGAGCCGTTGGCAGCAGCCCTGCTGGCTCCCGCAGACAAGGGTTGAAATTCCTGCCCGCTGCCTCTCAGGCAGGAGTTTGTGCACTGAGCCCTTCCTGGAATGTGACTTTGGCCAGTTTTGTGCAGCTAAAACTGCAGCAAGGGGGGGCTGTTCCTTTCCCTTCCTTGTGCCCCCACCCCCCAAAGAAGCAGGGAAAGGCAAACACAAAGGCAGAGGGAGCAAAGGCAGAAAGCAAGTGCATGAGCACCAGGCAGGGCTCACAATCACATACCCACCGTGGCCTCCTGGGACTGCACTCCTGGCCCTGATGCCAAAGGAACATTCTGGAAGCTCAGGGACGATGGGTATGGCAGGCCTCAGGCTAAGCCTCCCGTGACTCCATTGCTCCTTGTGCCTGCTTCCTGCTCCCTTTTTCCTGGGGAAGGAGTGTCTGTTGGTCTATCCAGCACAGGGGACTGCGGATCTACACTGGACGTTCTCAGCTGAGGTGGGCACGGTCGCCTTCTACAACCATATTCCTTCTGGGGGACCATCCTGTCCCATTCACCCCCGCTCTCCTCACCTACTCCTGGGAAGCAGCCCAGCTTTGAGGGGGGTTTGCGAAGGTCTCATTGCTAGCGGGGAGGTCTCTCAGGAAATGAATGACCCAAGGCCAATTGTGTTGTGTTCCTTAGGAACTTCAGGAGATTTCCAGATGCCTGGAGCTGGTTCATGCTGTTTGCGGGGCTTGATCTCTTGTTCCTTTCTCCCCTCTCCCCTCCCCCCCCGCCCCCCAGGATCTACACTGAGAACAAACAGCTGTGTGTCAGCCTCAGGGAACCCTGGGGCCTCCGCTCCCATCCGACACCCGAAGCTATGGACTTTTTCTCCACACCCCCTGCCTTGCCTCCCTACCCCCAACACACCTCCACCCCACCCCCTTTCAAGAGAGAGTAGCTGTCTTTTGGAGTCTACCCTGACCAGGAAAAATGCCAAGTGCTCACACACTCACCCACCCCACACCAGCCTCCCAAGTCACAGGCATTTTACGGACGCCGTGTGGAGTCCAGAACAAGGAGGGAAAGCTGGAAGGAGGCAGAGGTGGGAGGAAGTGGAATGTTGAATTGTCCTCCAAGATAAACACGATCAAAGTCAAGCAAGGTTGCCAGGGAAGGAATGACGATCAGCTGGGCTCCTGGTGGCCTTGCCAGCCGCATGGGAACCCAGGGGGCTGGCCTGGCTCAGGCCAAGCTGGCACCATCCCCTCCACTCACACAGCACGTCATTACTCATAAAGCCTGGTCCTTTGTTTCTCCATTGCTCCCCTCTCTCTCTCTCTCTCTCTCTCTCTCTCTCTTTCTCTCTCTCTCTCTCTCTCTCTTGCGAATGGTGTGTCCTACTGTGCCTGGGTACTTCAACCACCCTCCCTGTCAGGCCGTTTCGCGGTGGTACTGTGGCGCCATGGAGAGGAGCTAATTGGATTTGTTGTCACCTCCTGAAGCTGCCAGGAGCTCACGTCTGCTCTGGTTACAGATGAAGACATCACGGTGACAAGCTCAGAGACAGCTCAGCTGGCATCCCAAGGCCACTAATAGAGCCATGTTGATTTAATGTCCGAGTGGAGAAGTGCAGACAAGCTGTTCAAGTTTTCCCTTCCAAACGAAGCGGGGATCCACCATCCGTCATCTGTGGATCAGTAAATAAGCATCGGTGTGCCTCCAGGACCTCGGAATCCGTGCCACGAAAGAATGACAAACTATTTTACACGGGAAGATGGGGCTCTGAAATGGAGCACTCTCTGGTTTATGCTGCCCTGGGGGAGCCTGGGTAATCCCACCAAACATAAATTTTACTTAACTATGCAATTATGAATGAATCCCATTAGCCTTAATGTCGCACGTTCAAGGTGTGTCCTGTGTCTGCATAGAGGGGGGCCGGGGTGCAGAGGGACCCGTGAGGGAGGGAAGCCCTGTTTGTTTTTCGGAGAACCATTTGTCCATTTGATGGGCCTTTTCTGAGTACCTACTGTGTGCCAGGCCCTGGGTGAACCAGAGATGGGGCTGTGTCGATGGGAACTCACGGCTGGGTACAGGTGGACAGTTACAACCCGGGACAGGTAGTGCTTGGAAGGGGACAAGACAGGGACAGAGGGGAGACGGAGGAGAGGTGTCCTTGCATTCTGATGGAATCACCTCAGCCTCAGGTGGAGTTTACAGATTCCCCCCCCCCCCCACTTCCTCAACCCACTTTGCTCTGGGCAGTGGAGTCCCACCCCTCTCCTCAGTCTGGAACCAGAAACAGAGTCCTTTTCCAACCCTCCACTATGACCCGTGGACCTCCTCAGGCTGACAAGAGCCTCAGGGGGCCCTCTGATTGATCATATAGGTGCGAATATGGGGTGTAGCACACTAACTCTGAAAGCATCTGGGGTCATGGACCCACACTCCCCGTGGGGGCTGGGCTTGGGGCTCAGACTGCCCACAGACCGATCTCTGCTTCCCGCTCCCCCCAGCCCTGCACACTCAGCAAGACACCCCGCTCACTCTCAAGGGGTCACATGGGGATGTTAGAAACGCCTAATACTCCCAGCGCTGCTTGTCAGCTGCACAGAAACCCAGGGCCAAGGCTCCACTGCTCAGCTTTAGCCCATTCCTCCTGTTCCTGCCCAGGCCTCTCTTTATATCATCACACCCAAGAGCCCACATGCCTCCCCATTACTCTGCTCAACCCCAACCAGCCCATCGGAAACCATGCCAAGAGGGACTCCACACAAGTCACCAGAAGGGACTTCCAGGCTGTGCCATAGAGAGGAGCCATCTGTAGCCCATCATGGGAAGAGAAGCACCCACAGCCAGCGGACACTCTCTGGGAGAGGACACATAGAACACCAGACAAGATGCAGGTCCTGTATCATGCAAAGACCCTTGTCCTTGGTGAATTGCCCTCCGCATTCCCCAGTCATCCTCTAGATACAAAATGTGACATAATCCCACATACTTCAGAAAGCAAGCCAACTGACTTCAACTATGGTGGGAAAGGAAGTCTCACACACATGTGCATGCACACGCATTTTCAACACAACTCAGGACACCTGGACAGAGATGCTTCGACGGGACAACCTGAAAACACTCACCTGGCACCATGCAGGCAATACTCAAGTGCCCAGGAGGAAAGATGGAAGGAGGAAGAGGCAGAGACCTTGAGAAACAAAGGTCCCAATCAAGAAAACACAACCCAAGGGAGAGTAGAGAACAGCTCATGAGAATACTAACTGAGTAAAACAAGAACACAACGCAAGATAACAGAGCAGGAGGGAGGGATTAAAGTGGAGAAGGTTCCTACTCAAGGGAATGGAGTAAAGGAAAACCTGGTCTAAGAGTAACAACCCCTCCACAAATGAGGACCCAAAGACATTCTTCGCACAAAACTGTTGACACGCCAGAGAATCTGGAGGAAATCGATGAAATGCAGATGAGATGGAGGCTAAGCAGCAATAAATGAATTCAGAAAACTGATGAGGAGGGCATGCATATGAAGTGCGAGTCTTCGCCTCAGTGAAGGAAAGAAAGATGAAATTAACACCCTGAAAACAGACATCAACAAAGAGCCAGGAGATAGGAAAGGCTCCATCTTCCTACGGCAAAGCACAGGTGAAAACATAGGCAAGAGAATAAGTGAAGAAGAAGATCGGGCATCAGACGGTGAAGACAAGGCAGGGGAGCTGGAACAAACAACAAACAACAAAACAACAAAGGCATGGGAAAGCCACCCAGAACATACTGAAATGAGGGTCTCCAAGGCAAGAGATCCAAGGCCATGGAACAGACACTGTAAACAAATAATACAGGCACAGCTGGGTGCAGTGGCTCGTGCCTATATTCATGCCTTCTCGGGAGGTAGAGATGGAAAGGATAACAGTTCAAGGCTCAAAAAATAAAAAGCTATGAGACCCATATTTTAACCCATAGCTAGGCATACGTGGTACACAGCTCTCAACCCAGCTATATGAAGTATAAATAGAAGGATCATTCCCAGGCCAACTCACAAATAACTTCAAGACTCTATTCAAAAAAATAACAAAAGCAAAACAGAGATAGGGACAGACACCTGCCTACCAAGCTCATAACCTGGGTTAAAATCTCAGTACCAAGAGAAAAATAACAATACCATTTTCTCTTAAATTGACCATTTTTAGATAGATCAAAATGGTATATGCCTATCATGTTCTAGAAAAACTTAACCCAAGCCATCAGTGTGAAAGCATTGCCTGGGTAAAGGCTACAGCATTGAGGATGAAAATGAATTCTTGAAAATGAAGTTCCCACAACTTCTCAGCATCTGTGTTCAAGGTCAGGAACTCCAAGGTCAACCTTGAGTGCTCGCGGGCAGGAGAATCAGCAGCCAGGAGAGAGGCCCTCGGAGTGCAGAGGAAATGGAAGAGGGGAGAGGGGAGAGGGCTCGCCGGATGGAAAGGAGAGGAGAATCGGCCAAGAACCCAGCGCATCTCCTACAACAGGAAGAGGAGAGGAGCGGGCAGGGGGAGGGGAGGACGGGCGAAGCGGGGGGGGGGGGGGGAAGGGGGAGGGGAGGACGGGCGAAGCGGGGGGGGGGGGCAGGGGGAGGGGAGGACGGGCGAAGCGGGGCAGGGGGAGGGGAGCACGGGAGAAGCGGGGCAGGGGGAGGGGAGGACGGGCGAAGCGGGGCAGGGGGAGGGGAGCACGGGCGAAGAAGCGGGGCAGGGGGAGGGGAGGACGGGAGAAGCGGGGGGGGGCAGGGGGAGGGGAGCACGGGCGAAGAAGCGGGGCGGGGGAGGGGAGCACGGGAGAAGCGGGGGGGGGGCAGGGGGAGGGGAGGACGGGCGAAGCGGGGCAGGGGGAGGGGAGCACGGGCGAAGCGGGGCGGGGGGGGGGCAGGGGAAGGGGCAGGGGGAGGGGAGGACGGGCGAAGGGGGGGGCAGGGGGAGGGGAGCACGGGCGAAGCGAGGGGGGAGGGGAGGACGGGCGAAGCGGGGGGGGGGCAGGGGGAGGGGAGCACGGGCGAAGCGGAGCAGGGGGAGGGGAGCACGGGAGAAGCGGGGGGGGGGCAGGGGGAGGGGAGGACGGGCGAAGCGGAGCAGGGGGAGGGGAGCACGGGCGAAGCGGGGCGGGGGGGGGGCAGGGGAAGGGGCAGGGGGAGGGGAGGACGGGCGAAGGGGGGGGCAGGGGGAGGGGAGGACGGGCGAAGCGGGGCAGGGGGAGGGGAGGACGGGCGAAGCGGGGCAGGGGGAGGGGAGGACGGGCGAAGCGGGGGAGGGGGAGGGGAGGACGGGCGAAGCGGGGCAGGGGGAGGGGAGCACGGGAGAAGCGGGGGCGGGCAGGGGGAGGGGAGGACGGGCGAAGCGGGGGGGGGGGCAGGGGGAGGGGAGCACGGGCGAAGCGGGGGGGGGGGGGCAGGGGGAGGGGAGCACGGGCGAAGCGGGGCAGGGGGAGGGGAGCACGGGCCCAGGTTGAAAGCGCGACAGGGAACACACGAGCTCTCAGATCGCGCTTTGCAGAAGACGACTCCTTTGTAGACCTACTTAAAGACGATGTTTATAAGGAAATAAAAGATGACACGCACTTTTTCTTCTGAAGGTAAGAAAACCTGGTGGCGCTGTACTGAGTGAGCAAGCAGACGAGCAGACAAAGAGCCGACAGACAGACAACCCGGGGTGGGCGACCCTAACAGTGCGGCTGCTCCCGGAGGGGACGGGGAGACACCCATCTACTTAAAAAAAGAAAGAGCCCGGCTTCCAGCTCCCAGGCCTAGGAAACACACTGGGACGTGGAAGCCAGTCCGGGAATGAAGCAGCAGAAAGAACGAAGTCTGAACGCGGCACTGAGGGGGTACAGGACTTAGGGTGCCACGGCAAGGACTGCCCCAGACAAACCAGAGTTTGTCCAGAGTTGTCCACTCACCCCGCTGAGTGCTCCTATGAATTGTCCCTCCTGCCCCAATAGGACACCAGGATAAAGTTTACTTTGTGGTGAAAGACACAGGCACAGGAGAGACGCTCCTAAAATCAGGGGGCTTGAGAGTCTGCACGGTGGACATGAGGAGCTCCAGGCCCCTTTTTTGTGTTGGTTCAGAATCTTGGCAGCTGGGTTCATACCTCTCCCTTTCCCCTCTACACACCCTTCATTTCCAGATGACTGCCAAACCCTCTTCTGACAAGAAATGTCCTGCCTCCGGCCCTACTTTCAACTGGAGAAGCTTCTGTTCTGCCCGGTGTTTCAGTGTCTCACTCCTAAACAGGGATCGGCAGCCAAAGCTCACCAAAACTGACAGCAGAAACTCCTTTCACAGAAAAGGAGACATTTCCAAGGAGGTAAAGGTCTAAGGAAGCAGTAACCAAATAAAAGGAAGGGACTCTTAAATAGCTATCTGTTCTGGTGAAGCAATGGCAGGCTCAAAGGACACCCACAGAAAGCAGGGGTCTGGACTTCATTCTGGGATGGAGAACCTACTGAGGTCTTCTGATCAAGGCAGTGATATGGCCAGGTCTGCATTGAAAAGAACCCCTCAAAAACTACAGAATCTAGGAATGACACAGCCCAACTCATGTAGTAAAGGCCCAGAAAACCAGGTACCATACTATCTCAGCAGATTCGGTAAGTTCAGCAAAAACCCATGCACTACCACTCTTGTTGAAGCCCTAAGCCAGGTGGTCAAGGGCTTTCTTGAGACCCACAGAGCTTTGGGAATCCCCACACATGTGCCTCTCTGGGACACAGAAGCTGTTTCTGTCTGCCCAGATACACTTCCTCTTTGTATTGGTCAATCTGTGGATGCTGCAGTTGTAACAAACAATCCCCACCCTCAGTGACCTCCAACAGCCAACTCTGGAACGTGTTTCATATCGGCTTCAGTTTAACTTTGTTCCACGTGTCATCTTCCTATTTGAGTCCAGCCTTTATTTGAGGCAAAGAGGGAAAAGAGGAAGAGAGACAGAAGCTGATAAACACCAGTCTCTACTCACGTGGTTTATTTCACAACCCAAGCCAGGACCGGCGAGCCAATGAGAATTCATTTCTGGGCCAAAGGGAAAGAGAAGAATTCGCTCCCACTGGTACTTCAGAGAAGGTGGACAGAGCCTGAAGGCTCTGACAGCTCAAATGTTTTTACATGTCTATATCATCTCACTCTGAAAAACAATGACAGGTGAACTGACCGTCAAGATTCACAAATGTTCATTCACATCTTTCCCAATAGCTGGAGTCGGGACTGGCTGAAACAAAAGCCTCCATTTGCCCAGGGTGTTGACAATACGACCTCTTCAATGAGCTTCCATATCATCTCCTTGCTGCTTGGAGACAGACTCCGTCTTGACTGTTGTTAAGAGAAACGACATTGGGAATAGATCACTGCTCTTGGCCATTGTACCATGACCAGGACTGGTGCGCAGGCTGCTCAGGGCCAGTCTAGACTGCGTGTATCCAGCGTGTGTGGGCAGCCTCCTTGCCTTGGTGGAAATCCCTACTGCTCCACCCTCGTGTATAGACCACTTGGGCCCCAGAACCAGGCCCCAAAGCCTGAGGTCACTGAGGCCAACCTCCTCTGACATCCGATGCATCTTGTGCTGGCCTTCTGCACCTCTTCCCTTCTGCCCACATTCTCAGCATGTGCATGTGCCATGTGCCCCAGAGTCCTGTGCCCAAGCTGCCCAGTCCTTCACCTCTCTCTAACTCCCAATCCCTCTCACCCAGCCCTCCTACCCAGAGATTAGTAAATATAACCCCATTTGCAGGAAATATGCAAAAACTGTTTATCTTTGGAAACGAAAATATATGAAACTGAGTCATCAGGCAAATTATATGCATCAGTAAGTGATAAATGCTGAGGGCCAGCAATCCTGAAATAGCGAACGAAAGCCTCTCTGCTGCTCCTCGTTCTGCCTACAGAGCACTTTTGAGCCAAGTTCACTGGTGATGGTAGCACACCATGCCCCACAGAGCTTCTCACCAGCCATGTGCACATCTGTGAGTCCTGCTGATCAGGGTCCCACCCAAGTTCTCTCCACCCCAGGCCCAGAAGGTTGGGGCATGCCTTCACTCTGGTGTGACCCCAGGAGCCTGTGGTCTGCTGCCTGGGACTCAATATCCACAAAAGGTTCCTTTCCCCAGCGTTCTCTCAGTACACGGACCTGCAAGGCTGGCTGAACACAGCAGCCCTTTATCCAATATGGCCACTCTCTAGAAGATTCGTTCACTCAACAAATGCCAATGGAGCAGTGACGGAAAGTCAGGTGCTGTGACAGCCTTTGGGATGTTGGAGCCATTGAGGCAGAGCCCCAGGATGAGCATTTTACAGTCTGAGGCCTGGAGCACACCCAGAGAAGGTCCCTGCCCAGCAGGGGTGGGCATGCTGGCCCTCACACCTCTTCCTGTGTCCACTGCCTTTGGGGTGGGGAAGTCATGATTTCTGAGTTCAGAGCAGTGCTAAAAGTCTCTGACAGAACTGAATTCGGATGTCCCTACTTTTCCCAGTTTCCATTGGTGAGACTATGAAAAACAGAGTGCAGCCGGGTGCCGGTGGCTCACGCCTGTAATCCCAGCTACTCAGGAGGCTGAGATCTGAGGATCGTGGTTCAAAGCCAGCCCGGGCAGGAAAGTACGTGAGACTCTTATCTCCAACAAACCACTAGAAAACCAGAAGTGGTGCTGTGGCTCAAGCAGTAGAGCACTTTTCTTGAGATGAAGAGTGTAGGGACAGTGCCCAAGCCTAGAGTTCAAGCCCCACAACCGACCAAAAACAAACAAACAAACCAAACATTGGGAAAGTTGTAACCAAGATGGCAAGCAAGCCTTGGTTAGGATGGAGGCAGTCTCAAACCTGGAGCTCACACCAAAAAGCCATAGGCTCACTGCACCTGACGGCCATCAGCTACTGGTGGCTTGCTGTCCAGAGCTCCAGGCTTCCAGTCAGTCTCTCAGTGTGGGAAAGCAGTCATCCTGGACAATGTCAAAGAACAGCTCCGTGAGTCCTCTCCTTCTCACCTTCCTCCAGGGCTCCTCATCCTCCTCCAGACCTGGGCTGCAGTTGCTGGGAGAGGCATGGAAGAGGAGGGAGCTGTAGCTCCAGCTTCCAGAGCCTCCCATCCTCCTCCCTTTGACCTGCTTCAGCTCCAGCCTGCTTACCTTCAGCATCCTCTGGTCCAGGCCCTGATGGAGGTCCTCCCTGCGGTCCTCTGAGACGCATCTGCATGGAACAGCTGAAACCCCAGCCTCAGGCAGTGGAAGGGCTTCCTCGGCCTTCACCCCAGAAAACCCCCATCTTAGTCAGATTGGTCAGGGCAGCTCTGACACACAGCCACAAGCCCCAGCCGCCTCTAGCCAAGGCCCAGCTCTCCATCCACACCCTACATCAGCCTGGAGCCAGTTACCATGGCTACAGGGGCAGCCTTCCCCCAAGGACCCATGAAGACGACGGTCAAGGTGTGCGCCCAAGGTGCTGGTTCCTGATCACCCCCTGGGTCCAAGGCAAAGGAGGGGCCAGCGCGAGGCACAGGGCAAGAAGAAGTCAGGTCGGGAGGGGGCTCAGGCTGAAGAACACGGCTACCCCCGACAGCACACCACAACATGGAATGAACACATGGGGGCCTGCTGGCTGTCTTATAGCCAGAGGTAGACCCTGAATGCCCTAGGAAAGACTCCAGGAGATCAGGTGGAAGACACTGTGGTCGCTGAGACTAGAGGCAGGGGCTCTGGAGCTGAGTCGAGTAAGCACAGGCCCCAGGAGACAGCCACCACCTCTCACGGTCTAGCTGCCTGTTCCCTCTTCTTCCTGTGCCAGTGACCCCTCTGGCCCCCGAAGCAGCTTCCATTCCCTCCAGAGGAAGCTCCGAGGTCAGATAAAACCTTCAGAGTCACTGCCGCTTGCTACCAAGACAATCAGACTGAATACAGGGTTTTGGCTTGGGGACACTGTGGTCCAGGAGGCCATGTGCCTGCTGAATTTGCCAAGCAAAGAGTGACGGGCTGCAGAGGCCCAGGGCTTCCTGGCATGGCCACTCATCCTCTGTGACGCTCCCCTAGAACTCCCCAAACGCTGCCATTCGGCCTTGCCGTCGCCCTGGGCTCCGGTTTTGGACTGGTCCTGCTCAGGTACTCACGTTGCTGGATCAGCACGGGTGATGGGCAGAGAGCAAGGGGCGAGGGGAAGAGGCTCCCGAGGAGGCCATCTCCCTGCTGTCCCTTCCCGGCATGCTCAAGACCCCAGGCCCAGGGGCCTGTGGAACTCAGGGAAGTTCCCATGTGCCAGGGTACTCCACTGACAGCTTTCTGGGGATGGGGAAGCTGCCCCCCAAATGAGGAGGGTGAGAAGCAGAAAAATGGCCTCTGGTGTGTTTTCCACTCCTCCCATTCCTCCTCCCCCACCCCCGCCGGAGGCAGATTTTCGGGAGTACATAAACTCTTGGCAAAGTTGGGGTTTCCATGCTTTGCTGAACTCCTGAACACAGATGTCCCATTTGTGTTTCATTAGTACATCAGCCTCTCTGCGGCTCTCGACCTCTGCACCAGGCAATAATTACCTGGCTCAGGCCCATCCCTCACCAGCTGGCCGGGGACCTGCTCTGCCCGACCAGGGCTGGGCTGCTGTCAGCCCTTTCCAGGAGACTGGAGAGACTCTCTGTCACAGGGGTGTCTCAGCGGGCCTGACTGAGCCAGGGGCACATGGCGGGGTGATGGAGAATGTGGGAGCCTGGGGCTGCCTGGTGGGGGGTTGAGTCTAGAGAGGATGCACGAACCCTAAAGGAGGGCTGTGTGAGCCTGGGAATGGCAGGGGGCTAGCAGACACCCACCAAAGTGAGAAGTCTTCCAGAACCCAGCTACTATGGAAAAGATAAGGAAAAAGGAAGGAGAAGAGGAGGAGGAAGGGGAAAGGAAGAGGAGAAACGAGAGGGGAAATAAGAGGAACAGGTAGAAGAAGTATAGAGGGAGAGGAAAAGGGAGAAAGGAGGAAGCAGGAAGAGGAGGAGGGAGGGGAGGATGAAGAGGAGAATGAAAGCCAGGACAGGAAGCAGAAGCCTCGTCTGTAGCTGTGCATGCTCAGGTGGGGCTCTGGCTGTCCGCTAGACCACCTCAGGGCCCCACAGCAGAGGCTGCAGAGGGAGAATTCTAGTGGATGCCAGCAGGATTTCAAGAACAGCTTAGCAGCCTTTTTTTTTTTTTTTTTGGTCATTTATGGGGCTTGAGCTCAGGGCCTAGGCTCTGTTCCTGAGCTCTTCAGCAAAAGGTGAGCACTCTATATCTGAGCCACAGCGCCACTTCTGTTTTTCTGGTGGTTAAGTGGAGATAAGAGTCTCATAGACTTTCCTGCCCAGGCTGGCTTTGAACCTCGATCCTTAGATCTCAGCCTCCTGAGTAGCTAGGATGACAGGCGTGAGCCACCAGTGCCTGGCCTGGAGTTTGTAGCTTTGTAGAAGGTATCCTCTGTGGTCTAAACCCTAGGACCCCTAAACCTGACACATACACTTGCTGTTGGCCACATGAGCCCCGCGGCCTGAGACAGGTGTGTTCAAACCAGGAGCCAAAGCTGTGGGCAAGGAACCCACGGGGAGAAGACACTACAAAGGAACATGAGGAGGGAGCTCTTTTCTTAAGTGCCCACTGTGTGCCTAACGGTGTCATTGAGTTTTCTCATCAACCTGTAGAACATCAGCTCTCTCATCTCATAGATGAGATTGGGTCCTCAAGAAGTAATGGGACCCAAAATGGAGCTGGGGTTCACACTAGGTCCGCCAGCTCCCCAGATCATCCCCCCCTCCTCCATTCCTGCTCAGGCTGGGGGTCTATGTGCACAGGAGATGGGGCTGAAAGTGGCTACACAGATGCTCCCTGGCTTACAAATGGTTCATTCAGTCTGAGTTTTCAATTTTATGATGGAACAAAAGTTATTCCGACAGCTGCAATAGAAATCACACTTCAGGTTTTGAACTTGGATCCCTTCCCGGGCTAACAGTAGGGGATGCATCCTCTCTCCTGATGCTGGGCAGTGACCACAGCTCGTGGGCAGTTCCATGGTCACCAGGGAGAACACCTCGAGATCCACAGGGCTGTGCCACCATGATAGGAGCGTCCACATGCTAGCTGTGGCACAGGTGTTTTTGGCTTGCCATCTATACTACTGTATTGACGATGGTCTCTTCAGACTGTAGTCCCATTACCACCTAAGGAGCACTTGTTTAAGCATCTTGTCCAGTTGTGCTGGACATTTCTCCAGCAGAGGTGAATGACGTGGCACCCCCTCGTTATATACTTACGGCATAGGAAACCATCTTTGGTCATTTCTTTGAGTTAGACTGCTGGTATCTCCTTCCAGCTTTTAGTCTGTGTCTCTAAATGGATCGGTATCCATTGATCTAGCTGTGCCTACGGCCTCACAAGTCTTCCGCCAGTTCTTCATCCACAGTCACTGTTAAGGGGAGAGGTCTGACGTAGGCCATCACAGCCAGCCTCACCCCCTGAGGTTGTGTGCAAAGGACTCAGGTCAGGGCAGCTGGGGCTGTGAGCTGGGGGTGAGGAAGAGGGAAAGAGGAAGAGGAAAGAACAGTGGACGGAGAGAGGAGGATGAAAAAAGAACAAAGCAGGGATGTTTCCTGGCAGAACTGAAGGACAGCCACTAAAGGCACTTGTTTGGGGGCTACGCTGTAGAGAATCCAGATCCTCCTCCCCCAAAGAAGACCCCTGAGGGGCTGGTTAGGTGGGGTGGCCCAAGCCCTGAATGAGAGGCACCCCAGGAAGGACAGTGGGGCGCCAGCATCACCTCTGTGAAGGCCAGTCAGCTGACCAGCAGCCGCCTCTGTCTTGGCTTCCCAGTCCCCGAATGGCTAGGTCTAGGGTTGTCACTCAGGGCAGGCACACTGCTCTTGCTAATGCCACCCAATCTCAAAGCAGCCCTTTCCTTTCACACCCACGGAGGCCCCTGGTGTGAACTCACAGGGCGCAGAGACTCCATTGCTCGGAGGACCTGTGCAACCTCAGCCCAAAGCCACCAAAATCAAGGCACAGGACTACAATGCTCAAAAAATGAGGAAAACGCCCACAGTGAACAAATATATCTGTCTATCTATTGGAGGGGGGGGGGAGCGGGTCATGGGGCTGGAACCTCCGGCCTGGGTGCTGTCCTTGAGCTATTTTTGTCGCAAGGCTAGTGCTCTACCACCTTGAGCCACAGCTCCACATCCGGGTTTTGAGTGGTTAATTGAAGATAAGAGTCCTGTGGGGACTTTTCTGCCCAGGCTGGCTTCAAACCTTGATCCTCCGATCTCAACTTCCTGAGTAGCTAGGATTACAGGCATGAGCCACGGGCACCTGGCTAATATCAACACTTTAAGGAACTCATATTCCTTTGATCAAGGCCCTAATATGGCTGGGTGCTCCTGATTCTGTCTTTACTTACATGTTGATATTTTGCTCATCCTGGATTGTTTTCTACTCATTTTACAGTTTTTAAAATGTCATTATAACACTTTCTCTCTTGATTACTGAGAGCTCTGGCACTCCCTTAAGATCTATGCCCAAAGCCAGTGTTTGACCTCCTCCCCAAGCCCTGCCCCCATACAAGTGTTTCCTTCTCTGTGTGAACTTGACTCTGCCCCTAGCCCCTGCCTCTGAGCACAAGGATACCTTTCTCCTGCTTTCTGAGGACCATATAAGCCTTTGCCATGTCACCCCCCCAAACTCAGCCCTCCATAAACTACTGCTTTTGTTTGGTTTTTGTTTTTTACTTTTTTACCAGTACTGGGGCTGCATATTTGTGTGGCTCTGCTGGCTCATGGCTGGCCCTCTACAAACTGAGTCACATCTTTATCCCTGCCTGCTTTTTGCTGATTATTCGGAGAGAAAAAAACCTAGAAAAAAATCTTCTGCCCTTGCTGGCCTCATGCAGTGATGCTCCAGGTCTCAGCCTCCCAAATAGGGTCAGATTAGCTATTGGCAGTACTGGGGGTTGAACTCAGGTCCCCATGCTAGGTAGATGTTCTGTCCTCTTGGCAAAGGACTGCCTGAATCAGAGTGCAAAGCCACGAATCTATACACACACGCTGCAGAAAGGCCAGTCTCACACACAGAAGACTGCCCTGCCACCCCACACCCACCCACAGCAAGAGGTCTGAAGAGTTGGCAAGGATGAAAAGCAGTAGTGAGGAGGTAAGCGTGTGAGGTCAGGTTGGCCAGGCCCCAGGTTGGGTGACTGGGAAGGGAAGGTCCTGAGTTCTGGCATAGGGAATGCTGGGTAGTCTATAAGGAGGTGGGATTTCTGGGCAGGCCACTGCTACAGGGCTATGGATGGTCTGGAGGATGAAGAGGGGACAGTGAAGCTAGTCTCATCTTGACCTCTGGAGCTGGATGGATTTCACTGTGGTTCCACCAGACCTTCCGCGATCTCTGGCTTCACCTCTGTGTTGTGTTGTGTTGTATGGGCACAGCACAGCACCAGGAGAAGTCCCACAGCTCCCACTCTGGGATTCCAAGAGGAATGAGGTGCTGGGAGGACATGAGGAGGGCCAGGAACGATTCCAGAGACCTGTAAGGACTGAGCAAAACCCACAGGGATCACAACTTCAATACTCCGTCCTGTCTCTCAGCACCTGTCTGCCTTTTCTGTCATGGAAATGCTGCTCTTGATAATCTAGTGAGAAACCTCACCCAGGTGTCTTCTCAGCTAACTGCCCACAGGGGTTTTTCAGGGAGACACAGTCTAGGATTGTTCACCTTTCCCAGATGGGAAAACTGAGGACTGGAGATTCAGAGCCAAACCCAAGGACCTCCAGCTAGAAAGGAAGGGAGCCCAGACCAAAACCCAGGAGTTCTTGATTCCAGCGCTGGGTGGCCCTGGTTCCCACCAAGTACTAACAGGACCGCTGTCCTGCCAATGCTGTGAGTCCACACAGAACAGCCCGGGGCAATGGATGATGGAATTGCCACCGTGTCTGTGTGCATTGCCTGCAGAAAGAGTCCTATCATTACTCAGAACCACACACTGTATTTCTAAATGTGGTGTGCTCTCTGCGGGCCATTTGTTCTCAATTAAGGGGCTTGGGGCACACAGGTGAAACAGGGCTGACCACAAGCTTCTCATGGCTGGAAGTAGGGAGAAGGGAAGGGAAGGGGGAGGAAAAGGCAAGAGGGGAAGGAAAGACTGTAGTCAGTCTACTCCACTAAGACAAGCCTGCAGCAATGGGAGCCTGTGGTCACCACTGGACATGGTCAGCTGGGATTCCTCCATCCTCCAGGTCAGGGCTGCTCTTGACCTATAGAAACAGAAACTTCAGGAGATGTTGCGTCACGTGATAGTGTTTCCTGAGGTAGCAGCCCCCTCCTCCCACCCTGGTTAACTCAGCCCTTCTGTGACACCTCTAAGGAACCTACATCTTTGCTGTACTGAGGATTGAACACAGAGTCTCACGCTTGCTCAGCCACATTCGCAGCCGTTTTGCTCTTGGTTTGTCTTTCAGTCTTGAGATGACATGATTCTCCTAGCTAGCTCCACCCGCTCCATGGCCGCTGGGATTACAGACCTGTACCACTATATCCAGCCTGACGGTAGTTTCTGCTTCTAGTAAATGCTTTTCCTATCCTTTCAGGACATGAAGGATCTTTTTTTTTTTTTTAAATCAGATAATTTTCAGTAAGTCTCATTTTAAAGGCTTGGAGGTATGGTTCAAATGAGTGGTAGAGTACTTGCCTCACAAGTGCAAGGTCTCAAGTTCAAAATCCCAGTGTCAACACACACACACACACACACACACAATCTCTCTTTAAGACGGCCAGAAACAGGCATTTCTTTCTTATACTGAAAGAAAGCTCCCACCCACCTGTCCATCAACAGAGGTGATTAAATTCATTCAGCAACAGCCATCCATGGCTGTGTGTGCAGCTGCTGAATCAAAGCTGACAAATGAAGCCTGGAGACACAGAGCAAGTCTTGTATATACTATTAAATGCAAACATGAAAAACCTCATGGGTTACGAAACCATATGGATGGAGCAAGATCCCAATTCCATATTCATACATAGAATACACACACACAAGGAAACGCAACTGTGTAAACAGCACACAAATAGACTATGTAAGCTGTGGGTGGTAGAATTTGGAGTAATGTCTCTCCTCTCTCTTTCTCTCTCTCTCTCTCTGTGAGCACTAGGCCTTGAACTCAGGGCCTTGCATTCTCAGCCTTTCCCCCTCACTGCTGGCACTCTACCACTTGAGCCACACCTCCCACCCAGTTTTTTGCTGATTAACTGGAGATGGAGACTCGGATTTCTGAACTGTGAGTCTCCAGGTCTCAGCCTCCTGAAGAGCCAGAAATTACAAGCATGAGCCACCAGTACCCAGCTAATATTTTCAACTTCAGACTTCTACTGATATTTCACATTTTCTACATGCATCATAACAATCACCAACCAGAAAATAGGACAAAACAAAACAAAACAAAAGGAAGCCCTAGGGAGCACTCAGTAGTAGATGGTCAATCTGGCCCATTTTCGTCAAGGGCAGGCTCCCAGCCCTACGGAAGCTGAGTCAAACCAGTATGGCTCACTGTGGGCTGTGGTGAGCATGCACAGAAAAATCCAAGAGGCAGGTTCCAGGGCCCAGTGCCCGCGCCCACGCCCGTGCCTGCGCAAGTCTCCTCCCCTCACTGTGGCCTCTTCAGACCCTCCTCCCTTCAGATCCCCATGGTTTTACCATTGAGAGACCCAGAAGCCGCAGATTCCCCCAAATGGCCAGGTGTCCCAGCCAAACACACAGGCAAGGTTTCTAGAGAGTCCTTGTACTCAGGGAGTTTGGCACGTGGGAGGTTAATTCTCTTATCAAAACTGTACAAAATCCTAATTTTGCAGAGTGGCAATTTGGGGGAGGAATGGAAAAAAAAAAAACCAGCAATAGGGAAAATGTTGGCTATGCAGTGCCAGACACTGAGTTCTCAGGGGATCAATTATAAAAACACTCATTCAGCTATTTCTATTCAAATGAACACCTGAAGAGGAGGCCTCGATGGTTTTAAAAGTGTGTGGATATTACTGGATAAATGTTAGTCCAATAAAAGAGATCATCATCCCCTATTTGTGTACATTTAAGTTGACACTAAAAAGATCTTTGTGGAGCGTTGCTGCGGCTGCTTCCCCTGCATGCATCTTTTTATCTCTCGTCCCTTAATGCTTTAGCAACTGAAGAGACCAAATGCGGCTCGGCATTTCTCTCCTCCTTCTCCTCCTCCCCCTTCCCCAAGATTCATCGGACACAGACACGGGGGGAAGGCCACACCGACGCGGGCAGCCCTGGTCCCTGCTCTGATAAATATGTAACGTCCTGCTTGGAGGCACCATCATGAACTCCTAATAAGAATGCACGAATCTGTTTGAAAACAGACATTTGCATTCGCCCTGCGGTCACAGTACACGGACCATTTTTATTCAAAATTTATTTTTCTTCTTTTTTTTTTTAGATCTAGAAATAGTCCATGCTCTGCTCCCCACCCACCCACACTCTCAGACACACACACACACACACCACTTACATACAACATACATACACAAAACCTTCGGATTTTCTTTAAACAGAGATGAAGACCAGGCAGCCCCTTCGTTACAGCCTCAGGACCTGGGACAAGACTCCCAGCTCCCAGGGAGTCAGAGACCCTGCCTAACCTGCTCCCAGCACATAGGATTGTGCTTCATGACCAGGGGTTGTCTGTTCCAAAATGATACGTGGAATGAAAAAGAATGTAATGAGATCAAATAGGAGAGGGGGTGTTGAGGTCCCAGAGGCCACCACCCCAAGTGAGCTCATCATGCACCCTGCATGGCCCCTCAAAACTCCCCTGGGGCTGGGGAGTGTGCCCAGGGGGCCTGGGGTTTGTCCCTCAGTGGGGGACAGGACAAGATGATCAGGGGGCTGTCATTTCTGGGGATGAAAATACCCAATAAAATATGAATAAGAAAATAAGAATAATAAAGAGCTGAATTGATCAAAATACATTGTATGCATGTATGGAAATATTTCTGGAAAGTTCTTTGTACAATCGATCAATGTGAATTAAAAAAAGAAAAAAGCACCATCCAATCATGGGTACCCCCATGACAAGGGATTATTGGGCAAATTAAGGAGGAGAACCATGAGTTCAAGACTACCCTGGGCTACATCGGGAGACCCTGTCTCAAACAACAACAAAATCAGCCAGCCATGTTTTTAGGGCTTTTTTTTTTTTTTTTTTTTGAAGATAGGGTCTCTCTACGCAGGCCAGCGTGAAACGTGAACTCTGTCTTCACGCCTTCTCCTCTCAAGTGCTGGGATCACAGGGGTGAACCCACCAAGATGCCTCCCCAGACTTTCAGGGGTGGGGTGAGGACTTTCTCATCTGCGGCTCTGGAGCCCCTAATGCAGCAGTGTCTACGTGGGGAGGTCTCAGCACACACAGGGGGCATGCAGAGGGTTCTCCTGCCTGGCTACTTCCCTGCCAGCCCCTTCTTCTGGGGTCTCTGCCTTCCCACAAGCCCTCGGGCCCCCAGGAGGGCTCCCACTCCCTTCACTGTTGTGGGGCCTTCATGGTCCCCACTGGACTCTGTGCCAGTCTGCAGCCGCAGGGCTCTCATGCTCCGTGCCCTCCTTCCCAAGAGGACACACAAGTGCTCGGTTTCGTTTTTTGCAAGCAAGCCTTGGGCCGGGCTGCGGGGGCTCAGGACGTTGGAGGAGGGGTGAGGGTTAGTTCCCAGGCTTCCCCACCTGCCAGCCACAGAACAGGCAGATTCCTTGGGAGCCACGCAGGGGCCCTAGCGGAGCACCCATTCCAGGGCTAACAGTGACACCTGCAGTTTAACCTGTGACACATCACATTGCAGGACAGCTGCCCAGAGTGGACAGAGGGGCTATGGCCACACAGAAACCGGGGCAGCCTGGGGCCCAGTGGACCAGGCTTCAATGAGAGCATCTGACTCTCTGGGCCTGCAGCAGGAGGCAAGATAGCAATGGGTCTCCACATGGAGTCTGCAGGACCCAACCTCCAGCCTGGAGCCTTTGGGAGTCACTAAACGGAGCCTGTTGGCTCTCTGCCCAGCCACCCACCGGGGCAGGACACAGCAGGCACAGGCACCACCTGTCCAGCAGCACAGCCAGGGGTCCCTGTGCCCTGTGGCACATCTCACCAAGCCCAACACCCTGATTTTACAGACTGCGAGACATCATGGGCCAGGTCACCCAGAGATGGGCACTAAGCCCAGCCCCAACTTCTCACTACTGAGCCATGCTCAGGACTGCTGTGGGTCACTCAGCCACCCTGGGAGAAAGCCTACAGAGCCTCAGACACCCCTACCCATCCATGCATGCACATGCTCACGCACACATGCGCACACCTGGGGATGACAGCAGGTCAAAGGTGAATTATTTTCACCTCTTGGAATCCAGTTTGGATAGGCCTGGCTCTATCGCCTTCTATACACTTGCTTGCCTGTCTGAAAGCCAGGACGCGGGAAGATGGGAATGAAAATGAACCGATGCAAAGATTTCTTTATAACTTTTCTCAATATTCTGCTGATTGCTAGCTCAGTAGCAGATGTGGTGTGCTTAATGATGCATAGACAAGAAGCGTCCCTAATCCCTAAATGAACTTCTTATCTCTAAATATATACAGAGGGGGGAGCTATATAAACTCAATTTAGCCCCTCTGCTCCTCCAGCTCTCGGGATCGGAGGAGTGGAAGGAACCAGTGGGCACCTAGGAGACCGAGGGGAGGCAGGTGGAGGGTGGGAGCGGGGAAGGGAGGCCTTGGGGGCAGTGAGCCTTAGCACCCTCCACCTTCATGACAGGCAGTACATCTTCCTCTCCATTTCTGCTGAGAGCATCTGAAGGACCCCCACCCCCACCCCCTTGAGAGCCTTCAGTGCACAAAGGCAGTAGCAAGAAAATCCTATGCCCATAGCCCTTCTGTTGTTTCCTTTAAGGACCCCTGATGGTCCTTAAAGTTGGCCTTTCTTCCTAGGATCTCAGCCTCTGCAAACAAAATCTGTGGTGAAATTGAGCAAAGTTTTGAAAACATGCTTATACCACCATCCTGTAGGTGCTAGGCCAGGGCTCCAGAGAGGTTTAGGGTCTAAAGAGGACAGATGTGAGCTGCCGCTGCAGATGTGCCCCCAAAGACAGGCACCATGGGCGACAGGGAGGAGAGAGCCACCACTGGCCCACAGCAGCACAACCAACAGCCCTTCCTTCTGTGCTAGAGAGAGGTCAGAAAGGAGAATCAGCCCAGTGGAAAGGCTCAGGGCCAGAGCTCCTGAGCCTGCTGAAAAGGCAGAAAGAAGGTAAGTGTGGACAGCCAGAGGGCTGCTGATGGACGCCGGGAGAGGGAGCTAGGCCCTCATCCTGCAGGGGGAAGAAAACCCTAGCCGGTTCCTCCAGGGAGGTCCCTGCTGCCACCAGGCAGACAGGTGGTCAGGAGAGGGGATCTGAGTTCAAGACACAAGCGCCTGAGATCCCAAGAGGCCAACCCAGGGGCTGGCCAGGGATCTTCATATAGCTGTGTAGCCCAGATGCCCTGCTACTCCAACTCGTGGGGGAAACCCAGAGAAGCACAAAGAGACACAGTGGAGGAGAGTATTGTCCTCCAGCTCCAGAGCCAATGCAGAGCTTATGCATATGCAGTGGGGGCCTAGTCAGAAGGCTTTTCCATTAGCTGCGTGGAGAAGCTGTAGCTGGGTTGGGGGAATCTATATTTCACCTTACGTTGCACACAGCTGGGTTCAGACTGGCAGTGGTGCTCATATGCAAATGAGGCTGTATCATCAGTATTCATCAGGACTCTCTGAGAAGCCAGCAGGGGCCAGGATCCCTCTTCCAGAGCCAGCAAACAAAGACAGGTGGGAGGGGCCTGCTAAGGAGTGTCCAGCTGGTAGGCCAGGGCTAGGTGGGAAAGAGGTCAGAAGCCAGAGGAGAGAACAAGACTTTTTCCAGGGGGGAAAGCATTCCAATAGAGGAGGCTTAAAAGCTAAAAGGACTAGGAGCCAGAAGTTCCTCTAAGAACTCCACCCTACTATCCTCTTTCATCCCCCCCCCCCCCCCCCCCCACGGCAGGTCCTGGACTTTGATCTCAGGGCCTGAGCATTGTCCCTGAGCCTTTTTACTCAAGGCTATCTTTCTACCACTTGAGCCAGAGCTCCACTTTTGGCTTTCTGGTAGTTAATTGGAATCTCATGGACTTTCCCATCTAGGCTGGCTTCAAATCTGAATCCTCAGACCTCAGCCTCCTGAGTAGGATTACAGGAGTGAGCCACCAGTGCCCAGTGTGACCTTATTCACACACACACAGACACACACACACACACACACACACTGAAGCCTGGAGAAATGTGCTGAGAGCTACATGCCCATTTATATTTAAATACAGTTGTACTTAGTTTTGTTTTGTTTTTTCATATAGGAAAAGAAAGATCCTGAAGATCCTGTGCTGCTTTGCACTGCCTGGTGTTGAGAAAATAAATAACGAAATAAATCCAAGGAGTGGTCTGTGCTTGCAAGATGCACACATGTTGGGGGCACAAAGATCAGTTCTTTTCCAGCATTTACCAAGTGTCCCCGAGAGACACACTGTGATAAGGAACTAAAGAAGACAATGACATCGGTGAACAAGTGGGATGGGGCTAGAATAACCTCAGAGGGGCCAGAGTTCACAGCATCTCCCCAGTTAGCAGATCTGCCCCAACTTGCTCCTTGCTTTCAGTTCTGCTCAGAGTCCACTCATCTTCCCTCCCCAGAGTCCCTTCCCCAAGGCTTTCTGGGAGAATATGATATAAAAAACTCACAGTGCTGTTCCACTTTCAGAGTTTGACTTGAAGTCACCTGAGGCCCCGGAGTGTAGCTCAGTGGTAGAGTACTTGCCTGGGACATGCAAAGCCCTCACTTTCATACAGTTCCGTGTGTGTGTGTGTGTGTGTGTGTGCGCGCGCACGCGCGTGCGCGCACGCACACACACACGCACAGGCCAAAACTAGCTCTTCCCCTATCTGCATCCTTATTAGCAAATGGACCAAGAAGGTAATTATCTATGCTAGACATGGCCAAATCCAATCCAAACACCTCTATCTGAACTCAAGTATCAGTCTATAAACTATAGGAACAAGGCCCACTTATTGCAGGACATGAATGGGACCCATTTGGTAGAACAAGAAGGTAGCTGAAGTTGAAGGCATGTGGCAAAGTAGGAGAACTAGAGATGAGCTGTCCAAACAGGTACCCAAGCCAGATGCCAACCTCTGTGCATCTGCAGAGGACAGGTCAACCTTGGAGCAAAGGCTGTGATGTTTCTTCCCCATGCCAGAAAGTTTTTTCCATTACTGATGGGTTCAGAGAGTCAGGGCTGGCTTGCAGAGGGATAGACTCCCTGAGAGCCAGACTCCAGATAAATGAGCCTTTGCTTGCAGCACAGGCTGTCTGTCCTCCTTCCTGAGTCTTCCCTTCACCCTTGTGAATGCCAGCTCTCAAGTCAGTCTGTGCTGCTCAGAAGGACAAACTGTTAAAGCTGAATGTGAATTTGGCATGGCCCTCCCTTGAATGCTCTTAGCAACCAGCTAAAGAAATAAGAATTAGGGCAGTGATATCATATTCATTTATAAAAAGAAAAAAAATCAAAGTGAATCACAGGCCAAGATTGGTTTCTTGAAATCCCGCAAGCTACAGCTTAATTGCCTAAGCCAGCACTGGCCCAGGCCCATGCTCTACTTCCCTGGGCCACACTCACAAACTTGCTACGCTGTCATCTTATCCTCAAAGCTTGCCATACATAGCCAGGGAGGCGATAGACGGGAAGACTGCGTCCCAACGTAAGAAGGCTTTGACAGGAACCCCTGGGATCTATCAGGACCTTCTAGCTGCCAGCCACAATCCCCACAAGCTGGGCTTCCTTTCCCTATCAAGTCTTATCTTAGTAAGCAAGGAGAGACCACAAGCAGACAGTGCTTGCTTGGAGGATCCCTAGGTGTTCAAGCTAAGAGACCCAGGAGTCCTATCTTCAGGGCCTATCAGCTTAGGAGGTCTAAATCCTGGTCCTCTACCCTCATTCTGGCATCTTGGACAAGCCACCGACTTCCTCTGAATTCTTAGGTCCGAGATGACAGGGCTGTTTTAAGATCTAAAAGATAATGTGGAAAGTGCCAGAACTGTGCCTGGTCCAGTCTTTCCATTACCCCCTAACGCTCCCATCTTAGCAACTGGCTCATCATCTGGAAGGTACGGGACCTTGGAAAATACTGCACCTCACTGTGTCTCCATCTCTAAAGCAAGAACTGCCTCTGTCTCAAAGACTCCTGGGAGGGCATACCGAGAGAATCCAGGCAAGCCACTCAGTGCCATGTCTAGGATGGGGAGTCTTACACATCAGCCATTTCCCCCGGTACGTGGTAGCCCTCCACTCCGCAAGCTTACATTGCCAAGCATCTTCCACACCCATGCATTATGGCTACAGACATGCAAGACACAGCTGCGGCTTTCCAAGGCTGCCTCCCCCGGAGCAGAAGTGCCCAGAGGGCCTTGGGTAACCCTTTCCTCTCCTAGCCAAGGGACCACATGCTCGTGGAGGACAGGTAAGGTGGCCTTCAGAACAAGGCTGGAGAGTGAGGAGCTGAGCAAGAGATCCTAAGCACACAGAAGGCATGCCTATGTGTGTACATTCCATGTATTCATAGCAGGGCCCAGGACCCAGGAGGTGCTGACCAAGCATTTGGCCACCCTCCTCCCTATCTCCCTGTTGCTCCAGTGTCCCATAGAGCATCTAATCCTGCAGCACAGAAGCCAGAAGCAGAGTGACAACCCTCAGGGACCCAGATTCTGAAACAGGTAGGTATAGGCAGGGATCCCTGTTATGCTACTAGGTGGGCTGGGTTTAGAAATCAAGGTTTCTTGGGATCGGGAGGTGACAACCCTCTCTTTGCACCCCAGGACATAGGAGGAAGGAGGTACACAAGCCTCAATGTGGGGCCATACTCTGATCACCTGTTTCTAGCACAGCTCCCCAAATTCTGTACTCACTTCTCCATGGCCCGGTCCCTCTGCTCCTGCCCCCACCCTACACAGAAGCTGTTCACTATGCACCTCACTCCGCCTATTCAGAAAGGCTGTAATTAGCACCAACAGACAAACAAGCAGTGTCAGAAGCCGGCACTTCCCCAATGCCTGTTTGGGTGTTTTCCTCATGTCTTCTACTCAGGCTACAAGTTGCCAGTCCAGACAGTGGTTTGGGGGAGGGAATATGGAAGGAGCTGTTGGTCAAAATATACATCTCTCAGCCAAGTACAAGTGCTGCTTCTTTTGCTGCCAAGATCTGGATTTAGGGGCACAGGGCAGGGATGGGGAGGGGGGTACATCCCAACCTGGGCTTCTCTGTGGCGAGGAGTAGGGACTGAAAATCAATCTTCAGCCGCCAGAGTGAATGAGGAGCAGAGCATGTGCAAGCTGGAGAGAAAGGGCTGCACTTACCAATGAAAGTTTCTTGAAGGACTCAGACTATGATGATGGATGCCAGGGACTAGAAGGCTTCCTGGGACACACTGCAGAGACATGATCCCAAGCCACAGGACGGAAAGGGTGGTGTCCCCAGCCTCCACACATGGGCCCCCCTCACACCGTGTATGTGGGCCTGTAGCCAGGTGGCAGGGGAATGAGACCGGGCAGCTGAGCCAGAGGAGGCCAAGCTGCCGGCGCATGTGCAGTGGGCAGTGCTCCAGCTCGCAGGATGGATTGCCATCCCGGGACCACCCTGGGGTGACTACCCTCATGTGAAATTGCAGATAGGCTCCTAGCTCTGTCTCTGTGGGGCAGACCCTGGCCATTTTGAGCTGTGAACCTGCACCTCCCTGTCCTCTGCAGTCACCAGGACCTTCCTCCTTCACAAAAGGGTGCTGGCTGAGGCTCCAGGTGTAAAGGGAGCTCCTGACCCTCTGAACCTTCTGGTGGTGACTTCTAAACTTGCTGGCTCCCCTTACTCCCACCCCAACTTCATCACAAGAATCGAGTTTTCACAAGACCAGGAGCCACTGCCAGTATGGTTCACAGATGGGAGTCAAGATACAGCCTTTCTTTCTACATGTCCATGGATGAAGCGGTCTCAGAATGCAGGGTCAATGCATTACTGGAGGCCACTGCTTCTAGTTGCACCGCAGCCTCACATGCCGTGTGCCTTCAACACTTCCTCCACGCTTGACAAAGGCTTTCTCAACATCCGCTTCTCTACCTTCCTCACTAGAGATCATCGCTGCAGCCCAAAGCACCTGTCACCACCCACCATGTCCACACCTGACTCTTCTCCCAACAGTCCCCAGCCCCCTGGTCTCACACCTGCTCTCCACCCTGCGCCCGCCAGGCTCCAGTGGCCCTGCCATCTTTCTCTAACAAGGGAGGCCAGCCTGCAAAGGGTTGGGCTGCAGCCTGTTCAGGCACATTTACGATGGCTTTTTATTTTAAACTTATTTTGACAAGGTGACATCTCCTAGGGAAACCGCCGAACATAAAAATACATGCATTGTAACTTCAGCTACCTAAATAAGTGGGTAAGTGTAAACAAGTGCACAAAAAAGGTCACAGATGGCTTCTTGCTTCCTTTTCTATTGTCTTTTGTAAGACAGCGTTCTCATTGTTCAAGACCCAGGCTAGTCTTGAACCACATCTTCTGTCTCTACGTTGTACTGGAATTATGGCCATGTACCACTATGCATAGTAACTTTTCTGCTTTTCAAGTATTAAAGTATATCTCACTACTATAAAAATTAGACTTTAAAAAATCAAGTTATCAAATTTGCTTAAAAATAATTCCCCCCTAATAAGGGAACTGCCAAATGACATGCTCACACACAACCCACCTTAAGTATTTACCACACTGATGGCATTTTACACATAATGAAACCCTCACCTTTAAAACATTCATTTATTTTTGTGCATTGTAGGGCCTGAACTCAGAGTCTGGTGCTTTTTCACTCAAGGCTAACACTTTTAACACTTTGAGCCTGAGCTCCACTTGCAATTTTCTGGTGGTTAACTGGAGATAAGAGTCTCACAGACTTGCTTGCACGGGCTGGTTTTGAACTGTGATGCTCAGAGCCCAGCTCCCTGGTAATTAGGATTACAGGTGTGAGACACCAGCACCTGGCAAAGTATTAATTTTTGGACATCAATTTTTAATGTCTATGCATTCTTAAAATGCTTTATTTCCTCAGACTGTGCCCCCCTCCATCCTCTCAGATAGGCAATTCCTGACATAGGACTCCCAAGCAGGGCAACTTTTATGGTATCTAGCTGACCAATTATTTGCCCCACTACTGAGCAGCTTGAACATTTCTAACACCTTAAATGACCTTAATTGGCGTAAAAACATTTAAGAAGAAAGAAAATCCATAAGGTTGGGCACTGGCAGCTCATGCCTGTAATCCTACTCAGGAGGCTGAGATCTGAGGATCCTGACTGGAAGCCAGCTGGGGCAGGAAAAGCAGTAAGACCTATGCTCATCTCCAATTAACCATCTAAAAGCAGGAAGTGGAGGCTTTAGCTCAAAGTGGGTAGGGGCAGTGCCCAGGTCCTAGGTTCAAGCTCCACAAGCAACAACAAAAAACAAAGAAAAGCAAAAGAAAAACTATGGTTATAAGTAGCAGTTTTTTTCAAAAATTCAAACTTGAAGCCAGGGCTGGTGGCTCTGTATCCTAGCTACTCAGGAGGCTGAGCTCTTAGGATCATGGTTCCAAGCCAGCCCAGGGAAGAAAGTCCGTGACTTTTATCTGCAATTAACCACCACAAAACCAGAAGTGGCACTGTGGCTCTCAAGTTCACTAGCCTTGAGCTGGAGTACTCAAGGACAGCACCCAGACCCAGAGTTCAAGCCCCATGACCAACATCCAAAAAAATAATAATAAAAAATTCAAACTCAAAACCAGAAGTGGCACTGTGGCTCAAGTGGTAGAGCACCTGCCTTAAGCACAAAGAGGCTCATGGACAACACCCAGGTGCTGAGTTCTAAGAAAAAAAAAAAATCATCAAACTCAAGGTAAAGCATTGCTAAGTGAGCTGGGTCTAAGAACAACTCACCTTCAGACCACAAGGACCTGAATCCTGGAGAACAAATCCAATACTCAGGGGTCCCTGAAGCTAAGTGCCCACAACCACTAAACCGATCTCCACAAATCCCCTTCTGCTCACCGCCACTTTAGCTTTAAAGTCACCCAACAGAAATACATCCTCTCTGCTCTGAAACTAGATTCATATGCAAAGACTTCATTACAAAGGTCTTCTCAACAAAAATATCCACATACACTAGACCAGTAGAAAAAGTCCTATTTGAGGATTCCATTTTAGTAGAGTGGCAGAATCGGTGTGAAATCCAGCTTCCCATGTGGCCCTTGGCAAGGCACTGGTCAAATTAAAGCTATTTTCTCACCTGTAATAGTCACATCATTCACTGTACCCCAATATAAGGAGTCATTAGACCTACAACCTGCTAGGCCCAGCCCTGTGCTGACCCCGACTGAGAAGCAGGCAGGCATGTCCATTGACACCTCCTCTCCTCGGGTGTGATGTTTGTCTTCACCATTAAAGTGCAGAAATGAAGAGGCCTTCGTTTGCCTTCATTTCTCTCCCTACTCTGGTCCTGCCCAAGTTTCAGAGAGAATCAGCAAGGCTAGCTTGCTCAAGACTTCAGTTATCACCTTCCTCCTCCCCCGCTATTTCCTAGAGCTGCCAGTGAAGGCACTCCAGTTACTTATATACTAAGTTTCCACAAACTGCCTAATGACAGTAAATGGCACCAGCAGATGATTCCCAGATAATCTCAGGCTGACCTTAACCATTTTAACCCTAATGGAATCTCAAGCATTATGCCTCCTTTTGAGATTAATATAGTCAAAGTCTTAGCTTGGGCCAAAGCTGAAGTTGTACAGATCACTTTGGTGAGATGAACTGAGAGGTACTTTGGTTATTACAGCTATGAAGGCCAGAACTCGCTCAGTATTAGGTCACACAGTACTAACAGAGCTGGCTCTGTGGTCCACACAGCAACTCTACAGAGAACTCTACCAGAGAGGAAAGACTGGAAGAGGTGAGGCAGACCATGAAGCCAGAGTACTACCTGAGACTCAAACTCAGCTCAGCCTTAGAACTGTACTTTCTCTCTACTGCACACAGCAGTTTGTCACCTGTGTTCTAATTCAGCTAGCACATGTCAAGATGGTGTGAAGAATAACTCTGTGTCAAACTTGGCGAGAGATGGATTCATTTCTTGTGAGAAATTAAGCATCCTTATCTCAAGGCATTTCCACAAGTGGCCAACTCAACAGCAAGTCTGGACAGCTTATTTTCCACAGGACCCTCAACTACAAACAGGACATGTCTCACACACCATGATGTTTTACCACCATCTGCCCTCTGCCCAAGGTAAATAGTAAGACACTTTCGAGTAAAACACAACTCAAGTCAGCCGTTATTCACAGAAGCTGTTGTTTTGGACATTGTAGTCCGGGAGTGACCACGCCAAGTAATTCTGGACTATTGAAGTTTTGCTTAATTATTCAACTTGGCTACCTTCTAGATACTACTGAGAAGAAGAAAATACGTTTACTGGAAATTAAGTTCCATAAAGCCAGCAACTAGGAAAGTATAACAAAAAGAAGTTGAAAATATGTGTTAACTAAAGAGGGGGCACTTAAGTTATTTTTCTAGGCTTTTGGCCTCAGCACGCGTTTCTCCTGTATGACAGTTGCATTATTAGCCTTCTAAAGATTTATAAGCAATAAAATTCCAAGCTATTTCAACCCCTTCAGGAATGAAAAGCTTCATTTTCCCATTGCCTGGATGGTTACCTACAGCTAAATCCAAAGCTTTCTGCAAATAGGATCACAAGATAGTAGGAAGCTCAGAAAATGATATGCACATATGCACACACACACATATAAAGTTATTTATACAATCTATAAAATTTCCCCCTTGGAAAAGAGAAAAATAATGCCCCCTCCCCTCCCAAAATACCCTGAGGCCTCCCATGCTAGGTAAATGATTAAGTTTCTTCCAATTTTTTTTTTTTGGTCAGTCATGGGCTTAACTTGGGCCTGGGCACTATCCTTAGCTCTTCAGCTCAAGGCTAGTGCTCTACCACTTGAGCCACTGCGCCAATTCGAGTTTTCTAGGTGGTTTATTGGAGATGAGTCTCAAGGACTTTCCTGCCCCAGCTGGCTTTGAACTACAATCCTCAGATCTCAGCCTCCTGAGAAGCTAGAATTACAGGTGTGAGCCACCAGTGCACAGCTTTTTCTTCCAACTTTTTTAAGCTCAAAGAATTTTTTAGCCAGGTGCCGGTGGCCAAAAAATAAATAAATTTTTTTTTAAAGGGGTGGGAAGGTGGCTCAGTGGTAGAGTGCTTGCCTTGCATGCATGAGGCCCTGGGTTTGATTCCTTAGCACCACATAAGCAGAAAAAACCCAAAGTGGCACCGTGGCTCAAGTAGAGTGTTAGCCTTAAGCTAAAGAGCTGAGGGACAGCACCAGACCCATAGTTCAGGCCCCAGGACCGAACAAAAAAAAATATATGTATATTTTAAAATGTAAATGGCAGGAGGCTGCAATTCTTGGTAAGAAATGTATGCATTATCCTACCCATGTAATTGTAACCCCTCTGTACAGTATGTTGTCAAATAAAATTAAATTAAATTAAAAAATAAAAATAAAAAATAAAATGTAAATGGCAAACATAACACATGAAGAATTGATTTTGTAGAATCATTAAATAAAACATCCACATTTGAATCTTTTACCAAGACAAAAGTCACAATTAAGTTCCTTAACTTAGAAGGAAGATATACTCTTACATATACTCAAGATAACTATATTCAAGGCTATGGGCCTTGAATATAGAGTATAGAAAAGAGAGTAGGAGGGGAAAATTTCAGTAGAAAAAGAGAACTCATAAAACAGACAAACAGCTAAATGAAATACCAACCACTTCAGCTTACTAACAGTGATGGAAAATACACAATGGCAATCAGCATCACAACTGTTAACACCTCAAACCAATGTTTGCTGTGGGTTGTTTCTAACACGTATCATACTTGACTCAAGATTTTTAAGGAAGCTACTGTCCAAAAGAAATATAGGCTATTAGGGCTGGGAAGGTGGCTCAGTGGTAGAGCGCTTGCCTTGCATGCATGAGGCCCTGGGTTCGATTCCTCAGCACCACATAAGCAAAAAGAAAAAAGCCGGAAGTGGCACTGTGGCTCAAATGGCAGAGTGCTAGCCTTGAGCTGAAGAGCTGAGGGACAGCGCCCAGGCCCAGAGTTCAGGCCCCACGACCGGACCTCTCCCTCCCCCCCCCCAAAAATATAGGCTATTAAACCTTGTTGTTTTCAAAATAAAACTCAATTTTACTAAGTCAAATTAGGTTGAATTAATATATTTCCAAGTTGCAGCAATAATTATTTTACAGTTGGGAAGTGTGTGCCCTTTTTGCAAATATATTTGTTCTGAGCATCTTATAAACTGGATAATAAAAACGAAAATCTAAAGCCTAAATTAAAGGAAGATACAGTAGCCTAATAGTGAGCAAAGCTTCTAATAGTCTTGGCACGACGTCCAGGCACGGTCGGCTCTCTGCTGGGGGCAGCTTTCTTGGCTGTGAAGGCAGATCATGCCCTCTGTCACTCACAGGGAGCAGTTCTGCCCAACTGTCTCTTCTCGACAACTTTATCATCAATCTCTTTATTAACAGCTCCACTGCAGTCAGAAAACGCAAACAAGGACCAATTCGCATGCCAGATTTCTGGAAATCGCATAGCACCAGGCACTACACAGTGTGAAAGTTTGTGAAAAGGGTGTTGTGCCAAGAGACAGCACCACAAGGAACCAGCACAAAGTTGGGACATTTTACCTTCTTATGTTAAAATACATACCTACTTTCTTATGCCCCAAATCTGAAAACTAAATACCTGCTTAGATCGAGAAGGCAGTACAGTAGCAGAGAATCACTTTCATCCCCAGAAATGTTACTGTACTTCCAGAAAACATATTTAAGCAAAAACTGTATTAGACTTCCCCTCCAAAATCCCCCCAAAAGTTTGATCTATTTTAGTGACATTATTAGAAAACACACACACACGACTGAACTAAACATCTACAAGCATTAAAAACCCACAAAATGGAAATGTTTGAATTATTCAAACTACATTTTCAGCATGAAATCTGTTGGATCAAAAAATAACATCTTACAAAAATTAATTAAAAGAAATGCTTCTAAAAGACTTGTGAAGTCTTTTAGAAGGATCATATTTAAAAATCACAGCATAGGAAGTAGAGCTGTGGCTCCAAGTAGTATAGTGCCAGCCTTGAGCAAAAGAATTCAGGGACCAGGCCCAGGCCACAAGTTCAAGCTCCACGACCAGCAAAAACTAAAATCAGAGCATAACCAGACAATAAAAAAAAAAAAAATACCCTCCATGTTAAGTATACTATAATAGCTGCAAAGTTCAGTTATTGGGAGGCAGGGCAGTTTCCATGAAACTTCATATATGCACTATTACCAGTATAAAAGTCTGGATTTACTCATTATTTCCCTTTAGTCTGTTTAGGCATCATTATTTGACAAGAGCATGAACACAGATGTGCCATGTGCTGTGGTGCCGTGCTCCATGGAAGAGGACCTCTGCTGTGAAGGCCACAGTAGTGCCCACCTCTACCCAGTTGAAGCTGTTCTCTGGCTTCCACTCACTGTGCACTGCAGTAAAAATCACATCAACATCCCATCTTTCCCCAGTCATTTCTGAAACCCACAGAGAGTTTAAGGATAAATCCATTTACATCACTAAAGATTAGCACAATCAAAAACTGTAAGTTTGCCGGGCACTGGTGGCTCATGCCTGTCACCCTAGCTACTCAGGAGGCTGAGATCTGAGGATTGATGTTTGCTTCAAAGCCAGCCCGGTTTGTAAAGTCCTGAGACTCTTATCTCCAATAAGCCACTCAGAAAACTGGAAGTGGTGCTGTGGCTCAAAAGGTAAAGGGCTAGCCTTGAGCTGAAAAACTGAGGTTACAGGGCCTAGGACCAGAGTTCAAGTCCCATGACCGAAACCAAAACAAAACCAGTAAGTTTGATGGCAATAGGGCATTATTCTATGTGTCAGGAACATCAAAAGCTAGAAACATGCCTTGACTGAAACACACATACAATGTTTGGAAGTTTATTTGAATACATTTCCCATCCTACTGATGTGACTTATTAAAGCATCCCAAATCAGAAGGTAAGTAAGTAATGTGGCACTTTAGGTCATGTTAAAAAATAAACCTTTTAGCCGCCGGGCGCTGGTGGCTCACGCCTGTAATCCTAGCTACTCAGGAGGCTGAGATCTGAGGATCGCGGTTCAAAGCCAGCCCGGGCAGGAAAGACCATGAGACTCCTATCTCCAATAAACCACTAGAAAACTGGAAGTGGCGCTGTAGCTCAATTGGTAGAGCGCTCGCCTTGAGCTGAAGAGCTGAGGAACAGCGCCCAGGCCCAGAGTTCAAGCCCCACGACCGACAAATAAATAAATAAACCTTTTATCCAGGTGCTGATGGCTCACACCTGTAATTCTAGCTACTCAAGAGGCTGGCTGAGATCTGAGGATCACAGTTCAAAGCCAGCCGAGTCAGGAAAGTCCATGAAAGTCTTATCTCCAATTAACTACCAGAAAACCAGAAGTGGAGCTATGGTTCAAAGTGGTAGAGCACTCGCCTTGAGCAAAAGAGCTCAGGGACAGAGCCCAGGCCCTGAGTTTAAGCCTCAATGCAACTGCAAAAATAAATAAGTAAACAAATAAATTTGAGCCACGTGTGGTGGCACAGGCCTTGTAATTTGAGGGTTACATAGTAAAATTGTTTCAAAAAGCAAACAAAAAATAAAAACTCCTATAAAGAAGACTGTGCAAGTTAACATTTTAAACAACAAATGGCTAATCTACAAAAACAACTCTGTGCTCTTTGTAGATAAGATTTTTAATGATGTTTCTATATGTAGCATAGAGAATTACGGAGAATGAAGGACAATAATTACAATCATAACCTTCAATACAATTGAAGTGTAAAGCTGATCAAAGTCTTAATTCTACTCCTCTAAGAGGAAGCTTGTGAATTGGGAGTGGATAAATAGACTTTAAATTCCATTCCTTTCAAAAACATACTTGTGTGGTTTGATCAGCTGCTAGGCTGTTCCTAGAATATTGAGACAAAAGCAGGTCTCTGAGGAAGAGAAAGGACATTAAAAAAATCACTTCTAGAATAAAAATTCAATAATTCCTGAAATACATGAGTCAGAAATATTTATGTACTTTTTCACTTGGTACCATTAAAGCTATATGAAACACAACAAGATGTTTTAAAAAATAGTTTTAGATGAAAAATACACTGTGTTTTCTCTTAAAACCAAAAAGCAGTCTTGGGCTGGGGGCATAGCTTATAGAAGAGTGCTCACCTTACATATTTCAAGACCCTGGCTTGTATCTCCATCTCACAAAGTACTCAAAAAACTTTCTAACTTTTCTACGACTAATCCTGAAAAATAAATAGTACAGCAAGAAACCGCAGCAAACTGACAAGAAAAAGGATGAACAACTTGATTCTACAAATACATAAGTAACTATTATTATTATTTTTTGGTTGGTCATGGGGCTTGAACTCTAGGCCTGAGACCTAACCCTCAGCTCTTCAGCTGAAGGCAAGAGCTCTACACTTAAGCCACAGTGCTACTTCCAGTTTTCTGAGAGGCTGATTGGGGGTAAGAGTCTCACAGACTTTCTTGCTGGGGCTGGCTATGAACAGCGATCCTCCAATCTCAGCCTCCTGAGTAGCTAGGATTATAGGCATGAGCTGCCATCACCTGGCAAGTATTATAGTCTTAACCATTTGCAACATATGAACTAAAGGCCATGCCTATTACAAGTCTAATTCATTCACCAATTTCTTGTCTCAGACAAAAAATGAACCACTTAAAATTTTGGCTTGAAGGAAACCTAATGAAGAAGAAATCATGCACAGACAAAATACATTCAGGCGAAAAGGCAACTAATCTTCCTGGTACGATTCAATTTTATTAGAACTAAAATAAGTAAAAGAAGATCCAAAGAACTGTTTGATGCCTTTTTGGAAAAAGTTCATCTTTTAGTTTTGGAGAAAGGATTTTGCCTGCGTTCCAAGCTGGCCTGGAACTACCAATCCTCCTGTCTTAGTCTCCCGAGCATGCTACCACAGCTCTGGCTATCTTTACATTTAAATGCATTTAAGTGTACTACTACTTCTGAGGCTTGATTTGGCCTTTCATATACCAATTACTACTTGGAGCTGCTGATCATTTATTGTCACCTCCAACAGCCAGAATACTATGCAGAACTTTGAAACAGTTTTCTGTGTAGAGAAAAGAAAAGGTGTTAATTAGAAAAATAATCCAGAATTTACCCAGAGCCATGAAATACTCGACTTCCAATGATCATTTTACTAATTCAGCAAGATGCATAAGATGCCTAAAGGCCGTGAGGATAATAAAATACACAAAGTATGATACTCAGCCCCATATGCAGTTGTCTACCAAGGCAGAAAATGTGCGGCAAGCTCAGCTATGTAGATGTTAATAATAAAGTCCTGGGTAGTTTTCCCAATGTTTTCATTTTTGCAGAATAAACTCCAAAGTTGGATTATACTTTTCTAAAAAATGTATCCCACACTATAGTCATAAATAATATCTGAAAAAGACATTAAAATCTGGAATTTACAGGGTATGGGCACAGCTGTATATTTCTTGGAATAATAAATAATAACAGTAATGCTAAAGAGGTCTATCTCCCACCAGGTAACCAAAACATATAGAAGCAACTTACTCCTAATCCATGCCATACAATATCAAGCATTTGGAGTTTAAGAGTAAAACCTGGTTTGGATTTGGTATAATAATAAACAGGAACCTGGCTAGCTATGGTCTATAATTCTAAATTTGCTGAAAAACAACAGTGCCACCTGCTGACATTAGAGATCAAGTGCCAAGTACTCTGAAAGCCAACAATTTTGAAAAGGAACCACACAGGGTACTGTCTACACTGCACAGGATAAAAACCCAGATAACACAGTGTCTGCCCACTGGGTAACTATCTTAGTGGGTGGAGAGCTGAAAGTGAGTTATTAGTAGCTATATTCACATCTTCCTCCCAAAAGAATAATTATATGAAAAACAAAGACTTGGTTATTATGTCAAACATAATTAGGTTGCTGTTGATGGGTTAACCAGAAACATGTAACCATAGTAAACGTATTTTTGAATCTCCATTCAGTCCTACTACAAAAAATAGACAAGTGAAACCAACCAAGTGTTACAACATTTAAGAGAAGAGTACAAGCAAAAGAAATCACCAACTATAAGATTGTGCTGTTTTTTTTTATTGTGTTTTCAATGGAGAAATACATCATCTGTTTACAAAATAGCTCTTGAAAAATACAAGGAGTACAGATACTATAAAACAAAGCAAACTTCAGTCATGAGACACTACATACATCATGCGAAAGCAACAGTCTGATCTCCAAGTTATGAAAACTAGAATTAAAAAGTCACTACACAGAAAAGGTCCAAGTTTCCAGCCTGGCAAAACTTGGATGCAGTTACATGAAACGCTTAATAAACTGAAATTTTTCTCCCCAATGTGTAAACAAAATGACAAGACTAAATCTGTGCCTGGCGATGTCAATCTAACTCTGAAGCTACACAAACACAGACACCTTTACAATTCGCCTGTTAGCTGACCATCTTTTTTCTTAGGTGGTAAAAGGAAAGGAAAGGTGACTGTGCAGAGCAAAGATGTGGGAAGTAGAAATATCGCATACTAGACATTATAAAGTCATGGTGAAAAGAAAGCCTCAATTAATGCATAGCCTAAGGGGGAAAGGACTACACTCCAACTTTTGGAAAATTAATTTAGAAGGATAGGGGAAGAGATTAAGCAACTGCAGGTGAACATGAAAAATGCACATGTAAGAGAATGGAGCACAATGGAGGATTCACAAAACATGCTCATCAGAAAACTCTGATAGATTTGCTTCATCCAGGTTTATCAATATCTGGCATCCCTCATACTTCATAGAGATGGATGAGAATTCTGCTGTATGATAAATTGTTTTCTTTAAAGAGTTACTAATCTGGTAGAACAAAACAAACTAAAAAGGAGTAGAGAGCTAACTAGATGTCAAGTGCTTGCTAGAAATGATTTTTAGAATGTTTTTGTATGTAAAATTTACTGACAAATTTTGATAAACCAGTTAAAAATAAAAATTGGTTTAAAAAATCTTAGAGAAAATGCTTTTTTTACCCATGTTTAAAATGGAAAATCAATTTCTATAAGATAGGAATAGTAGTTCTGTGGAGTGTACAAAATTCCTCTTTAGAGCTCAAATGGCCATTCAAGATGTACCATGCTTCATGGACATTACTTTTAGTCATCCTACAAGATTCATCACAATTTTGTGTTCGTGCCATGTAGCAACAGGGTCATCTGTTTCACATCATGGCTTAAGAAAATACTGGCATTTTGGTTTTTGTGAAGTAAGTCCTACTTTGTGCATACAAACAAACGAGAAGAAAAAAAAAAAGCAAAGAGATAGAGAGAAGGAAGGCTAAAAAAATGTATTTGCTTCCGGGGGAAGGGGGAGAACAAAAACATATTTGCTGGTTCATTGCTGATTTGTATGCACTATAAAACAACTCTATAAATAAAACCAGTATCATTTCTGAATCATAACCCCATCAAAACCAGGTATTTCCAGATTGTTCTTTTAATGTCAAACGTATCCTCTAAAGTTGGCCTTTCAGTTGAAGGGTTACAGCTACCTCATTGTGACTGGATTAGATGTACTTTGTCCCTTCTTGGAAGTGTAACAGGACACCACCTTACAGTAATGTCCAATTTGAAGATTAATTGTAAAGGAAATTCTTTGGGAAAAAATTAAAATCCATCAAGCTGAAAATCTAAAATTAGTTCTACTTCCTAATAAAAAATACATAAAAGTGCATCATTAGAATAAGGAACTCTTATGCCAGTTTGTATTGCAAATTTTCCAAACAATGCATCAAACATATTTACCCAATTCAGATGTCAACTATGGATACAAATATAGCTTGAGGTGTCTTTTTTTCTTTTTTAAAGGCAGTAATTTTTTTGAAGAGTAATGCAACTGTTGCTAACACAATAATAATAGTACTCCTGGCTTCACATACTAACCTGGACTTCCGATCAAGTGCTGATTAGCCCAGTAAGGTAGGTCACCAAAAAAACTAAATCCACTGTCAGCCACGTCTAGTCTTGTACCTTCCATTCTCCTTGTTTAGCATTGAAGACAACAGGTTGAGCTGGCAGATACTGTTTATGGACCCCTGAGGTTGTTTTACCGATTCAGTCTCAGTTTTATTGAATTCTTGATAACAGGAATAGGATTTGCAGGGAGAGCAGGGATATCAGAAAGGTCTGTACTGGATGTTTTCTGAGAATGAAAGCAAAGAGCACATTGGTGTTCAAAGCACTGCAATTCAACAGCAAGATGTATTTTACCTGCTAAGAAATTGTGGCCCCTATCACAAGCAAAGCATTAAAATTTTAGAGAAAAATATTCAAAAATGTCAAGATGGAATGCAATTAACTATCACTAATCAAATTATGTGTATACTTGGACACATTTTCAAGCAGGTGCAAATACTTTAATAATACTTTTACAATCTATAGAAAACTCCTAAGGATTTCAAACATATCTCTCATACACATTTCTTGACCTAACACTCACCTGTAATATATATCAAGGTAATGTTAAATTGTATTTACTTATTGTAACAAACAGCTGTATTATTAAGTAGTACTGGAGCACCCCCGTGTGGGAGAAAACTTAACTTCATCTCAAACACAAAAGCAGCCAGCAGTTATCATCTCAGTACATGTGCTATTTTCTTACAGCACAAAATACAAAATTAACTCTGTACAATTAAAAAAGCAACTTAACTATCCTACATTTTAGGGAAGCTTTTCTTATTACCAATAACTAGGATCAAATCACAGGGATTATTTAACATCTGAAAATACAAAAATGAGTTATAGAACATTATAAAAAGTTCCAAATAGACACAAAGATTCCCATGTATCTGGAAGCAGCTTCTGATGCTGTCAAAGCCCATCTATTCATCTAAATATTTACCTCAAAATAGATTCACTGTTAGACATCGCCTCCCAAAAGTAAATATATCTCATACTATAGTAAAATGGAAGTGCTTTTAAAAATCATTAATTCTGTAAACAGGTATTTTTTTTCTCTCACTGGGTTTACATATTTGTTATATTATTTAAAAACAAAACAAAACAAACTTCTAACTGGGTGCCAGTGGCTCACTATTATAATCCTCGCTACTCAGGAGGCTGAGGTCAAAGACCCAGGCTTAAAGCTACTCTGGGGCAGAAAAGGCCATGAAATTCCATTTCCAATTAATCAGCAAAATACTGGACCATGCCAGCTGCATGGGAGCAGCATAAAGGCAGAGGGAGAGCAAAAAGGGGGAAAGAGGAGGGGTGATTTGCTCATAAAAATAATTAAAATGACCAATACCTCCTTAGAAAACATTACGCAGCAAACCAAGACAGTTTAAAGGATCACTTAAATGAAACGTTTGTCCACGTATCAAAATGAAGCACATTTCTTCATGTTAGTCTACCTCCTACATATTTTATTGTATAAAGATGATAAAAAGTAAAAAATATTCTATGGGGCTGGGAAGGTGGCTCAGTGGTAGAGCGCATGCCTTGCATGCCAGAGGCCCTGGGTTCGATTCCTCAGCACTACATAAGCAAAAAGAAAAAAGCTGGAAGTGGCGCTGTGGCTCAAGTGGTAGAGCGCTAGTCTTGAGCTGAAGAGCTGAGGGACAGCGCCTATGCCCCATGACCGGACCCCAAAAAAAACAACAAACAAAAAAACATTCTAAGCATAAATAAGTATAGTATTTATACAGATTTACAGATTTAAGGTCATTACCATCCAACAGAGCACATTTAAATGAACACGTTGTAACAACTTTGATACACAAAGAAAAATCATGGACTAAGTACAGCAATAGTAGTATTTCAGTTGTTGTATAGAGATTAACTCATTTGATATTAATATTCATTTGAGTTTGATGTATACTTTGAGGTTCAGTCAACTGGAAAAGATTTGGGAAAAAACAATTCTTTCATAACAAAATAATTATTTCCAAATCAGTGTAAAATGATATTTACTGCATTCAAGAAACCATCATTATAAGCAGAAGTAGCACAGACTTAAACTAATTTGCACTAAATATAGAAACAAAAAGATCGTATTAGCCTTGTACACAAAAAATCCTAAAAATCATCTTTTTCTTTTTATTTAAATTTTATTCTTCAATCTATCAATAAAATACTTACATAAGATGAGGGTATATGATTGGTAAGGATACAAATGACTTACAGTATATAAGGGTATCAATCATAGCTATATATATATTTGGTCTTTGAGGAGTCTGTGTTGCTCGGGCTGGTTTTGACCTTGGGAAAATGATCAGTTCACATCAGCCTCCTGAGTACCTAGGACTACAGATATGCACACCAAGCTAGTGATAACACATCAAAGAACAATTTCATCAAATTTAGTGCCCTGTCTTTTTTCAATCTACAATAAATATCTGTATCTATATTTTTCACAGATAATCATAATAGTCTAATAAGAATGCGTGTTTTGGATTAGGAATGTAGCTTAGTGGCAGAGTGCTTGCCTAGTATGCATGAATCCCTGGGTTCCATTCCTTAGTACCACATAAAAAGAAAAAGCCGGAAATGTCCCTGTGGCTCAAGTGGTAGAGTGCTAGCCTTGAGCAAAAGAAGCTCAGGGACAGTGCCCATAGTGAGCTCAAATACCAGGACAGAAGAATGCTTGTATAACATGCTAATCTTAGGAACATAAACAAAACTCTCCTGGCTTGTTGCATGTAGTACCTGAGAGGCCAGCAGAGAAGCTGCTGTCTGAATAGCTTCTGGTTGAGTTGTACTTGTCTCTGTATCAAGTTGTTCCTGTGAGACAAAGAGGGTGGGAGGAGGGAAGAAAGACTTAAAAAAGGGTAAAATAACATAACTGGGTTTGGTTGCTAATAAAGACGACAAACCGGAAGACAGGAGGGATCAGGAGAGAGAAATGTAACTATATTACAAAAGCACTTATTAAGCCTTTTTACAGGTTATTTCCCTATTTCCAATATTCATAAATTTCTACTTGCTTACTTAAATTTTGCAATGCATGGTCAAAATATCTATCATTTCAACTAGCTTTAATTTGAACATGTTAAGCAAATATTAGTTAAAGACATGCATAGACACACTGCTGCCCAGACAACAATAACAAAATTCCAAAGGAATCTGAGCTATATGAGTGACTGCACTCAATATTATTAAATACAATTACTCATAAATATAAAAATTGTCCATAATTAAAAGTAGAAAAAAATCTCTAGATAATTTCTCCTTCCTTATGGCCTCTAATAATCAGTGTGCTGGTTTTACTCTATTTTTTAAAAAAACAGACAGGGTAAACTAGATGGGCCTACTGTTGTGAATCTTTAAAATGCAGTGCACAAAAGCAAACATACATATGCATGCACAAATGAAAATAAACATACAAAAACTTGAATTTCCACAAAAATATGTAAGCAAACATAAAAACACAAAATATCGGTTTTCTCCCCATAAAAGTGAAGAATAAACAAGATTGAAGAATGGAAATACAGCCTTTTCTGGGGAACAAGCTGGCAGCACATCTAGTTTTACAATTAAGCATACCATTCACCTTGGAAAGTCTTCTTCTATTAATTTATTCTAAATAAATATAAGTAGATGGCAGATATTTTGCTACAGTCAACACTCTAACAGCAAATATAACTATTTTTATGAAAGCCATTATTAAAAATAACAGGACTTATTCAATATGGTAATAATCTTTTATACACCCATTAGTAATAACTTCGTAGATTATAATAAAGACATAAATGTATTTTCTGAGTTTCCAAGTGGATTAAAAATTAGAAAGTAAAATGCAGTGGTATGTATGTACAAATGAGAGAACGCTTAAAAATCTAGACAGATACCAAAAGAATACTTGTTAGAATATTCATCATGGGAATTTCTTTCATTTGAAAGGCAAAACTTTCTAATATTTCTACAACATACAGAAATGAAGCTAAAAGCCTTTAAGTATATCTTAACTTAGAAATATATAACATTCCAAGTCTTTCAGAGTTTGAAAAAAATCAATCTCTTCCAAGTCATCAACTTTATTCAAGCTCTATGCACCCCAGGACTAGCCAAAACAGTTCTCCAATCCTAACATAGAGATGACCTTCTTATTGCTCACTATCTACACTCCTATGCAACCTTCAAAGACACATCAAATGCTACTTTCTTCCACAAAGACTTCTGCCATTTCTACCGTCAAAAATACCACACCCTATTTTGCTCCTTAAACTTTGAATTAGTTTTGTTTCTAGCTACATGACTTATTTCTACCATATTATCTTCTCTACTTAATTGTAAGTAAAAATAGGGACCAGACTACTATATTCTCTTCAGCATTAGGTATTAACATTACAAAGCAATACACAATTCTCTAAAAACAATATTTGAAAAAAATCTAAACTGTGTAACACAAAATATAATACAGACATTTCCATCCCATCTCTGCATTCTTAATTGTGTATTTCTAAAGGCTAAGTTGGTATACCTTTGTTTCTGTTTTATCATGTCCACTCAAAGCAGGACAGTTAGCATCTTCACTTGTTTCATCCTGTTTTTAAAAAAAAAAGCTTTATTCTCTAAAACGAAAAATTTAGATTATTTGCCAATCAATGCTTTAAATTAGAAAAAATTTTCAAAACCATAAAATAAGATCAAGTATAGTCGTAATAAAAGTTCCCCCTTTAAAAAGCTTTTTGAGATTAACTTGGCTTCAATAAGCACCACATTAAAAAAAAACACACACACACAAGAGAAAAATTGTTACTGTAGCTAATGTATATTCCCAAACAACTAAGGTTCATAAATATTTTTGTGTGAGGTAAAGGAAAGAATACCCTAGCCAAAAGCTACTACTCTGAGGTACTATCATCCTATGGGAGACATATCCACACAGTTTAAGAAATGCTGTCAAATATCATTTAACTTTCTCAACCATAGCTAACAATTGACACCACAAACATGTGTGCCCATGCCTGTGTACATGTGGGCACCCCTGCCCCAATACACACACACACACCTTTCATAGCAAAACCCACTAATACTTTGAAGAATTCAAGATCTGAGATATGCTTTTGCTTTGGGACTAAAAGTTACATTGATACTTCTCAGCTTTATTTACTGAATAGAATTAAAATTCCATTTTAAATAACAGAACAGAAGTTACAGGCAACTTACAATAAAGTTAGAAAAGATTTAATGAAGTAAAAACAAAATTTTGATAAGGACATTCTCTGTATTCCAAAAAAGTTACAAGTCTTATCACAACTGTGTAGATCAAAATACTGACTAGCTACATGATACTATGAATTACTAATATCAGTATAATAAATATACTGGGACCAAATGATGAGACAAGGTTGACCCTGAGTTAAATACTGAAGCTAAGTAATACAAACATGACAGTTCATTGTAATTTTGTGTCTGAATCTCCTGCAGAAAAATAGTTGTAAATATATAGCCTAGATTAGTAATATAGTCTATGAGATACAGCAAATTATTTTTACTTTTAGGATTTAATATACATTAAGCTGAACTACAATTCTCCTGTTAGGCTCGGTGTTGATATCTCATGCCTATAATCCTAGCTATTCAGGAGGCTAAGATCTGGGAATTGTGGTTCAAAGCCAGCCTGGAAGTGGAACTGTGGTTCAAGTGGTAGAACACTAGCCTTGAGCACAAATGCTGCGTCCTGGCCATGTGAGTTCAAGCCCTAGTGTCAGAGGCATCAACTCGCATGACCCCATTTGAGCTCCTGTGTGCTGTGAGAGTGCATGCTAGCTTGCATTCCCTCTGAAGAAGGGGTTACCCCTTCTTCCAAGACAGGGCAAAGGTCTGATACCCAGCACCAGACTCAGGTGAAGATTTGAGGGAAGTGTCATTCATGCTCCTCCAAGTTAACCCTATAGAACAATGCATCCAGACCTTTGTGTACTCACCTGTGCTTTCCTTACTATGATTACTGGAACTGCTCCACATTTGTTGACATGGATTAGCTATTCCTGCTTACTGACTTAAACTCTCATTGTCTGTATTCCCATAAAACGGTTTTAAGATTAACTCTCTGCCCCCCTGACTGAAGATTTACTTCTTCTGCCTGTTTGCTGCCTATAAGCATGTGATGTTCCAATAAACTTTGTCTATACCCGCATGGTATGGTCCACTTTCTGCCTACCAGACACTGTGTTCCCAGGTCTCGCTGTGTGAACAGCTACACCCCAGGACCAGCACAAAAAAGAAAGAAATGTTCTCCTGTCTAGATGCATGAATCCCAGAACACGTGATCTGGAGTGCTGGGATTACAGATGTGGATTGTCACACCGGCTGACACTTAATATCAGTAGTAATGAATAGAAAAACAAAAGACCAACTTTTTTTTTTTTTTTTTGGTTGGTCCTGAACTCTGGGCTTGGGCACTGTCCCTCAGCTCTTCAGCTCAAGGCGAGCTGCTCTACTGCTTGAGCCACAGCGCCACTTCCGGTTTTCTAGTGGTTTACTGGAGATAAGAGCCTCACAGACTTTCCTGCCCCGGCTGACTTTGAACCGCAATCCTCAGATCTCAGCCTCCTGAGTAGCTAGGATTACAAACGTGAGCCACCGGCGCAAGGGCAAAAGACCAACTTTTAAGGGGGTTTAAAATAACAGTATCCATGCTAAAATAAACTTTGAATTGTCAACCATTAAATTTAGGTCTTAAAGAGAAAAATGAGGAGGGGTAACAAGTTTGGCAAGAAATGTACTTATTACCTTACTTATGTAACTGAAACCCCTTTGTATATCACCTTGACAATAAAATTTTTAAAAATTTTAGATCTTGGGTCTACTTCTTCCTCTGAATAAAGTTAGCTCTATACTTGGAAAAGCCAATGAACCTCAAGTTCCTTTGTTGGGAAATGGCAATAGCTTACAAAATAAATTAAGACCTTTTCTCTACCTGAAAATTCTGTTGGTGTTAATTCCAAGGAAATATAATAAACAAATAAGAAAATATATAAAACAAAAAAATTATAAGAAAAACAAGAAACATCTATTAAAAGGATACTTAAAAGACACCAAATAATTTAACAGCCATCATCTTTAGTTGCATGTTTTAACAAGAGAATATTTTAAAATAATCAATGAGACAGTCACTTAATGTCTGATGATACTGATGAACACTTACTTTTTGAAAGTGGGCTTTTTTTTTTGTTCATGCTTTCTTTTACAGATACATGATTTCTAAGTTCTAATGAATAATGGTGCCTACATTTTACTTCTAAAGACTCTTAAGGACAAAAGGAAATGGAAAGCTGACAGACTCAAGGGGAGAGACTGACGGTTCATCATAACTGCGGCTGTGTGGTAGGCACACGGTGGCTCTTCATTTTCCTATGTATTTTTAATTTTTCATATTAAATTTAAAGTGTTCCTATTGTGTCTCTAAACCATACAAGAAACAGAAACACTATTTTAGCTATATAAACAAAAACAAGATTAAAAACACTGTGCTCATATATATAAAGCGCTCTTGGAGTGCCATTATAACAGTAAAGAAATCAAATGTAAGAAAATCAAATACAGGGGCTGGGAAGGTGGCTCAGTGGTAGAGTGCTTGCCTTGCATGCATGAGGCCCTGGGTTCGCTTCCTCAGCACCACATAAGCAAAAAGAAAAAAGCCGGAAGTTGCGCTGTGGCTCAAGTAGTAGAGCGCTAGCCTTGAGTGAGGGACAGCGCCCAGACCAAGAGTTCAGGCCCCATGATTGGACCCCCCCCCCAAAAAAAAAATCAAATACAGAAATCAAAACTAAAAAGAAATCTCAATTCTGAAATGTTCTGATAACTCAAAATACTATCAACAGGCAGAATGTGTGATTTACACCAAAACTAGTACATTCTTAGTTACTGCAAAACACTATTATGTGGCAGAGGAGCTCTTAATAAGATTCTCAGATCGTACTCCCAGAAGGTTCTGATGTAGGGTACCTGGAAGAAGCCTTAAAATCCCTGGTTAAATAAAATAATGAACTCAGCTCTTTGTGGGTGAGGCAGGAGTATCTTGAGTATGAGGCCAGTCTAAGAAACACAATACAACTCTGCCTCAAGAAAAAAAAAAAAAACCTTGAAAAAAAAATAGTTTTAACTGAAGCTAAAAATCACTGCCCTGCAGGGCTGGCTCACGCCTATAATCCTATAATCCTAGCTACTTAGGAGGCTGAGATCTAAGGATTGTGGTTTGAAGCCAGTCCAAGCAGAAAAGTCTCTGAGACTTTTCAAGAAACTACTCAGAAAAAGCTGGAAGTGGCACTGTAGCTCAAGTGATAGAGCTCTGGCCTTGAGCACAAAGAGGTTGAGGAAGTGTGCCCAGGCCCTGAGTTCAAGTCCAGGACCAGCAAAAAACAAAAAACACTGCTCTAAGAGATTTTTTTTTTTTTTTGTTTGGTCAGTCATGGGGCTTGAACTCTGGGCCTGGGCACTGTCCCTGAGCTCTTCAGCTCATGGCCAGTGCTCCACCACTTGAACCACAGCGTCACTTCCAACAGTAACCCATCTTGTAAAACATACTTGTATGCATTGTTCATTCTCATTTAGCACAAAATGTCAAAATCCATCATAATAAATTTCAGTTAATTATGGCTATTTCTGAAGTTAATATAAAACCAAAACATTTAAATAGACTCAATCAGGGCCTGGGAAGGTGGCTCAGTGGTAGAGCGCTTGCCTTGCAAGCCAGAGGCCCTGGGTTCGATTCCTCAGCACATAAGCAAAAAGAAAAAAGCCAGAAGTGGCACTGTGGCTCAAGTGGTAGAGCGCTAGCCTTGAGCTGAAGAGCTGAGGGACAGCGCCCAGGCCCAGAGTTCAGGCCCCACGACCGGACCCCAAAAAAAAACAAAAAACAAAAAGACTCAATCAATTCATTAATTTTTCACAATTATTGACCCAAGCACAGTAGATCCCAGGACAAACCTATAGTCTCTCATTCAAAGGAAAGTTTCAATATAAATAATCGACTCAACCAAAAATTGTAATTAGTGACTTTTGAATGGTCATCTCTGGGGCAAAGGTGAGTTCCTCGCTAATATATAAACTATATGGTAACAACTGGAAAGGTGAATTTGCTTTGTTAACAACTTCTAAGATCCATACCAAAGACTTCAGGTGTTGCTCAATGGGAGATCACCTGCCTAGCATATCCAATGCCCTCCATTCTGATGCCACAGCACATCTAAACAGATAAACTTATATAAACATATAAGTCTTTTAAAATCAATATATGCCTTTAATGGTTTTCCTAAAATTATTTCAAATTGTGTTAATGTAAGCCAGCTACTATAAAAAGTAAAGGTTAGAAAACTACTGATTGAAGATCACAAATTAATGTTCAATCATTAAACATATACACAAAACACCAAAGTACTAGAAGTATAGATCAGTGGTAGTATTGTATACTTAGCATGTTCAAGGCCCTGAGGTGGATCCCCAGAACCCATGTTATCCTGTAATACCAAGTACAGTACAATAATTCCATCTTAAATATAGAGGATGTTCAAAGGGGCCAAAGAGTAAATAAAATTTAAAGATGTCACTAAATATTAACACATTAAGGTGACATTTAATGTACTAAAAAAAGTACACATACTTAAAACACTGGCACAGGAAATGGGTGCAGCTCACTGGAATAGCACTTGCTCATTAGCATGTATAAGTACCAAACTCAACAAAAAAGAAAACATAAAAAACATAAAAACAAGCCAGGTGCTGGTGGCTCACGCCTATAATCCTAGCTACTCAAGAGGCTGAGATATGAGGATTACGTTCAAAGCCAGCCCAGGCAATAAAGTCCATGAGACTCTGAACTCCAATAAATCACTAGAAAACCAGAAGGAAAATAAAAGGAAGATAAAAAGTGGTACTGGACCACTCCAGACTCCCAGACACACTAAGTAGTTTCTACTGTTCCTCCTCACTTTGGGCTGGCTGAAGGTTTTCTCCCACTGGATTTAAAAGCAGACAAGTTGGTCTTGCCATGCTAATATATTTATATGTACACACATGCACACCCACACCCACATACCTCTTCTATTTTGGTTTTCTTGGGACTTTCTTCTTTGTGAGGTGAGGATGTTCTCTTGAATCCTACTATGGGATTAGATATTTTTGTTGCTGCATTTCCTGAAGGTCTAGGTGGTGGGTTTACCAGACGTGTTGAGGAAACAACTCTGGAGACCGTAGGCTTTGGTGGTGGAGAAATGGCTGGTTGTGTGGCAGTTTGAGGAATGCTTTCATTCGATGTACCTAAACAATAAATATATGTGAGTCTCAAACCAAAAAACAAAAACAAAACACATACATAAAGCAGTAAACACATAAACACAAAAATATATACTCATTAAAATAAATTAGAAGCCTTTATCTGAATTTTATTTCATAACTTTACATGCAAATAATAAAGAGTATTTAAAAATATATTTCAAATACTTACCCTCTTCTTCAAAATTATGTTTAACCCAATTACTTCTTTTTTTGCCACTCCTAGGGCTTGAACTCAGGGCCTGGGCACTGTCCCTGAGCTTCATTTGCTCAAGACTAGCACTCTACCACTTGAGCCACAGTGCCACTTCCAGCCTTTTCTGTTTATTGGTACTGAGGAATCAAACCCAGCATTTCACGCATGGTAGGCAAACACTCTACCACTAAGCTACATTCCCAGCCCTAACCCAATTATTTCTAAGAAATCAAAAGTGTCACACCAGTCTCCTTACCCCCTGAGCTTTCACTGGAATTTACTTGTGGCACAGAAACTTCAGTAGCCTGTATGTTGGTCACAGATGCTGCCATCACAGCTGGAGCAGGACTGTTTCTGCTAAAAATAATAACAATAATAAAGTACAAAAAGGAAACTGAAAAGTATAAACTAAACCTTAATAACTATATTTTATACAGACTTGTCTCTTTGGTTTTACTTTTCATACATATGCTTGATTTAGCAACTGGCCTTAATGAGGAAGTCTAACAATCAAAAGCATACAAACATTCTATAAAATAATACTGTCCAACAGAACTTACTGTAGTAATGAATATCTGCTATTCTGTGCTATTAAGTATTGTATACTCTATAAAGATGCAGCCATTTCCATATGTGAAACATGGCTAATATGTAATTCCATATCCATATATGAAATATGGCTAGTATGTAATTTCACATACTATTAAAATTTTAAACTGTTTTATATGGTCAGCGACTACCAAGTCTCTAAAGAGGATGACTAAAGATCTGTTTTCTTAACTGGTTTGGTATAGAACATAATTTTATGTAAAAAAATCATAAGGAACTGGTCTGAGATGTCTGTATACAAAAATCTATGGGTACATGAAGAAGCCCTAGAAGCTCATCCAATTGCCCAGGATAAACAATATTCTCAAATAACAAGAGTATTTTACTTTAGAAGTTATCTTATGCCTTCTTTACCCCCTTTCTCCAAAGTATATCATCTGCTTTTGCATGCCCATCTCAGCAAATGATCGTACTTCCTAGTTCAAACAAACAAGATCATCAGATAGGAATGGCTTCAAATTTAGAGACATGCATACCTCTATCATTAACTTATCTTCTATACACTGAGATTGTTATTAGACACATCAATATCAAAAATTTCGGCTGCGAAGGTGGCTCAGTGGCAGAGTGCTTGCCTCACATGCATGAGACCCTGAGTTCGATTCCTTAGCACATATAAGCAGAAAAAAAAAATGCCAGAAGTGGCCCTGTGGCTCTAGTGGTAAAGTGCTAGCCTTGAGCTGAAGAGCTGAGGGACAGTGCCCAGGCCCAGAGTTCAGGCTTCACAACTGACCAAAAAAAACAAAACAAAACAAAACAAAAAAAATCCAAGATTAACTGGAATTGAGAGGGGGTCAAAGAACTATGTACATTAAAAGTAAATCAAGCCAGAAAAAAAAAAAAAAAATTCAATACGTTTCTATGCCCCAGGTCTCAGCATCTATGATCTATGAACTTACCACTCCTACAGGTCCTGTATCTCAAATTTTTGGCCTTAACTAATTGTTAATGTTATTGTTACCATTTAAACACAGCCTACAACTTAAACAGGCCCATGAGGGTTGTTCTTTTTTTTCTTTTCTTTTCTAATTTAAAAGTCCTGAAAGGAAAATAAAGCAGAAAGTGCTTACTCTCCTCAGCTACTGTTCACACTCTTGAGGATGAATAATGAAGCCTGAAAGGTGAGCAGCACTTGGAGGACGTAAGTTTTGGTGCCTGGCTTTCACATGGGACCAAAGAAAGTGGTCACCTTTAAAGCTACGGAACTCTCGGGTACCCAGGTACCCTTTAGATTAAATGGAGTCAAAGTAGATGATACCAATCAGGAAAACTATTAGGATGGGATAAGGCACTAAAGGACACAAATAATGAATAGTTTTGAAGTATTATCCCAAACTAAATCTGAGCTAAATCTCAGAACTAAATCATCATATTGTGAAATATGATGAAATGTATGTGTGTGTATATATATTTGCCATCCGTGTGTGTCTGTGTGTGTGTGTGTGTGTGTGTGTGTGTGTGTGTGTGTGTGTGTGTGTAAAAAAGTATGCAAAATCCCCCAATTCTTATTTAAAATGTTTGCTTCTTCACCTGCCCTATCCATACTAAAATGACAACATGTTAGTTTGGTATTCTACAAATTGGGAACTCTGACATTGACAAACTTCCCCAGCATGTTCAGGAGGCCAGGCCTGATGTCTTCAGATTAAAATTGATTAGTTTAAAAACACCATGTACAAGCTGGGAGCTGGTGGCTCATGCCTATAATCCTAGCTACTCAAGAGGCTGAGATCTGAGGATCACAATTTGAAGCCAGGCTGGACAGGACAGGGTCCATGAAACTCTTATCTCCAATTAACCACTCAAAAACCGGAAGCCAGACCCCACTCAAGTGGTAAAGCACTAGCCCTGAGCACAAGGAGGCTCAGGGTTGGTGCCTATGCACCGAGTTCAAGCCCCAAAACTGACAAAACCCAAAAGATCACATCCACAATAGCCAAAGGAAAAATGTAACATCACTCATTTTCCATTTCTCAATAAAATCATCCCCTAATTCTACCTTTGCCACTGCTTATACATTAACTGACAAATTTTAAAACTGTTTCTTAAGGGGCTGGGAAGGTGGCCCAGTGGTAGAGTGCTTGCCTCGCATGCATGAGGCCCTGGGTTCGATTCCTCAGCACCACATAAGCAAAAAGCCAGAAATGGCGCTGTGGCTCAAGTGGTAGAGCACTAGCCTTGAGCTGAGGAGCTGAGGGACAACGCCCAGGCCCAGAGTTCAGGCCCCACGACCGGACCCCCCCCCCCCCAAAAAAAACTGTTTCTTAAAAACTGAAATATGGTTTAGTGCTGGTGGCTCACACCTGTAACCTTATCTACTCAGGAGGCTGAGATCTGAGAATCACCATTCAAAGCCAGCTCAGGAAGGAAAGTCCATGAGACTCATCTCCAATTAACTACCAGAAAACTAGAAGTAATACCATAGCTTAAAGTGGTAGAGCACTTGAGAAAAAGAGATCAGAGACAACGCCCAGACCCCAAGTTCAAGCCCCATGACTGACAAACAACAACAACAACAAAAATTAAAAGTATGAAAGACTTCCAAATGCAGTTTTTAGCATATTCTTCAAGGGGCTTGTTGAAACATAATCTTGACAGTGGAAAACACTATTACTCTAGGGAGTTAATCTTAACAAATCCCTTTGAAAATATGGTGGTATGATAGGATATAAATAACAGAAAATAGTACATAGCTGCATAAGACGTATAGACATTATGCAGAAATATAGCTTTATTGGGTTGTGGGCATAGCTCCAAGTGTTAAGAGTGCTTGTCTTTATACTTTATAAACTATAACATACCCCCTTTGGGTTCAATCCCTAGTTAGTGTCAGCAAGTCATGTACATATGGTTTTATGCTTTAATTTTATAGCTCTAGTCATATATTGATATTGTTCTCTTTAGGGGGGATCAGTAGTACTCTTGAACTCAAGAGTCTCACACTTGCTAGGATCTGTCCCTGAGCCTCTCTGTGCTCAAGGCTAGCGCTCTACCACTTGAGCCACAGCACCATTTCTGGCTCTTTTCTGTTTATGTGGTACTGAGGAATCAAATCCAGACTTTCATGCATGCTAGGCAAGTAGTGAACCACTAAGCCACATTCCCAGCCCACTCAACTCTCTTTGCTTTAGCTTATTATTTAATCATTAATGGTTTTATAGACAACTTCCCCAAAGTTATGATGATAAGCAGCTTGAAGACAGAAAAATGCTTTTGTGACTTTTGTCTCTTCTAGCATTCCAAACAGTTCACTCTCTCTATTCTAACTGTCTAAATAAGGATAAGTCAAGGGGTATCAATTCCGAAAAAATGAAAATCAAGCATATACATTAGTATACATATATATTTACTGACACAAAAACTAGGAATTGCAGTTTAAAAGAACATGAGTGGAATGGCTAGCTGTGGGGTGTAAGTTTAATGAAGGGGTTATGATCAAAGTACATTTTGTGCATCTATGAAAATCTCACAATGAAGCCTATTATTTTGTACAATTAATTTATGCTAATAAAAAATAAAAATTAAAATACCAAGAGGTGGAATAAATTTAACAGGGTAAACAAATGACATATGATGAGAATGAGAGTAGCTTGTTTCAGATTCTCTGCTTACCCCTGAGAGCTGCCAGAACTGTTCAATGGACTGGTCTTCATAGCACTAGTAGGTGAAGGCACAGACATGCTGTTATCACTGTCCATAGACAAATCAAGGCTGCTGTCATTCAGAGCTGTTAACTTGACTCCTTCTGTTGAATGCTACAATCAAAACAGTATTTAATTAAATGACTATGCCAACCAGATTATTTTTCCAACCACATATTTGAATTACAAAAAAAAAAAACACCCTTCACTTACATAAGATTTTTACTAAAAGACACAGATCAGTATGTTTATAAAAACCCCAAGTGCCATAGTTCACTGTAAAGGCAGACTTGGGAGTCACATGCCTCTTGACTTAACTACCATTCCTAAATGAAAGAAAAGTATTATATGAGCATGAATACTCACTATAAGACAATGCAAACTAAAAATCACTGCAATGTGAAAACACATAAACAACTATAAACAACTAATAAACATGACATGTTAGGATTAAATGCCTACTTCTTGCAAGTGGGATTAGAAGTGATTTTTACAATTACCCTCACACAAGTGCTAGTGGATCACACATGTAACCCTAGCTACTCAGGAGGCTTACATTTGAGGATTGCAGTTCCAAACCAGCAAAGGCAGAAAAGTCCCCAAGAGACTCTTATCTCCAATTAACCACTCAAAAACCAGAAGTGGAGCTGCTGTTCAAAACGGTAGATTACTAGCCTTGAACAATTGCTCAGAGACAGTGCCTAGGCCCTAAGTTAAAGCCCCACAACCGACGAAGGAAGGAAGGATGGAAGGAAGGGAGGAAGGGAGGAAGGGAGGGAGGAAGGGAGGGAGGGAGGGAGGGCAAACAAAGCAAAGAAAAAATCACCCTCCTCCCCATGGCTACTAACTTCAAACTCCTGGGCTCTAAGGATCCTTTCTGCTTTGGTCTAAAGAATGATAGGGAAACAAAGATGCATAATCATACCAACTATTTATAGCTTCTAAATTATCCACAGTAAACGTAAGAAATTACACAAATTCACAGAATTATCAAATATAATTTGTCACTCAGTATTTTTGGGGGGAGGAGCGTCAGTCATGGGGCTTGAACTCTGGGCCTGGGCACTGTCACTCAGCTCTTCAGCTCAAGGCTACAGCTCTACCACTTGAGCCACAGTACCACTTCTGGCATTTTCTGCTTATGTGGTGCTGAGGAATCAAACCCAGGGCCTCAAGCACTCTACCACTGAGCCACCTTCCCAGCCCACTCATTAGTATTTTGTGAACAAATAAGCCTCTCTTAATAAAAGCAAGAGATTTCTAGTTTTCTAAATCCAATTTAGATTTTAAATGGTATGTTTAGTGGTGTGTATTATCCTGTGAAAAACAAAAGCAGGAAAATTTTCTGAAAACTATAAAAATATCCACATACAGAATTTAATGTTCAAGTCAAAGCACTTCAAAACAGGCAATGCAGGAAACACCTTGACTCAAAAAGAAAACAAAAACAACATGATATTTTCATGGGGTTAAAGATAATTGGTAAGTGACATAATATTGGTATTTTTTGGTCAGTTGTGGGGGTGTAACTCTGGGCCTGCCCTCAGCTCTTCAGTTCAAGGCGAGTGCTCTACCACTTCAGTTACAGCGCCACTTCCAGTTTTCAGGTTTTAGTCTCACAGACTTTCCTGCCAGGGCTGGCTTTGAACCGTGATCCTCAGATCTCAGCCTCCTGAGTAGCTAGGATGACAGGCGTGGGCCTCCAGCACTGGCTACAATATTAATTTTTGCTACCAAGTGTTACTACTATATTACAGATTCCCTCAGCTTCATTACTTCCCCCAAAACATCTAACCTCAGTATTTACTTCTCTACAGAAACTTTTGGTTTGGGTTTTTTGTCTGTTTGCTTGCTTGCTTTCTGTGTTGTGGATCAAACTCAGGTCCTCAAATGTTCATAAACTTTCTACCACTGAAATATACCCCCATACCTATGTGGGTGTGGTTTAGCATTCAGTTGCCCCAAAGGCAAGATTAAATTCTAATCTTTTTTTTTTAATTGTGGCAGTACTAGAGTATGAACTCAGAACTTGAAGCGCTATACCACTTGAGAAATGGCCTCAGAAACTTATCCCTAAAAAGAACTCTAATGTAATTAATTAAAATAGATCAAATAGCAGGAATGGTGGCACAAACCTGTAATCCCAACTCTTGGTAGGATCACCAGACCCAGGCCTACATAGAGAGACCTTGACTCAAAAAACCCAGTCCAGAAAAAAGAATAAAGTACTAACTAGGTAAGAATTTGTAGGGGCTGGGAAAGTGGCTCAGTGGTAGAGTGCTTGCCTTGCATGCATGAGGCCCTGGGCTCGATTCCTTAGCACCACATAAGAAAAAAGAAAAAAGCCGGAAGTGGCGCTGTGGCTCAAGTGGTAGAGCACTAGCCTTGAGCTGAAGAGCTGAGGGACAGCGCCCAGGCCCAGAGTTCAAGCCCCACGACCAGACCCCCCCCCAAAAAAAAAAAATTATAAAAGATTAGAAGTTACTATTTAGTTATAAAATAAAAGCATCTAATATATGAAATGGGTAACAATTCTTATTGAAAATATTCCCAATCTTACTCTTCATCAGACATCAGAAGGATTTATTCAGTAAGTAATTACACTTAATTAGTATACTGAATTCTATAGAGAGAACAGCATGGCCAGGTGACTACTGTGCCACCACTAGGGATCATTTCCAAATAATTTTCTACCAAATTTTCTAATAAAAAATAAATGAAACAAAAAACATACGAGAGAAACTAGTACACATATGTTTCAATCATACATAGATCTAAAACTCAAGCTCTTACTATATGACTTTGAGCAAGTTTCTTGAACTTGCTTCTATTAAAAAGTTCTACCAACATGCTGGCTAGAATACTAACCACAAAAAAACAACTTGACAACAAGTGCTTTATAAACTAGCTGAACAGAAGCTACATGCAAATGTTCATAAATTTAGAGTCCCAGACACTGGCTACTACTTTAACAATAAAAATAAATTATTTCAGGGAATACCATAGCCATACAAAGAAACACTGAACAGTCACTAAAATGGTAACTTAGATGATCGCAATATAGGTAAGCACAAAACAAGGATAGGTCAAAAAAATGTTACAAAAAAATGAAACCTTTAAACTTTGTACAACTACTTGAATAATAAAAAAGGCAAAATTAACAAACATTAGTTTAAAAAAAGTATGATTACAAGGAAAAGTATATAAACTAAAATACTAAGACCAATTATAACAAAATGAAATTAGGTTTCATAAATGTTTTTCAGCAATAAAATCCTAATCACAAATAACTCTATTATTCAACGTTGATTATACATACAGAAATATTACCTTAATATAAAACATATTAAACTACAGTTAAGCTATTTACTTATTCCAAATATTAACTGTTACCTAATGACAAGTTTAACATTTAATAAAACAAATAGCTAAGTGTTAATAATCTATTTGCAATCACTTCTGAAAATAAAACGTGTATGTACCTTTATACATTGCAAATTTCTGCTTAATTAACTGCTTTAACAGACTGGCAATATTGTATTAGCTCTGGATATATATGGCTCCTGCTTAGCATATGCAAAATGAGGCTGTAAGTTTAACAGCCAGCACTGTCAAAGAAAACATCATATCTAAGTTCCTAAACGTTTCAATCCTTTAGGATTGGAATGGTGGCATACACCTAAAATCCCAGCATTCTGTATGCTAAAACAGGAGGATCATGAGCTCAATGTCTGCCTAGGCTACACAACAAGACCCTACTTCAATTAAAAAAAAAAAAAAAGTCATTTCAGACATTCCCTACTACCCAAATATCATTATACCCATTCTTAAGCTTAACTGATGGCAATTCGTCACAGTAATGGAAGCCAGTGTAAGCAAGTCCTGTGTTAGGCAGTACTCTTAACTTAGTTATTTACTCAGGTGAAAATATCATGCCTGGGGCTGGGAAGGTGGATCAGTGGCAGAGCACTTGCCTTGCATGCATGAGGCCCTGGGTTCGATTCCTCAGCACCACATAAGCAAAAAGAAAAAAGCTGGAAGTGGCGCTGTGGCTCAAGTGGTAGAGCGCTAGCCTTGAGCTGAAGAGCTGAGAGACAGTGCCCAGGCCCCGAGTTCAGGCCCCATAACCGGACCCAAACAACAACAACAAAAAATCATGCCTATTTTATCAATGAGAGCAGTGAAAAAAAAAATGTTTGCTAGATAAATTGTATGAGTGTTAGAGATAGGAAGCAGCAGAGCCTGAATCTATACTCCAGAGACCTCATGCTTAATTTCAATGCTATCATTTACTGTGTTTTGAGAAACAAAAAGTCATAAAACCTCATTTTTCTTTTATATTAAATTCATTTCCAACTTCCCAACCCCATGCCTAGTTACCATCCCTGAATACAGTGATTATCACTGTAACATGTTTTCTTTTATATTCTCCCCTAAACAAGTTGTGTTTAAGCTTTTCATATTAAGAATCAAATGACACATTGTCATCTGTGTCGATTTTCCTAATATATGCAGCTCTACTAAATTACTTCCACTGCTGTGTAAGTTCTCTATTTTTGAAATCACTTCAGAATAAGATTGTTACCTATATACTAAAAAATCACAATATGCTCTCTGCAAGCCTAGAGTAGGTAAAATGTCTCATAAGTAATTCAAAAGGAAGCATAAACACCACAACATTTCACCTTTTATAATCACTAACTTTTCATTTTCTTTCTTTCTTTTTTAAGGGGAGCTGGCCTTGAACTCAAAATCCTCCTGCATTAGCCTCTTCAAGCCAGGATTTACAGACATATAACAACATGCCAAACATATCTTTTAATGCTTAAACTATATAGATATATCACATTCACACATGCACACTCACACACACAAAATCCATTTATATTTGAAAATGCAATGTGCTCTATCCACATGTAACCAGACTACTTGGATTGTTTTCTGTTTAAAAGAATTCAGACATGTAGAAATTTAATGGCAAAAAAAAAAAGACTCTTTTTTAAAATAAGAGAATCCAGGTATGAACAAAATAAAGATGATGCATCACCAGTAATCTCTCTGAAGTTTGAGGCAAATATAAAAACAAAAAAACTGATTAGAGCATGATATTATATATTGAAACTATTCCATAACAGACTTCTTTACTACTGGCATTAATCTCCAATATGATCTATTAACTAAACCTAAATTCTGAAATACTGACAGACTAGATGCATACAACATTATGTTAGCAATGCTGTTTAGGTACTTTCTAAATTTACCTTTTTCTTTTTCTGCAGCACATGGTTAGGTAGTAGCTGATGGAGTTGCTTTCTTTTTACATGCATTGCAGCAATTTTCATATCCACCTCAAACATCTTGCTGTTTATTGCTTGCCTATAAACTATACAATTAGAAATTGTTACAAAAATACAAACATTTTAAGTAAGGCAGATTTAAACTCAGAAGAGAGTATTCCAACTAGAGATTTCTTTTAATACCAATATTGCTTTATCTATAAAATTACAAGATCAAATAAATGCATCTGTAGTACTCTCTAGGTACTATACTGAAAATGAACCATACAACTAGTATTGGGAATGGGAGGGAGAGAGCGAGGGAAAGGGTGTCATTGTCCAAAAATCAATGTACTCTTTACTTATGTGTAACCCTCTCTGTACATCATCTTTTAAAAAGCCTATTGTTGTTGTTTCTTATGTTTATTATGTTCATCATGAGTCTTAAACTTTGGGCCTGGGCACTCTCTCTGCACTATTTACTTCAAGGCAAGTGCTCTACCACTTGAGCCACAGCACCACTGCCAGTTTTCTGGTGGTTTATTAGAGATGAGTCTCACAGACTTTCCTGCCCAGGCTGGCTTTGAACTGCAATACTCATATCTCAGCCTAAAAAATCAGATCAAGGCCTATCCCTAATCTGATATAATTCAGTGCTTTAAGTAGTAGCTTGGAGGAAAACTATTTTTTAACCTATGCCTTTTAATGTTACCAGTGTAATATATGTTACACCACCTATGTAACACATAAAACACAATGATTATCTAACTTCTTAAAACGTGTACCTAAATATACCCTTGTATAGGAATGATAAAAATGAGATATTTATATAATTCAAATAACAGAAATGACAGGTACAAAAAGAAATGTGAGAAACGGGTAAGCATAAATTTTCCCCAAACAGGAAATTTCAGTCAGTTATCTTAACAAACACTGGTTGTGTATCTATATTGAGGCCACATTCACAATGTTGTTCCTGGAGATAGAGCAGGAAATAAATTAAGACAAAAAAGTCTCACTGGAACCTTACAGGATTAATATTCTAGTACAGAAAATAGAAAAATAAAAAACATAAAAACATACTCTGGAGAAATACTATGCAAAAACTGAGTAGGAAGCGTAATGAAAGTTAAGCCCAGTAACTTAAGTTTAACTAAAAATTAGAAGAAAAAGCAAACATCAAGAATCAGATGTCCTGAACTTGAGGCTAGCTCTAATGATGTAGTATTAGGACAACAAGTACAAGGTCTTCAGTTCAAATCCCAATAAACACACACACACACACACACACACACACACACACACACACACACACACACACACACACACACACACACACACACGAGAGGGAGGGGGAGTAGTGGGGGAGAGTGAAGGAAAGGAAGGGGGAAGGAAGAGGGAGAAAAGGAGGAGAAAAGGGAGAAAAAAAGAGAGAAACATATGGCTCAGCAAAATTTACTTTAAGAAACAACAAAAAAGCCAAAAGAAAGAGGAAAGCAGAAAATTATACTCCCTCGTCTGCAACTTTAAAAGTCCCAAACCTCCTGTAAGTGGTCCGTATAACTGGTATTAAAACCTATCTAACACCAGGTACTGCTAGGTAATCCTAGCTACTCAGGAGGCTGAGATCTGAGGATCATGGTTCTAAGCCAGCCCAGGAAGTAAAGTCTGTGAGACCCTATCTCCAATTAACAACCAGAAAACTGGAAGTGGCACTGTGGCTCAAGAGGTAGAGCACTAGCCTTGAGCTGAAGAGCGCAGGGCCATTGCCCAGACCCAGAGTTCAAGCCCCATAACCAATAACAACAACAACAACAACAAAAACAAAAGTGGAGCTATGGCTCAAAGTGGTAGAGCACTACCCTTGAGGAAAAGAACTCAGGGACAGGGCCTAGGCCCTGAGTTCAAGTCCCACAACCCACAATAACAAAACAAAACAATAACCAAAAAAACCCTCATCTAACATCCCTAACTTCATTAGTAATTTTTCACCTTTTACTTTTGCTACTATGAGTATCAATGGTTCTCTGAAAAATGTTTGGTGATTAGCAAATGCTGTTCCAAGTACCTTTAGTATTTCCTAATGCTATTAATGACTGTCTCCAAAACCTATGGACCGTGAGCTTTTTTTTTTTTTTTTTTTTTTTTGGGGGGGGGGGGGGTGTCCAGTCGTGAGGCCTGAACTCTGGGCCTGGGCGCTGTCCCTCAGCTCTTCAGCTCAAGGCTAGCACTCTACCACTTGAGCCACAGCACCACTTCCGGCTTTTTTCTTATGTGGTGCTGAGGAATCGAACCCAGGGCCTCGAGCATGCAAGGCAAGCACTCTACCACTGAGCCACCTTCCCAGCCCCGGACTGTGAACTTTTAACAGGAGATGTTATCAGAGAAAGTAAGATGACCACCATAGTGGGTAGAGGCTTGCAAACTACCATTAGGACTTGTATTTTTGGTCTTGGTGCAACGGATAAGCCTTCATAGGGTTTAAACAGTGCAAAAAACAATGACCCAGATAAGTAAAATAGCAGTAAATACCAAGAATCTCAATTTATTTCAAAAGAAAACAAATTTCATAATGGAGTAATACTAAGTAGGGGAAAAATAGCAATGATGTGTTTCCAGGGTTTCTAACTGGAAACAGCTGGAAGAGAAAGATTTGGGGGTAAACATTTGTATTATGGGCATATTAAACATTTTATTACCAAAGGATACTGTTCAAATTGCCAAAATACAGAGCTTAGTTACTTCCTTTCTAAAATACCTACAAGATTTGGGAAGTTTTGATGATTCATTAGCACAACTTTTAATGAGTAGTTCAGCTTACGAAGTACAAAACTAACTTTCTATCAGGCATCTTAATCTGTCTGTTCACAATGAAACAAATTAAGAAAACCACAATTTTTACTTCAGAAACACCACTTCTTTGGTGCTCATGAATAAATATCACCCAAAACAAACTATCTTAAAAATCTGTAGAATTTTTTTTATAGTCACAGTAACTACGTTATATCTAACAATATAGACAATTCAACCTAGAAAAGAATCATACAGCATATCCTACTTAAAATCCTAAAGGTAATAACCTATTTGGCAATCATCTGAATAACTTAATTCAATTTTATAAGAGTATAACTATCATGTTTATTAAAATCATTGTACTGGATGCTGTCACTCAGTGACAGGAGTACATGTCTGGCATATCCAAGGCCCTGGGTTAGATCCAAATCCCTAGCACAAAAAGAAAAAAAATAATCTCACCTACTGATTTGGTGTGTTTACTTCCTAATTTTTTCATGTTAAAAACACCGTTGATAGCTATCAGAATGATTACAGACAATACTTATCCCAGTCAGAATTCAAAGGTGCAGCATTTCTAGTGATTCTTACACACGGGTGACATCACTCTACTGTTTTGTTTTTGTTTTTGTTTTAATATATATTTTGGTGCCAGTCCTGGGGCTTGAACTCATGGACTAGACGTGGTCCCTAAATTTCTTTTGCTCAAGGCTGGCTCTACCATTTGAGCCACAGTTCCACTTTCAGCTTTAATAGCATAGTAAAGTCTCAGAGACTATTCTGCCAGGGCTGACTTAGAACCCTATTCCTCAGATCTCAGTCTCCTGAATGGCTATATTACTGGCATGGTCCTTGATTTTTTTTTTTTTTTTGGGGGGGGGGGGAGGGGTGCTGGTCGTGAGTCTTAAACTCTGGGCCTAGGCATTATCCCTGAGCTCTTCAGCTCAACGCAAATGTTCTACCATTTGAGCCACAGCACCACTTTTGGTTTTCTGATGGTTAACAGGAGGTAAGTCTCACAGATGTTCCTGTCTGGGCTGGCTTTGAACCTCGATCCTCAGATCTTAACCTACTGAGTAGCTAGGATTATAGGTGTGAGCCACTAGTGCCCAGCTTGATTTTTTTTTTTTTCTTTTTAAAAGAAAGCGTGGTCTGGGAAGGTGGCTCAGTGGTAGAGTGTTTGCCTTGCATGCATGAGGCCCTGGGTTCAATTCCTCAGCACCATATAAGCAAAAAGGAAAAAAAGCTGGAAGTGGCGCTGTGGCTCAAGTGGTAGAGAGCTAGCCTTGAGCTGAAGAGCTGAGGGACAGTGCCCAGGCCCAGAGTTCAGGCCCCACGACTGGACCCCAAAAATAAATTAATGAATTAATAAAAATAGAGTGTCTTACTACTTAAGGCAGGCTGGCCAGAAACTAGTAATCATTAGTCTTTCTCAGGCTCCCAAATAAATACCAGGATTACAGACTTGTATCACTATACCTGGGTTACCTGGACTTAATAATGTTTTATAATATCATTGTATTTATCCCCAGGGGCTACGTTCCCAGAGCACCAGGGTATGTCTACAAACCAGAGTACTGACTCATTTTTTTTCTATACCTTCAACACCTAAGATAAAGCTTAATTAATTATGCACAGAGGAACTAGTAATTGTGCACAGTGGGACAACCAATAATAAAAAAGAAGTTATGACAATATACTGGAATAAAAAAATTAGTGTAATTGGGATGATTTAAGATGCTATGTTTATGTGATGGAATAAAATAAATAAACATTCTGACACCCTATTAGGCTACTATGAAAAGGTTATCTGAATATAAGCACTGCAACACAGCAATTGTCTGATACAGAGGGGGATTACTAAGTGACTAGCAGATGCATGACCCCCACTGAGGATATCCTGTACACATAAATGATTTTAGTTTCCCAGACAGAATGAAGCAGGACAGTACAAAATTCCATCAGGATACTCTATACTCACGCACTCTCTTTCATGTTCTGCTAGTACAAAGGGTTTGAACTCAACATCTTGTGCTTCCTAGGTTGGCACAGTGCTGCTGAGACAGCCTCACAGCATGCAATTTGAAACTTGTGATTTCTGGAATTTTCAATTTAAATCTATTAAATCTACTGCTTGTGGCTAACTTTAGTAGAAACAGAAGTAAAGGAGAACTACTATATTTTGTTTCCCCTTTATACTACAACTACCCTATATCACACTATTACAAATTCAGCTCCATCAATTTCTAAGGTTGATAATGATTGAGACAGTCAGACTCAATCTGAAAAATCTGTAACATGAAGGGTTTTCTAATTCCATAGGGAATTGTAAACAAATTAAATTTAAAATGACTCTACCTTAAGTTTAAGTTCATTCCCTATAGAGAAAATCATCAATGTATAGTGCACATTGCTGAAATCATTAAGATAATTTTAATGTTTTCTCTTTTGTTTTGGTCAAATGGGGGTTTCAACTATGGGCCTGGATACTGTCCCTAAGCTCTTTGTGCTCAAGGCTAATGCTCTTTCACTTTTGAGTTCCAGCACCACTTCTGGATTTCTGGTGGCTAATTTGGAGATGAGTCTCACTGACTTTGTCTGGGCTGGCTTTGAGCTGCTATCCTCAGTTCTCAGCTTCCCGAGTAGCTAGGATTATAGTCCTGAGCCACCAGATCCTGCAAATGATCATTATTTACTAGTCTCAATTTAACTCTTTATGGCAAATATCACTAGTAGTTACTGTGCATATCACAACAAATTCAAAATACAAGCACTAGAATGGTTTAAGCAAGTAAAGACATACCTGTATCTGTGAAAGACTGAATATCGTAAGTAAGATCAACACTGAGATTTTCAGAGTTCTCTGTTTTTTTAAACACCAACCCAATCACCCACATAGTGCGAAATTCTTCCCTGAAAAGAAGAGCAACACGTTAGGCAGAATTCATGAAAATATAGCTATTAATTGAGTTGACAAATCCCAAACCCAAAGTACAAAGTTTCAAAGTCCTTACCCACCCATACCTATCCTTTAATATTCCTGTGTCTAACCATTCAGACTTCATAACAAACATCTGTGTTTCTTTCAGTGATGATTCTCAAGTATCAAAAAGACAGGAATATACAAAATTATTTTCAAATAATAGGGAGAAAAGAATGTTTTTCTCAAGTTAGGCACCAGTGGCTCACACCTATAATCTTAGCTACTTTGGACACTGAGATTTGAAGACCTCGACTCTAGGAGAGTCTGGGCAGAAAAGTTCCTGGGAGGGGCTGGGAAGGTGGCTCAGTGGTAGAGCGCTTGCCTTGCATGCTCAAGGCCCTGGGTTCGATTCCTCAGCACCACATAAGAAAAAAGCCGGAAGTGGCGCTGTGGCTCAAGTGGTAGAGCACTAGCCTTGAGCTGAAGAGCTGAGGGACAGTGCCCAGGCCCAGAGTTCAGGCCCCAGGACCGGACCCAAAAAAAAAAAAAAAAAGAAAAGAAAAGTTCCTGGGAAACACTTATCTCCAATTAACCACTCAAAACCTAAAGTAGAACTGTGGGTTCAAGTGGTATAGCACTACTTTAGAGCAAGAGTGTTCGGAGTCAGAGCTGGGAAGGTAGCTCAGTGGTAGAGTGCTTGCTTCACATGCATGAGGCCCTGGGTTTGATTCCTCAGCACCACATAAGCAGAAAAAGCCGGAAGTGGCACTGTGGCTCAAGTGGTAGACGGCTCGCCTTGAGCTGAAGAGCTGTAGGACAATGCCCAGACCCAGAGTTCAAGCCACACGACCGACACCCCCCCCCCCCAAAAAAAAAGAGTTCAGAGACAGTGCCAGGCCCTGAATTCAAGCTGACAACCAACATACATACATACATACATATATTCATACATATATACATACATAAATAGTGAGATTAAATGGGAGACTAGGGTAGTTATATAACAAAATCTTGTCTGAACAAGACTATTTCAGAACTATGAAAGACCTAAGACCACCTAAGCAATTACTGTAAATACCATAAGCTTAAATAATCCTTTCACCTTTATTTTTCTGCTTATTTTTAGTGGCAATTGGGCTTGCTAGCCAGGGCTCTACCACAACCACAGGCTACTGCTGATTTTTTAAAAATATTTACTACTAATACTCCATAAATCCTTCCAACATAGACATGGTCTCTAATTAATAACAGCAAATGACCTATATTAATACCCTTAAAACAAAAGTCTAAGCTTGTACTTATTTACATGTTTTCCCAATGGTTCAGAATCCATCACAAATCAGATTATTTCAAGATCAAACCAAATCACTTCCTTAAGATAAAAAGCAAGAAATGACATTTGGTTTAACAGTTACTTGGGAGAAAGACAGAGAGGGAGAGAGAGAAATAAAATATTAAACATGTCCCTTCCTAGGTATTGGGGGCTCAAGACTGAAAACCTTAGCTCCTAAGAAAACTGAGATCTGGGAATCACAATTCAAAGCCAGCCTGGGCAGGAAAGCCCATGAGATTCTTTATCTCCAACTAACTACCAAAACAGCTGCAAGCGAAGCTGAAGCTTAAGCAGCAGAGAGCTCAGGAACAGCACCCAGGCGCTAACAAGTTCAAGCCCCAGGACCAGCATAAAGATAAATGAATTATTTCTAACAGTGTTAAAGCAGACCTGAAGAATATTAACTATAATAATAGGCATGTCATCATTAGAAACTATGACAGAAAATTTGTCCTGATTTTCTTCAAGAACATCTCATGTAAGCTGATGGGGAAACTAAGTTATAAATTGTGAGTTGGTTATGGGGCACATGTTAAGAATAGTGAGACTAGTTATAAAAACAAACTATAAGAACTTCTATGATTAAAGGATAGCAAAATGGATTACATACTTGTCAGGATTTTCTTTGGGTGCTGGAAATGACTGGGGATTCACATGAGCCAGTGTAATAAACTCGTTCTTCTCCAAGCTTCCAACCAGAATTCGGATTTTTGATTCAACCAAGCCCACCCTGAATAAATGTCACTTAGTATTAAGAAAAGTTTTTATTGACTTCATAAAAATTCTCAAATACACAAACCAAATGTTCACATAAAAAAGCAGTATGTCATATATAACTAAAACACATACCCAGGCAGTTCAATTGGCTGAACTATTCTCCCAAATATAAAACCAATAGCCTTAAAATGAACCTAAAAATGCTGAGGTAGAGCAAAAGTAAGGCATGCTTCCTTCTCCAAACTGGAAGATTACTTAAGATAACCCCACTAGTATTTAAGGAAAGATTAACAACCTGAACCAAACCACTTTAAGTATGCAGCCAAGAAATGATGTTTTTATAAATAACATGTACAAAAAATGGTAAATTGCATATGGACTCTCTAATTTCAATGCTTTCATCAGAAGTAGTAAAGTTCCATTTATGAGCACACAAAATTGAGTGGGATAATGTTAAAGGCCACCCCCAGCTTCTCCTGTTCCATGCTATCTGATTCATTCTGAAGTTTATTTTTTCCGCAAAAATTATCTTACTACTCACCATTCTAGGCGTTGTTTTTCCGTTGGTGCACTTGCTAGAAGTACAATATAATGCCTTTGAAGATAAAGACAACATGCTATTTATTTTATTTATGGGCTTTGTGTTGGATATTAAAACCACAATGAAACATATACTTATAAATCAACAACTTGGCAGCAGAGAGGCCTACAATCTCAATATGCACATAAAATCCTATGAGCCAAATTTTATACTTCTAATTACTGGAGTTACATTTTCCTGAATGAAAAAAGGTGATTTTATGAAGAATTACCAAAACAAGTAGCTAAATTCCACATTAACAATTTTGCCCAATGACTCCAGTAACATCCAGTAACAGTGTTCTACCTATAAAGATAAAAAGGAGCTGTTCACAGGGATATAATCTTATTAAAAGAAAATGTTTTAATGAAATCAGAGCACCAGGGTTTTGTTCTTCAAACAGAGTAGGTAAATACACATATCACATCAGAAAACTTCAAAATTAATTTAACCGATGTGGTTTTGTAATTTACTGGTATTGAAACAAACTGAACGCTGAAACCAGAACACGACTTCCTCAAGTAGTATTAATAGTATAAATTTTTGAAACAAATACCTCTACCTTGAGGATAAAATGACTTCTATTCAGAATTCAATCTCAAAATAGTTTATTTCAGAAAATACCAAATTAACTATCTTTTTATGTCTTTTAAAAAAAATCTATGCTGTCCCTGGAACATAAATTGTGGATTATTACACATATTCGTTTTCCTTAGACTAATAAATAAAATTCAGTGAAATAAACCAATCTACAATGACCTCATTGAGTGCTGAAAGATAAATTTCATATTAATAACTTCACCTCAAAAAAGCAAACAGAGCTGAGGGAGGTGGCTCAAGTAGTAGAGTACCTGTCTTAAGTTCAAACCTCAGTACAAAAAAAGAAAGCAAAATGACACCACCATCTAGTAGACACTAGCACAATGACAGGGGGAAAAAAAATCTTATTCTTTCTTCTCAAACTATGAAGCTTAGAAAACCCTAATGTTTCTCTCACATTTCACAGTGAAATTTTTATCTTAAAACAAGTCTGAGAATCAAAATACAAACCAAAAAAAGCCACCACAAGATGGCCACCAATGGCTCACACCTGTAATTCTAGCTACTCAGGAGAATGAGATCTGAGGACTGTGGATCAAAGCCAGCCTAAGCAGAAAAGTCACAACAATTTTATCTCCAATTATTCTCTCAAAAGCCAGAGTGGAACTGTGACTCAAAGTGGAAAGTGTTAGCCTTGAGCCGAAGAGCTCAGGGACAGTACACAGGGCCTGAGTTCAATCCCCACACTGAAAAAAATAAAAAACAAAACACAGTTGCTAAAAAATGAAGATGCTTTCAGGCCATTTTAAGGGTTTCATTTTAGGAATTTTAAAAATGTAAAATGTTTGGGTATTTTTTATTATACTTTTAAACAGCACACTGGCTGTTAACTAGGCTTACAATACACTTAAAAAAAAAGTTAGAAAGCCAGGCACAGGTGGCTCAGGCCTGTAACCATAGCTATTCAGCAAGGTGATCATCTGAGGATGATCAGTTTGAAACCAGGCTGGGCAGTCTGTGAAACTCTTATCTCCAGTCCAACACCAAAAAGCAAGAAGTAGAACTGTAACTAGTGATGTAACACTAGCCTTGAAGGGGGGAAAAAAATCTGAGAGAGAGTGGCCAGGCCTGAGTTCAAGCCCTAGGACCAGCAGCTAGAAGATAACAAATTTCCAGACAAACACTGTGGGCTCACGTCTTCAATCAAAGATACTAAACAAGCTAAGATACGCAAGACTGTGGTTTGAGACAGCCCAGGCAGCAAAGTCCAAGAGATTCCATCTCCAAAGTAACTAGCTAAAATAGGACTAGAGGTATGACTCAAATAGTAAATAGAGTGACATCAAGCTCAAGACTGAGTTCAAATCCCAATAACAGATTTTTTTTTTTAAAAAAAGGCAAAGTTCTAATGCTGTGTACATCTGTAAAATTAAGTTAACAGTACCTTTTTCACTGGCAGAAGTATTGTGAAAAACTGATTGAACCTCAAGGTCTTATAACCATAAAACAACAGAGACAAATAGGCCAAAAGTGAAATGTACAGACTGGGAGCTGGTGGCTCACACCTATAATCCTAGCTACTCAGAAAGCTGAGCCCTGAGGATTGCAGCTCAAAGGAAGCCCAAGAAGGAAACTCCTTATTTCACCACATGGTGGAAATGGGTATACTCTTCATGACCATCTGAGTCTTCAAGGACAGACTAAACCATAAAACACAATGTTCTCTATATACAAAAGATAAAATATTTTAAAGTTTGAAATTGCTATCAATTTCAAAATTGTGATGCCTAGCGTTCAATTTTTTATTCTTAACTGAAATCCAAAGATGAAAAGGATTTTCTTCTGTACAGTGTTTATGTATAAATGTCATAGAAAATTAGTCATTACAAGTATCTCTAGAAGATACAAATTTTTTATTCAGGCATATATACAAATGAGTTCTATAAAGCACATTATATTCAGTAAGAATAAGACAGAAACAAAGTGACATACAAGATACTAAAAATCCAACCTTGATTTTTCTATAAATCTGTACTTTACATGCTAAAATCAAGAAATGGTAATGTTTCCAAGGCTCCTATCAGAGCAGAGAAGTAGAAGCACTTCAAATGTAACATTTCTTTTTTGTTGTTGCATAAAAAAAAAAGTGACAGCCCCTTCTCAATTGCCATGTCTCCAAAGTCTACATAAAATGTTTAGGGCAATGCAATTATCATTACCTCCCCTCCAAAACGAACATTATACAAGTTCCCAATAAATCATCTACAAAAACACCTATGTAAGTAGTTCTCCTGGCCATTTCATCTCAATACTTTACCTGAGTAGACCAGCTCAGATGTAAGCACTGAAAGAAAACCACTGTCGAAAGCCCTTATAAGTCCTTTTATAATTCAGAGGTGAGTTACAGTTCACTGCCGCCTTAAATATTTTAAACCAATTTTAAAGCTAAATTATTACTCATCATTATATACTTCAGAGAACACTGGGTTTCCCTAATCTTTTTTGTATTTAAGTGTAATGTCTAAAGTGAGTATTCACAATTCTTAATGCTGATTTATTTACTGCTAGTATTGGAAATATCCCAAAAGAGCAAAAGCAATTTCTTAGAGTGCTTCAAAACTTTTCAGAGAAGAGCGGGGACATGGGTAGCTCACACCTATAACCCTAGCTACTAAGGAGGCTGAGATGAGGGTTGTAGATCAAAGCTAGCCTTGGCAGGCAAATCCACGAGACTCATATCGCCAATTAACCACCACCAGAAAAACAGAAGTAGAGTTGTGGCTCCAAGTGGCAGAGTGCTAGCCTTGAGCAAAAAATACTCAGGGACAGTACCCAGGCCCCGTTCAAGCCCCAGAACCAACAAAATAAAAATTAAAAATAAATTTAAAAAACTTTACAGAAGAACCCCATCTCTTTTCACTCAAGGCAAGCTGATGACTCTTTCTGGAAGATGAGTTTGCTTTTTAAGACAAATAAAATTTCCTCTATGATACCCTCCTTTCAAAGAATAGCAACTATGTGTCACACAATTTTAAATCCCACACATACCAAATGGGAATATCTTCAAGTCATGCTATAAATAAAGCCATAATCAATTCCAATTGAGAAAACATTTCAATTGTGTTCTACAGACAAGAGGGTACTTTATGAAGATGTATCTTAAAAATTCAAATTTGTAGCCAGGCACCGGTGGCTCACGCCTGTAATCCTAGCTACTCAGGAAGCTGAGATCTGAGGATGGAGGTTCAAAGTCAGCTTGGGCAGGAAAGTCCGTAAGATTCTTATCTCCAATAAACCACTAGAAAACCAGAAATGGTGCTGTGGCTCAAGTGATAGAGCGCTCACCTTGAGCTGAAGAGCGCAGGGACAGCGCTCAAGTCCAGAGTTCAAGCCCCACAACAGACCAAAAAAAAAAAAATTCCAATTTGTTGCCAGGCACTAGTGGTTCACACCTGTGATCTTAGCTACTCATGAGGCTGAGTTCAGAAGATGGTGGTTAGAAGCCAATTAATCACTCAAAAACCAAAAGTGGAACTGTGGCTCAAAGGGATAGAGTGCTAACTTTGAGCAAAAAAGCTCAGGGACAAGACCAGGTCTTGAATTCAAGCCCACAACCAACCAAAAAGAAAAAGAAAGAAGAAAAAATCCAAATTTGTGAATACCTTCAAAATTTCAAGACAATTATCAATAGTATATGAAAGAGGGCCACTTTTATCACATTTTCAAATGTTTAAGTTTTCCTAGGATATAGGTAAAATGTAAATTTCCCAAAATAAATGTTACTTTTCTCCCATATACATAGTCTTTATACTTAGTCTTTATGTGATAATGGAGTTTAAATTCAGGGTCTTGGGCTTGCTATTGCTAGGCAGGTGCTGTTTCACTGAACCATGCAATTATTCCTTAAATCTTTTAAAATAGCTTTAAAAAATTGACTTTTTCAAGGTTCAGTGAAAATATCAAAATATTTTTTGCCCAACATTTTCTTCAGAGGCACTAGTTTAAAAAGAAACATTAAACAAACTTTGAAAGGAAAAACTAGTCCTAATAATGTCAACAAAATGAGCAGCAAGGTTTGTTGAATGCCAATACAAATCTTAAAGGAAGCTATTAAAGCAGGTATTTCCAAGAATCCCATTCTTTCCATCTCTTACTCCTCGAAGAAAGACAGGAAAAATAATTCATGGTTGAGGCTCAGGATTTGAAAGCAGCCAGGTATTTTTCCGTAAAACTTTTATTCTCCTTACATGAAGTTATTTCTCTTATACTGTTTCAAAAGAATCAGCACATTTAAAAAACTGAGTACATTAAAATGTTCAAAGATACTTCCTCACTCAAATAAAAATATCTGCCAACTGGATATCACAATTTTTTGGAAATAGTAACACAGAGGTAAACTTTTACTAAGAAATACAAAACACAACTAATAAATTACTACTGCTTTTTCATGCAAAACAAACAAAACACAGAGACATTGTGATGGTCATCATTCTTATTTTTAATTGGGGGAAAGAGCATTAAGCAATCTTGCTTAGTTTATTACAAAACACAATTGAATACAAGATCAGATGGTCAGGAAAGTTTCAAGCATTTAAAAAAATGAAGGAGAATTTGGAAATTTTTCAGCCCAGGGCAAATGAAGTTTCAAGTCAATGTATTATCTTGTTTAAAAATTAAATTAAGATTTATTATAATTTACATTTTCATCAAACCAACACAAGTAATAAAGCTTTTAACCTCTCCTAAAGTATTAAACCATTATTTTGGAACTATCCGTAAATTATTATGCCCACTAAATCCCAAGAAAACTATTTATAGAAATCTTGACAGGGCTTAGTGCTGGGAAGATAATGCTATAACTACTGATAATGCTGTAACTATTGAAATATTTCACTGGGTACAAAATGACATTTTTATTAAGTCTACGTATGTTATAAAGATTCTTTATGCTAATCAAGTTTCTAGAATTAAGTGAAAACTCAAATTTCTCAACAGAAAATATTAACTGAAAATTATAATGGCTCACCCATTTGCCAGTATATATAGATTTGCTGGCATGCCTACAAATCTGATGCTTTACAAAGACAGTAGTTCAGTTAGATCAGGCAGGAAAACTGTGGCAGCTACACACTATATTGATTGACAAAGGGGTTCACTAAAACATCCTATTTATGTTCTTTATGAGAAGGAAAATTCTACAGATACTGAAAGAAGATCAAGACTACAGTAAATTAGCAAAAGATGTCATATGCTACTATTACACCATTATAAAGGAGCAACATGTCTGACATGCCTTAAAATACATACTTGTACTTTTGAAAGAAGTTTGGAGCTTCAAAAAGCTTGGACCACTCTGCCTTACTCAGCAAAATTTCATCTGTGATAGCAAGACCTAAATTAAAAACATATTAGAATGTTTGCATGCTTTAGTCTAACATCTACAATTTAAAATAACCTTAAGCATACCACATGCAGTCACTATAATCTTCGAACAATAATTATATCAAGTGTTATTTTATGGCTCTAGGACATATGCTTACATACATACTAAAAAAAAAAAGCTGAAAGTTTATTAAAAGCCAAATTTCTAGTAAATCACCATTGTCATTGAAAATGGCATACTCATATTACTTGCTTAAAACTGAACCTCTGTAGTTACCTGGGAAGAAAAGATTTTCCTATACACTTCATTTCTTGCCTTTCTAAAAACAATTTAGTGGCTGTTTCTAGTGGGTCAAGAAACATCTTCCCAAAAACAGCCTTTGGATAAAAGGGAAAACTGTTAAAAGTAAGCTGATTGTATACATCATTTTTCTACTACCACAACTGTCAGTCAACCAAACAATTGTTTTCCAATTCTTCTTCTCAAAAAGCAACTGGGGAGGGGCTGTGAAGGTAGCTCAGTGGTAGAGTGCTTGCCTTGCATGCATGAGGCCCTGGGTACAATTCCTCAACACCACATAAGCAGAAAAAGCAGGAAGTGGCATTGTGGCTCAAGTGTTAAGAGTGCTGGCCTTGAGCTGAAGAGTTGAGGGACAGTCCCCAGGCCCCACAACTGACCAAAAACAAAACAAAACAAACAAGACAAAAAAAAACTAGGGAGCCAGGTGTTAGTGGCTCATGCCTGTAATCTTAGCTACTCTCAGGAGGCTCAAATCTGCAGACTATGGTTCAAAGCCAGCCTGGACAGGAAAATCTCTTTATCGCCAATTAACTACCAAAAGAGCCAGCCAGTATAACAATTGTGGCTCAAAGGCAAACTCTAGCCTTGAACAAACAGCACCAAGGCCAAGTTCAAGCCCTGAGGCTGGCACCCAAAAAGACAAAACAAAAATCCCCCAAATTTGGAAGCCAGGTATTAGCAGCTCACACCTGTTGTATTATTCAGGAGACTGAGACCTAGGAGTTCGAGGTCCAAAGCCAGCCAGCAAGTTCTCTCAAGATTCCACCTCTTTTAAAAAAAAAACAACTAGACTGGGGGCTGGGAAGGTGACTCAGCGGTAGATTGCTTGCCCCTCATGCATGAGGCCCTGGGTTCAATTCCTCAGCACCACATAAATAGAAAAGGCTGGATGTGGCTCAAGTGGTAGAGTGCTAGCTAGTCTTGAGCTGAAGAGCTCAGGGACAGCAGCCAGCCCTAGAGTTCAAGCCCCACGACCCAAACAAACAAAAAACCTAGAATGAAAACCTGGCACTGGTGGCTCACACCTGTAATTCTAGCTACTCAGAAGGCTAAGATCTGAGGATCACAGTTCAAAGTCAGTCTAGGCAAGAAAAGCGGTGATACTATTATCTCCAATTAACTACCAGAAAACCAAAAGTGGAACTGTGGGTCAGTGGCAGAGCACTAGCCTTGAGCAAAAAGAACTCAAGGACAGTGCCCAGACCCTGAGTTCAAGCCCCTACAATCAGGGAAAAGAAAGAAAAAACTAGACTGCCAATGTGGGTCAAATGATAAAGTACCAGCCATGAATACAAAATGCTGAACAAGAGCAAGAGGCCCAGTGATCAAGCCCTAGTTACACACACACACACACACACACACACACACACACACACACACACACACAGCAAGTCTGTTTATAATACAAAGTTAAAAAAAGACAAACTTCTAAAATAATGAGCAGTTTGACACCAATTCAACTCAAAGTTCTGTGCTGATGTAGGAAGTCTGCCCGGCATAGCTCAAGTAACCCGTGGAGACAAAATGTTACCACTCTTGATTTTACAAGGCAACAATATAGCACTAAACTAAGGGCAACACACATCTAAACATACAGCTTTAAAGTGTTAATCTTCCAACATAGCCAAAAATGAAACACCTAAAAGAAAATAAGTGAACTCTCAAATATATAATAAAAAAATTATGCCAAAACCTACTTCAACTTGTATTTCAATAAAACTGAACAGCTGACTAGTGGGTCTACAAATGGTATGTAATCCTTCCTGCACAAGGAGAGCATAAGAGGATAAACACTTACCTTGTTTAAACTCCTCAACCATGACCATCCGTGTTGAAACGGACACATTGTACGTGGAGTTCTGTTGTGGGTATGCTGGTGTAATTATAGGCATAAGATGGTACCTATCACTGGGGTTTACCTACATACAACAACAGCCAATCAGTTTCTTCAAGTACATATGCAACAGATACTTGGACTTTTTACCCCTTGTTACACTGAATCAATGATTAAATTTTATTTCATTCATAGCTGAAGTTGAGAAAAAAACCTTGTAAGGAAAATTCTTTTCATAGGAATTCTTCAGAGAATCAACGATTTGGCCTACACGAATGATTTGTTTCAAGTATAGGGGCATGACTATTTTTGGTCACCTTACTAAGGTGCTTGCTAAATATAAAAGAATTCTTCGCAATCTACTTTTCCCTTATTCTGCAACAGATATAAGGATGCCTCTGTAACTATTTAAAGAAATGTCATGTGCAAGTTCCGTGCAAATTATAAACAAGATAAGGAGTTTATGCTTAACACATGATGAAACTATACTATGTTCATGTCATTAAGAGATAATAGAATGACTTAAAATTTTAATCTTAAAGTCTGTATACTGTTACTTATCCTCAAAACCTAAAAATACCTTTGGGCTAGGAAAACTTTAAAAAGCACAGCTTGATATATAGTACAGCAGAACTTAAAAAGGTTTTGGCATTGCAATAAAGATAGCAAATAATTTAAAAAAGAATTCTGAAAATCTATAAAGTCTTCCAATTAATTATTAAGGTTCATGGTATAAACACTTAAAATGTATAAGCAGCAATGTCCTTAATTTCTCAAGAAACAAAAGGGAAAGATCTTCTTTAGTCCAATCGTTTTTTAACACTTCTGCAATATCTAAACCAACTTTTACAATTATCTCGTAGTAATACTTAGAAATTGTCTGTCACATGTAAACATTAAGCAACAGCTTTCCTTTAACCACCCAAATTTAACAAAATATTTAGATCAAATAAAAAAATACAGGGATTTTTAGTATCCTTTTATTTTTTTTTTTTGAAAGCACAAATGCCCACACAATGTTGACTTACAAGGTATTTCTATATAGAATTAAAATTGTTAGTGAAATTTGTATTCACTCTTTACAAGTAAATGTGATTTACAGGGTACATCATTACGCTTCGCACACCAGAGGACAAGTATAGATGAGGTTATCTAGAAGAAGTGTAATACGAACATGTTCACTCATTTGTAAAAGGCTAAGCAGTCTCCCTGGAGTTTATGCAGATGATTTTTACTTGTTATTGCACAGTGTGAATTTGTAGGGGAAAAAATAATACACTAACCCTTGGGTCCCATACAGGCAAATTAAGATTGCATTCTTCAGGCTGTTTCAATAGCACTGGATTTGGCCATTCCCTGTTTAAAAAGATTGTAGCACTTGATAAGACTATTGGATATTATCATCTAAACGTATTTTGTTAAACATACAGCATTTGTGAAAGTGATCCTTCATTCACTTCGGTATATATATAATCTTTTATCCCTTTCCACTGACATAAGATTACTTGAAACTTTTCCTCTACAATAGTAAAGCATTTGGCATCTTTTTCAAACTGGCGTGCGTCAAACATCTTTCCTCAAAAAACTAATGAAGCACTACTTAAATAAAGAAGCACTATCTCAAGACATCCGATGTGTTCACTTCAACTTTGAACAAGATAAATCCCACCCAAAGAAAAAATCCTGCCTTCCTAATAATTTCATTAAAATATAAGCAATTAACTGGGAGAAAGCAAAAAAGAAATGTACTAATTACCTGACTTATGAAATTAACTCCTCTGTACAACACCTTAATAATAAAATTATATTAAAAAGAAAAAGACAAATAATACAGTTACTTCTGATCATAGTCAAAGAGGCAGGGATGATTAGGAAAATCAGAACAGTTTTTCTTTGTCTCATAACTTAAAAGCTGTAACATGAGTAGGAATAATAAAACTCTTAACATGAACATTCCTTTCAGAACAAAATCTGTAATAAATTAGTTCAGTCCATTATGGAGGAGACACAAAATAAAAAATATATGCCACCCTATTATCAAGTCAGATTATTAAAAAAAACACTACTCATGGCCAGTCAGAGCAGAAAACCTGCCTGGTAAGCATAACCTGAGCTGAAGCCTCAGTATTGCCAAAGAAAAATAAGGAAAAATGTTATTAGGTTATGTGTGTAGCCTTAAAAGAAATTCGAACGTTTTACTCATCTTGTCATATCTTATTATATATCAAAATGTGCTATCAAATTATAAAACAGTGGAATGTACATTAGAAAGTGTCCAATGACTGAATTTTTTTTTTTTTTACAAAACTGTTCAGGGGAAAAAAATTCGTTTTGCAGATGGAGGAAAAGATGACAAGAATAGGAAAGACCTATATCTCTTGGGATAAATTTGATTAAAAACCAAGAACTATCACTACTTTGGGAATCAAAGCAGCTACTACAAAATAGCAATAACTTAGAGCTTTTCTTAAAAGAAATCATGGTTTGCAAATTCAGGTTTTATTAATCGCCCTCCCCAGCCCCAAATCTTTCCTGGATTAATGACTAATTCCCAAAGGGCTCCCTGTCCGCACCTCAGGCACTTAACATTAATGTATTTTCAAAACCTTTTTATATAAATGACAACTTTAATATTCTACCAAAGATAAAAGCACAGCTTAAAGAAAAAGGCAAACACAATCACAAAAGGTAATGGCCTGTAGATTTAGAAGCATTCAAAGAAAGAAAGAGGTGGTGTGTTTAGTTTTATCCAAAAGTAACTGGTAACCCAACCTATTAAAAAATTAGATTTTAGCAGATGTTACAGCTAAAATTCAGAGTTTATTCGGAAGGTAAGGTTTATGCAAGCAAGCACAAATAGTATCTGATTTGGGATGCTGGCAAATCTAGGGAAAGGAATGGAGTTCAGTGATCTTCAAGGCTATCTAATGACTATATAATGAACTAAAATTTGAATTTGAAATCAGCTGCAGAAATGTCATAGAAATAAGACTAAACTTCAGTGTCTACAATCAATTTTATTTTAATATAATCTAAACACATACCATTTAGAAAATACCAAGAAAAATTTATGTACAAGAGTTGATGCTATTGCATTTGGATAAAGCTGGCAAGTTCTTGCTACTAGCATAGCCCAGGAAACACCACCGAGGAAACCTAATATATTGGAATAGATGTTGTGCCCTGTTGATAAGGGAAAGCAGAAAGATAAGTTAGTGTTGAACAAAAGTTTAAACATTTTTAATAAGCTAGCCAACAAATTCTGAACTCACGTTTGGCCCACAGTTTGATAGCTCTCAGAGTTAACCTGAAGTTGTCAATATTTGGTACTAGATGTAAAATTTCATCGGTTACCCTGCAACCTGATTAATAGTGAAAAAAAAACAAAAACAAAAATAAGAGTATTAAGTCATCAAAAGTTTGGCAATACTAGAACGTTTTCTGAGACTGATGTCAAATAAAATAAAAACTTCACAAGGTAGAATAAATAACGTTAAATTAAGAGGCAAAAAATATTAAATTTAAAGCATCAATACTGAACTACAAGCACTATCCTAAACAAAATTAACAATACTGTTACCTACACCTAACCTCAACTTTTAACAATTTCCTAATTGAAACTTTTAATCTTGTCAAGAACTGTTGTGAAAGCATGTTAACCAACTTATGCCAATAAAACTGTTCAGAAAAGTCCCCCAGGCCCCATTTGTGTGTGTGTGTGTGCGCACACTAATAATGACAGCAAAGAATAACTGTGCAGGATGTATTAAGTATGCTTAATTTTATTTAAAAGCTACACAGTTTCGTTATAAAAACCAGATTTAGAAACAACTGATTATTATCTGATAAAATTCCTACTAGGTAAAAGTAAGTAGACTTTTGACATACCATTAAGACTTCTTATACATCTTATATCTAAATTTTTAAGCAAACTGTCATCTCGTAGGTCCAAATCTTCTGGAATAGTCTGCAGTGCTAATCTTGCAAACAAAATATCAATCTAAAACAAAACAAAATAACCAAATTAAACATTCCATAACTGTCAAGCATTTATGTAAAACAAATAATTCTACTTAAATCCAAGACCTTCTCATCAAGAATGAACAGGAAAATGTTCCTTCTCCCCAACTCTGTATTACTACATTTCACAATATTAAAAAGACAGGAAGGCCAGGCACCAGCGGCTCACGTCTATAATCATAGCTACACTCAGGAAGCTGAAATCTGAGGATCCTGGTTCATAGGCAACCCAGGCAGGAAAGTTCGTGAGACTCTTATTATCTCCAATTAACCACCAGAAAACTGGAAGTGGGGCAGTGGCTCAAGTGGTAGAGTGCTCACCTTGAGCTGAAGAGCTGAGAAACAGTGTCCAGGCCCAGAGTTCAAGCCCCATGACAGACAAAAAAAAAAAAAAAGATAGGAAGGCACGGCAATATGAAATGGAATATGAATCTCACTCATTTTACTCATAGTAAGTTTATTAAATGTATATTCCAAATAAACTCACTTTTAATTTTTCATCTATGGAATGGCGAACAATTACATACTAAAAGGTACACAAACACAAAGCAATTATCTGTGTTTAGCTCAAAACAGACTTCTGACAGGTTGCTCTCGGCTCACCCCTGTAATCCTAACTACTCTGCAGGCTGAGATCTGAGGACTGTGTTTCAAAAACAGCCAAGGTATGTAAGTCCTTGATACTCTTATCTCCAATAAACCACAGAGGCTCAAGCGTAGCTTGCCTTGAGCTGATGAGTTGAGGGACAGCGCCCAAGGCCAGAGTTCAAGCACAGGGACAAAGCCCAGGCTTTGAATTCAAGCCTCAGGACTAGCACCAAAAAAAAAAAAAAAAGAGGAATTCCTGAGTTCTGTAAAAACTCCTAAGTCTATATTTTTCTTCCAATTTACTTTTTCTGTGAAAGAAAACAAAAACTGGGAAATCTGTGTACTATCATCTCTAACATTTTTGAGGTCATTTTATTTAAAAGCTGGTTGTAAATCAAAACAATGAAGTATTTATAAATCTTTACCAAATTTAACACTTTATGTCTACTTTTAAAAGGTCAATATGTAAACATTTCATTAAAGAGCTCAGCATCTTACACAGCAAGTTCAGAAATTACTATATTCACAAAGCAATAAATTGTTTTTCTAGTCTCTAGAATTTTGTGATTTCCCTGCTTACTGCCAGAGGCTCCCGTGCTGGTTTGTACAGCAGAGATAACGCAATGCAAAACTAATGCTGCCTCGCCAAGGCCAGCTTTGTTTCAATTGCTTCTAAAACACAGGATGAGCCAGACATTTGTGGTTCACACCTTCTATCCTAGCTACTACAAAGGAAGCCGATATCTGAGGACTGCAGTCTGAAGCAAGCCCAGGAAAGAAAGCCCAGGAGACTTATCTCTAGCAGACTACTAAAAAAGTTGGACATGGAGCTGTGGATCAAGTGGGAGAGTGCTAGTCTTGAGCAAAAGTTAAGGGACAGAGCCCAAGCTCTGAGTTCAAGCCCTAGAACTGCCCCCCCCCCAAAAAAAACAGGGTAAAAGTAGCAAGATCTATACAAGAATTTGAGCTCTAGGGGTCTGGGAAGGTGGCTCAGTGGTAGAGCACTTGCCTTGCATGCTTGAGGCCCTGGGTTCAATTCCTCAGCACCACATAAGCAGGAAAAAAACAGCCGGAACTAGTGCTGTGGCTCAAGTGGTAGAGTGCTAGCCTTGAGCTGAAGAGCTGAGGGACAGCGCCCAGGCCCAGAGTTCAGGCCCCAAAACCAGACCCACGCCCCCAAAACAAAGAGAAAAAAAAAGAATTTGAGCTCTAAATCCTCCCCCTATTATATACACATATTCTGTGTTAACACTTTTCCAGACATACTATGTGGTCATACTTCTCTCCCCAGGTTTATAAAAAAAATATAATCTGAATGAAGTTAATGTTACATATTTGCAAAATACCTTTTCACAGTGAGACAAAAGCATGTGCATATAAAAAACTACAAAAACTATTTTTGTAGTAGCATTTCAGCCTTGAAGATTTTATTACTTCTGTATTTCAGCTCCTAATTTCATGCAATATTTATAATAAAAGAACAAAGCACAAAAAAAACAAACCACCAAACATATACATTCATTCCTCGCTATATTGCAGTTCACTTATTGCAGCTTCACTGTATTGCAGTTTATTTTTAAATATGATTCTGTATCGTGTGGTTTTCATTGTATTGCAGGATTTTGCAGTATAGGTATTCACATAATATTTATGAGTTTAATTAATTTTGCCTAAAAATTTAAAGTAGTATTTAAAAATACAAAAAATGTTAAAGTTAATAGGAGAGTAGGAAATGTTTACAGAAGAAGGAAAGGGTTTATAAAGCCTTAAAATATATAAATAATAAATACAATGGCTGCTATTTTGTGGATTTTCATCTGTCACAGGGGTGTCTCTGGACTAACTCCCAGGTGAGGGATTTCTGTATTATACAAAAAAAAAACAAAAAAAAAAAACAGGCTCTCATTTCCATTTAAAAAAAAAAGGGGGGCTGGGAAGGTGGCTCAGTGGTAGAGTGCTTGCCTTGCATGCCTGAGGCCCTGGGTTCGATTCCTCAGCACCACATAAGCAAAAAGAAAAAAGCCAGAAGTGGCGCTGTGGCTTAAGTGGTAGAGCGCTAGGCTTGAGCTGAAGAGCTGAGGGACAGCACCCAGGCCCAGAGTTCAGGCCCACGACCGGACCAAAAAAAGGGGGCGGGGGGGGGGGGGGGGGGGGGGGGAAGAGGTTGTCACACCTATGTATAACCATCTATGAGACTCCATCTCCAAAATAACCAGCAAAAAAGGTATGCCTAAAGAGGTAGAGGGGCAAAGCCCTAAGGAGAAAATAAAACACCTTATTAATATCAAGCAACTTGCTGGGTGCCAGTGAGTGGCTCAAGCCTGTAATCATACTCAGGAGGCTGAGATCTGAGGATCTCAGTTCAAAGCAGCCCAGGAAGGAATATCCATGAGACTCTTATCTCCAATTAACCACCAGAAAACCCAAAGTGGCCCTGCGGCTCAAGTGGTAGAGTGCTAGTCTTAAGCTGAAGAGGTCAGGGACAGCACCCAGGCCCAGGCCCAGAATCAAGCCCCACAACTGACCAAAAAGCAAAAAAAAAAAAAAAAAAAAAAAAAAATCAAGCTCTAAAATAAGCCAAAATATTAACCTACACTGATCAAAATCCCTAACATTGCATACCAACAACTATCCATGTAAAGTTATACCTTACCTCTATACCATCAAAACAGAGTTTGATAACTGGTACAAATGCCTCTTCAACAGCCTACAATAAAAGCAAACAAGTATTCACTTAAATACATGTTAGCCTCATACTACCATTACAGCTTTACTGTTTGTTGCTACTGTTTTCTTACTTAGGGACTTATGATCATCATGGTACTGCTCTACCACTGAGCAGCTTATGTCCCTAGCCCTCTTAGTCCTTTTATTAAATACCTGAAATTATTCAGTTAAGTATATTTCTCCACAAAAGAAATTCCTCAGCAACTAGCCTTAGGCTCTAGGGTTGAAATCCTTAATTGCTGTCCATTCATCAGGTGTGTTACTATTCCTAGTTTACATAGTCTATATACTATATTTGCCTCTACTTCCTAAGGAATTCACAAGTTGTGATTTCAGGCTTGTTATAAAGGGTGAAAGGCAAACACATTAAGTGCTTTAAATGGCCTGGAAAACTGGAAAAGCCCAATAAATGACAGCTATGCCATAACATTCATCCAACTGACTACATAAACTTTTACAACAACTTCCCTCTCATCCCCAAACATTTACATACTCTTAAATCTTTTACTTCTTCCTGTAACTTCAACTTATCATAGAATGAGGTGAAAAAGTCACTTCGATCAACATGTCTTGGTGCAACACACAACGCATCAATATCGGCACCTTGGGGGAAGAAAAAAAAAAAACCATCTCATTAACCACTACTACAATAAAACTATTCTACATCTTATCATGGTAATATTTAATATGAACAATGTTTAACATTATATTAGTAAGCTCAAAGTAATCGCAAAGTTGTGATTAAAATTTTCAAATAAAGCAAAAATGTTTCTAATTAGTGGGGCATTTTCCCCCATGAAGTATCCTGTACTTACTGAGGACACTTAGGAAAACAGGCAAGCACATTCCAAGTACTATCATGTCATTACTCACAGGCATGTTCATTAAAAAAAAGAATGGTTTCCTTCTATACACTCTGTGACTGGAGTTTATCAGAACCTCTACTAAAAAAATAGGTTAAAATTGGTAACAAGGATCATAAAAAGAGACATCTACATGGCATCAGGTCAACACAGTCATTCTCCTAAAAGATGAGAGGCAATACTCTGAAAACTATGTATTTACCATGTTCAAGAAGGGCAAGGCTGGTGATATACTTCTGTGGTAAAACAAATGCCTAGCATTCTTGAAGCCCTGAGTCCAATCCACCACTGTTAACACTCAGAGTGCCAAGAAAGAAGGATATATAAAATGTACAAAACATATTGAAAGCAGGCATACTATTAATGCGATAGAGTAAGAGATGCTAGGGTCAGGGAAGAATCCCAGAACACAGAACACCACATTGCGGAACAGTTTTAAGTCAATCAGACCAAGCATGGTAACAGTCTTGTGAACCAAGCATCCAGGAGACAAAGGAAAAGGATTATACTTTCAAGGACTGAGTGCTATGTACTGAGACTGTTTCAAAAAACTTAGGACTGGGGCTGAGAAGGTGGCTCAGTGGTAGAGTGCTTGCCTTGCATGCATGAGGCCCTGGGTTCGATTCCTCAGCACCATATAAGCAGAAAAAAAAAGCCGGAAGTGGTGCTGTGGCTCGAGTGGTAGAGCACTAGCCTTGAGCTGAAGAGCTGAGAGACACCCAGGCCCAGAGTTCAGGCCCCATGACCGGACCCAAAAAAAAAAAAAAAAAGAAAAAAAAACCACACACACAAAAAAACTTAGGACTGAGGTTGAAGGTTTAACTACTTCTCTGGAAGTTTTAGCACAATAGGAAGAAAAAGCCAAGATTCAGCATTAAAGTTGCCCCTCATATTACCTGAGCTTTATCTACTGGTTCTGTCAGTAGGTAGGATAGGAGAAATTGTTCAAGTTATCATTGCCTCTTTAAATCTCAGATCCCTATTTGTTATGTGAAAACAAAAGTACTGTGAGAGCAAGATGACTAAGAGCTTAACTCAGTGCCTAGTAAAAAGAAAAGAATTCTATGCCTTGACAATATTTTATTGTCTATTTATCTGCACAGAATAGCTACAAGGATAACTAAGAAAATATTCACCGTAATTATCAATGGCCAGAGATATAGACTACTTTATGCTAAGCAATTTGTTTGTAATCAAAGTATAAGGAAAAGAAACTTCACCGTAGTTCATTTAATAGCCATAATTCATTTTTATTGTAACATCAGAGTAGAAGGAAATGAACTAAGTGTATAATTCTCTTGTGGAAATGGAAAAAGTTCTGTATCTACATATTCCAGTGTCACCAGCTTTTACTGAGGAACTAAATTTGATTCATTAATTATTCTATTTTGGCCACTGCAGGTAAAAAGAAATAATTATATAATATTCTTCTTAACAAATTTAGACTTGAAGCACTCTCTTCCATGCAAACCTATGCTTGTACATAACTCCTAAGAAACTAAAGATGATATTATTGTAATTTCAAGAAATAGAAAGTATATTTATTCAAGAAAAAGAAACCAGTATTTACCTTTTGTGTGTACCCCTAATCTGTAAGACCCAAATGTAAAGATTTTTCCTCCAACATTTTCAATTACAGATTGTGGAAGATTCTGTTGAAGCAAACAAAGCCATGGTTGTCAGTGGAGCACAAAGGAAATTGGACCAAATGACACTGTACATTTATTTATTTGCTGAGACAAGGTCTTATTAATATAGTCTAGGCTGATCTTAAAATCAAGATCCTCTATACTCAGCTTCCCCAGTGCTAGCTGCTAACCTCCATACAGCTTGAAACTTTGAAGGAGAAAATTAAAAAAAAAAAAAAAATAGCATCCAGGCACCATTGGCTCATGCTTGTAATCCTACTCAGAAGACTGAGATCTCCACTCAAAGCCAAGCTAGGCAGAAAAATCCATGACTCTCATCTCCAATAGACTCTCATCTCCAATAACCACCCCTCTCCCCCGCCACAAAAAAAAAAAGCCAGAAGAGAAGCTGTGGTTCCAGGGGTAGAACACTAGACCTTGAGCAAAAGAAATTTAGGAATAGAGCCCAGGTCTTAAAAATCAAGCCCCAGGAAGAGTATTAAAAAAAAAAAAACACTATGGAAACAACCTAGGTGCCCCACCACAGATGAATGGATCCAAAAATTGTGGTATCTATACACAATGGAATATTATGCAGCCATTAGAAATGACAAAATAATGGCATTTGCAGGGAAATGGATGGAGCTGGAAGGAATCATGTTGAGCGAGGTAAGCCAAGAACGAAGAGACAAACGGTACATGGTCTCCCTCATAAGTGGATGCTAAATCCAAAAGGTTAGGTGATACGACAAAACTAACAGGACTTAAGAAACAAAGAACTCCCGCTCATCTGGTTGAACCATTACTAAATATCCTCATGCTGCTGATCACAAATATGGTATATAACATGTGAACACTGTTATATATTACAGACTGTGGTAGACAATTTGCTCCAGGGAAGTTAGAATGAACTTGTGACTTTGAAATTATGTAATCATTTAATCACAATCAAAAAAAAAAAAAAAAAGAACCTGGGGAAGGGAGGGAGGGAGGGGATGGTAGGGGGAAAACAATGGAGGGGGTAACAATGTTCAAGAGGAAGTGTACTCATTACCTCACTCATGTAACTGTAACCCTCTGTATAGTAGCTTTACAATAAAAAAAAAAACACACACACACCAAAACAAGTTAGAAACAGCAGCCGCCACCACCGCCACTGCCACACACATGCGTGAAGTCACAGCTACATGGGAAGCTGACACTAGAGTAGACCTGAGCCCATGAGGCACCATCAGCAACATAGCAAAACCCCATTTAAACGGGGGGGAGGGGGGGGGGATCAAGATCACAGTGGAGATTTACAGATTTAAACATACATCAGTAAGTGCTTTAAAAAAATATTATCTCTTTATAGCCAGGCACTGGTGGCTCACGCCTGTAATCCTAGCTACTCAGGAGGCTGAGATCTGAGGATCCTGGTTCAAAGCTAGGCCTGGCAGGAAAGTCTATGAGACTCTTATCTCCCAAAAACCACCAGAAAACCAGAAGTGGTGCTGTGTCTCAAATGGTAGAGTGCTGGCCTTGAGCTGAAGAGCTGAGGGACAGCGCCCAGGTGCAGAGTAAAAGCCCCATGACCGATCCAAAACAAAAAAAAACCAGTACTATCACTTTACTGATGAATTTGAAATTCAAGCAATTTTCAACTTTTAGCCAAGTTCTGCTTTGTAAAGCCCTATCTACTTTAGAAAAGGCTTTGATGGAATGATTTTTCCAAGAAGTAAACTTACTGATGGGTTTTTTGCTCAGAAAGAGTAGAAATATTAGAAAGCAAAGCATTGGCCGGGTGCCAATGGATTGCACCTATACTCCTAGCTACTCAGAAAGCTGAGATCTAAGGATCACAGTTTGAAGCCAGGCTGGGCAGGAAAGTCGGAAAGCAAAGCATTAAATTGTTTTCCTATTCCTAGCACTACGATTAAGTAATATGCTGGGTGCTTACTGACCCTGGTCCTAAGAATAATGTCCAATTAAAGAACAATTTTTAACAAGTGCTAGGTCAGTATTTGCTCTACTTCCAATTGCTTGTATTCAGTATCAAAACACAAAAAAATAACCACTCAGGCTAGGAATGTGGCTTAGCAGTAGAGTGCTTGCATGAAGCCCTGGGTTAAATTCCTCAGTACCACATAAACAAAAAAGGCCAGAAGTGGTGTTGTGGCTCAAATGGTAGAGTGCTAACCTTGAGCAAAAGAAGATCAGGGACTGTGCCCAGGACTGGCAAAACAAAAAACAAAATTAAAAAAAAAACAAAAAACAAAAAACAACTCAACAACAACTAACACAAAGTACACAAGTACTAAAAACACAAGTACAAACAAAAATGAAAACATTTCCTGGGTGTTGGTGGCTCACATATGTAATCCCAGCTACTCAAGGGGTTCAGATCTGAGGATCAGAGTTTGAAGCCACAGGGGCAGAAAAGTCCCATGAGACTCCTATCTCTAATTAACCACTTAAAACCAAAAGTGGTGCTGTTGCTCAAGTGGCAGAGTGCTAGCCTTGAAAACAAAGAGGCTCAGGGACAGCACCCAGGCCGAGTTCAAGCCCACACCTGGCATACATACATACACATACATAAAGCTATTTAACTAAGGAAACATCAGTTGTTTTTCTGAAGAATGGAGAGTTCAAAATACTAAGACCAATTTTTTTTTTTTTGTCGGTCGTGGGGCTTGAACTCTGGGCCTGGGCGCTGTCCCTCAGCTCTTCAGCTCAAGGCGAGCGCTCTACCACTTGAGCTACAGCGCCACTTCGGGTTTTTCTGGTGGTTTATTGGAGATAGGAGTCTCACGGTCTCTCCTGCCCGGGCTGGCTTTGAACTGCGATCCTCAGATCTCAGCCTCCTGAGTAGCTAGGATTACAGGCGTGAGCCACCAGTGGCCGGCACTAAGACCAATTTTTAAATCATGTTATCAAAAAGCACTTACCACCTAAAAGAACAAAATCTCAGTTCAGTGTTGTCTGCTTTCATAATAATAAGCAAAGTATAAAATCTGCTATCAACACAATGAACTCCATAATGAAGATGTATTTTGTAAACAACAAAGTCACCTTACCTTACTTTCACTGATTTCTCGTATCCACTCTTTTACTAGGTTATTTAATTTTCCCAAAATTAAAATCCTGTTGAAAAAGCAATTATCAAGAATCAAACTGTTTGCTATTCCACATCATTACTGGTTAAATAAAGATTGTAAATATCTATAGCTCCCTAACTTTTACTTTTTGGGGGGTGGAGGGGCAGGTCCTGGGGCTAGAACTTTGGGCCTGGGCACCGTCCCCTAAGCTTCTTTTGCTCAAGGCTAGCACCCTTAACACTTGAGCCACACTGCCATTTCTGTTTTATTTTTCTGTGATTAACTGAAAATAAGAGTCTCAACTTTTCTGCCAGGACTTCAAACTGTGATCCTCAGATCTCAGACTCTTGAGTAGCTAGAATTACAGGTGTAAGCTACCAGTGTCCAGCTTATTTTACATTCTTGAGACAGTGTCTTGCTACATGTAGCCCAGGCTGGACTCAAACTCATGATCTTCTTGCCTCAGCTTCCCAAGTGCTGGTATACACTATCATGCTGGCTTTAAATTTTACATTGTGATTATAAACATACAGTAATTAGCTACGTATTATCACTGTTGCGCTAGGTAAGGCATTCCCTTTTCTGACAACTCTACACTACAATAACCAAAGCCATCAATAATCAAAATTCAACTAAGTGGACACTTACACTTTTCAGTTCAAGCCCAGCAATGCCGAAGGAAAAAAAGAAAGGAACAAAATTCTATGTAGAAAAAATTAAAAGTTAACTAAGTTTCATTCTTTTCTTAAATAGAGATTTGGGAGAATAACTTTACTAATCTTCTGAGTAGAACATGTCTCAAAATTAATTTCAGTTACTACAAATTTAAAAATGCACACATCTTTTACCTAATTTCAGTTATTACAAATTTAAAATGCACAAATCTTTTACCTGCGCTGCAGTTCCTCTTCCTCTTCAAACACCCCAAAGGGCTTCAATGTCTCAATCAGTTTCTGTGTAAGTATGCAGTCAGTCTCCTTGGGGGCTGCTAAGCTGATTGGAGAAGTAATGCCATAGTGCTTCTGTGATGTCTGTGTTTGCTGTGATCCCTGCGTTGTAACTGGACTAAAAATGGAATTGGATAAAATTACTGCCCCAAAATTCTGCAACTTGAAAGCAATCCAAGACTTAAAAGGTTACTTTAGTAAAGAATGGATTTCTAAAGTTGGTTCCATGCCAAACCCTTCAAGTTTTGAGATAGGGTCTCATTACGAAGCACAAGCTATTCTTGAACTCATAACCACCACCACACCTGGCTCCAAATGTTTATTTTCAAAGACATTAATTCTGTCTAACAACAAAAAGTAACCTAAAACAAATAGTCAAAAAGAAGTTATTTCTCATCCCCCAAGACTTTTAACTTTAGCATTACCTAAATATTGAAAACAGGAAAAAAACTATAAAAACTTAAATATATTACTAGAGAAAAATGCCATACAAAATAAATCTTTTTAAGCTGGGCAGCTGCCAATGGCTCACACCTGTAGTTCTAGCTACTCAGGAAGCTGAGATTTGAGGATCAGCCCAAGCAGGAAAGTCAGGGAGACTCTTACCTACAATTAACCACCAGAAAGCCAGAAGTGGCTCTTTGGCTCAAAGTGGTAGAGCAGGAGCTTTGTAGCTCAGGGACGTGCCTAAGCCCTGAGTTCAAACCCCAAGACTGACATCAACAAAAAATAAATAAAACCTTTTAGAAATATTACCTATTGGAAAAGGAACCAAAATCTTTTACACTTCTCATTTTATCAAAATTAGGCCAGGGACCAGTGGCTCAGACCTGTAATCCTAGCTACTCAGGAGGCTGAGATCTGAGGACTGCAGTACAAAACCAGCCCTGGCAGGAAAGTCTGTGAGACTCTGATCTCCAATTAACCTTTAAAAAACCTGCAGTGGCACTGTGGCTCAAGTGGTAGAGCACTAGCCTTGAGCTGAAGAGCTGAGGGACAGCACCTAGGCCCAGAGTTCAAGCCCCACAACTGACAAAAGAAAAAAAGTCTGGGAAGTTGGCTGAGTAGTAAAGCGCTTGCCTCGCATGCATGAGGCCCTGGGTTCGATTCCTCGGCACCACATAAGGAGAAAAAAGCCAGAAGTGGCAATGTGGCTCAAGTGATAGGATGCTAGTCTTGAACTGAAGAGCTAAATAAAGGGACAGTATCCAAAACCAAAAGCCAAAAACAAGCCACTGTGTTATATGTCGTATTAACTTCTGGTCAAGGCTTCCCAGTGCATTTACATGATGTATCACCTTTGATTGAAACTAATGGCTACTGAATATAAATCTCATTTATGAATTATCTCTTTCAGCAACTAATTCATGTCAGACTACTTTTTCTTACTAAGACATTAAACAATGGCTGTGCAAGGCTATGATGTTAACTCACAAAGCTGGGGATCTATATAAGCATCCAACATCTTTCAAAGGTACAAAAAGTCTTATTTTCCTAACCTATGGAGAATCTATGATTAAAATACACACATTGAGTGTAGTTCAATTCTTCATAATTATCTTGGTTACTACATAGTTTATTATGCCTTGGGTGAGCCACAACACTGCAGCCCAACCATCTGGCTAGCCAGCCCACCACCAGCCTTTGCATCTTCCTACCCACTCTCCACACTCACATCATCCTCAGCAACTACAATGGGGGCAGCCAGGGATTTCATGATGCAGATGTCATCCATGGCTGCTAGGGTAGCCATAGACTCAGCTAAGGGGCTCATTTTGAAGAGGACCTTGACAGCCTTCAGTGGGGAAAGCTTGGAGGCTGCTGAGCCAGGTGCCCAACATGCCCCTAACCTGCGCTACAGCCCAGTCCTTACAAATGGGGATAGAGCCCTGCTCCTAGAAAATCAAACTGTACATTGCTCAACCACTCAGTGACTTGTCTCTGTATGAAGGTGTAGTGAGGGCCTGACACAACCATGGTCTAAGCTTCTGAACTGAACAGTCCTAGGCCTGTTTTCACCCTATACCCCCATCAACAGCCAGACCATGACAACAGACTGTACCAGGAGTTAGGAGGGGATTTCTCAGCCCACAAATAACACACAAGACACAAATGTGTAGTTACAGAGTTTATTTTAGAGCACAAAACAAAAAACAAAAAGGTTGTATCATTTGTGTCAAAACTGACACAAAAAACACAAGCCCTTAGAAGCATAGCTCAGGTGGTACAGAGCCAGCCAACGAGTAAAAGCCTTCAGATACAGAGTTCAAATACTGGTCTCAAGACAAAAAGTGGGTTGGGGGTGAGTTGCCAGGAGCCAGTGGTTCACGCCTATAATCCTGGTACTCAGGAGGCTGAGATCTGAAGATCTCAGTTTGAAGCCAGCCTGGGCAGAAAAGTCCCTGAAACTCTTATCTCCAATAAACTATTCAGAAAGAGCCAGAAGTGGCGCTGTGGCTCTAAGTGGCAGAGATTTAGCCTTAATCAAAAGCAGCTCAGGGAAAGAGCCAAGGCCCAGAGTTCATCTCCAGGACTGGCAAAAAAAAAAAAAGGTGTCTTCCAAATACCATAATATGAAACCTTCCTTTATATCATATAATAGGTTTCAGATCAAATATTTAATTATATTCTGAAAGCTTACCTTTTCAGCTTTATTAAAGCATAACTGATATATTAAAATTCCTAAGTATAATTAATGTATACAACTTGATGGAGTAGACATACACTTGCGTTTCCATCACCATAATAAAGGTAGTCACACTCAACACCTCATTTCCTTGTTCATTTTTTCTTTGTTGTAGTTTCAAGTACTTAACAAAAGATTCTTATTGTTTTTAAGTACAAAATACCTTATTTTTGAAGTATTTGTTACAGAGCACATTCACCACATAGCCTAGCTTATGTATTCTCTTGTTTAGTCATTGCTTCACAGAGTTTCTCCAAGTATAGTCTATGATTACACTGAAATTGTAAATGCTTTCCTAAATAATTTTTGTTTGAGCAAGGAGGTCTTGCTATGCTATGCTGTGTAACCGTGCTGGCCCCAAACTGATGATCCTTCCCAGAGTGTTGTGATTCCCAGACATTTGTGTCCCCCAGATCTCATGTTTTTAACTTGACTAAAATTAAAAGTGAAATATAAAGTCCATTCTGTAGACTTGCTTCAAGCAAGGAGAGCTTGAAGCGTAAGCAGAAATCACAAGTTTATAGCTTCAAAAAATAGATTAAATGGGGCTGGGAAGGTGGCTCAGTGGTAGAGCACTTGCCTTGCATGTCTGAGGCCCTGGGTTCGATTCCTCAGCACCACATAAGCAAAAAAGAAAAAGAAAAAAGCTGGAAGTGGTGCTGTGGCTCAAGTGGTAGAGCGCTAGCCTTGAGCTGAGGGACAGCACCCAGGCCCAGAGTTCAGGGCCCCTGACCACCCCCCCCCACTAGATTAAATCTCCATTTGTGTTTTGTGCATGTCATGTCTCTTTACTTTTCTCCATTATGAATGAGTTAAATTCCCTATAGTTTGGTTGGGATTATTAACAAAATAAGAATACCAGCCAGTGCCAATGGCTCACACCGTAATCCTAGCTACTCAGGAGACAGATCTGAGGTTCGCGGTTCAAAGCCAGCCCAGGCAAGAAAGTCCACGAGACTCTTATCTCCAATAAACTACCAGAAAACTGGAAGTGGCGCTGTGGCTCATAAGAGTGGTAAAGTGCTTGCTCACCATGAGCTGAAGAGCTGAGGGACGGTGCCCGGCCCCAGAGTTCAAGACCCACAACTGACAGGAAAAAAAAACAAACAAAACAAACAATACCCCTTCTCCTTGATCTTAATTGCTTTCATCCTCAAATCCAGTTTTCATCATCATCACACACATACACACCAAACAGTGCTTGTTGGCTTAAATCTTACCAGAGAATCATGATACTGACTCGGGTTTATAAATTCCCAAAGTTGTTTATTCTAATTGGGGGGGAAAAATGTGTGTGTGTGTGTGTGTGTGTGTACACTTAAAGCTCTATTTATATATACCTCCACGATCCCAAAAACTCCATCCCCAAACTTTTAGAAATCATAAGTCACTTCGGCAAAATAGCAGGATACAAAATAAACCCACAAAAATCAGTTGCCTTCCTATACACTGATAACGCACAGGAAGAGAGGGAAATAAAGGGAGCAACCCCATTCACAATAACCTCCCAAAAAATAAAATATTTAGGAATTAACCTAACCAAAGATGTAAAAGAACTATTTAATGAGAACTATAAAAAGTTAAAGAAAGAAATTGCAGAAGACACTAGGAAATGGAAAGACCTCCCATGCTCCTGGATAGGCCGACTTAATATAGTAAAGATGGTGATACTTCCAAAACTAATATACAAATTCAATGCAATTCCTATTAAAATCCCAATGACGTACATCACTGAAATACAGAAAACAGTCCAAAAATTTATATGGAACAACAAAAGACCTAGAATAGCCAAAACAATTCTAGGGGATAAAGACAATATGGGAGGGCTATCCATGCCGAACTTCAAACTCTACTACAGAGCTATAATCACAAAGACAGCATGGTACTGGCACAAAAACAGACCCGAAGACCAATGGAACAGAATAGAAGATCCAGATATAAATCCACAGGCCTACAGCCAGCTGATATTCGACAAAGGAGCCAAAGACATACAATGGAAGAAACACAGCCTCTTCAACCGCTGGAGCTGGGAAAACTGGGCAGCCACATGCAGAAAACTAAAAGTGGACCCCAGCCTATCACCATGCACCAACATCAACTCAAAATGGATTAAAGACCTTAACATTAAACCTGAATCTCTGAAACTACTGCAGGACAGAGTAGGAGAGACACTTGAACTAATAGGCACAGGAAGGAACTTCCTGAACAGAGTCCCAGGGTCACAACAAGTTGGAGAGAGACTCGACAAATGGGACTACCTTAAAATAAAAAGCTTCTGCACAGCTAAATCTATCGCAACTAAGCTAGAAAGACAACCAACTAATTGGGAAAAAATATTTACCAGCAATATATCAGACAAGGGGTTAACATCCTGTATATACAGGGAACTCAAGAAACTAATCCCTCCCAAACCTAACAAACCAATTACTAAATGGGCAAGGGAACTAAAGAGGGACTTCTCAAATGAAGAAATAAAAATGGCAAAGAAACACATGAGGAAATGTTCATCATCCCTGGTGGTGAAGGAAATGCAAATAAAGACAACCCTGAGATACCACCTTACCCCAGTCAGAATGTCCCACATCCACAAATCAGCCAACGACAAATGCTGGAGGGGATGTGGAGAAAGAGGAACCCTATTACACTGCTGGTGGGAATGTACACTTATACAACCACTTTGGAAAGCAGTCTGGAGGGTCCTTAGAAAGCTAAAGATTGACCTCCCTTACGACCCAGTCATACCACTTCTAGGCATCTACCCTGAACAACAGGAACCAATATACAAGGACACGTGCACCTCCATGTTTATTGCAGCACTGTTCGCAATAGCTAGGATATGGAAACAACCTAGGTGCCCCACCACAGATGAATGGATCCAAAAATTGTGGTATCTATACACAATGGAATATTATGCAGCCATTAGAAATGACAAAATAATGGCATTTGCAGGGAAATGGATGGAGCTAGAAGGAATCATGTTGAGCGAGGTAAGCCAAGAACAAAGAGACAAACGGTACATGGTCTCCCTCATAAGTGGATGCTAAATCCAAAAGGTTAGGTGATACGACAAAACTAACAGGACTTAAGAAACAAAGAACTCCCGCTCATCTGGTTGAACCACTACTAAATATCCTCATGCTGCTGATCACAAATATGGTATATAACATGTGAACACTGTTATATATTACAGACTGTGGTAGACAATTTGCTCCAGGGAAGTTAGAATGAACTTGTGACTTTGAAATTATGTAATCATGTAATCACAATCAAAAAAAAAAAAAGAACCTCGGGGAAGGGAGGGAGGGAGGGGATGGTAGGGGGAAAACAATGGAGGGGGTAACAATGTTCAAGAGGAAGTGTACTCATAACCTCACTCATGTAACTGTAACCCTCTGTATAGTAGCTTTACAATAAAAAAAAAAAAAAACTAAAAAAAAAAAAAGCTCTATTTATACATTTGGGAGGAAAAAAAGAGGGAAAGTTGAGAAAGAATTTCTTTGCTATGTACAACTGGCCTAACTCAAGAACATGTATAAAATAAGTAAATCACAACCAAATAAAAACATTTTCTGGGGGCTGGGAAGGTGGCTCAGTGGTAGAGCGCTTGCCTTGCACGCCTGAGGCCCTGGGTTCGATTCCTCAGCACCACATAAGCAAAAAGAAAAAAGCCGGAAGTGGCGCTGTGGCTCAAGTGGTAGAGCGCTAGCCTTGAGCTGAAGAGCTGAGGGACAGTGCCCAGGCCCAGAGTTCAGGCCCCACGACCGGATACCACCCCCCCCAAAAAAAACATTTTCTGAACCATATTGTTTCCAATAAAAGCAGAGGCCAAGCCAGGTGCCAGTGGCTCAAATCTATAATCCTAGCAACTCTGGAGGCTGGGATCTGAGGATCATGTTTTTCAAAGCCAGCCAAGGCAGGAAAGGGGGGGGGACATTTTTTGTTGTTTTGTAGGTCCTGGGACTTAAACTCAGGGCCTATGTGCTGGCCCTGAGCTTCTTTGGCTCAAGGCTAACAGTCTACCACTTAAGGTAGAGGCCATTTATGAGTAGTTTATTGGAGATGAAGAGTCTCAAGGACTTTTCTGCCTGGGCTGGTTTTGCATAGAAACCCTCAGATCTCAGCCTCATAAGTAAGCAGGATTACAGGTATGAGCCACCAATGCCCAGCCCTGAGAGTCTTATCTCCAATTAACCACCAGAAAACTGGAAGTAGCTGTGACTCATTGTGTTAGAGTGCTAGCTAGCCTTAAGGAGAAAAGCTCAAGACAGTGCCCATGCCATTTGAGTTTCAAGCCCCAAGACCAATAAAAACAAACAAACAAACAAAAAACACCAGATATTTTAAATTTTGAAGGTCCAAGCAAAAATATTAAGCATTATTTTTTATCTTAAATAAGTCAATTTACCATTAAATTTTAACATTAGAAATTAAATAAAGAAGTCCGGCGCTGGTGGCTCACGCCTGTAATCCTAGCTACTCAGGAGGCTGATATCTGAGGATCAAGGTTCAAAGCCAGCCTGTGCAGGAAAAGTCCATAAGACTCTTATCTCCAATAAACCACTAGAAAACTGGGCGCTGTGGCTCAAGCAGTAGAGCGCTGGCCTTGAGATGAAGAGCGCAGGGACAGTGCTCAAGCCCAGAGTTCAAGCCCCATGACCAACCAAATAAATAAATAAACTCATTACATTACTCATGTAACTGTAACCCCTCTGTACAGCACGTTTACAATAAAATAAAAATTTTTTTTAAAATTAAGTAGCTAGGTGCCAGTGGCTCATACTGGTAATCCTAGCTACTCAGGAGGCTGAGATCTGAGGATCACAGCTGAAAGCTGGGCAGGAAAACATGGGAGACTCATCACCAATTAACCACCAGAAAACCGGAAGTGGCGCTGAAGCTAAAGTGGAAGAGCGCTCACCTTGAGTGGAAGAGCTCCGGAACAGCGCCCAGGCCAGAGTTTAGGCCCCATCACTGACAAAAAATAATTAATTAAATAGTGATAGAATTGAGAAAGCAGCTCAGTGATAGAGAACACTTGCCAAGCACAGTGGGCAGGGCAGAGTGGGAGCTTTGAAGGTCTGAAGGGGGGAAAAGTAACTAAAAACTAATGGTTGCTGGGCACGGGTGGCTCATGCCTGTAATCCTAGCCCCTTAGGAGGCTGAGATCTGAGGATCGCAGTTCAAAGCCAGCCTTGGCAGGAAAATCCTTGATATGCTATCTCCAATTAAGTACCAAAAAAGCCATTAAGTGGACCTGTGGCTCAAGTGGTAGAGCACTACTAGCCTTGAGCAAAAGCTCAGGGACAGTGCCCAGGTCCAGTTCAAGGCCCAGGACCAGCAACAAAGGAAAAAAAAAAAAAAACTAGTAACAATTTAACAAAACAAAAAGTTACAGTTCCATTTTGGGAAATTTAGAACAAACTTCAGAAGAACAAAAATTCTATTTCACATAGGCACCCCCACTAACAGGCTGCCTCCTGGAATTGTACATCAGACAGTTACCAATACCAAAAATGCAAACCTTTTCTTTCCATTTCTGAACACATTAGACAGGTCCTCATGTATATCATTTTTTAGAAACATTTGCTGTTAAGTTTTCTTCAGATGTTATTCTATTCTAAAAAGGAAAGTTCAGCCGGGCACCAGTGGCTCACACCTGTAATCCTAGCTACTCAGGAGGCTGAGATTTGAGGATCATGGTTCAAAGCCAGCCAGGGCAGGAAAGTTTGAGAGAGTCTTATCTCCAATAAACCACTAAAAAACAGGAAGTGGCGCTGTGGCTCAAGTGGTAGAGCACTCACTTTGAGCTGAAGAGCTGAGGGACAGAGCCCAGGCCCCAGACTTCAAGCCCCATGACCGACATACACAAAAAAAGGAAAGTTCAACAATTGATGTTAAGTTCTTACAAAAAAAAAAAAAAAAAATCAATCTATTCTAAGAACTAATTTTAGTATCCTAATTTCTTACTGTTTGGAGTTTTTTGTTTGTTTTCCTTTTGAGATAGTGGGTCACTCTGAAGCTTAGGCTGGGTTCAAACACACAATCATCCTGTCTTTAAGTCTTCCTCCCAAAGTGCTGGGATTGCATGCTGCTGTCCAGCACCACACATAGCTCTTTGTTCTCTGGATTCACCCACCTCCAGTGTAAGAATCATGCTACCTGCTTTTATCATGCTACTTTTGGGGAGGAGAGGGGCCAGTTCTGAGGCTTGAACTCTGGGCCTGGTCACTGTCCTTGAACTTCTTTTGCTCAAAACTCGCACTCTATCACTTTTGCCACAGCACCACTCCCAGCCTTTTCTGTGTATGTGGTACTGAGGAAAGGAACCCAGGGCTTCATGCATGCTAGGTAAGCACTCTACCACTAAGCGACATTCTCAGGCCTCCAATACTTTTAATGTACAACTAAAGCCTATTCTTAAATCTTGATCCTTACTAGATCAGAAGTAAAACGTGGTGGGCGTGGGTGTGTGTGTGTGTATACACACCTACATATATGTCATATTAAAATCACAAAGCAGCCACACTACAGATGCACAGACCTTGTTTTCAGGTTCAAAACATCATATAAAGAATATTTTGAGGGGCTGGGAAGGTGGCTCAGTGGTAGAGCACTTGCCTTGCATGCATGAGACCCTGGGTTCAATTCCTCAGCACCACATAAGCAGAAAAAAAAAGCCAGAAGTGGCGCTGTGGCTCAAGTGGTAGAGCGCTAGCCTTGAGCTGAGGGACAGTGCCCAGGTCCAGAGTTCAGGCCCACGACCCGACCCCCCCCCCCAAAAAATGTACTTCATGGGGCTGGGAAGTTGGCTCAGTGGTAGAGCGCTTGCCTTGCATGCATGAGGCCCTGGGTTCGATTCCTCAGCACCACATAAGCAGAAAAAAAAAGCCGGAAATGGCACTGTGGTTCAAGTGGCAGACCGCTAGCCTTGAGCTGAAGAGCTGAGGGACAGTGCCCAGGCCCAGAGTTCAGGCCCCATGACAGGACCCCAAAAAAAAAAAAAAAAAAAAAGAATATTTTGAGCTGGGCACTGGTGGCTCACGCCTGTAATCCTAGCTACTCAGGAAGCTGAGATCTGAGGATCAAAGCCAGCCCAGGCAGGAAAGTCTATGAGACTCTTATCTCCAATAAACCACTAGAAAACTGGAAGTGGCGCTTTGGCTCAAGCGGTAGAGCACTGGCCTTGAGCTGAAGAGTGCAGGGACAGTGCCCAAGCCCAGAGTTCAAGCCCCACAACTGACAAAAAAAAAAAAAAGAATATTTTGAGGCTAGGAAAGTAGCTTAGTGGTAGAGTGCTTGCCTAGCACGCATGAAGCACTGGGTCCAATTTCTCAGCACCACATAAACAGAAAGGGCCAGAAGCGGAGCTATGGATCAGGTGGTAGAGCACTAGCCTTGAGCACAGAGAAGCTCAGGGACAGTGCCCAGGCCCTGAGTTCAAGCCCCAGGAAGGAAAAAAACAGAAAAAAATTATTTTGAGAGAGCAAGGTGACTTGGTCCAAAAAGAAATGTGTTCTTTATCTAACTTACATAACTGTAACCTCTCAGTACATCACCTTTATAATAATAAAATTTTGAAAAAGTATTGAGAACTTTTTTCTCATATGAAGATAGGGTATTCTCTTTAGAATACCTGAAAATATTTCCAGCGAAAAAGTTTTCATTTGATTTTTGAGACAAAGGTCTCACTGAATAACCCAAGCTGGCCCCAAACTCACAGCTTCTCTTGCTCAGCCTCCTGTATAACTGGGGTACATAATGCTGGGATTATAAGTATGCATCACACACTTGGTTGCATCCTTAAAACTGTTTAACAGGGACTGGGAAAGTGGCTCAGTGGTACAGTGCTTGCTTCGCACACATGAGACTGGGGTTCGATTCCTCAGCACTACATAAGCAAACAAACAAACAAAAGCTGGAAGTGGCTCTGTGGCTCCAGTGGTAGAGCACTAGCCTTGCGCTGAAATGCTGAGGGACAGGCTCAGAGTTCAGGCTCCACAACCAACCACAAAAACAAACAACAACAACAAAAAAAAACTGTTTAACAGATGGGTCATCCAGTCAATATTTAGTAAACACTAGCAGAATCTTAAAAATAGAAAATGTAATGGACTATGCACAATAAAAATAAAGTACAGTGGGGCTGGGAAGGTGGCTCAGTGGTAGTGCTTGCCTTGCATGCATGAGGCCCTGGGTTCGATTCCTCAGTACCACATAAGCAGAAAAAGCCAGAAGTAGCACTGTGGCTCAAGTGGTAGAGTGCTAGCCTTGAGCTGAAGAGCTGAGGGACAGCACCCAGGACTAGAGTTCAGGCTCCACAACTGACAAAAAATTAAAGTAAACAAATAAATAAATAAACCAGAAGTGATGCTGTTGCTCAAATGGTAGAGCACTCGCCTTGAGCTGAATAGCTGAGGGACCTTGCCCAGGCCCAGAGTTCAAGCCCCATGACTGACAAAAAAGTATCCAAAAACTACTAAAACTATCATCAAATACAAAAGGCTGATTTGTGGATGAATATGTTACACATGTATGATGTATGTATCATAAATATATAATAGAAAATAAATATACAAGACATCTCTATAACAGAAGAGAAAAAAAAAAATCTAACAAATTCTCTATATACTTTCCCAAACCTTAAATCTTCATGAGAAATGTAACACAACAATCCAGACCTACAACCTAAAATCTCTAAATTACTTTAAGAGACCACACAGAGTTACTAAAAATACATGTTAAAAGTCAGGTGCTATGGTGTATACATGTACTACTCTCAGCTACTCAGAAGGCTGGAGGACTACTTAAAAGCTGAGCTGACCAGGAATGCAGGGCCAGCAACCTAAGACTTTTCTCAAGACAAAACAAACACACAGAAACAGAAAGGAACAGGAAAAAAAAAGTCACTAAGATTTTTAATGTTATTACTCTGTATATACGGGTACATAGTGTATTTTATTTTTTGGGGGGTCTGGTCGTGGGGCCTGAACTCTGGGCCTGGGCGCTGTCCCTCAGCTCTTCAGCTCAAGGCTAACGCTCTACCACTTGAGCCACAGCGCCACTTCCGGCTTTTTTTTCTGCTTATGTGGTGCTGAGGAATTGAACCCAGGGCCTCATGCAAGGCAAGCGCTCTACCACTGAGCCACCTTCCCAGCCCTATAGTGTTATTTTATTACCAAAGTGGTTTAAATATTCTCAACAAAAACTTCAACTTGACAAATGCTTAAGCAGGAAAACAAGTAAGGGCATGGTGGTACATGCCTATAATCCCAACACGGAGAGACTGAAGGAGGACTTGATGTTTGTAGTCACCTTGAGCTACATAGGGAGACACCATCTAAAATTAAACAGATAAAATGCCTGGGAGCTAGTAGCTCACACCTGTAATCCTAGCTACTCAGGAGGCTGAGATCTGAGGATCACGGTTCAAAGCCAGCCCAGGCAGCAAAGTCCCTGAGATTCTTATCTCCAATTAACCACCAGAAAACCAGAAGTGGTACTCTGGCTCAAGTGGAAGAATGCTCTCCATGAGCTGAAGAGCTGAGGGACAGTGCCCAGGCCCAGAATTCAAGTCCCACAACAAACATACAAACAAAAAAAACCAAGTCTACTACAAGTATGAAGAAAGCCGTAAGTCCAGTTTCAAAGCATCTGAGACCACCCAGTAGAGACCACTGGGCTCACTCTCTGAGACTAAAAAAAGGGTATGGACAAGAAGCTACCATTGAATTAATGGTAATTAATTTAAATTAATGAAATTAATCTAAATTTAATGTGATTTGACCCCTTTTTCAATCTTGTGATAGATCAACATGTGGAGATACCAACTAGTGGGCAACAGAACAAAACTGAAATATGGTAGGCAATGTGAGGAAATAGAAGCTTTGGAACTGGCTTAACAAGAGCTACTCAAGAGAAATTCATACTTAAGTAAAAAAATTGGGGGGCTGGGAAGGTGGCTCAGTGGTAGAGCGCTTGCCTTGCATGCATGAGGCCCTCAGTTCGATTCCTCAGCACCACATAAGAAAAAAGAAAAAAGCCGGAAGTGGCACTGTGGCTCAAGGGGTAGAACGCTAGCCTTGAGCTGAGGAGCTGAGGGACAGCACCCAGGCCCAGAGTTCAGGACCCACGACCGGACCCCCCTCCCAAAAAAAAAAATTGAGTCATGCAGTTTTTCATATTCACATTTTAAAATAAACTTTTATAATAGTCAAAACAAACAAAACATATGAACATAACAAGACTTTCTGTATAAAGATACTTTTTAAGCTCTGGTGGGTTCAGTTCAAGCTTGGAATCCTAGCTACTCAAGAGGCTGAGATCTGAGGATCAAGGTTCAAAGATAGCCTGAAAAGGCAAGTCTGTGATACTCTTTATCTTCAATTAACTACCAGAGCTAATCAAACAAACCTTTTTGGTTCCCAAAAGAAAACAAGCTACAGTTTAAGAATGAGAATGACACATGCCATACCATGCTGTTTCAAACCTCTAGTGCTGGAGGCACAATGAAGTCTACCAATGATAAAGCCCTGAAAATAAGACAACAAAAATCTACAATTTACTTTTCTGGTGGTGTTGGGGTTTGAACCCATGTCTTCCTACTTTTTAGGCAAGAAGCCCTATGTACAATGCCCCTCACCCCTTTTCCTTTATTTTTTTTCAGATAGTGGGCCTTCTGTTTTTGTTCTGCCAAGGCTAACCTTTGACTGTGATCCTATGTCCCTAGATGCTAGGATCCTGGATTACTTGTAGAGATAAGGTCTTGCTGCTGGCCTCAAACCTACATCTGTCTCTCAAGATTTCCACCTCATAGCTGGATAACCACCATTCTAGCACAAATTAGCAACATCTTCTACGATAGCATTGCTTTGTATTTACAGTTATAAACTAGGATTCTACAACTATTTAAAACCTACTGCTAGATAGTAGCTTTTATTTTCTGAACACTGAAAATAAATTAAGATACATAAAAGAAATATATAGCCGGGCGCCGGTGGCTCATGCCTGTAATCCTAGCTACTCAGGAGGCTGAGATCTGAGGATCGCGGTTCAAAGCCAGCCCGGGCAGGAAAGACCGTGAGACTCCTATCTCCAATAAACCACTAGAAAACCGGAAGTGGCGCTGTAGCTCAAGTGGTAGAGCGCTCGCCTTGAGCAGAAGAGCTGAGGGACAGCGCCCAGGCCCAGAGTTCAAGCCCCACGACCGACAAAATATATATATATATATATATATAATATATATGTATATATATATTATATATATATATAATTGACTGGTCTCATTTTCTCCAAAAAAAAATTTTTTTTTGTCGGTCGTGGGGCAAAATATGTATATATATATATAAAATTGACTGGTCTCATTTTCTCCAAAAAAAAATTTTTTTTTTGTCGGTCGTGGGGCTTGAACTCTGGGCCTGGGCGCTGTCCCTCAGCTCTTCTGCTCAAGGCGAGCGCTCTACCACTTGAGCTACAGCGCCACTTCCGGTTTTCTAGTGGTTTATTGGAGATAGGAGTCTCACGGTCTTTCCTGCCCTGGCTGGCTTTGAACCGCGATCCTCAGATCTCAGCCTCCTGAGTAGCTAGGATTACAGGCATGAGCCACCGGCGCCCGGGAAACAATTTTTATTATTTTTTATTTTTATTTTTTTTTGGGGGGGGGGTCCGGTCATGGGGCCTCAACTCTGGGCCTGGGCGCTGTCCCTCAGCTCTTCAGCTCAAGGCTAGCGCTCTACCACTTGAGCCACAGCGCCACTTCCGGTTTTTTTCTTTTTGCTTATGTGGTGCTGAGGAATCGAGCCCAAGGCCTCAGGCATGCAAGGCAAGCGCTCTACCACTGAGCCACCTTCCCAGCCCTCTCCAAATGTTTTTTTGCCAGTCCTGAGGCTTGAACTTTGATCAAGGCTAGCACTCTACCACTTCAGTCACAACACCACTTCCAGCCTTTTCTGAGTAGTTTATTGGAGATAACTCAAACTTTCCTGCCAGGGCTGGCTTCAAACCACGATCCTCAGATCTCATCCTCCTGAGTAGCTAGGATTACAGGTGTGAACCACCAGTAGTACCTGGCTCCAAACTGGTTTTACAAGCTAGCTTAAATGAAGGAGAAATTGAAGGGTAATGTTAACTTAAAATAATCTTTAAGCCATCTGCTGATGGCTCACACCTGTAATCCTTAGCTATTCAAGAGGCTAAGATCTGGGGCTGAGAAGGTGGCTCAGTGGTAGAGCGCTTGCCTTGCATGCCTGAGGCCCTGGGTTCGATTCCTCAGCACCACATAAGCAAAAAAGAAAAAAGCCGGAAGTGGCACTGTGGCTCAAGTGGTAGAGTGCTAACCTTGAGCTGAAGAGCTGAGGGACAGTGCCCAGGCCCAGAGTTCAGGCCCCAAGACCGGACCCAAAAAAAAAAAAAAAAGAGGCTAAGATCTGAAGATCACAGTTCAAAGACAGCATGGGCAGTTAAGTCCATGAGACTCTTTATCTCCAATTAACTACCAGAAAACCCAAAGTGTCTCAAAGTGGTAGAGTGCTAGCCCTGAGCAAAAAGAGCTCAGATACAGCATCCAGGCCCTGTTTTTAAAGCCCAACAACCAACAAAAACTTTAAAAATATATATATATATTTTAAAACCTTCTTAATTAAGGGGCCGGGAATGTGGCTTAGTGGTAGAGTACTTGTCTAGCATCCATGAAGCCCTGGGTTTGATTCCTCAGTACCACATAAACAAACAAACAAACAAAGCCAGAAGTGGTGCTGTGGCTCAAGTAGTAGAATGCTAGCCTTCAATATAAATAAGTTCAGGGATAATGCTCAAACCCAAGTTCAAGCACCAGGACTGGCAAAGTGTTTTTTAAATTGTCTGTCTATAATTTTCAGACTATTTAAAAATCACCAGACATTGCTGGGTGCCCGTGGCTTACGTCTGTAATCCTAGCTACTCAGGAAGCTGAGTACTGAGGATCATGGTTCAAGGCCGGCCTAGACAGGAAAGTCCGTGAAACTCTTATCTCCAATAAACCACCAGAAAAGTGGCGCTGTGGCTCAAGTGGTAGAGCCCTAGCTTTGAGCTCAAGTGCATAGGGACAACGCCCAGGCCCAGAGTCCAAGCCCCACCAACAATCAAAAACAAAACAAAACAATCACCAGACATGCTGCACAAATGAATTCACATCACCACCAGAGAAAGCTAACTCCAATTTGGTCAGCTACTAGATATTGTACAGTAGCATTTTGAAGCCCAGAGACATTTTACAATTGTCTACCAACATTTATTGCATTAAAAATTACAAGTTTTTTTTGGAGACAGAGTCTCATTATGGACCCAGCCAGGCCTCAAACTATATAACCCCCTGCGCCTCAGCTTTCCCAGTGCAGAGATTACAGTCTCAAATGTCAATATTCAGGACAGGAGTACTTTTAAAATACATATTCACTTAACAAGAAACCCACATTAACTAAACATTGAAAGAGAAAAAAATAAAAATTAGTAACAATGGCATTCTTTCAGTTTTACAAATCTCTATTTTTCTTTCTGCTACACTGGGACTTGAACTTAGTATGTGATGCTTGTTTTGCTCATTGACTGGAGGCTCTATTGGAGCAGAGCCAAAGCCCAACTCCATTACAAATCTAATTCTGACTAAACCAAATTATGACTAATTTTCCACTGCATCTACATTCAATGCAATAAACTGTTTGAAAGATTCATGTAACGATAACTTGGAATTGTAACAATTTTATGTATATTTTTTTTGGGGGGGTGGGTCCGGTTGTGGGGCTTGAACTCTGTCCCTCAGCTCTTCAGCTCAAGGCTAGCGCTCTACCACTTGAGCCACAGTGCCACTTCCGGCTTTTTCTTTTTGCTTATGTGGTGCTGAGGAATCGAACCCAGGGTCTCATGCATGCAAGGCAAGCGCTCTATCACTGATCCACCTTCCCAGCCCCACAATTTTATATTTTTAAAAATGAAAAAAAAAAAAGAAGAAGCTGGAAGTGAAGCTGTGGCTCAAGTGGCAGAGCACATTAGCCTTGAGCAAAAATGCTAGAGGAGAGCTCCAAGTCTTGAGTTCAAGTCCCACCACCAACACATACAAAAAATTATCTGATAATTTAATAGCCTTCTAGGACAATTCTGGACTGCTCTCTTCCAGACTATATCCAAACCTCACAAGAGGTAATTTCCTAAAAACTAGGCTGAAACTCCTATCTAATCTTGCTTACTGTTAAATTAAAAATGGCCTACCTTCTATTTTGAAGGTACCTTTTAACCATATTTAATCATGACTGATTTTTTTTTTTTTTTTTGCCAGTCCTAGGGCTTGAACTCAGGGCCTGGACACTGTCCCTGAGCTTCTTTTGCTCAAGGCTAGTACTCTACCACTTGAGACACAGTACCAATTGCAGCTTTTTCTGTTTATGTGGTTACTGAAGAATTGAACCCAGGGCTTCATGCATGCTAGGCAAGCACACTAAGCCACATTCCCAGCCATTGACTGATTATTTTGAAAAATTGATTTCCTGAATTACATGTATCTTCCAAATATTAACCCCCCCTCCCAAATAACCCTACATTCATTAGCATCACTAATTCTCAAGTATTGGGAGTCTATTGAGTTTAGGATAGCTGAAACAAGCTTTCCAAAACTCTGGTTTTTTCCTGAAAGCTCCTATTCCTATGACCATAAATACTGCAGTTCCTTTCCTAGAAGGGACAGGCTTACATTATACTCAAATGTGTGCTAAATACCCATAGGGGTCAACAGCTGTCATGTGGTCTTTTGGATAAAAATGGAGCTTGGGGGGGGCAGGGGAAGCAAAGGAAGGGGTGACATTGTCCAAAAAAGAAATGTACCCCCTCCCCAAAAAAAAGCAAAGCCGGGCACCGGTGGCTCACGCCTGTAATCCTAGCTACTCAGGAGGCTGAGATCTGAGCATCATGGTTCAAAACCATCCCGGGCAGGAAAGTCCGTGAAACTCATCTCCAATAAACCACCAGAAAACCCAGAAGTGGCGCTGTAGCTCAAGTGGTAGAGTGGTAGCCTTGAGCCGAAGAGCTGAGGGACAGAGCTCAGGCCCAGAGTTCAAGCCCCATGACCGACAAAAAAATAAATAAAATGTACTCACTACCTAACTTATGAAATGGTAACCCCTCTGAAAACACCTTAATAATAATATTAAAAAATTTTAATAGAGCTTGGTGAATTCCAAGTACTCTTCCTCAAAACCGTTATTCTTCTTTCCACTTCCACTCTAGTTAAAGACAACCTCAAGGATCAAGGTCTAATGAACTGTTTTTTTTCTTTCTGGTTTTGCAGTGCTAATATCAACCCTAAGGCTCTGAACATGCTACGCAAGTACTCTATGAATGCTGAGATAAAACCCCACTTTCATCAAGAACTTTTTGTTTTTTCCGTCATGGGGCCTGAACTCTGGGCCTGGGCGCTGTCCCTCAGCTCTTCAGCTCAAGGCTAGTGCTCTACCACTTGAACCAGAGTGCCATTCTGGCTTTTTCTGCTTATGTGGTGCTGGAGGAATCGAACTCAGGGCCTCATGCGTGCAAGGGCAAGCAACTCTACCACTGAGCCACCTTCCTACCCTAATCATCAAGAACTTTTTGAGGGCTGGGAAGTTGGCTTAGTGGTTGAGTGCTTCTCTAGCATACAAAGCCCTGGGTTCAATTCCTCAGTACCATATAAACAGAAAAAGCTGGAAATGATGCTGTGGCTCAAGTGATACATTGATAGCCTTGAGCAAATGAAGTTCAGGGACAGTGCCCAGGCTCTGAGTTCAAGCCCCAGGGCTGGCCAAAAAAAAGAAAGGAAACTTTTTGCAAGGCTAAGTCCAAACCCTAGAATTGCCATATACATGTATTAGTATGCACATTAAGTAATATATAGATATGTACTACATATCTATATATTACATAGTTTATTATACATATATACAATCGCATACAAATACATATGTATCGGGGCTGGGAAGGTGGCTCAGTGGTAGAGCACTTGCCTTGCATGCATGAGGCCCTGGGTTCGATTCCCCAGCACCACATAAGCAAAAATTAAAAAAAAAAAAATACATATGTATCTATGTATTTACATATAATATATAATTATATACCTACATATGTACATACACTATATATACATATGTACATGTATTATATATACATATGTAAAATTAAAATTAAAGGCTTGAGGCAAGGTCATGGGATAGAACACTTACTAACAAACAAAGGCCCTTAGGTTCAAATCCCAAAAGTGCCCCAAAGTCTAGACATCTACTAAGATCTTTTTTTAAAAAACAAAGTCTAGCCGGGCGCTGGTGGCTCACGCCTGTAATCCTAGCTACTCAGGAGGCTGAGATCTGAGGATCTCGGTTCAAAGCCAGCCCGGGCAGGAGAGACCGTGAGACTCCTATCTCCAATAAACCACCAGAAAACCGGAAGTGGCGTTGTAGCTCAAGTGGTAGAGCGCTCGCCTAGAGCTGAAGAGCTGAGGGACAGCGCCCAGGCCCAGAGTTCAAGCCCCACGACCGACAAAAAAAAAAAAGTCTATTTAGCTGGCCTCTAACTCAAAATCTTCGTTCCTCAGCCTCCCACACCACTGGCATTACAGGAGTGACCCACTATGCTGAGTTTGTTTGATGACATGAAGGTTTTGCTAACCTTCTGCTTGCAATGACCTTTGCAATTCTCCTATCTCCACCTCCCAAGTAGTTGAGATTACAGATGTGAGCCTTAATGCCTGGCTCTTTAAGAAATTAAAATTTTAAGCTATGTACCAACTGCCAACTGTCTTTTGACTGTTGCTAAGGTAAAAGCAGCATTACTCACCATTGCTTTTACCATCAGTGAAAAAATGCCAACAGAATAAAAACAGACGACCTCAGCATTATTTTTAAGTTTGCATCTTATGCACTCTTCTAAAAGTATCTAAAAGATGACACCACCACCACCATTCCCCCCCCCCCAAACATCCTCCACAGATCACACTGAGAATCAATAGCTACCCAATATTACTGCCCACCAGCAGGTCTTAGTTCTACATTTTATGACTACAAAAACTACTCTAATTCTGTGGCAGCCCCAAGTCTTGCTACTACTCTCTACCAGCAACCTCAAAATTCTATGAATATGGCATGAATGCTAAGCTACTGATACTGGTTTCCTTCCTTTAGGACCTGACTAGCCAAGTAGAGCAGAAATATAAGATACATTTCACATGGGTATTATGCTTTGTATTAATGCATGATTCTCAACCAGAAAATTTTACACCGTAAGATACATCTAGCAAAATGTGGAGACATTTTTGTGAGAGAGGAGTTGTCTCTGAGAATTAAGTAAAGGGCAAGGACACTGTTAACACTACAATACACAAAACAGCTTGCCTAGACTAAGTGAAAAATGTTAATAGATTTTAAGACCTCCAAAAATTTTGCCTACTTCACGATGTTGACTTCTAAAAAACCAAAAAAAAAAAAAAAAAAAACCCAGACATTTTATCACAATATTATGTAACAAATCATCTATTCTTATACTCATCTAAGAGGTCCATGTGTAAACCTCACTCCAATTTAGCAATTGGACAAGTATACCAAAATTCAAAACAAGTCAAAGACAAAATAGCTAGGAAATAATTCAACACATCAAAGAAACAAATTAATGACTATGTGACTCCCTTCAACATGAAAAGCAAAGAATGCCTCAGTAATTTTTTAAAAAAGTGCCAGTATTTGGGAGGCTGTAAGTTCACTCTTCAATACCTTAGGAGGAAAAATAAAGAATAAAGCAAATTAATAAGAACTTGGGGGGAGGGGAGTCAGTGTGGGATTTTAACTCAGAGTCTGAGTGCTGTCCCTGAGCTTTTCGTTGTTGTTGTTCAAGGCTCTACCACCTTGAGCCACAGTTCCACTTCCAGTTTTCTGGTGGCTAATTAGAAATAAGTCTCAGGGACTTTTCACCCAGGCTGGCTTTGAACCCAGATCCTCAGATGTCAACCTTCTGAGTAGCTACGATAACAATGCTATTAAGGACTAGTTACTTTATGCAGAATGTGATCTTTTTACTCTTTCAAAATGTAGTTTAAGCTAGGAATGTGGCTTAGTGGTAGAGTGGTTCTCTAGCATGCAGGAAGCCCTGGGTTTGAGTCCTCAACAACATAAAACAGAAAAAGCCAAAGGCACTGTGGCTCAAGTGGTAGAGTGCTATAGCCTTGAACAAATGAAGCTCAAGGTCAGTGTGCAGGCCTGACTGAGTTCAAGCCCCAGGACTGGCAATAAATAAATAAAGTGAAAGTTTAATCCTAAATGTCCTTCAGTACTTCACAGTAAACTTGGCCTTAAAATGGAGTAAGTAATGGCAACCACCTATTCAGTTCAAATCTCAAGCAACACTTGGGAAAAGAGATACCTGCATGTGTACATGTGTTGACACTTCCTTTTATGCAAGTGAACCAACTTGCAAGTTTTCTGAAGCATTTAGTCTTAATAAAAAAAAAAAGTACCTGTCCTCTATCCTAATGCAGTGGCCATGCTCTTTCACCCAATTTTTAGTATATATAGGTCGCCATAAAGTGAAAATACAATGGAAACTTACACCTTTCTTCCTCATGGAATGTCAAGAAAAGCATAAAAGCCACAAATTCCCTAACATTATTTATAAATTGGGGCCATTTCTTCCGTGTGATCTTTTCCTAACATTTCAATATAGTGACATGATTATCAGAAAGAGAAGTTCCTTTCAAAAACAACAATAAAAACAGGAGCTTACACAAGGTCATCACATGACCTGACTCCAACTGTTTATGTGAATCCCTACTGAACTGAAATCATCACAGAAACCTGGTTTAGCCTGGACTCTCCTCTGCTTTTGCTTCTTCCCATGCCATCAAAGGAGGGCTCAGTTAACAGGGACAGCATGGATCTCACATTGAATCTTGCATCCTTTTTTATTCTTATCTGTAGACAAACACTGTTAACTGGTCAAATTTTAAAAAGATCTGTCTAAAAAAGTTACTTGGCTGATCTACATTCATTGTACCTAGAAATCATGTAACCTTTAATTTGGATCTAACATAAGCAAAATTTGGTTTTCGTACCACAAAGACAAAAGAAAACACGATCCTGGTGTGCAAGAGAGCACTTTGACGCTGAAATGGAAGGAATAATTTGATCATTTCGGTCCCCGCACTGCAGATAACGCAGGATAAAAAGCGGTATGTGCTTCTTATTCAGTGAGTTTCCAGACGCCTCATTCTTAGGAGAGGCGACAACTTACAAAACTTCCCATCTGTGTGCTCGGCCCGGTGGAGCTCGCGGCACCTAACTCAATCAGGAGGGGGGGGGGGGGGTGCGGGGCAAAGACCGAGAAAAGGCAGCAAGCGGAACGGAACGCGGCTCCCGCATCCAAACGCAACGGGGACCGGCAACATCCGGCAGCCCGCGGCCGGGAGCTGCCCTCGGTCAGCGGGGGTCGGGGCTGGGGAGCTCTGGGCTGGCGTGCGGAGTGGAGCTCCGGAGGACGGCATCCGACGGGACGCGAGCGGGGCTCCCCGCCCGCGCGCGCCCCCACCGGGGAGGCGGAAGTGCGGCGAGCGCGGCGCAAGACGGAGACAACGCGAATCCACGGGAACCTGGGCGTCGCGGCGGAGGCGGCCCGGCCCCGGCGGGAGACGCAGGCCGGGGCTCGGTGGGCCGAGACCCCGCGGGCTCCTCCAGCGGGGCAAGGCCCCCGCGGGTCCGGCCGCCCACCCAGCGGGGAGACCCCCGGCCCCCTCCCCGCGGGGCGAGGCCCGGCCGCGCGCCCCTCCCCTCCCCCTGCCCGGGCCCAGTCGGCGTGCGGGGGAAAACAAAAACACAAGCACTTACAACGGCATCGTCTCCGGCGCCGGCACCGCCCAGTCACTTCCCCCCCGCAACCGCCGCCGCTGCCGCCCTGGGCATGATCCACTGAGGCGGGAGGGAGGGGGGGGCCTGGCTCAGCCCTGGGTCCAACCCCACTCCCGCACCCGCTCCCGCCGCTTTAAGCGCTTCTCCTCCTTCCCCTTCGTCCCAACATGGCGCCCGAGCGCTACCACAGCAACGTTCTAGAACCGCTGACGTCACCGCGCACGCCGGGCGCGCGCCTGCGCACCAGGTGTCGGGCGCCGCGCAGCCTCACGGGAAGTGTAATTCCAGAAACGGAGGCGGGTCCCGCAATTTCGATTCTAAACCTCTCACGTTTCGGCAGTGTGTGTCCGGTGGCCTGTGGGAGCTCGTCTCCGAGGCTTAGAAAGACACGTCCTCCCTCAGACGAGGGCGACGCGGCCTGGTGGGCGCGTGAGAGGGGCGGGGGAGAAACAGACCCGCCAAACGCCGCTTCCGGCTCGTCGCGAAGTCCCGCCTTCCGGGACGCGGAAGGAGGCGCGTCCTGGGGGCCGAGGCCGCGGCGTGTGCACCACGTGCCTCCAGCAGTGCCGGGTTATCCTCGGTGGGCAGAGCCGGTTCCGGGGCCGGGCCCGCGGCGTGAGCACCACGTGCCTCCAGGAGGGCCGGGTTAGCGCCCGTGGGCAGAGCCGGTTCCGGGGCCGGGCCCGCGGCGTGTGCACCCGGAGCTGGGTCAGCGCCCGTGGGCAGAGCCGGTTCCGGGCCCGCGGCGTGTGCACCCCCGGAGCTGGGTCAGCGCCCGCGGCGTGTGCACCCCCGGAGCTGGGTCAGCGCCCGCGGCGTGTGCACCCCCGGAGCTGGGTCAGCGCCCGCGGCGTGTGCACCCCCGGAGCTGGGTCACCGCCCGTGGGCAGAGCCGGTTCCCGGGCCGGGCCCGCGGCGTGAGCACCACGTGCCTCCAGGAGGGCCGGGTTAGCGCCCGTGGGCAGAGCCGGTTCCGGGGCCGGGCCTGCGGCGTGTGCACCCAGAGCAGGGTCAGCGCCCGTGGCGTGTGCACCCCCGGAGCTGAGTCGGCGCCCGGGGGCAGAGCCGGTTCCGGGGCCGGGCCTGCGGCGTGTGCACCGCGTGCTGTCTGAGGAGCCTGCTCCCGGGCCAGGCCCGCGGCGTGTGCACCCCCGGAGCAGGGTCGGCGCCCGCGGCGTGTGCACCCCCGGAGCAGGGTCGGCGCCCGCGGCGTGTGCACCCCCGGAGCTGGGTCAGCGCCCGCGGCGTGTGCACCCCCGGAGCTGGGTCACCGCCCGTGGGCAGAGCCGGTTCCCGGGCCAGGCCCGCGGCGTGTGCACCCCCGGAGCTGGTCAGCGCCCGCGGCGCGTGCACCCCCGGAGCAGGGTCGGCGCCCGCGGCGCGTGCACCCCCGGAGCTGGGTCGGCGCCCGCGGCGCGTGCACCCCCGGAGCTGGGTCGGCGCCCGCGGGCAGAGCCGGTTCCGGGGCCGGGCCTGCGGCGTGTGCACCGCGTGCTGTCTGAGGAGCCGGCTCCCGGGCCGAGACCGCGGCGTTTCGCACCTGCGGCCCTGAGAACCAGGTTCGTGCCCTCGAGCCAGCCCGTTCCTCAAGCAGGAGGAGGAGTACAGCCGCTGCACAGGGTCGCGGCCCCGAGCCTGGCACACTGGGCACCAAAGTGTCTGCCCAGACCCCGAATTTCGTCAAGACCAAGCTTTTTGTGTCTGCTTCTATGCCATTTGTAGGCTCGGCCTATGTGTCTACGGAATCTGAACTTGTAGAACAAGACTGATGACAGCGGGCCTTAGAAAGGATGAAGTGCATCCTTTTACCAAAGACCCTCTCTCCAGCTTTTCTCCGTCCCCAGAAAACGGTTGGGGAAGTGCCTAAGGCAGATCCTATATTGAATTCTTCTCTTCAAAGCATTCTTTCTTTCTTTTTTTTTTTTGGGTCCGGTCGTGGGGCCTGAACTCTGGGCCTGGGCGCTGTCCCTCAGCTCTTCAGCTCAAGGCTAGCGCTCTACCACTTGAGCCACAGCGCCACTTCCGGCTTTTTTCTTATGTGGTGCTGAGGAATCGAACCCGGGGCCTCATGCATTACAAGCCAAGCGCTCTACCATTGAGCCACCTTCCCAGCTCAGCATTCTTTCATTTATTTTTTTGGTAGGTCGTGGGTCTTGAACTCTGGACCTGGTCGCTGTCCCTCAGCTCTTCAGCTCAAGGCCGGCGCTCTACCACTTGAGCCATAGCATCACTTCCAGTTTTCTGATGGCTTATTGGAGATAAGAGGCTCAGGGACTTCTCTACCTGTGCTGGCTTTGAACTGCAATCCTCAGATCTCAGCCTCCCAAATAGCTAGGATTACAGGTGTGAGCCACCAACGCCCAGCGAAGTCATTCTCTTTGTAGGTACCTGTAAACCTTCAGGAAGTGGGACGAGGATTTCCCTGTTATCACAGAACAATGAGCATTTTAGGAATGAAACTCAGAATGGAAAAAGCTGAGGGTGTAAGTTTCAGAGATCTTAGCCTGAACAAAAGTATGTGAAATACCTCAACTGTAATTATCGATTCCATGTTGAATTATCACTGAAGAAAATGTGTATTGAGGGGCTGGGAAGTTGGCTCAGTGGTAGAGCGCTTGCCTTGCATGCCTGAGGCCCTGGGTTCGATTCCTCAGCACCACATAAGCAAAAAGAAAAAAGCCGGAAGTGGTGCTGTGGCTCAAGTGGTGGAGCGCTAGCCTTGAGCTGAAGAGCTGAGGGACAGTGCCCAGGCCCAGAGTTCAGGCCCCACAACCGGACCAAAAAAAAAAAAAAAAGAAAATGTGTATTGAAAGTAATTTCACCAGGTGAGCTGGCTGGGTAACTCAGTATAGAGCTCTCGCTCAGTATGCTTAAATCTCTATCCTGCACCCCCGCCCCCAAAATTGACTACCTCTTTTTCACTTTTTAAAATGTGGCCCCTAGAAAATTCTAACTTACTCTGTAGCCCTTGTATTGAAATACGGATACTGGGTCTAAGTTAGGCCATCTTGTTCTCCCCACTGCTGTAATAGATGATGGAAACTTTTCACCCAGTTCCAAAAACTCTAGATAGGGAACAGGTCATTCTTTGAATTTCAGACATGTCTTGTTTAGCTGCAGGCAAGTCTTGCTCCAGGGAATTCTTGCCCTAAGCCCCCCACCTTGTTATACCCAGTTTGCTTTGTTTCTGCAAACATACTTTTGATAGGATTAGTTTCTCATACCAATCATGTAATTTTTGCCTTTGTACGGTTTGTATTAACTATATTGGAGGCTATAAATTCTTTTGGGATAGGAGTCTGTTCAAAGTTGCTGGCTTTGTAATAAAAGACTCTCAATTCAACCTCTATCAAAGTGTGGCTCCTCTATCTCATTGATTGAATTCCTATATAACAATATCAGTACAATACTCCATTTCAAGTGCTAATTCTTATACCTAGTTTCGTCCACTCTTGTCATCACTGTTGATTTCGTTGGGAAACTTTCCTTTTAAAGGACACGTCCTTTAAAATCTGAACTGGACACAGTGGTACCTGACTAGAGTCTTAGCTGTTCCAAAGACTGAGGCAAGCCCATCACTTGAGTAATCCAATTCAGGAAAAAAAAAAAAAAAAGGTTAAAAATCTGAGATCTAGGACTGGGAAGGTGGCTCAGTGGTAGAGTGCTTGCCTCACATGGATGAGGCCCTGGGTTCCATTCCTCGGCACCACATAAGCAGGAAAAGCCAGAAGTAGGAGCTGTGGTTCAAGTGGTAGAGTGCTAGCCTTGAGCTGAAGAGCTGAGGAACAGTGCCCAGGCCTAGAGTTCAGGCCCATGACTGACAAAAAAAAAAATCTGAGATCTATTGGGATCAATGTTGATTATGATGTGGCCAAAAAATTGTTTATAAGGTATACTTTAGGAATTAAAGAATGTGAATGTCTTCAGTTGTGTGGTCCTCTTGGATGCATTTCAGGAGACTAGAGAAAGTACCTCACCAGTATTTTAGAAAACAAAAACCAGGTTCGTACTTTGAGCAGAAGTGCTGTAATTCCACCCACTGGCAAGGCAAGAAGGAGAATCACTTGTTCAAGGTCAGTCTGAGCTACATAGTGTTACACGGGAATTTGATCGCAAGCTACAGAAAAGCCACATCTTGAGAGGGTGGATTGGAAGTGTTTATTAGAAAGCCAGTGACTGCATGCGGACACATGTCCCAAAAATACTTGCAGCCTCAGATGCACTTAATACTGTTAGGAAACTGCCATGAAGATAGTAAAGAAAGAGCAGAAAGACAGTCTCAACAAACCAGATCAACTCTAATGAGGAGTTGAAGAGGGACACCATGGTGACTGAGGATTGCTGAAAGTAGACTGCCTCACGGTTCAGGCAGAAAAGAGTTTATTTGGGAGAACCAAACTGCTGGACTGCACTGGTGTAGTGTAGGATGTGGCAGCTGGAACTAATGACAGAGAAAGATTATATAGGGAAGGGCCAGTGGTGACTGGAGCAGATGAGGCGTGACCTCAGAGTCTGGCACCAGTTACCAGGGTTACAGTTGGTGGGTGGGAGAGAGAATAAAGGGAAAGGAGTCTACCTGGGTTTTACATAGAAAACAAAAAAGAAGAGCCCATCTTTCCCAAGTGGACCTAACAGTGACCTGAGGAGAGTCAGGCTTGGAGCAAAATGGCAGCTGAGGTGGTGGGGACTAATTAGGGCCATCGTCAGGGTACAGGGTCACAGGGAACTCGAGAGTACAGGTCTGGCAGGTCCAATAAGGTATTGTCCAAGCCCCCACCACTACCCCTAGGAATTTAGGCACTTCTGTCACCTGGGGGTAGGGGTGGGACTTCACCTCTAAGAGTTTTCAGAAAGTCCCACATCCACCAAGATGCAAAGATGGCGCCAGTTGAACCCAGTATCCATATTTCAATAGTAAATCTAGAAGCAACTTAAACTGCACAGAGCGACTTTGACTCAAAAAATGAAAGAGAAAGGCAAGGAGAAGGAATGAAGAAAAAGAAGGCTAGGGATATAGTTTAGTGGTAGAGGCCTTACCTACCATAAGACCTTGAGTTCAGCACTCAGTATGTAAGTGGGTAGAAACTTTACTAAAGTAGAAATAACATAAACACTTTATCATATGACAGTAGTCTAGTGAGTACTGTACTCTTGAGCTGTTCCTTCATCAAATTCTCACCCCCCCCCCATTATTAAACGAAAATGATAAACCATTGTTTTAGACTAAGCTCCAGCATAAGGCTCCCTTAGACCAGACTAAAATCTAAAAGGAAGTCACATATTGAAGTTTCACCAAGAGAAACTAAGTTGTCTGACCTTCCAAATGAGAGATAATAATAGCACAGTGTTTCACACAAGCTCTACTTTGTCTTACAGAACAAACAAAAAAAATTAACCAATCTGCAATGAGGGTTTTTTTTTTTATTATTTTTTGTTGTTTTAGTTCAGTTGCCCTGGACCCACCTCCCCTAGGAAAGTAACTTTGAAATAATAGACTTTCTGTCCCTCTGTTTTCTTACCCACTCTGGTCTGGAGTTAGCTCTGTAGCTAAGTGTTATAACACCTTACCCAATAGGTATAGCCTGGGTTTGATCCTTAATAGTTCAAAGGAAAATTTGGGTGAGTATAAAGAGGTCAGGGGGAGCACTTACTCTATTTCATGAAATAAAAGTGTTGCCTGATTCTAGAATCTTTTTTTTTTTTTTTTTTTGGTCCAGTGGTGGGCCTGAACTCTGGGCCTGGGCGCTGTCCCTCAGCTCTTCAGCTCAAGGCTAGCGCTCTACCACTTGAGCCACAGCGCCACTTCCGGCTTTTTCTTTTTCTTTCCTGCTTACGTGGTGCTGAGGAATCAAACCCAGGGCCTCATGCATGCAAGGCAAGTGCTCTGAGCCACCTTCCCAGCCCTGATTCTAGAATCTTACATAAAGCTAATTAACATCTTTAATGCCAGGCTCGTGCCTGTAATTCTAGCTGCTCAGGTACTCTTGACTATTGTGGTTCAAAGCCAGTCTAGCGTGGAAGATCTGTAAGACTGTCTCCAACTATCAAAAGAAGTAGAGCTATGGCTTAAGGAGTAGAACACTGGCCTTGAGCAGAAAAGCTAAGGGATAGCACGCAGGCTCTGAGTTCAAACCTCACTATTGGCACACGTGCACACACACACACACACACACACACACACACACAGATCTTTCAGTTCTTCTATCTTTTTAATATTCATTAGTTTGCATTTCCTGTTATTTGTGTGAGAGAATCACAGTAGCATATTGATTAAAGCTGACCCCAAAACTGTGTCCTCCCACCCCCTGCTCTTTTTTTTTTTTTGGTCCGGTGGTGGGGCCTGAACTCTGGGCCTGGGCGCTGTCCCTCAGCTCTTCAGCTCAAGGCTAGCGCTCTACCACTTGAGCCACAGCGCCACTTCCGGCTTTTTTTCTTTTTGCTTATGTGGTGCTGAGGAATCGAACCCAGGGTCTTGAGCATGCAAGGCAAGCACTCTACCACTGAGCCACCTTCCCAGCCCCCACCCCCTGCTCTTAGTCAACTGTGCAATTACATTCCAGGTTCAGCCAAAGTAAAAGGTGAGTATGTTTGATCCGCCCCTTCCCTTTACTCCCTGTATCCAGTTGATTTTCAAGTTCTGGTGATTTCACTGCCAACATCTATCAGCCTATCCCCACCTCTCCAGCTCTTCTGCCACTGCCCATAGTTTTGGCCCTTATCTTTTCCAGCTTACACAGTTATAACAGTCCAGGACTCCTACAGCTTCCACGCTTGCTTCTCCTCGCTTGTTCCACATGCCAGCTGGACCTCTGAAGTACTGCAGAGCATCTCATGCCCCCACAAGGAAACTGTTTACATGACTTCTCATTGCTGTTAGGAGGAAACCATACTTCACAGTAACTCACAGGCCTAAATCACCTACTCCTTGGTTTCATCCCCAAACTTACTTCAAAGTCTTCAACATTCTTGACCATGCTTCAGCATTGTCTTCTTTTCTTTTCTCTGAGATGTTCAGCCCCCTTCCACCTTAGAGTCTCCCCATCTGCAGTGCTGCCCCTTGTACTTCTTATATTTTCAGTAGAGCACAGCTCGAATATCACACTCTTACTAGACAATGGTGGAAAGCACAGCTCGAATATCACACTCTTACTAGACAATGGTGGCTTATGCTGCTTATGCTTGGAATCCTAGCTACTCAAGAGGCTGAGATCTGAGGCAATCCAGTTAGAAAAATCTGTGAGACTCTTATCCACTTAACCAGTATATATTATTTATTTATTTATATATAAAAGTAGAGGTTGCCCCTCTGTACAGTATTTTCACAATAAAAAACTTATTAAAAAAAAAAGTAGAGGTTGGAGTGGGAATTCTACAATGGTAGAATGCCTGCCTAGCATGCATGAAGCTGAATTCGATTACTCAATACCACATAAACAAAAGCCAGAAGTGGGGCTGTGGCTCAAGGATAGAGCACTAGCCTTGATCACAGAGGCTGAGGGACAGTGCCAGGGCCCCAAGTTCAAGCCCCAGGACTGGCAAAAAAAAAAAAAAAAGTAAAAGTTGAGGTGTGGTAGAGTGTCAGCCTTGAGAAAAAAAAAATTAAGCAAGTTTTAAGTTTAAGCCCCAATATCAGCATTATGGATAGATAACTAGATAATCACTCACAGAGGCTCTCCACACTGCCATCATATATCTGCAACTTTATTTTTATTTTCATTCTAGTCTCACTAAAGCTCCATGAAAGTAGGGAGCCTGACTGCATTGTTCAAGTTTCTTTAAGCTTGAAGTGTAAAATAAGTGCTTAGCACAAGTTGGTCTTCCAGAATTAAAATGAATTGGATCTTAAAAAAGAACTTAGATCTCCCCAATATTTCCAGTAAGTTATGTGGAACTTGGTATTCTGGCTAAAACAAACAAAGCAGCAGTTAGTGATTACTTTGCTCAGGCTACAAAAGCAAAATACCAAGCCAAGTGAGGTGACACACATCTGTAATCCCAGCCCTTCCATGCTGAGACAGGAGAATGGCAAGTTTGAGGCCAGTCTGAGACACATAACAAGATCTGTCTCACAAAATCAAGTCAAACAAATTCCTTCACAATGTTTTTTTGTAATGAGAGAATTTTATTTCCCCTGGTTCTGGAAGCTAAGCTGTCCAAGAACAAGCTATCACCATGGTCAGCTTCTGTGGAGGGGGTCACCTGGGTTGTAGGCCCTAAGGACACTAACCATCCTTTCAAGCCCATTCCTTATGACTGCATTAAAGGTCACTTCTCCAAATACAGCCCTGTGGGGAATAAGGCTTCAACATGTGAATTGAGGGTAGGGAGGGACAAACAATGGTGATCATCTCAAATTAATACCTGAAAGGTAAGAATACATAAGCAACTGTATAATCCATTGCTACAGAGAGTAATTTACAAATGTTACACACTTTACAACAACACTCACATATTACTAGAGTTCTGTGCAAAACTGTCAGGAATCTGAGTGTGTGTTTTCTGCTTCAGTGACTCCTAAAGGCTGCATCCTTATGTCAGAGAGATCTGGAGTCTCTTAGGAGGTCTCCAAAAGGAAGGCATTATTCACACTTGGGTGTTTGTTGACAGGACTCTGTTGTTGGATTGAGGCTTCAGTGTTTTTTTGCTGCTGGTTGTTTTCTGGAGGCTGTTGTCAATTCTTTACCACGTGGCCCCTCCAACCCAGCAACTTGCTTTATGGACGCATGCAAGCAAGGTTTGCGGCAAGAATCTGTTAGTGTCATTCATGCATTTGTGTAATCTATGCCTTGCTTTTTCCATTGCATAGCTGAAGTCACCAGTCCCACCCATAGTTAACCCGAAGAGGTTATACAAAGCCCTGTGTTCTTTGGTACATACTTTTTATGCCACAACTAAATATATTCTTAATAAACAGTTTGGATGGCATTTTGTTTTTTGGGTTTTTGTTGTGCTATTTTTTTATTTTTGTCCTTTTGGTGATTCTAGGATCAAATTGAAGGACCTGAGTATGTTAAGTGTATGCGCTTCCATTGAGCTACATTCCCAGATGAGTTTTGTTTATTTGGTTGTTCTCAAAGGTGTCACCAGACTAGCTGTGGAACCACAATCCTCCTGTTTCCTTCTTTTTTTTTTGGGTCCGGTCGTGGAGCCTGAACTATGGGCCTGGGCACTGTCCTTCAGCTCTTCAGCTCAAGGCTAGCGCTCTACCACTTGAGCCACAGCGCCACTTCCAGCTTTTTTCTTTTTGCTTATGTGGTGCTGAGGAATCGAACCCAGGGTCTCAGGCATGCAAGGCAAGCGCTCTACCACTGAGCCACCTTCCCAGCCCCCCTCCTGTTTCCTTCTAAGTGCTAGAGATATAATCTTCATTTACAGTCTGAAATGATGTAATTAAAATAGATTTTTCCCCTAAAGTAGAGCTAAGAAATTGAATAAGTTGACATACCAAAGAAGAGGTTTTTCTTGCTTTAACTTTATGAACATGTTTTACTTTAGTATTGTTTTAGGGTTGGCTGCTAGCACCTTTAAAAAAATTATTGATGAGGACTGAGTATTGTATATACCTATAATTCTAGCTACTTGCAGGGGCAAACACAGGAAGATCATGGTTTGAAGTTTGAGTCTGGCTCAAAAACAGGAGTATGTACATACTCCTGGAAGGCAGAGATAGGAGATCCTATCTGAAGAACAAACTAAAAGCAAATGGACTGGGGGTGGGGAGGCTATGGTCAAGTAGTAGATCACTTGCCTAGCAAGAAATGTGGGGGGGGGGGGGGGAAGAGGAGGAAGGAAGGAGGGAGGAGAGGGAAGGAGGAAGGAAGGAGGGAGGAGAGGGAGGGAGGAAGGAAGGAGGGAGGTGAGGGAGGGAGGAAGGAAGGAGGGAGGAGAGGGAGGGAGGGAACACACTGACTTGTGGAGATAGATTAGACACTTGCCCTGCATATCTGAATAAGAAGGGTTAGGCTAACATAGGAGATACTTCCAAAGAGAGGAAGCATTGGTAATCATTAAAAAGGGACAGAGCCAGCTGAGGTGGCAACCGCCGGTAATCAACAAGGGGGATGAGGCAGGAGGATCTCAAATTCGAGACCAGCCTGGGCGACACCTTGCTGGGTGCCGGTGGCTCATGCCTGTAATCATAGCTACTCAGGAGGCTGAGATCTGAGGATTGCGGTTCAAAGCCAGCCAGGGCAGGAAAGTTCGTGAGACTCTTATCTCCAATAAACCGCTAGAAAACCAGAAGTGGCGCTATGGCTCAAGTGGTAGAGTGCTCACCTTGAGCTGAAGAGCTGAGGGGCAGCGCCCAGGCCCAGAGTTCAAGCCCCACGACCGACCAAAAAAAAGGGGGGAGGGGGACAGAATTCTGAAAAGCATGGAGAAAAAAAGTAAGGAGAGAAAAGTGGAAAACAGTCCATAACTTCTACTCTAGTGCCTCAGGGAGGAGGAGAAAGGGGAAGCCAAAGTCACAACCGTAAGTGCAGAATCACTAATGTATTTGCTTCCTCCATTCTCTGATGCAGTCAGAGAACACACCTAGGCTTGGACCCCTGTATCTCCAGGGGGCACAAACTGGTATGCCTGGGGAGCAATGGGTGCATATGGCAAGCTAATAGGCTGAAGAGCTCTTTGCTACCATGAATAGCTCCTTGTACACCAAGAAAGGAAGCTTCTAACAGGATGCAATTGCTTCTTTTATGGTGGTTTGTTTTCTCATCTAAGAGTGGTACTTAAGATTGGATTCAGGAGAAGATTTTGGAAGAGATATCCATGCTAATAGATATGAAGAAGACAAACTAGAAACCCAAGAAATATGAAAAAGGCAACGTGACTCCTTCAAAAGCTTGTACTCCTCAATATTGAATCCAGACATATCGCTGAAACACCAAAGAATTCAAAACAAATACTTTTTTCTTATTGAGTAGATGAATAAAGGGATTTCAATTCCACGTTCTAAGTTATAAGTACAATGCATCTGGATCAATGTCACCCCTTTCCATGTGCTCCCTCCACCTTTCCTCATCCTATCCCTCCCATTCCCAAGTTACATTGTTCAATTTGCACATAATATACGTTAATACAATGATTGTATTTGCTTACCTTCCAAAAAGTCTATTTTTAAAAATGATCAGTGATGCTGCGTACAGGTGCCTCATGCCTGTAAGCCTAGCTACTCAGGAGGCTGTGATCCACAGTTGAAAGCCAGCCTGGGCAGGAAAGTCCATGAGACCATCTCCACTAAACTACAGAAAAGGCCAGAAGTGGAGCTGTGGTTCAATTGGTAGAGCACTAGCCTTGAACATATAAGCTCAGGGACAGTGACCAGGCCCAGAGTTCAAGCCCCAAGACGGAAAAACAAAACAAAACAAAAACCCAACGCTTCAAATAGCACAGATATTAGTGTTTCACCCCACAGGTTTACACTTCTGACTCATTCACCAGAATCTGACCTCAAAAGCAGCTTTACAGAAACTGTAGAATCTGACTAGCTTTGTTTTTGTTTGTTTTTTTGCCAGTCCTGGGGCTTGAACTCAGCATGGGCACTGGCCCCTGAGGTGCTCTTTTGGTCAAGGCTAGCACTCCACCACTTGAACCCCAGTACCACTTCTGGCCTTTTCTGTTTATATGGTACTGAGGAATCAAACCTAGGGCTTTATGCATGCTAGGTAAGCACTCTACCACTAAGCCACCCTCCCAGCCCCTCTGACTAGCTTTGATTTGACAAAACATGCACCACTGAAATTTATTTCCATTTCTAACATGCACCACTGAGATTTATTTCCATTTCCAGGATGTACCACTGAAATTTATTTCCATTTCTAACACTGTTGGTATTGGTTCCATAGAAGTCTGTGTAAAATCATTATCAGCTGAAAGAATACATAGCCTAGTCTTCTTAATGCTAAAAATCAGATTACTATAAACATGAACATGTAGGAGCAGAATACTTAGAAAAATCTCCAGATGAACTCTTAAATTACTATGTATGGGCCATGAACATAAAATGCCTTAATTCTCTTCTCAAATAAAGTTTTAATGAAGCAGTCACTTATTGCTATGTAGTTTGTTACAGTAATCCTACTTTACAGAATTAATAATTCTACTTTATGTTTGCATACAAGAAAAAAATCAGCAAAAACCTTTTAAGTGACTTTTCAAATTACAACAGTAAGTTGAACTCTAGCTATACACAGTATAGATCTCTGACATTTTACTGCATGTCAGGGTTGTTTTTGAAGAGATATTCTGCCTACAATTAAAAGAGAAAGAGTCAACAATTTACAATGCATTACTGTTCATATTTTACTATTTATGTTTACAATTTAAAAATAAAGGAAGATAAATTATTTGGTTCTAAATGAACAATAAAGATCTCATATAAGAATAAGTGAAGCTAAGCCAGAAGTGGCACCATGGCTCAAATGGTAGAACTGGCCTTGAGCAAAAAAAGCTCAGGGATAGTGCTTAGGCCCTGAGTTCAAGCCCTAGGACTGTCAAAAAAAAAGGAGACAAAGGAGGAGGGGGAGGAGGAGGAGGAAGAAGGAGAAGAAGGAGAAGAAGAAGAAGGAGAAGAAGAAGAAGGAGAAGAAGAAGGAGAAGAAGAAGAAGAAGGAGGAGGAGGAGGAGGAGGAGGAGGAGGAGGAGGAGGAGGAGGAGGAGGAGGAGGAAGAGGAGGAGGAGGAGGAGGAGAAGGAGGGGGAGGAGGGGGAGGAGGAGGAGGAGGAGGAAGACAATGACAAAAGAATAAGTGAAGCTGGGCACTGGTGGCTCGAGGCTGTTATCCTAGCTACTTAGGAGGTAGAGAGAGGAGATCTGAAGGCCATGGTTCAAAGCCAGCTGGGGCATTGAGATTCTTTTTTTGGGGGGGGGGGGTCAGGTTGTGGGGCTTGAGCTCTGGACCTGGGCGCTGTCCCTCAGCTCTTCAGCTCAAGGCCAGCGCCCTACCACTTGAGCCATAGTGCCACTTCCAGCTTTTTTTCTTTTTGCTTATGTGGTGCTGGGGAATAGAACCTAGGGCCTCAGGCATGCAAGGCAAGTGCTCTACCACTGAGCCACCTTCCTAGCCCCAGGCATTGAGATTCTTATCTCCAGTTAGCCACCAAAAAAACCTGAAGCGGAGCAGTCCCTCCAGACTGGCTTTGAACCACGATGTTCAAATCTCCACCTCCTGAGTAGCTAGAATTACAGGCATGAGCCACTGATGCCTGGCTTCAAATTACTATTATTCTATGTTTTTTTGTTGTTGTTGTTGGACGTAGGGTTTGAACTCGGCTTGGGCACTGTCCTTGAGCCTTTTTTTGCTCAAGGCTAGTGCTATACCACTTAGAGGCACAACTGCACTTCTGATATTTAGGTAGTTAATTAGAGATAAGAGTCGTACAGCCTTTCCTACCCCAGCTGGCTTCAAACTATGATCCTCAGATCTCAGCCTTCTAAGTAGCTAGGATTTAGGCCTGAGACACCAATGCCCGCCTTCAAATTATTTTTTTTTTCCAGTCCTGGGGCTTGAACTCTGAGCCTGAGCACTGTCCCTGAGCTTCTTTGGCTCAAGGCTAGCACTCTACCACTTGAGCCACAGCGCCAATTTTTCTGTTTATTTGGTACTCAGGAATCGAACCCAGGGCTTCCTGCATGCTAGGCAAGCATTCTACCACTGAGCCACATTCCTAGCCCCAAATTATTATTTGTTAAAAAATTAAATCTTACCAGGAAATCAACAGGATCATCAGGTCTAACCTTACAGCACTCATTGAGACCCTGCATAAGGGTTGGCATGACATACGTCATTAGATAGTTTCTTAAGGGAACAGACTGGGCCTCCAGTAAGTCTCTCTCTTCTCTTTTCACTTCCTCCAGTCGTTTATTCTGTAAGTACAACGTTTTGGCAAGGGGTAAATGTGTAGTCAGTAAGAGGAGAACCTCCTTCCCCCAAGAAAGCATTTAAATTAAAACTGTTACCACCTTATAATCAAGGTGGTAAATAAGCAAAAAAAAAAAAGGGGGGGGTATGAAAATTGTCTAATCCTTTAGAAACCATAAACAAATGGGTTGTTCATTTCATTCTTTATTTTTCTTTCCCTACTTATTTACTTATTTTATTTTTTGTGGGTCATGGGACTTGAACTCTGGGCCTGGGCGCTGTCCCTTTCACTCAAGGCTAAGCGTGCTCCTTCTTTGAGCCACAGCACCACTTCTGGTTTTCTGAGTGGTTTATTGGAGATAAGAGTCTCACAGACTTTCCTGCCTTGGCTGGCTTTGAACCGTGATCCTCAGATCTCAGCCTCCTGAGTAGCAATGATTACAGACATGAGCCACCGGCGCCCAGCCCAGGCTGGCTTTGAACCGCGATCCTCAGATCTCAGCCTCCTGAGTAGCTAGGATGACAGGCGTGAGCCACGGCACCTGGCCTACTTGCTATGTAGCTCAGGCTACCTAGGAACTTCTTATGTAAATCATGCTAGCTTGGGACTCTTGATCTTCCTGCCTCAACCTTTTAAGTGCTGGGATTGCAAACATGTCTCATCATGCCCAGCTTGGATCATTTCTTGCATCAAAATTTATAGATGCCCAGATGAAGCAAAATTTAGAAAGGAAACCACAAGAGTGCTAGCAGAAAATCCAGAAGGTACTGGGACAGTGACATATGCCATTCCTGGCTTAGTATTACATCCTGTGATCTCTGGGGCATACTAATTGCAGCTTTCCTTTTGAGAACTTTCCCAGTTAGTCTATTAGGTTGTTTCAATGAGACTTAAACCCATTAAGTCCAGCCCACCTCTTAGCCAAGGATGCTAACTAAGAATGGGCACATCAGATATATTCTTGGGATGACTCTAACCATGAAAGGTAGAGAAGAGTCAGAGACCCCAATTCTTTGGTGATACCATTTGAGTCATTTTGTCAGCCTCACCTGAAGCTTCCTTTTCAGGTACTTGAAAGGTAGAGGGTCCCAACTAGCATTATTTACTTGAGAAGAGGTCTTTCTAGGCAAGACAGCAACTCAGTATCAAAAGGAGGGGGTAGAGAAATGGATGGATTTGACTACTAATATAAGCATAAAACTTCCACTTGGCCAGAGAAAAACACCATAAATAATATTAGTAAAGAAATGATGAGTTGAGAAAAAATATCAGAACACATTTTAAAAAGGTAGGATAGTATATAGATAGTGTGTAATATGCATGTTTCATGTCATAGGCCATTCTACGAAATAGGTTCAATCAACATCACAGAGAAACAGACATGGAAAGTAAGGAGGAGGGTCATGTACCCAAGAGTATGAAGTAAGATTTGAACTCTACCAGCAAGACTTGAAAGACCAATTGAGGCCCTTCCTGTTTCTCTTACACTGCTTTGTCAAGAGTTCTTACAAAATAATAAAACGGATACATAACCTAAACATGGGCAGGGAAAATGTGCAATGTAAGAAACTTAAATTCCTAGCAAAGGTAGACAAAGTTGTCAAATTAGTGCTCAGAGAAATGAATACGAGATTGGGTTTTATCTATCAGCTTGACATATGTGAGCAACATTGAAAAAGCCGTGCTGGAGAAAAGTAGATAAACAACGACTAACTCACACTGATGTGTGAAATATTTCACCTTTGTTACCAAGTTAGTTTAGAAATGTGCATCAAATCTAAAGCAGAAAATTTTAGGAATTTATGCTAAGGAGATGAAGTAATATCCAAAGGTATGTGCATAAGGTCATAATTCCTCTCAAGGCTGTTCTAGGCACTGAAAATATAGTAATGAGCAACAAAGACAAAGCTCACAGTCATTGCTTCTCACCAGAACTATGCAGTCCTTTCTGGGTCCCCAAACCCACCCTGCCTATTTCTAATTGGTTCTGATGCTTCTGCCAGGTGCTCCTGCCAAATGCGGACCCACCACAGCCATTCTCTGCTACAATTCTTCACACGCTGTCTGACACCATTAGGTGAAAGTTTCAACTACCTACTGTGGTCCAGAGTCCTGCATCCTGTGCAGAGATGAGGCAGGATGCAAGATAAATACACAAAAACATATACTACAATGGAATACAGGTGAAGAGGAGCGTTGGAAAGTATATTTTAAAAAGAAAGATGCAACATGTTGTAGAGAAGAGGCAAGCATTGAAGTTTTTTATACATATAAGATCAGAAAAAGTGTCACTAGAAAGATGGCTTCTAGTAAAGATAGGAAAGAAATATGAATGTTGACATACACATGGTAGAAATGAGACACTGTACTATTCAAAATTGGGAACCATTAGAAGCAGCCAGGTCACACAGTGCTCTGTGGATCACGGTCAGAGGAACTTTGACCTAACCGTGCCAGACCCCCTGTGAAGCGTTGTAAGCATAGAGTGGCTGTGGTGGGCCCATGTTTTATCCTGAGAGCCAGAAACACTGCATAGTTGTGGTGAGAAACACTGACCCTGCGCCGTGGGTGGGCTGGAGTGCTAGTTTTAGAAGCCGGATCACTTACTAGTCTTAAGGAATTGGTGAATAAGGAATGGAATTAGGCTGACTGAGCAGGTTAGATGGGTAAATGGAAGAAAATGAAATCATAAGGTCAGCAAGCAGTAAAATACTATACAACACAGGGATGGCTATTATTCATACTGACAATGGGTGTTTAGCTGTTATTGCTAAGTCAAAGACCACATATTATCCTTATGAAAATGGTACTTGTAGCTGGGCGCCCATGGCTCATGCGTGTAATACTAGCTACTCAGGAGGTTGAGATCTGAGGATCCTGGCTCAAAGCTAGCCCAGGCCGGAGAAAGTCTGTAGGACATTTATCTCCAATTAACCACCAGAAAACTGGCAGTGATGCTGTGGCTCAAGTAGAGGGTTCGCCTTGGGCTGAAGAGCTGAGAGGGTCAGCCCCTAGACCCAGAGTTCAAGTCCCATGACTGACAAGAAAGAAAGAAAAAGAAAGAAAGAAAGAAAGAAAGAAAGAAAGAAAGGTTGGTACTTACTGACATAAAACCAAGAAAACAAAAACGTGCTTGGAGATATTTCCAAAGATGTATCTCTGCAGCAGAATGGGAAGCAAAACTGACTTCAGTGGCTCTCCGGCCTCCCTTGCCAGCTTCTGCCCCTAACTCTCCCCCAGCTCCTGCACTCACCCACTCCTCCCAGCGAGCTAGCTTCTCTGCCACCTCCACGGCCTCGTTGTGCTCGCGTTCTGCTTCCTCAGCAGCCTCCTTGGCCAGGCGTTCCTCCAAAGTCTTCCTCTCCAGTTCTGCTTTTTCCTCATCTGTTAAACCATAATTTCGAGGCTCCCCAATCTCTTTGATGAGCAGCTTCATAATAGTTTTGGTCTGAGGGTCTTCAAGTTTTCCTACATCTTTAAATGCCCAGAAGAGAGGAGATCAACACACACTTATATTCTAGGTCTGCTGCAATCAGGCAAATGTTCTATTGCTATCAATTTGTGATAGTAAATTATGTAAATTGCCACATTGAAGTTTCCTTTTCTAGCTGACAGCACACTTCCTATTCCCATAGGCAAAAGAGTAGGTAGTAGGAGGATGTGGGCTGAGTTTATGAGTTCTAGTCAAGACCCTGTCATGATCTGAGTGGGTGGCTGCTGGAATAAATCATGCTATAGTTTGGATCTTAAATGCCCCCTAAGCCCATACATTAAAGGCTTAGTCCCTAGAGCAGTGCCTGGGGAAGAGGTAAAGCCTTTAGGAGGAGGGGGCTGGTGGGAAGGGGTTAACAGGAGTTCATGGAGGAAGGGGTATGCACTAAAAATGGATTGTGAGCTCCCAGTGTCTTCCTATTCCTCTCTTCTGCTCCTAGATAGGAGGTGAGTGGTTTTCTTCTGCCACCATCAGATGAGAAAATTGAGGCAGAGCCAGAACTGGAACTGACTCTCCTGCCTCCTGGCTGCGCTAAGACCCCCAGTACTCCAGGATCCAAACCCTGTCCCATCTAGCAGATCAGTGAGTGTCCACCAGGTAAGGTGCTTGTTTCTCCCAGACCTAAAGAAAGAAAGAAGCAGCGAGGTCTGGAAACCCAGAAAGAAGTTCAGGGATTCAACAAGCCAAGGGGAATGGGAAGATTATGAATACCAACATCCCTCCTGGGATTAGGAGGAAGATACTGGCAGCACCACACATCCCCTGTGTGTGGGGGCGGGGAGGGTCTTAGGTGAGGGTTTGCAGGAAAGGAGAGAGCTATAAGGGGGAGCTATTTGCTAAGGGGTGAGTCGATTGCTCTAAAGACTTGGATGGGGGGTTATCAAAAGCAACGTTGGCCACTAATGCATCATGGATAGAACCCTGGCCCAAGGAACTTCGGGGTTGGGGGCAGCTCAGAGCAGCCAGCAGCAAATACATGTTTCTTGGACATGCCTTTTAAGAAATATGCCAGTTTGGCTTTCCATCTCATAATCTACCCACATATGTTTGTGTGTGTCACTGTGTGTATGTTGGTATGGATATTTGAAGTCAGGACCTCCTGCTCTTCTGCTTTTTCACTCATGACTAGCGTTCTACCACTTGAGTCACCCCTCTAGTCCAGCATTTTGCTGAATAATTGTCCGTCTCCACTTCCAGGGTGGCTAGGCTTAGGTGCAAGCCACAGGCAGCATAATCTACGCATATGTTTTAGTAGCATATCTTTTAGGTAAAATGGTTCCCGAGGAGGGACACTCAGGTTATCCTGCGGCTTTCCAAGTCACCTGACACATAGATAGAGTCCCCAGCCCTCCTTCAACCCCACAACCCGCCAGACAGGCAGTGGCTCCGCATCTCATACCAATGTGTATTGGGTGGATTTCAATTTCATCAAAATAGTTGAAGACGGTCTCATCCTCAGTATTGAGGTCCCGATAGGTGCTCAGGGCCCGGAGGAACAGGTCCTGGCTGTAGTGGGTCCCCGCCACGATGTTCTCAGGGAGGTTCATCACCCGCTCCTTCAGAAACTCATCTGAGGCATCCAGGTCACAAACAAACTCTGGGGAGAAGGAGAATCTTGAGGTAGCACAGCCCAGCATTGGGCTAGTGACCAGATGGGCTCTGCTAGTGACATGTCAGGAGCTAGGCTAGGAGCTCACACTGCCAACAGCCTTCTTTCTGCCTCTTCTCCAGGATAAATACATATCCATCACATGTTTCCAGAAGCTTCCCTATGGGCCCAAACCAAGCAGATTTTGTCCAGTCTTTTCTTTTTCCCTTTTAATAGAAGCAGCAGAAAGTATGCATAGACAATTTTTTTTTTTTGGCGGGGGGAGCTGGTCATGGGGCTTAAACTCAAGGCTAGCCCTCTACCACTTGAGCCACAGAGCCACTTCCAGTTTTCTGGTGGTTTATTGGAGATAAGAGTTTCACAGCTTTTCCTGCCTGGGCTAGCTTTGAACTGTGATCCTCAGATTTCAGCCTCCTGAGTAGCTAGGATGACAGGTGTGAGCCCCTGGCGCCCGGCTCATAGACAATTTCTTAAGAACACCATGACTTCTGCCTGCTTTCCAGCACAATTGTCACAGGCTTTGAGCAAAATGCTTTGATGGCTGCTTTGCCAAATACTAAATAAATAAGGAAAGCCCTGCACTCCCACCCCCCGACTGTCGCCAGGACTTTAATTTTCCTAGTTCTACTTCTTTCCACCCACAAGGCCACTGGCTATGAAATGGCTATTTCAATACAACACAGCATTTATCAAACATTTCACACACAGAGCATATGAATGGTGAGCATCTGCATTGTACCTATCTGTGATCTTTCTTTTCAATGGCAAAGCAGCTGGCTCCTCTCAGACTTCTCCACAATAGGACTTGTACTCAGCTGCCAAGTACATCCAGTGAACTGCTATCTAGAAAGCCTGGCAAAGCTTCAGAATGCTGTGGCATTCTGTCTAAATTCTCTGGTGCACCTCACAACAGTGCCAGCCATTCTCACTTTCCTGCATTCGTTCCTCCCCTCCCCTCCCCCCCACCTCCCTCCTCTTTTTTTTTTTGGCTTGATCCTGGCACTGGGCATGAACTCAAGGCTAGTGGAGTTCTATCACTTAATCCACAGCTCCACTTCCAGCTTAGTGGTGGTTAATTGGAGATGAGAGTCTCAAGGTCTTTTCCTGTCTGGGTTGGCTTCAAACCCTGATCCTCAGATCTCAGCCTCCTGAGTAGCTAGGATTACAGCCATGAGCCACCAGCCTCTGGTTTACCTGTATTCTAACAATCTTTTTGGATGGATGGGAAGATCCCAGCATAGGATATGCCTGTGTGAACAGAGTGTGCTACCTGTGTTAACAGGCGGAGGATTGAACTGTGAGAGGAGATCTGTCAATGAGCCTATTCTGATGTGATCTGCTCATTACTGACCATTTGATTTTCATGTGCAGTTGTGACATTTTGAACAAGAAGAGAGACATCTAAACCCCTAAAATCTGGCATAGCACATAAATCAGAATTATGTCAATAATTTCACTGGACGGTGAATCTGTTGAGGCTCTATGCTGCTAGACACCTAGATAAAAACTTATGAATTTTGTTATTAATCTAAGAACTTCAACATATGAATGACATTATATCTTTTACCCCCGAGTGACTGGGAGATACAATTAATTAAATATTACAAATAGTGAGGATCATGGTAGGCTTTCCAATTTTCAAAAATCTTGAAAAGGATAAAATATAGTTACCAGTGGATAATTTTTAAGGCCCTTTCTCTTTGTAATTCAGAACAGAGCTTCAAGAGTTAGCAATATCTCAAGGTAATTATTCCAAACACATGTTGCCTTTCACTGGTTAACAATGGACATAAACCACAGGTGTTTGCTTGGTCAGTTAGTACACCATTTGCATTCATGTGAAAATCTAGGGTTTCATGAAACTTTCCGGATTCCGTTGTTAGGTGCTACTTTAAGTAGCCTGCTTCATCTAGGAGGTCTGAGAAGAATAAAATTGGCTAATGCCCATGGTAAAAATACAAGAAAGATGAAGTCCTGAGTTTGATTTCTCAGTACCACAAAAACAGAAAAAGCCAGAAGTGGTGCTCTGGCTCAAGTGAAAGAGTGCTAGCCTGGAGCAAAAACAAGCTCAGGGACAGTGTTGAGGCCCAGACTTCAAACCCCAGGACTGGCCAAAAAAAAAAGTGTCAGAGAAATGGAGACCCCTACCCCTCAAAATTGGTTGCTGGGCACCAGTGGCTCACACCTGTAATCCTAGCTACTCAGGAGGCTGAGATCTGAGGACTGTGGTTCATAGCCAGCCCAGACAGGAAAGTCCATGAGACTTCCTACCTCCAATAAACCACCAGAAAACCGGAAGTGGCACTGTGGCTCAAGTGGTAGAGCGCTAGCCTTGAGCTGAAAAGCTGAGGGACAGCGCCCAGGCCGACGATTGACCCAAACAAAACAAAACAAAACAAAACAAAAACCAAGGAAGATTAGCAAGAAACAAAAACAAATCCATCAAGAGCCCGATCACCAGATTCCAGTGCTTCTTCACTCACATCAAGCAAGACTGCTTGCATTAATGTTCTTTCCTTCATCCTGTGGATGTTTTGACAGCTAAGTGGATCTCACATACTTGGGGAGAGAACACCCCTCTCATGATTAACTAATTCCTTTTTTTTTTCCCTTTGGCCAGTCCTGGGGCTCAAACTCAAGGCCTGGGCGCTGTTTCTGAGCTTCTTTTTGCTCAAGGCTAACATTCTACCACCACTTGAACCACAGCGCCACTTCTGGCTTTTTCTGTTTATGTGGTGCTGAGGAATTGAACCCAGGGCTTCATGCATGCTAGGCAAGCATTCTAGCACTAAGCCACTTTCCCAGCTGTTAGCTAATTCCTAAAGACAGTGAACAATGGATTTAGAACATGCCTCTTATGGACAAGCCATCCCCACCTGGACCTTAGCCTCTCCCTCTGGCCTGCCTTGCTGTCCCAGGAAAATCCATGTTAACTCTATGGTCCTCCGCTCTGCTCTGGCTCCTGATCTTACCTAGTGCTCCCCACAGAGGCCTGCACAGAGTGGCCTCCCCTTCTCTCAGGAACTGTAATCAATTCTTTCTTCAATCAATCAGCCACCTCTATCAATTAAAGTCCCACCAGCACAAATGAGACAATCCTCTAATTTCTTTAAGGAATATAGAAAATAAAGACAATCTCTGGAAAGAGAACAAGTTATGAGAAACACACTAAACCTTCCGAGCAGATTACATCTCAGACATGTTTGGACTTTGTCCAACAAAGAATGGGAAGCTCAGTGGATCAAGTACAAAATTGTGTAAGTGTCTGTTGGCATTGGGCTTGAACTCAGGGACAGCGCCCAGGCCCAGAGTTCAAGCCCCACAACCTACAAAAAAAAAAAATAATAATCTCTCAGATTTGGGGCTGGGAAGGTGGCTCAGTGGTAGAGCGCTTGCCTTGCAAGCCTGAGGCCCTGGGTTCGATTCCTCAGCACCACATAAGCAAAAAGAAAAAAGCCAGAAGTGGCGCTGTGGCTCAAGTGGTAGAGCTGAAGAGCTGAGGGACAGCGCCCAGGCCCAGAGTTTAGGCCCCATGACCAGACCCCCCCCAAAAAAAAGACTCTCTCAGATTTGTCTGCCAAGCCTGGCTGTGAACCAAGATCCTCCTGATTAGCTAGGATTACAGATATGAGCCACATGTGCCTGGCAAAATTCAGAATCTTGTTCTGAATTCTATCTTCTCATTGCCTTATCTTCTGAGTGGTGTCATTACCTCTGTTTCCTGGAGGAAGTCGAGTGAGAAGTCTTGAGTTCAAGAGGAAATGAAAGGGACTTGATTAAATCTCTAGACTTCAGCTCTGAGATCTGGTAACCAAGGTGCAACTCCTACCTAACAAGATCGTGGAAAGGGTTGGGAAGTTAGCTCAGTGGTAGAGTGCTTGCTTTGCATGCATGAGCCCCTGGGTTCCATTCCTCGGCAACACATAAGCAGAAAAAAGCCAGAAGTGGTGCTGTGGTTAAAGTGGTAGGGTGCTAACCTTGAGCTGAAGAGCTGAGGGACAGCGCCCAGACCCAGAGTTCAGCCCCCCATGACCAACAACAACAACAAAAAAGATCATGGAAAGTTCGGTGAACTGCATATTTGATTTCCAGCTCATTTAGAGCTGGATTTTTATCTAGTCTGCCAGCTCTTTTAGAGCTTGGTTTTATCTAGTCACCTCACACCATTATGATGTACCATAGAGTTTGCAATGAATGAATATCACTCCGAAACAGTACACTCTCACCAACTGGAAAGGCTTGGAAACTGAGAGAGCTCTATTCTTCCCAAACCTGCACATGAATTATGAGATGTCTGAGACAACCCATCTCACTGGCACTTCATGGTTTTGGAGTCCACAACCAAACAATATACCTATCCCTGAGGATGACTACTATCTCAGGTCTCAGTGCTTCCAGAAGCTTCTCTGCCAGTGGAGCCTGGACCAAGAGGAAGAGATGAGTATAGCGTGACTGTCCCTGAGGGACCTGAGGCCAGTTGAGGGGGCTATTTTTGGCTACAACCTCACTTAAGTTGCAGAAAGCAACTTGTTCGGGCATTGAATCATGACCTCAAATTATTCCCTACCCTGTACTCTTGACAAACAACAAATACACCTTTGAAAATTCACAGGAAGGCCACAGAAATGCCTTCTTTGTGCTTAGCAAATCCTATTGAATAGGACAAGTTCTTTTAGGCTTCGTTTTCAAGAGCCTCTGGGGGAGTGTGGACAGATTCTCAGAGATGCACCATTCATGGTGAACTAAGAAGCAGCCAGCCAGCCTGCTTGACCCAAGGGGCCATGATCCTGGCTCCCACCACCTCCCCAAGTGACTCCAAAGCTAAGCCACCAACAGAGCACACACCTGTGGTATTTTGTGAGAAGGGCAGCAGATATGAATGTTCTCCAAGGAATTTCAATCTATTTCAGAATTTTAATGTTCCTGATAATCCCACAAGTTCTCTGTTTTAACTTTTTTTTTTTTTTTTGTCAGTTGTGGGTCTTGAACTCTGAGCCTGGACACTCTACCTGCACTCTTCAGCTCAAGGCAAGAGCTCAACCACTTGAGCCACAGCACCACTTCTGGTTTTCTGGTGGTTAATTGGAGTTAAGAGACTCACGGACTTTCCTGCCTGGGCTGGCTTTTAACTATGATCCTCAGAGCTCAGCCTCCTGAGTAGCTAGGATTACAGGCGTGAGCCACCAGCACCCAGCTCTTTTTTAAAAAAAACTTTCCCCCCCTAAAAATAGGGGGGAAATTCAAATGGGAAAGCTTGTTTTCATACAAAAGAGACATTGCCTAGCATTTCTGTAAATGTGATATGTGAAAAATATTTTAAACTTACCCGGTACAATTATTTTGTCAACGGGAAACATTTTGCCTCTGATTTCTTCTTCTTCCTCCTCATCTTCTTCTAATAAAACAAAAATATAAGTAGTTGTGTTTATTAACATTAAACAGCCAAAAGTTCAAATACTGTATCCGTTGGTTTGTTTTAAGGCAGAGTCTTACTATATAGCCCAGACTGGACTCGAACTTAAGATCTTCTTGTCTCAGTTTCCCCAGAACTGGAATTACAAGTGTGTGGCACCCATGCCTAACTTCAGAGATCACATATTGTCTTACAACCTAAACATCCATTGACATTTGGCACATATACACACTGGAATACTATTCAGCCTTGGAAAAGAAAGAAATTATGCCAATGGTGAGTGGCTGCCTGTGACTTGGGGTAGAGAAAAAGGAAACTTAACTAATCAAAGGGTGTAAGGTTTTAGTCCAGCAAGATGATAAGCTCTTGAAATCCACTGAGAAAAACATGATACCCTGAGTCGATTATAATATATTGTGCACTTAAAAATGTGTTAAGAAGGTAAGTATAAGCTGGGTGCCAGTGCCTCATGCCTGTAATCCTAGCTACTCAGGAGGCTGAGATCTGAGGATCACGGTTCAAAGCCAGCCCGGGCAGGAAAGTCCCTAAGACTCTTATCTCCAATAAACCACTAGAAAACCAGAAGTGAGGCTGGGGCTCAAGCGGTAGAGTGCTCGCCTTGAGCTGAAGAGCGCAGGGACAGCGCCCAAGCCCAGAGTTCAAGCCCCACAACCAACCAAAAAAAAAAAAAAAAAAAGGTAAGTATATTGCATATTCAATACTCATGCTACAACAAAACAAAATAAAGGGCTGGGAAGGTGGCTCAGTGGTAAGAGTGCTTGTCTTGCATGCATGAGGCCCTGGGTTCGAGTCCTCAGCACCACATAAGTAGAAAAAGCTGGAAGTGGTGCTGTGGCTCCAGTGGTAGAGCACTAGCCTTGAGCTGAAGAGCTGAGGGACAGTGCTCAGGCCCAGAGTCCAAGCCCCACAACCGACAAAAACAACAACAACAAACAATAAAACAAAATAAAAATGTACATGGGCTGGGAAGGTGGCTCAATGGTAGAGTGCTTGCCTTGCATACATGAGGCCCTGTGTTCAATTCCTCAGTGCCATATAAGCAAAAAAGAGTACTAGCCTTGAGCTGAAGAGCTAAGGGACAGTGCCCAGGCCCAGAGTTCAGGCTCCACGACCGCAAAAAAAAAAAAAAGTACAGACTAAGCCAGGTGCCAGTAAACTCACACCTATGATCCTAGCCACTCAGGAGGCAGACATCTGAGGATCAAGGTTCTATGTCAGTTTTGACAGAAAATCCCTGAAAATTTTTTGTCATTCATGGGACTTGAACTCAGGGCCTAGGTGCTATCTCTAAGCAATTTCACTCAAGGCTAGTGCTCTACCACCTTGAGTCACAGATCCACTTCCAGTTTTCTGGAGATAAGAGTCTCAGGGACTTTCCTGCCCTGGCTGGCTTTGAACTATGATCCATAGCCTCTTGTGGAGGCATGAGCCACCAGTGCCCAGCCCCTGAAACTTTTTTTTTCTTTTTCTTTTGTCAGTCATGGGGCTTAAACTCTGGGCCTGGGCACTGTTCCTGAGCTCTTCAGCTCAAGGCCACTGTTCTACTACTTGAGCCACAGTACCAGGTCTGGTTTTCTGGTGATTTATTGGAGATAAGAGTCTCACAGACTTTCCTGCTCAGTCTGGCTTTGAACCATGATCCTTAGATCTCAGCCTCCTGAGTAGCTGAGATGACAGGCATGAGCCACTGGAGCCCAGCTCCCTGAAACCTTTATCTCCAGTTAATTAGAAAAAAAACTGGAAGTGTAGCTGAGGCTCAAGCAGCAGAGTTCCAACCTTCAGCGGAAAACCTAAGCAAGAGATCAAGGTCTATACCAAAAAAAAGGGGGGGGGGGATTTATGGACCTAATAAAAGGTAAGCCAAGTCTCTCTAGTCTTTGTTTCTTTGATTGAATGACTATTACTGGGAATAACTTATCTGAGTATAAACATGCAAACACGGAGAACATGCAGACTTACGATTGAAAAGGTCTTTTGCTTGATCATAAGTCTTTGGAAATGCATCCAAAATGTAACCTTGATTCCTACAAGGCATAGATTTTAGCTTTTCTTTTATGAATCTGATTAAATATTGATCTTCTAGCCGACCTATTGAAAAGAAAACATGTTACATAGGGTCACATTTCCACCAGGTGAGATTCTAAACCGATTTGGGCAGGCAGGTGTTTTAGGAAATGCTTTACCCTTAAAGTTGACAAATGTGTAGTTTTGCACTTTGAATGTGACACTTGAGTTCTAGTTCAGTATAGAGTAGGAGAACCCCATGAGTTGCTCTACAGAAAGAGCGGAGCAGATGCTGAAGCCTGTACCTCAAATGTTCTGTGATCCCACCTTTGGGGTGAAGTTGAATGATGAGTAAGAGGAATGACAGAAAGCTGCTTCTTCGTGGGGTTTATGCAATTCTGCTTTGATATTACACCCTTTAGCCCAACTATAAGGTGTAATAAATGAGTCTCTTCCGAGAATCCAGTGAGGTAGTATTCAGGTGGCTGGCATTTGATTTAGTCAAAGGAGGTGTTTGGGTTGAGGGCGTAGTTCAATGGTTCAGTGTTCAATTGTACAGTGGTACAGGGTTCAATTCCCAGCACCAAAGGAGGAACTAAGTAAATAATTGCTAGATGTGAAAAGCAATACAGTCTGACCTGGTCTCAAATGCATGTTTCCCTTTAAAGCAGTGGTAAGGGCTGGGGGTAGAGTTCAGTGGCAAGGCACTAAGGTGTGTGTGTGTGTGTGTGTGTGTGTGTGTGTGTGTGTTTGTGTGTGTGTGTGTGTGTGTGTATACACACACAAGCATGCTAGTGCTCTCAGTGTGGGAGGTTGCAGTTCTGACCTTTGTCCCTTGGGCGGTTCCTACTCCAGGCCCTATGCAGAGTTGGTTCCTGGAAGTTTCTGGGAGAGGCTGGAAGCAGGCCTTTGTTCCACTGGTGTGGGTAAGTGGTGGTGTGATGCAACCCCATTTCAAGGTCCATCATTCTGCTATAACCCTAAGCCACTGTGTGCCGGGATGCTACCCACTCTGACCTTGCCTAAGGCAGACAGAGAGGGAATGGTAGTGTGCCAAGTCTGAAAGTCTGACCTCTAACGTTCCTACCAGAGTCTGTACTATACTTTTAGGTATTAGGGAGTCTAGTATATAAGTATATATAGTATATAACTACTTGGAGCTACCTTTTATTCTTTGAGTGGCACTAGGGTTTGAGTAGGCACCTGGCCTATGTGCTTACTCAGTTCACACTCTACCACTTGAGTCATGCCTCCAGCCCTGTTTTTTGCTGGTTATTTTGGAGACAGGGTCTCATAAGCTTTTCTGTCCAGGCTGACCTTGAAATGCTGTCCTCCAGATTGCAGGCTCATGAGTAGCTAGTATTATAGGTGCAAGCCCCTGGTTCCTGGTTTGGGCCACATTTTGATCCCACTTTTAATGACAGTCAACGGACTGAATAAGAATACCTCTCTTGTCTCCTAACATGGGCAGTAAAGGACTTGGAAAATAAATTGCATCTTTCAGAAATTTAAGTATCATAGCTGAAACAAAAATACAATCAAAGGTGTTAGCTAACATTATGCAGTACCTTTACATGGCTTCCCAGTAACATTTGTAGTGGCACAGAAGAAAAGCAAACTGGGGCTGGTGGAATGGCCAAGTGCTTGAGTGCCCATCTAGCAAGCACAAAGACCCGAGTTCAAACCCTCATGTTAACAACAACAACAAAGAGTGGCCAAGATATAAAACAAAAATATTAAATATCATGCATTCACACTAGTATTCAAAGATGGGTTTTCTCTGTGAAGTACTACTTTCTAAAGCTTACTCCTTTGCTGGGTGCCAGTGGCTCATGCCTGTAATCCTAGCTACTACTCAGGAGGCCTTAGGATCTCAGTGCCAAGCCAGCTCAGGCAAGAATGTCCCTGAAATTCTTATCTCCAAATTAACTTCCAAAAAAGTGGTTGTGGCTCAGGTGATAAGAGTTCTATCCTTGAGCAAAAAAGCTCAGGGATAGTGCTCAGGCCCTGAGTTCAAGCCCAAGGACTGCACACACACACACACACACACACACACACACACACACACACACACACACACACACACACACGTTTATTTTATATTCAGGCATCACGCTTGCCCTTCATTTCTGCTTGATTCAGAATGAACGTGTGTACCTCTGAGGAAGTTTTTGATAATTATAGAATATTTTATTTATTTTATTTTAGTTTATTTTTTTGGGTCCGGTCGTGGGGCCTGAACTCTGGGCCTGGGCGCTATCCCTCAGCTCTTCAGCTCTAGGCTAGCACTCTACCACTTGAGCCACAGTGCCACTTCCAGCTTTTTTTTCTGCTTCTGTGGTGCTGAGGAATCGAACCCAGGGCCTCATGCATACAAGGCAAGGGCTCTACCACCGAGCCACCTTCCCAGCCCCAACTATAGAATATTTTAAACTAGCCCATGTAATTGTAACTCCTCTGTACGGTATCCTCACACACACACAAAAATACTTTAAACTAGATACATGGCCAGGTGCACAAAGGGCCAAGCACACATGCCCACTGTGGCTTCCCTGAACATAACCACCACGACCACCCGCTGCTGTTGCCCTCTGACTGGGGCTCAACTGTATTTTTCAATCTATATCCTCCATGCCCCATCCTCACCATGGTAAACATTGCTTTATCTTCTGATTCATTCCATTTGACCTCTTAAAAATATTCCCCACATGGGGGGTGTGGAGATAGGGGGGTGGAGAGGGGAAGGGATGGGAAGGGGAAACAAAGGAGGAGGCAACAATGCTTGATAAGAAATGTACTCACTGTCTCACCCATGTAATTGTAACCCCTCTGTATGGTATTTTCACAATTAAAAAAAAAAAGAAAAAAAATGTTCCCCACATGTAAGTGACTCCAAATGAGGTTTTTCTGTGTTTATGTCTGGTTGACTTAGCATAATGTCCTCCTGGCCTATCCCTAACACAATTTCCTTTTTGTTGTTGTTTTGTCAGTCCTGGAGCTTTAACACAGGGCTGGCTTCTTTCACTAGAGTCTAGCACTGTACAACTTTGAGACACAGCGCCACTTCTGGTTTTCTGATCATTAATTGGAGATAAGAGTCTCACGGACTGTGAGCTACCACATGTGGCTGGATTTAGGTTAGAAACTCACTATGTAGTTAGTTGGCCTGGGACTCACTCAGCTTCTTGAGTGGTGGGATAGTTTGTATAACCAGCTAGCCTCCTTTCAAAACACTGAATAAAACTGGGTGTGGGTGACTCACACCTATAATCCTAGCTACTCAGAAGGCTGAGGTCTGAGGGTCATGGTTCAAAGCCAGCCATTAACCACCAGAAAACTGGAAGTGGTGCTGTGGTAGAATGCTCACCTTAAGCTGAAGAGCTCAGGGACAGTGCCCAGGTCCAGAATTTAAACCCCATGACTGATTAATTAATTAATTAATTAATATTCTACTCTGTGTGTGTGTGTGTGTGTGTATGTGTGTGTGTGTGTGTGTGTGTGTTAGTCTGTAGATAGGCACTTGGGTGATTTCATACCTTGGCTATTCATCATATTGCTTCCATGAATGGGGTAGCAGGATGCTGTGGAGTTTATCTTAAACTCCACATCAACTCCCTGGAGTTTCCCTTTCTTTGCAACCTCCAAACCGGTCCCTCCTCCATGGATCAGCACAGCCCTAAGGGCAAGCTTTTAAAATCTTGCTCTGCTTTTTTTTACCTTTTCACTTCAAGTCTACTTTTCAAATAGCAACAATGTTTAAAATGTAACCTATGTTCATAATCACTAAAACATGGTTAAAAATAATGCCAAGTCCAGATTTCACGCCAACATTCATGCATCGTATGGGTATTCTGGAATCTGATGCATTTACAAGGCTTTTTCCCTTTGTAATTGCAAACTCACAGATGCACGGAGAGACTAGCCCAGTGACTATAGTCACTGGACTACAGTCAGTGATTCCACAATACTCTGAAACATGTAAGACAAGCATGAATGGCCCCGTCTGTGGTTGGGGGGGTGGGGGGGGAGTGGTCAGGGCGGGGGGAGGTGAGCAGGAAAGAAGGCTGCTCCAGGCAGGGATGTAAAAGGGCCGGTGGCTGGGGAGCTGGAGCGTGATCTCCACCCTCAGTGTCTTGGACGCCTGTCTGGCCCTGGGTCCAAAGATCTTGTGCTGTTCAAACATAACTGAGGACCACATCTAGTTTCCAGTAAACATGAAGGGGAAGAAGTGTGGACAAACCTGAGAAGAAATAAAAGAAGTGAGGGAGGAGGGGAGCGGAATGACTGCCTGTGAACACTTCCCCTTCCCCGCAGATCACTTCCTCCCTCCCAGCACTGCTCTAGCCCGGGGGCTGCCAAAAATGTGTTGGCCTGTCCAGTTTGGGGGTGGGGGGCGTCTCCAGTCAAGCTCTCAGAGGCAGGGAGGCAGCAATGCGCTCTGCTGGGCTCTGCGCCGGTGATCGCCCTTCTCTCTTTCTCCTTCTCTTTCTTTCTTGCTGGTCCTTGAACTCAAGGGCCCAAGTGCTAACTTTGAGCGTTTTTGCTCAAGGTAAGGCTCTACCGCGTGAGCTATAGCTCCACTTCTGGTTTGGGGATAGTCAATTGGAGGTAAGAGTCTCATGGACTTGCCCTATCTGGGCTGGCTTGGAATCAATCCTCAGATCTCAAGAGCTGGGATTACAGGCATGAGCCACCAGTTGCTTGCTTGTTTGGGAGTAAACAGCTGGTCTTGAGAAATGGTCAGAATCCCAAGAGCCTCTGGTCTAGATTCTTGCGACATTGGGGGCAGCTGACTAAGATGGATGAGCAGCTGGGGAGGGGAGTGCAACGGAGATGGGAGGCATACAGTGACAGGGGCTGTCTCCCCAGGCCCCAGAAGACAGTCAGCATCTGAGCTCCAGGGCAAGCAATGCACGGGTCTCTGTGGGAGACTCTGAAGGGTCTGATACCCAGTGTGCTGACTAAGCGCTGAGGAAGCTTCAGATGCCTCTGTGTGTGTGTGTGTGTGTGTGTGTGTGTGTGTGTGTGTGTGTGTGTGTGTGTGTGTGTCTCCCATTTCCCACACTGGCTCATCAGAAACACCTAGCAACAAAAGGGAAGAGAAAGGGAGAGGAAAACAGGTGCTTAAGAGGCCTGAGGGGAGATACAGTGGGGTAAAGGGTCCTCGGCACTGTTTACACATTGTTCTGACCCATAGGCAATAATACTAGCTTAGGATAGGCCCCGACTGTCTAGGTATAAATATGAAGTGGTTTCTATTTTCCTGTTCCTTTAGAGACCACAGTTCAAAACGCAGTGTGTGAAGATTTGACTAAACTTTTTTTTTGCCCATCATGGGTCTTGAACTCTGGACCTGGGTCCAGAGCTTCTTTGCTGAGCTTTTTTGCTTTTCTGGCTTTTTCTGAGTAGTTTATTGGAGATAAGAATCTCAAGGACTCCCTCAACCTCCCCTCCCTAACCTCCCTCCCTTCCTATGCCCATCCCCCCATCCCTGGCTTCCAACCCTAATCCTCAGATCTCAGCCTCCTGAGTAGCTAGGATTACAGGTGTGAGCCACTGGCGCCCAGCAGCCCTGGATTTTTTTTTATTTTTTATTGGCTAGTCCTGGGGCTTAAACTCAGGACTCGGGCACTGTCCCTGAGCTTCTTTTGCTCTAGGCTAGCACTCTACCACTTGAGCCACAGTGCATACTTTCTGTTTATGTGGTACTGAGGAATCAAAATAGGGCTTCAAGCATGCAAGGCAAGCACTCAGCCATTAAGCCACATTGCTTCCCAGCCCTAGATTTTTTAAAACATAAATAAACGAAGGCTCCAAATTTCAACACCTGAGAGTTCTATGGGACTTAAGGGGAATTTCGTCCAAGGGTGGGACAGAGTGAATGGAGTTTGAGTGTAAAGTGATAATTGTGGCAGGATGCTGGTGGCTCACACCTGTAATCTTAGCTACCCAAGAAGCTGAGATCTGAGGACCACAGTTCAAAGTTAGACTGGGCAGAAGAGGCTGTGAGACTCTTATCTCTAATCAGCCAGCAAAAAGCCAGAAGTGGTGCTGTGGCTCAAGTGGTGGAGCACCAACCTTAAGTAAAAAAGTCAAATGAGAGCATGAGTCCCTGAATTCAAGTCCTAGACCAATTCTCTCTCTTTCTCTCTGTCACACACAAATAAATAAAGGGACATAAACTGAAGGTATAGCTCAGCAGTTAAGAGTATTTTTGTCTAGCACGTGCAAAACCCCAAGTTCAATCCCAAGTACCACAAAAATAGCGACAGTTGATTGAACAAATAATTGCAGCCTCGTTACTATACCTGGACTTTCTAGCTACTAAGGATTCGAATGTTTTCAAAATCCTTGGACATGGTGAGTTCTGAGGCACATTGACGTCTTTGTATTATGTGTCTGTTTTCTTGCTGGATTCCCATAAGTAATGTGGGCCTTGGCTCAGGCTTTGCAACATTATTAAAAGTAAAGTTCTGGAATATCTTCTTCACAGTGTTTCATTGTTTCTACTTAGTGAGCCCGAAGGTCTGTTCTATCACACTCTGCTGGGGGCTGACCACTCAGACTTTCATCCAGGGCTTCAGCAGCAGCAACTGCCCTCTCAATGTTGCAACCCACTGCCACCGGGGAGCCTCAGTCCCTGGGAGCCCCTGTACCCAGGGGCCCTATGCTCCCAAGAGCAGAGACCCCCCCCCTCCTTCCCCCTGCTCAGTGAGCAGACATAGAACCGGACAGAGACAGTGGAGTGCAGTGCAGCTGGCCCGCCATGCCATCGGCTAGCTCCACTAACCCCCTCCAACTAGTTCCTCTCGTATCCATTTCTTCTATTAAGGATTGAATAGTAATGCCTGAATATTTCATGTGTTAAGGATATTAACCAGGTCATCCTGGTGGAGAATATTTTTCATGGTTTATCACTTGATTTTGTTTGTGTGTGGGGGTGGGGAGGGCAGTTCAGTTGGTCATGGGGCCTGAACTCTGGGCCTGGGCGCTGTCGCTCAGCTCTTCAGCTCAAGGCCAGCACTCTACCACTTGAGAAACAGTGCCACTTCTGTTTTTCTGGTGCTTACTTGGAAATAAGAATCTCACGGCTTTGGGGTTGGGAAGGTGGCTCAGTGGTAGAGGGCATGCCTTGCATGCCAGAGGCCCTGGGTTCGATTCCTCAGCACCACATAAGCAAAAAGAAAAAAGCCGGAAGTGGTGCTGTGGCTCAAGTGGTAGAGCGCTAGCCTTGAGCTGAAGAGCTGAGGGACAGCGCCCAGGCCCAGAGTTCAGGCCCCATGACTGGACCCCCCCCCCCCCCCCCCGCCAAAAAAAAAAAGAATTTCATGGCTTTTCCTGCCTGGGCTGGCTTTGAACCCATGATCCTCAGACCTCAGCCTCCTGAGTAGCTAGGATTACAGGCGGGAGCCTCCTGTGCTTGGCTTGTCATTTGCTTTTTTTAATTAATGTTTTATGTAACTAACATTTGATACTACAAACATTTTTTTTTTTTTTTTGGTTTGGTTGTGGGGCTTGAACTCTGGGCCTGGGCACTGTCCCTCAGCTCTTCAGCTCAAGGCTAGCACTCTACCACTTAAGCCACAGCACCACTTCCAGCTTTTTCAGTTTATGTGGTGCTGAAGAATCAAACCCAGGTTCTCATGCATGCAAGGCAAGCGCTCTACCACTGAGCCACCTTCCCAGCCCTGATACTTAGAAAATTTATGAACAATGGGGCTGGGAAGGTGGCTTAGTGGTGGAGTGCTTGCCTCGCATGCATGCAAGAGGCTCTGAGTTCGATCCCTCAGTACCACATAAACAGAAAAAGCTGGAAGTGGTGCTGTGGCTCAAGTGGTAGAGCACTAGCCTTGAGCTAAAGAGCTGAGGGACAGCGCCCAGGCCCAGAGTTCAGGCCCCAGGACTGGCAAAACAAAACAGAAAAAAAGAAAATTGTTGAACAAGCATTTGGATTTTTCTTTGTAGGGTTTTGTTGGATTTTCTGCCTTTTTTTTTTTTTTTTTTGTCATTCGTGGGCTTTGAGCTCTGGGCCTGGGCGCTGTCCCTCAGCTCTTCAGCTCAAGACGAGCGCTCTACCACTTGAGCCACCGCACCACTTTTGTTTTTCTGGTGGTTTTATTGGAGATAAGAGTTTCATGGACTTTCCTGACCGGGCTGGCTTTGAACCTCGATCCTCAGATCTCAGCCTCCTGAGTAGCTAGGATTACAGGCGTGAGCCACTGGCACCCGGCTTGCTTTTTTTTTTTTTTTTTTTAATATGTCAGGCAGTTATCAGATAGTCACCAAAACATTAACAATGAATTTATCCAGGAGGTGACATTACACATGAACTGTTTTTGCTATTACTTTAATTTCTGTAGTACTTTGCTTTTTGTTTGTTTGGTGGGGGCAGTACTGAGGTTTGAACTAAGAGCCTCTCACTTGCAAGTGTTCTACCACTAACGCCATGTCTAAACCCATTTTGCTTTTGTGAGTTTTAGAATAAGGCCTTGCTTCTAGGCTGAGCCAGATCAGATTGTAACCCTTTTATTTATGCTTCCTGTTTAGCCAAAATGACAAACACAGCTACCACACCCAGCTTTCCACTGATTAAGAAGGAGTCTGACTTTTTGTTTGGGCTGGCCTCAAATCTCTATCCTCTGGATCTCCGCCTCCCACCCAGTAGCTAGGATAATAGGTGTGAGCTACCATACCCAGTTAGTGCTTTATAACCAGATTGAAAAAATAACTTCTGTGAAGCAGGTGGGCATGGCGGGGTGCTGTGGGATCTGCCCGCATTCTCCAGCTAGCTACCTGTGCTCCTGTGAGCCACCAGCATTCTTGAGTGAGCTACCTGCATTCTGCTCCATGCTTTCCTTGACACCTTCTAAGAGTTCCTGAGCATCTTCCACGTTCTCCTCCTCTTCTTCCTCTTCACCTTCTTCTTCTCCCTCTCCTGGGTCCTTAGGTGCAATGATGGACTCCTATATATTCAAATTGGAGAGTGCTTTGCATTGATTCGCGACTCACTGATCATCTGACCAGAGACCCTAGGGGAAGTCTGGTGCCCAAATCCAGAATGTACCCAATGTCAGTCATCAGGAGGAAAGTCTGCAGGATGTGCATATCTACAAAGATTGATGGTAGCCTCAACGGTTTTCTTTTCCTTTTTTGGTACTCGGGTTTAAACACGGGGCCTTGCACTTGCTCAGTTTTGTTAGGCTGATGCTTTACCACTTGAGTCCATGACTCCAGTCAGGCTTTTTGCTGGTTAACCAGAGGCACAGTCTGCAGACTTTTCTGCCCAGGCTGGCTTCAAGCCACAGTCCTCTATGTCTCAGTATCCTGAGAAGGTAGGATTACAGGAGTGAGCCACTAGCCTGGCTAGTGAGCCACTACCTCTGCTTGTAGGAGAAAAATATACTTCTATGCAAATGCTAGAAGTTTGCTAAGACACTAGGTTGTATCTCACTTAGGAAACACATGTAGTAGAAATAAATCAAATTTCTACACACTTTATTGAAATCAATTTTGGGGTATGACTCAGTGGTAGAGCTCATGCTTAACCATTGTGTGTCCAATCCACATACATAGAAAAAGAGACAATACTTCTTTATAGAAATGTTCCTCAGTATCTACCATTCCCAGCAAAATAGTACAAAGCAGTAAACAGTGTATCATCCTGAGAAACAAGATAACAACAATATGATAATTTTGAAAATAAGACGAGATATCTTTTGAGTGAGAGCTGCAGGCAGACCAAAATTCAAGGACAAGCTGGGAAAGACTCATCCACGACCCGGGAGAAAGCTCATGGGGTTCTTCTGGGTGTTCATAACCAGCGGACAACAACAAAATCCAACTCAAATAACAAAAGGAATCTTTGGCATAATGATTCTGATGCCTGTATATTACACCACTGAGAAAAGCATTTTGTAACTATGAAAAGAATCCCCAGTGAACTTGCAGTGTTACCAGTTTGGCTATGGCTTCGGCAATCACTTCCTTTACTCGGATGTGAGGCACTTTGTAGTATTTGGACAGCTCTTGGGCAACTGTGGTCTTTCCTACAGCAAGAGGACCAAGAATACAAATCTTGATTGGCTGAAAAAAGAAAAAGGAACTTGGCGTGAGCTCTGCACGTTCCATCGCTAGACACGGCTGTTTCCCAGCCATGGAGGGGTCTGCTTCACAGTCCCAGCGCTCATGTGCTGGTTCAAGTTCATTTCATTCAACAGGAATTTTTTTTCTTCTGGTTGTGGGGCTTGAACTCACACTGTCCCTGAGCTCTTTTTCTCATGTCTAGAGCAAGCTACCACTTTGAGCCTCAGAGCCACTTCTGATTTTCTGGTGGTTCATTGGAGATAAAAGTCTCATGGAATTTTCTGCCCAGCCTGACTTTGAATTTTGATCCTCAGATCTCAGCCTCCTGGGTAGGTAGGATTTTACAGGCGTGAGCCACTGGCTCTATGCTTGTTCGTCAATCTTTTTTTAAAAAAAGAATACCTATAGCTAGGCACTATTGGCTCACATCTATAATTCTAGCTATTCAGAAGGGTGAGATCTGAGGATCATGGCTCAAAGGTCATGAGAGATTCTTACCTCCAATTAACCAGCAGATAAGCTGGAAGTGGCAGAGTACCAGCCTTGAGCAAAGAATCCAAGTGAGACTAAGAGGTCTTGAGTTCAAGCCCATTCCTGGCAGTTTCCTTCCTGACCACCCACTCCCATATACACATCCAGCTCTACCCAGCTCTGAAACTGGCTGTCCAGAGACACACCTGCAATTTCTTTTTTTTTTGGGGGGGGGGGGGGAGTCCGGTCGTGGGGCCTGAACTCTGGGCCTGGGTGCTGTCCCTCAGCTTTTCAGCTCAAGGCTAGCGCTCTACCACTTGAGTCTCAGCGCCACTTCCAGCTTTTTTCTTTTTGCTTATGTGGTGCTGAGGAATCGAACCCAGGGCTTCAGGCATGCAAGGCAAGCACTCTACCACTGAGCCACCTTCCCAGCTCCTGCAATTTCTTATATGTCTATTACAGTCAGCCTTGAGCTTACTACCATGTTCAGTGTGCCTAAGTTCTCATGGACACTTAATGCAAAGCTGTAATGTTTTGTGGTTAGTATGATAACTAGATCAAAAGCTGTCAAGCTTGAACATGAACTTGAAATGAGACAGGCTTACACCTGTAATCCTAGCTATCCAAAAGACTGAGGTTTTTGTTTGTTTGCTTGCTTGCTTTTTGCCAGTCCTGGGGCTTGTGAACTCAGGACCTTGGCACTGACCCTGAGCTTCTTTTTGCTAAAGGTTAGTGCTCTACCACTTGAGCCACAGTGCCACTTCCTGCTTTTTCTGCTTACATGGTACTAAGGAATTGAACTCAGGGCTTCATGCATGCTAGCAAGTACTCTACCACAGAGCTACATTCACTGGCCCAAGAGGCTGAGATTTGAGGATCATGATTTGAAGCTAGCCTAGACATGAAACTACTTGAAACTCTTCTCTCCAATTAAGTGCCAAAAAGCTGGACGTAGAGCTGTGGCTCAAATGGTAGAGTTCAACTTTGAGCAAGAAATCTCAGGGACAACACTCAATTGTACGTGAGTTCAAGCCCTAGCACAGACACCAAAAAAAAACCCCAAACCTTGACGTAAGAAAGTTCAATGTTCAATGTTTGTTCAATGTTTGAAAAAGATAAGGACCTTCATTAGTTCAAATAACCCAACACTAAATGTCATTAACTTTGGATCTGAACGTGAAATAGGAGACAGTCAAGTTACCAGTAAGCCTCTGCTTTGCTTGTACTCTTTGAGGATGTTGTTGATGTTTTCTACAAATCCTGTTTGGGCAACCCATCGGATGTTAAAATTCTCCTTCACGTATAGCGCTTCCATTCTCAAGTTCACCAGCAACTGGTCAAGATGCTCTTGCTGAAAGTCATGGGCAGATTACAAAAAAAAAAAAGAGTCAGTCACTGGTGGCTCACGTCTGTAATGCTAGCTACTCAAGAGGCTGAGATCTGAGGATGATGGTTCACTTCCAGCCAGGGCAGGAAAGTCCATGAGACTCTTATCTCCAATCCAGGGCTGGGAAAGTGGCTCAGTGGGAGAGCGCTTGCCTTGCATGCATGAGGCCCTGGGTTCGATTCCTCACCACCACATAAGCAAAAAGAAAAAAGCCAGAAGTGGTGCTGTGGCTCAAGTGGTAGAGCGCTAGCCTTGAGCTGAAGAGCTGAGGGACAGCGCCCAAGCCCAGAATTCAGTCCCCACGACCAGAACCACCCCCCAAAAAAGTAACAATCCACCAAGAAGATATAACAATTATAAATGTGTACAAAATGAATATTTGCACGCCCATGTTCATAAAACAACACTATGTGACATAAGGGCCTAGATAGACCCCAATGTAACTATCATCCCCTAAAAGTCCTAAGGACAAAAAAATAATCAACAAAACACTTCACAATTCAATGACATTGCACATCAAATAGACTTAACAGAAATGTTTAGAATCTACTATGTAAAAGCTACAAAACATACAGCCTTTTTTAGCTGCCCACAGAAATTTCTGTAAAATAGGGCTGGGACTGTGGCTCAAAGGTAGAGTGCTTGCCTAGCATGCATGAAGCCCTGGGCTCTATTCCTCAGTACCACAATACACAGAAAAAGCTGGAAGGGGTGCTGTGGCTCAAATGGTAGAGTGCTAGCCTTGAGCAAAAGAAGCTCAGGGACAGTGCCCAGGCCCTGACTGGCAAAAAAAAAAAAAAAAGAAAAGAAAAAGAAAAAGAAAGAAAGAAAAAGAAATTTCTCTAAAATAGATCATGTTTGAGTGCATGAAACAAGCTTAAAAATCATAAGAAAATGGAAATAAATTCTTATATTTTATCAGATCATAAAGAAAGAAAACTACAAGTTAGCCATAAAAGAAACTACAGAAAGTCCACACATATATATGGATGCTGAACAATATACTTTGTATGATCATCAAAGAATTAAAAGAGAAATTTTTTAAATTCCTAGAATCAGGTGAATATAAAAATAGAACATACAAGGCCCTATGGAATAAAATGAAAGTGGGTCTAATGTAGTTTATAGCTATAAATGACTGCATTAAACAAACAAGAACAAAGGAGTTTTTTCAAATACCCAGGGAGAACTTCAAGATGTTGAAAACTCCAATATTTTGAATAGTAACTACTTTAATGTCGTCCAGCGGTTCAAACCCCGAAGAAAAAACTAAGTGGAGGGAGAATTGTTCCTGCTGGCCCTCAAACTCCCCTAACCAGTTCTTCCCCCTCCAGTACCAATAATATCTAGAAAATAATATTTAGAAAAACAAAATTTTAAATACAATTTCTTTTTTAACATTTATTATTATTAATCTTTAAGTAGTTGTACAAAGAAGTTCCCATTCCACAAAACAGTTAAATACAATTTCTTCATACTAACTGTTAGCTCCTTGCTTAGGAAGGCGCTCTCTTTAGACATTTTCTGAATTTTCCCAGGGCCAGTATGTTTGCTGATGCACTGTTCAAAAAAAAAAAACAAACCACAAAGAGATTATTTGATTTACTTGTAACATTTTATTTAAAAAAAAACTTCTTACATGATTATGAGCATAGCTAAATACAGATAAATAAAAGCACTTTCAAAACAGACAGTAGGCCAGGGACCAATAGCTCATGCCTGTAATTCTAGCTACTCAGTTGGCTGAGATCTGAGGATCATGGTTCAAAGCCAGCCCAGGCAGGAAAGTCCATGAGACTCCTATCTCCTATTAACCACCAGAAAACTGGAAATGGAACTGTGGCTCAAAGTGATAGAGTGCTAGCCATAAGCAAAAGAGCTTAAGGATAGTGGCTAGGCCCTGAGTGCAAGCCCCACTACAGACAAAAACAAACAAACAGAAGGTAATGTGCAAAGCATATTTATTTATTTGTCTATTCTGAAAGTATATGGAAGACAGAGACAAGTAAGGAGCTCCCAGCAGAGGGAGACAAACATAACTGGTCTGTGGAATATTGGAAGCCCCAGAAAAGGGAGTCATCCTGGTCTTGTTAAATAAGATTTTAAGGAGCCCATTGTCTGGGATTGAGCTCCAGAGCTCCAGAATAGACCAAAATGGGTCACTCCTGCTTACTGCCATGGAATAAGAGCAAAACTTAATGAAACAGCTTTCTATGAGCCCAGCTAATTCCATAACTGTAACTTAGGGCAAATGTCTTGAGATGCCACGAATGCCTAGGCGGAAACACGCCACAGTACCTTGATGAAGTCTTCCAGCGTATGCACAGACTCATCCACAGCAACCAAGTAGTGAACCTTTGGTACGTGGTCTATCACGTTTTGTAACACTCTGCAGACCAATAGGTAAATTAGTCACAGGCAAGTAATAAATGAGACCCCCCACACCCCAATCTCTATAGTAGAACTTTAAGAAGTCATCTGATGGGCTGGGAATGTGGCTTAGTGGTAGAGTGCTTGCCTAGCATGCATGAAGCCTTGGGTTCGATTCCTTCACATAAACAGAAAAAGCTGGAAGTGGTGCTGTGGCTCAAGTGATAGAGTGCTAGTCTTGAACAAATGAAGCTCAGGGACAGTGCACAGGACTTGAGTTCAAGCCCCAGGACTGGCAAAGTAAATAAATAAATAAAAATAAAAGTCATCTGACTTAATACCAGACAAGGTCAAGGTCAAGCTCAGGGCAAGGGTGGGGTAGAAGTGCTGGGGGAGGGGGGAGGGTAGAGGAGGAAGGATCCTTCTTGGCACTCTGGGGAGGGAAGATTAAGAGTTAAGTGACTTCACTTAAGGTGTGAAGGTTAAGCAACTTTTCTCTGGGTGTGGAGCTACTGGGAAAGGGGAGGCCCCAGCCTCTAGGGACTGATCCCTTGGCCTGTTTTCCTGTTCCGAAGCCCCTCTCCACTTAGGGTCTCCTAACTATGCTTGGGGTAGGCATTTTACAAAAACAGAGATTCAGAAAAGACATGGCCTTCTTTAAGGGAGCCATGAGGCATGTGGGGCACACAGGGATGGAGGGCAGGCCTGACCAGGCAGGACGCAAGGGAGGGTTTCATATCTACTTTCCCACTTTATCTCACTCCGGCCCTACCAAATGGCTATCCCAACCTTATAACTGAGAATCACACACTGGGAAGGAATGGAGCCTTCCCACAGAGCAACGATTTGAACACGAGCAGTCTGTAGCATACTAAAGTAGAATCCATAGTGAAAAGAAGTCTTCTCTGATGGCCTGCTAAGTCCCCTCATCACCCCCCACACTCTTAGCTTCCAGTGTATCTAAAATGCATACCGCACATGTCTATTTCAGGGCCTGGGGTCTAAGCACACAGGTAAAGTGCTTGCCTAGCATCGGCTTAGCTTTGGGTTGAAGGCCCAGCATTGAAAATATTATTGTTGTTGTTATTAATAATCAGTGTTTGTTCCACATTTATTTCATATTAATTTCTAAAAATGATTTAACTTTTGGCTTCTTCCTCTGTTAAATAATTGATAGTTTTCAAAGAGAACTGTAGAAAGAAAGAAAGAAAATGTTATTAAAAAGGGCTAGAGAGGGGCTGGGAAGGTAGCTCAGTGGTAGAGCGCTTGCCTTGCATGCATGAGGCCCTGGGTTCGATTCCTCAGCACCATATAAGCAAAAAGAAAAATGGGCTAGAGAGCCAGGTGCCAGTGACTCATGCCTGTAATCCTAACTACTCCAGAGGCTGAGATCTCTGAAGATGGTGTTTTAAATAGCTTTCTTTCTTTTTCTTTCTTTCTTTCTTTTTCTTTCTTTCTTTCTCCTTCCTTCCTTCCTTTCTTTCTTTCTTTCGTCATGGGGCTTGAAATCTAGGCCTGGACCCTGTCCCTGAGCTCTTCAGCTCAAGGCTAGCACTCTACCACTTGAGCTACAGGGCCACTTCTGGCCTTTTCTGTTTATGTGGTGCTGAGGAATTGAACCCAGGGCTTCATGTATGCAAGGCAAGCACTCTACCACGGAGGCACCTTCCCAGCCCCTAGGAGGATGGCATTTTGAAGCCAGCTGGGGCAGGAAAGTCTGTGAGAGTCTTATCTCTAATTAACTATCAGAAAACCGGTAAGTGGAGCTGTGGCTCAAAGTGGTAGAGCACTAATTTGAGCCTAAAAGCTCAAGGTCAGCATTCAGGCCCTGAACTCCAGCCCAATAACCAGCAAAAAAATTAAAAACAATTACCAAAAGTAAAATAAAGTGTCAGGGACGTGGCTCTAACAGTATAGTACCTGGCTTGCAAGCAAAAGGACTTAAGTTCAAACCCCAACATTTAAAAAACAAAGTAAAAGAGTCTCATATTTGACACCTGTAACATAAAGGAAATCTCTGCCAATAACCAGGGCACATTCTGGTCACTTCATTCTCAGAGTTCCTGTTGGCTAAGGAGGATCTAGGTATCTGATTTTTTCAGTTTGGTTTGTGATCCTCCTGTTTCAGCCTGCTGAGAACTGGGATTGCAGGCATGTACCACCATGTCCAGCCAGATCTATGTTTTGTAAGGCATGAAATTTATGAAAGTCCTGGGACTCCCTTCCTTTGGAAAGCCCTAAAGTGTAAGTTTTGTTTGTTTACTGGTAACTGTCAGAGTGGTGGCCAGTGGAAGCAGGCAAGGCTGAGAATCTAGAACTAGCCCTTCAGGCAAGGGCAGATCCAGGCCTGCCTGTGGATAAGCCTGGGGTAGGACAGTGAAGCCAGGGTCTCCTGAACCCTGCAATTCAGAGTTGACTCACTGTGACACCGGGAGCCTGCTCACTGATCTAGGGCTTAAGCCAGGCTCTCGGGGTCTGTCTGGGCACAGGATCTGGGGACTCAGTGTGACGCTGAAGTTCTCAAGAAGCCATAACTGTATGGAGGATCTCGCAGAACAGGACCTGTCCAGAGGACAAACTCCCGCTTGTGGGGGGGACCAAACGAGGCAGGCCTACAGCCAGTTATCTTGCGCTATCTTAGGCCCTTAGGAAACCTTGGTATCTGACAAACAGACTCCTGACTCTTAGGTAAAGCTTTTGGAATGTGTTATTGTGTTGAGCTGACCTCTAGCCGCCCATCACCCTGAAGCAAAGAATGCTAGAAGATTAAATCTGGGACCTTCTAGCCTCTTGCTGGTGGTTTATGCCTGTCATCCTAGTTACTCAGAAGGCTGAGATCTGAGGATCGTGATTCAAAGCCAGCCCAGGCAGAAAGTTGTGAGACTCAGCCGGGCACTGGTGGCTCACGCCTGTAATCCTAGCTACTCAGGAGGCTGAGATCTGAGAATCTCGGTTCAAAGCCAGCCCAGGCAGGAAAGTCCGTGTGACTCTTATCTCCAATAAAGCACTCAAAAACTGGAAGTGGCGCTGTGGCTCAAGCGGTAGAGCGCTTGCTTTGAGCTGAAGAGCGCAGGGACAATACCCAAGCCCAGAGTTCAAGCCCCACGACCGACCAAAAATAGAAAGAAAGAAAGAATAAAGAAAAGTTGTGAGACTCTTCTCTCTAATAAACCACCAGAAAACCAGAAGTGGTGCTATGGCTCAAGTGGAAGAGTGCTAGCCTTGAGCTGAAGACTGAGGGACAGAACCCAGGCCAAGAGTTCAAGACCCATGACTGACAAAAAAAAAAAAAAAAAACAACTAAAAGGAGAGGTATGGCTCAAGTGGTAGAGCACAAGCCTTCAGTGGAAAAGTGCATTCAAGCCCCACTGGGGGAAAAAAAAAGACCATATCAAACTATAGAAAGTATTTCCCAGTTCCACCATGACCACAACCCTAACACCTCCACCAGTACGCTGCGGAGCGAGGTGGTTCATGATTTTCTTTCTTGAGTCTGTAAAAGCTTATGCAACCTCTTCTGTGTCAGGGTGTGTCATTCCTGGGCCACAGGGTTCACTTTTTCTCCAGGATAATTTACCTTTTTACAAAAGAATTCCTGAAAAGGAAAGTTAGTTACCTCTGTAATCCCAGCACTTAAGCTGGAGGGCTTCCCAGACTGCAGCCAGACCTTGTCTCAAAAGAAAAGTTTCTGCTAAGCACTGGTGCTTCACCTAAGGTCAGCCTAGGGCCAAGGAGGCCCGGTGCAGACACCTCCCTACCTCTTGGCTAAGTTTCCACCCAGTATCTGTGCCCATCTGGAAGCAGTCACCTCCTCCTCTGTAGGTCACATCCTGGGTCGTGTCTGGCCACGCCGCCCACCTGACCATAGGAGGGCGCCAGATCCAATGTGGCCACACCTTTCCCACACCTGGCCCCACCTCTTCCTGTCTCTGGTCTAGATAAGTCCCAGCCTGGGGGGTGGTTTTCTCCTTTCTCGTCCAGGCCTCTCCACCTTACACAGTGCGTGGCAGCAGTTCATGGCTGCCCTGCGTGGTGTTCTCTTCATCGGCTACCTAATGAAACATACCTATTTAATATACCTTACAGTTCACACCTGTAATCCTAGCTCCTCAGGAGATTGAGATATAAACCGGGTGCTCATAGCTCACACCTGTAATCCTAGCTACTCAGGAGGCTGAGATCTGAGGATCATAGTTCAAAGCCATCCCAGGCAAGAAAGTCCATGAGACTCTCCAATTAACCACCAGAAAATTGAAAGTGGTGCAGGGGCTCAAGTGGTAGAGCACTAGCATTGAGGTGTAAAGATCAGGGACAGTACCCAGACCCAGAGTTCAAGCCCTGTGACTGACAAAAAAAAAAAAGGAGACTAAAGGTACGAGGACCCTGATTTGAAGCCAGCCTGGGCAGGAAGGACTGTGAAACTCTGATCTCCAATAAACTACCAAAGACCAAGAAGTGGAACTGTGGTTCTGTGGTATAGTGCTAGCTTTGAGCAAAAAAAAGCTCAGGGACAGCACCCAGGCCCTGAGTTCAAGCCCCAGGACACAAAAAAAGATTTATTGGAACTGGTGGCAACTGGAGGTATGGCTCAAATGGTGGAGCACTAGCTGTGAGCAAAACCCCAAGAAATAGTACAAGGTGAGGCCTTGAGTTCAAGCCCCAGTACAAAAATGATAATTAAAAATGCTCCAGATTCAGTTGACTGGTTCCTAGAATGTGGTGGGTGCACATTACTGATCTCATCTGAGACAAGGGGAAAGAAATTCTGTGAGCAAAATGTTCATACCTAGTACCAAGTCCCTTCTTTCCTGGAATTGCTTGCCTAGAGTTTGAGTTTCTAAGAGATGAACCTAAACTTGTCATCAGAAGTGTGATGCTTCATGAAGATGTACACTATTCCACGATGCACACAGAGGCAACAGGTGGAGGGTTGTTGTGAAGTAGAAAGACATAATATCTGGGGTGGGGGGGTGTCTTAGCATGGGGTTCAAGGAATGTTAGGGGACAGTCATCCAGGACCTTCCCATCTCCCAGAGAAGGCTTACCCTGCTAGATCAAGAACATGAATGGCCGGGATTATATTTGTTCCATCTCCAAAAACAGGCAGGGCAGGAATCTCACCTAGCCAGGCCATCTAAAAGAAAGAAAAGTTCCCTGAATGACGCACTCGGACACTGAGGACATCGCATGAGTTTTTACAGCCTCAGAAGAAAGAAAATCACAGATTAATACACCCAACAAACATACTGGTGGCTGCGTTAGAGAGGTGGCCAAAGAATAGCAGGATTTCATGGTCATCATAGGCAGAGAGCCGTTGAGAACAAAAGAGCAGGGGCTTCTTCGGCTTGTCTTCTTCAGATGTCATATTCTCAGTGCTGAAAAGTGAATGCACCGAAGTCCCAACACTGGGAGGAACACAGGAGGACTGCATGCAAGTCTGAGGCCCGGCAAGGTACGCAGTAGGATCCCGTCTCCAAAACCTGCTCAAAACAATCTGCGTTTGGCAAGGGGGATAAAGGGGGCAGGGCCCAGAAATGGAGGGACAAAGGGTGAACAAATGCAGCAATGGTACTCACTGGATACTATGTTGAAAATGAGTATACAACTTGTGGGCTGGGATGGGAGAGAAAAACCAGGAGAGTGAAGAAAGGGGTGACATTGTCTAAAAAGAAATGTACTCTTTACCTGACTTATGAAAGGTAACTCCTCTGTAGATTATCTTTATAACTATATAATATATATATATATATATATATTTTTTTTTTTTGTCAGTCATAGGGCTTGAACTCTGGGCCTGGGCACTGTCCCTCAGCTCTTCAGTTCAAGGCTAACCACAGTGCCACTTCCAGTTTTTCTGGTGGTTTATTGGAGATAAGAGTCTTATTGGGGCTGGGAAGGTGGCTCTGTGGTAGAGCACTTGCCTTGCATGCTCGAAGCCCTGGGTTCGATTCCTCAGCACCACATAAGAAAAAAGCCGGAAGTGGCGCTGTGGCTCAAGTGGTAGAGTGCTAGCCTTGAGCTGAAGAGCTGAGGGACAGTGCCCAGGCCCAGAGTTCAGGCCCCACGACCGGACCCAAAAAAAAAAAAAGAGTCTTATGAACTTTCCTGCCTTGGCTGGCTTTGAACCAGGATTCTCAGATCTCAGCCTCCTGAGTAGCTAAGGTTACAGGTGTGAGCCACCAGTACCTGGCTCAACAATAGTTTTTTTAATTTTTTTTTTGCTGGTCATGGGGCCTGAACCCTGGGCCTGGGTGCTGTCCCTCAGCTCTTCAGCTCAAGACTAGCGCTCTACCACTTGAGCCACAACACCTCTTCTGACTTTTTCTGCTTATGTGGTGCTGAGGAATCGAACCCAGGGTCTCAGGCATGCAAGGCAAGTGCTCTACCACTGAGCCACCTTCCCAGTACCAACAATAATTTTTTTTGGGGGGGGGTCTGGTCATGGGGCCTGAACTCTGGGCCTGGGTGCTGTCCCTCAGCTCTTCAGCCCAAGGCTAGCGTTCTACCACTTGAGCCACAGCGCCACTTTCGGCTTTTTTCTTTTTGCTTATGTGGTGGTGAGGAATGGAACCCAGGGCCTCATGCATGCAAGGCAAGCGCTCTACCATTGAGCCACCTTCCCAGCCCCCCAACAATAATTTTTTAAAAAGAACAAAAAATAAAAAGAGCAAAACAATCCAGTAATCTCCTGTCTACACGTTTCCCTTTTCCTCTCCTTCTCTGCACCCTCACCAGCAAACTTCCTTGCATTATTCCTGCTCTCCCTTTTCAGTTCCTCTCTATCTGTCCCACTTGAACTCCTGTCGGTCCCCCCAAATCCAGCCATCAGTTCTCAGAACTTACCTTACGTCATTACCTGTAGCATTTTTCACAGCTGCTCACATTTGTTCTTTTCTTCTCCTTTCCCCTTCCCTCCTTCCCTCCTTCCCTCCTTCCCTCCCTCCCTCCTTCCCTCCTCCCTCCTTCCCTCCCTCCCTCCCTCTCTCCCTCCCTCTTCCCTCCCTCCTTCCCTCCCTTCCTTCCTTCTTTCCTTCCTGTCTCTTTCTTTTTGCTGGTCCTGAGGCTTGAACTCTGGGCCTGGGCACTGCCCCTGAGCTCTTCTACTCAAGGCTAACACTCTATCACTTGGGCCACAAAGCCACTTCCAGCCTTTTCTGAGTAGTTTATTGGAGACAAGAGTCTCATGGACTTTCCTGCCAGGTCTTGCTTCAAACCACAATCCTCAGATCTCAGCCTCCTAAGTAGTTAGGATTACAGGCATGAGCCACCAGTGCCTGGCCACAGCCTTTCTTTCTAGAAACACTTAACTTGGCTTTTGTAAGAGCCTTTCATGTGTCTGTTCTTACTTCTTGGGCAACCCCGCTCAGCCTCCTTTCCTGGTTCTCTCCAGCCTCCTGGCCAGATGTGAAGAATGATGACTCTGTATTCTGACCTTATATTGTCTCCTATTTTTTGTGGGTTTTTGTTTTGTTTTGTGCCAGTTCTGGGACTTGAACTTAGGGCCAAAGCTAGTGCTCTACCACTTGAGCTACAGCTCCACTTTCAGCTTTTTCTTTTGGTACTTCATTGGAGACAAGAGTCTCACAGACTTTCCTGCCTGGGCTGGTTTTGAACCACAATCCTCAGATGTTAGCCTCCCTAGTAGCTAGGATTGCAAGTGTGAGCCATCAGCAATAGGCCCTCCCCATTCTGGTTAGCTATAACCTACCCTCAGACGCATCCCTGCCAGGATGCACCTTCTCAGATCTGACATACTTAGTATTCATTTCTTATCTCTAGCTCCTTCTCCACCCACTAGAGTGTCAGCTCTACCAGGGCAAGGACTATCCTCAGCATCTGCCACTGCTTCTGGAACATGGTAGGCACCCAGTCATCTTTTGTCTTATAAGAGGGGGTGGAGAGATCTGTTCCTAGGGTGTGAAAACAAGCTCTTGAGAAGGGAAAGAAAGGTGGTGGTTCTAGTCCATGTGCACACACACACACACACACACACAACACACACACACACACACACACACATATATATGTATATATGTATGTATATATATACATATATATATAGTGGATGTACTGAACTATATATAGTGTTATACTGAACTAACCACATCTAGAAGCAATTGGAAAGACTTTCAAATGGCAAATCCTTAGTGTGAAACAATTTATTTACTTATTCAAATTGTATTGTTTTGTGCTGGTCTTGAGGCTTGAACTCAGGGCTTGGGCACTGTTCCTGAGCTTTTGTGCTCAAGGCTAGTGCTCTACCACTTGAAGCCACAGCTTGACTTCTGTCTTTTTGCTGGTTAATTGGACTTTCTTGCCTGGCCTGGCTTTGAACCATGATCCTCAGATCTCAGCCTACTGAGTAGCTAGGATTCTAGACATAAGCTATGGGTTCCTAGTACGTATTTATTTATTTAGAGATAGGGTCTCATTTTGCTCCCCAGATTGGCCTTAAACATGCAATCTTCTTACCTAAGCTTCCTGAGGGCTGGGATTACAGGTGTATACCACTACACCTATCTTGAAAATTACTATGCATAATCATCAAAATATAATACCTTAAAAAAGTTGTGTAAGATGCCTCCTTCCACTCCATACTGAAGTCCTGAAGCAATCACATACGTTGCAAATTTCTTCATCTATTAGATAAAATACAGATAATAGCTAAATATAATATTACTAATCATACTGAACTTGACTGTTTCAGTAGGTAAAATGATCACTGTCGGAAGCCTCACCAACTCCTTCAGGCTTCTTGGGTATTGTTTATGATACAGATTGTACCTCTAAGGGGGTCCAACCACTCTCTATACTCTTTAGGGGTCCCTAGGGCTTTAACTGAACACAAAGAATTCATTTTGTCCCAGACCAGGACTCAAACTCAGTATCTGATGCTTTCATTCATTGGCTGATGATCTACTACTGAGCCTCACCTCAACCTCTGAAAACTTCTTTAAGGCAATGTGAAAGTTTATTAGAAGGTCCATTGCACTATCCATTGCACCATGGAGCCGACTGTGAAAGTATATTAGAAGAAAAATATGACAGAGATGGGCTGGGAGGTTGGCTCAGTGGTAGAGTGCTTGCCTTGTTTGCACGAGGCACCACATAAGCAGAAAAAAGCCAGAAGTGGTGCTGTGGCTCAAGTGGTAGGGTGCTATCCTTGAGCTGAATTGCTGACAGACAGCTCCCAGGCCTAGAGTTCAGCCCCCATGATGACAAAAAAAAAAAAGAAAAGAAAAGTATGACAGAGGAAGCAAGTATGTGGCCTAGACATGCCCATGTGCTCACATGGAAGCCAGCACTTCAGCCCATCTCCGCCATCTTGGTCAGCTTGGGGTAAATAGTAACACTGGAGTCCTTGAAAATGGTTTTCATCTGGCACCAGTTGCTCAAGCCTGTAATCTTAGCTACTCAGGAGGCTGAGAACTGAGATCAGGGTTCAAAGCCAGACTGGGCAGGAAAGTGTGTGAGACTTTTTTTTTTTTGCTGGTCCTGGGGCTTGAACTCAGGCCCTTAGCCTCTTTGTGCTCAAGGCTAATGCTGTACTACTTCAGCTACAATACCACTCAGGTCTTTTTTTCTGAGTAGTTTATTGGAGATAAGAGTCTCATGGACTTTCCTGCCCAGGCTGGCTTTCAACTGTGATCTTCACATCTCAGCCTCTTGAGTAGCTAGGATTACAGGCATGAGCCACTGGCACCCAGCCCTCCCACTTTTTTTTTTGAGACAGAATCTGACTACTTTGCCAGGCTAAACTCAAATTCACAATCCTCCTGCCTCCTGCCTCAGCTTGGGGAGTGCTGGGATTGCGGGCAGGAAGCACTACACCCAGCTCAATGTTGTTTTCTTTGGGAATGTTATACGTGCAATGCTTGTATTCCATTGCCAAAGACAATGTTTTTTCAGTGGGGGCAGAACAGGACCTTTCTGTTCCTTTTGTAATATCCTTGGAGGCCAGCAGGTGTCACCTTAGAACTACTAATTACACACCACTTAAGGCTGCTCTCCCACTAATGGGAGAAATGTAATGAAACCTTTGGAGATTTGGGGTTCTAAACAAGTTAGATGGAGAGGAAGACAGTGGAATGGAGACACCGTAGTAAGGCATTTACCGTATTTCTGGGCACACAGTTGTGCAAATCCTCAATAATTATACTCTTTATTATTAGCAAGGCATTCACTTACAACACTTTTTTATTTATGCATTTATGTGTGTATGTATGTGTGTATATATGTATGTATATATTTTTTGTTGGTAATGGGGGCCTGGGCACTGTCTCTGAGCTCTTTTTGCTCAAGGTTAGCACTCTACCACATTGAGCCACGGAGCTACTTCTGGTTTTCTGGTGGCAAATTGGAGATAAAAGTCTTATGCACGCCAGGTGCCAGTGGCTCATGCCTGTCATCCTAGCTACTCAGGAGGCTGAGATCTGAGGATCACGGTTCAAAGCCAGCCTGGGAAGGAAAGTCTGTAAAACTCTTATCTCCAATAAACCACTAGAAAACCGGAAGTGGCACTGTGGCTCAAGTAGTAGAGCACTCGCCTTGAGCTGAGGAATGCAGGGACAGCGCCCAAGCCCAGAGTTAAGCCCTGCGACTGTCAGGAAAAAAAAAAAAAAGTCTCATGAACTTTCCTGTCCTTGCTGGTTTTGAATCTCCATCTTCAGATCTCAGCCTCCTGAGTAGCTAGGATTACAGGTGTGAGCCACCAGCACCTGGCAACACATCACTTACTTATTTTGTACTTGTGTGTATGTGTGTATGTGTTATTCGCTCACTTTATTCTAAATGCAAATTCTGTATCAGTTACTTCAAAGTCTGACTGCCTCAGTGATAACTTGTCACAAGTTCTATTTATAATGGTAACAGAATTCTAGCAACTCTGATACCTGATATGGCTGGGTAGGGTGGTACATGTCTATAATCCCAGCCATTCAAGAGGTGGAGATAGGAGGATCACAGTCCAAGGCAAGCCCCAGTTGAAAAGTGTCCATCATTTATTTTGATATAAAATTTTATAGTGAGCATGTATGAAAGGGGTCAATTTTGCTGTCATAGAAGCCTAATATGCTATTACTCTATTATTCTTCACATGAGCTCAGCTACAGATATCTTAGGAACCAGTGCCTATTCTATGGAATGATGGAGTTGAAGTCAGGAAAACAAAACAAAACCCAGAGGCTTTGGTGTGTGGTGGATTTTGGTTTAAACCAAGGCTCTACCATATGGCCCCTTTCCTGCTCCACAGGGGGCAGCGATGTGCACAGACAGTCCATGCTGGGAGGACTGCATAGATAAGGCCCAGAAGCCCAACTTCCATGGGCCTGAGCAGATGAATCTCTGAAACCTTCTGTCTTCTGTCTGAGGTTGTAATGTACTGAGCTGTTTTAAGTAAACAATGAGAGGGGCTGGGAAGGTGGCTCAGTGGTAGAGTGCTTGCCTTGCATTCATGAGGCCCTGGGTTCGATTCCTCAGCACCACATAAGCAGAAAAAGCCAGAAGTGGCACTGTGGCTCAAGTGGTAGAGCGCTAGCCTTGAACTGAAGAACTCAGGGACAATGGCCAGACCCTGAGTTCAAGCCCCATGACTGACAAAAAAAAAAAAAAAAAAGAAAGAGAAAACAATGAGCTATTCTGGAAACAGGGGTGAATGTGGTCCCTCCTTTCCCCTGCAGCTCTGAGTTGTCTCTTCTGGATCATGCCACTCACAAGAGGCACAGATCCATCGAGGGCTGAGGGACTAGCTCAGCTGGGGACCTGATATGGTTGGCTAGACCAGAATCTGGGTCACAACCCTTCAGGAGCGCATCTTAGGTCAAATGTGAAAGAGAGACTGTGGATGTAAATACGGGGAACTCAGACAGATGTGGAAGGAGGTGCAGTAATGGCTGTAAAGCCAGGTGCAGTTCTACCCCTCAAACAGTCCTTACAAAAGGGGAAGAGTTACACTGCAGACTAGGGTTCAGTGGAAGTGGACCAGGATAAAGCAGCCCCCACTGGAGCTCTTCTGACTCGACACTTACGTTCTTTCCATATTTGAGAACCATTTTTTCAGCATTTATGTGATCCACAAAATTAGGATGATGCTTTCTTCTCCGATAATCCTCTTCGGTAAACGGAACCTCGGAATCATCCTGTGAGAGAGAAAAGGCCCAGACTTCACATGAGAGGTGGGAACTCTCAGGCAAAGACAAGTTCGTTTAAGCTCAGTCAAAACGGAAAACTCCAGCTTATCATCAGCAGCATCACTATGGTTGACAATAATTCAGAGTGTATTTCCACATAGTTAGTAGGGAGGATTTTGCATATTCCCAACATAGTGTTTGAGCTGATGGCTATACCAATTACCTGACCCAATCACTAGACAGCAAATACATGGCTTGAAATGGACTCCATAAATGGATACAAGTACATGTGTCAATTAAAATAAAAAAACTGTTTAATAGTGATTTAATGTTCTCCAAAGTGCTTTAGTTAATTTTTTTTTTCTTTTTTGAGACAGGGCTCTTAAGATGTAGTGCAGGCTGGCATACAAGTCCCCGGGCAGCCCAAACTAGCCCAAGCTGCTGAGCTGCCCAGCCTCCTGAGTGCTGGGATTACAGGCATGTACTACTGTACTCGATTCAATGTCCATTTTCAGGTTGTAGTGGGGTTTTTTGCTCTTTTCCACACTGCTGCCTCCACTCTCCAGTCAACCATGTTAATAAAGACAGAGCACTTGCCTAGCATGCAGGAGGCTCTTGGTTCCAGCCTCAGCACAATAAGTAAATAACAAATAAATAAATCCATGCGCAAGATGATGCTGAGACTTCAAAACTGCTTACTTTTTTTAAAAGCCCAGACATTTAAAAAATGTAAATAAAACCTTAATATTTAAGAAACAACAACAAAAAGAAGTTTTATAAATAAAACCTTAACATTAAAAAACAACCAAGCCAGGTGCTGGTGGCTCACACCTGTAATCCTAGCTGTAATCCTACTCAGGAAGTTGAGCTCTGAGGATCAGGGTTCAAAACCAGCTGGGCAGGAAAGTCCATGAGAAGTTAATTTCCAATTAACCACCAGAAAACTTGAAGTGGCACTGTGACTCAAAGTGGTAGAGCACTAACCTTGAGCACAAAAGCTCATGGACACCACCTAGGCCCTGAGTTTACGACCAACAAAAACAACGAAAAAGCTTTGTAAATAAAATCATTGTTGTTGTTAGTCATGGGGTTTGAACTCTGGGCCTAGGCACTGTCCCTCAGCTCTTCAGCTCAAAGCTAGCACTCTACCAATTGAGCCATAGCGCCACTTCCAGTTTTCTAGTGGTTTATTGGAGATAAGAGTTTCACAGGACTTTCCTGCCCAGGCTGGCTTTGAGGCGAAATCCTCATATATCAGCCTCCTGAGTAGCTAGGATTATAGGCGTGAGCCACCAACATCGGGCTAAAATCTTAACATTAAACAATAAGAACAAAAACCTTGGGACAACACCAAGGTCCCAAGTTCAACACTTAGGACTGCCATGAGAAAACAAACAAAACAGCCGGGCACCGGTGGCTCATGCCTGATTTAATACTAGCTACTCAGGAGGCTGAGATCTGAGAATCGCGGTTCAAAGCCAGCCTGGGCAGGAAAGTCCGTGAGACTCCTATCTCCAATAAACCACTAGAAAATTGGAAGTGGTGCTGTGGCTCAAGCAGTAGTGCGCTCGCCTTGAGCTGAAGAGCAGAGGGACAGTGCCCAAGCCCAGAGTTCAAGCCCCAAGACCGACCCCTCCCAAAAAAAGAAAAAAAAACAAAACAAAGCCAAAAACCCCCCACTGCTTATTAAAAAGTTAAGCTGATTTTGGTTTATCTTTTCTTTTTTATTTTCAGTGCTAAGCTGGAACCCAGGACCTCCTGTTAGGTAGGTGCTCTACCACCAAGTTGCATCCCAGCCCTCATGCTGGAGAGACATTTCTGACAGCCCACTGTGCTGTGTGTGCATCACATTTAGTCTCTCCACAGCTCACAGAGAAATGCATATGAAATAACAAACTTACCGTCTATTCAAGAATCAAAGAGGGAAATGGAGAGCCTTGCCTTAGACCGTCTCTAAACCCATTCTCACGTAGAGGTCCTTCAGAGAGCAGGACTTTAAAGCTAAAGTGATCTTTATGGACCCTGTCCATCAGAGCACTTTGGTCCAAGTTAAGTCACCATAGCACGTGAGCCCAGAGTTTTCTGGAAATGAATCCAAGGGGCAGCGGAAACACAGGGCAAGGACGTTGGTAAGGCACACAATTGCACTCAGGAGTGCAAGAGAAGGAAGCCCTGGATGACGGCCAAGCTGAGAGCTCTTGAGTTCCTGGAACCTCGTGGCAGCTCTGTCCAAGCTGGTAGGCAAGAGCCAAAGGACTGGGGTTTGCTGGCCATGCTGAGTGGAAGGTTTTAAGCTTCTCAAACGGGGCTGACACATGAACTGCTCCATAAAACCATCTCCCACAGTGCAGTGGAAGATGGATTGGAAGGAAGCAATAGCAGCCAATAGGATTTTATTAGTCAAGGGAAGGGAGTGCTGAGGCTTGGGCTGCATAGTTGCCATGGCTACAAAGAGAACCAGTTGGGATTATGGTCCATTTCAGATGATGGATCTACAGGATTTATTGAAGGATGGATGGATGGATGGAAAGCAGCAGGAGACCAACTACTCAGAGGGGGATGGTGCCCTTGCAAGAAAGACAGGGAACTGGCTTTTGAGGGGAAGATCAAGTTAATCCACTCCCTGCTAAGCAGACATAGTAGATACTTGTGGATACAGATTGTAAACCAGATGCGACTACAGAGTGTTCATTGTTCTGAGCTGGATAGGGAAGACACTATTCCCAAACTCTGATTTTGATGAACCATCACCTATCAGTCAGGCGCCTTCCTACCAGGAAGGAAACAGCTTCATTCAAAGTGAGTAATTTGAGGAGGGCTTAACAACAGGGCTATTTACAAAGCCTTGGGCAGGGTGTGGGGAAGCCACACAGCCTAGATCTGGGAACAGCATACTCCATTCCAAGGTCCAAGAGTGTCAAGGGATCAAGTGATCATCAGAGCTGCAGACCAAGCTAGGTGCCTGCCTTGAGCAGTGGCTTGGCCTGAAGATGGCCCAGTAGCATTGTTGCAGAAGAGAGGCCGGCATAGACACCGTGACCTCATTCATTTCTGTTCTTCTACCTTCGTATCAGGGATCCGCATTGGCAAGCACCAGTTGGGAGCAAAGGACTGGGTAGCTACAGGTCAGGGCAGGGTGGGGAATACAGGGGTGGATCTGCAAGGGCAGACAGAAAACCCAGAACACAGCCATTTTAGTAGCTTGGGTAGTCTTTGTCTTCTCAGCACGACCCAGGGAAACTCTTGGCTTTTTGTCATCACAATCTGTTGTAGGCAATTCCAAATTTCTACTGACCCAAGGCATGGAGTGTCCACCACCTTCAGGGGGTGCTAGAGTTACCTCAGTTGGAACACTGTTAAAGACTGGCATTGCACATCAGGTCTAACCACAGGGCTGCTGTGAGGCCACTTTTCACGGTAACAGAGTTGAAGACACAACTTTTATAAGGTCATGAGTTAGTGATTCTTTTCCCCCAACTTAGTGATGCCTGCTTTATGTAGAACTAGTTTCTTTAATGGCTACCATTTCTTGGATGATGACAAAAACACGGAGGTAGAGAATGGAAGACAGAAAGTGAAAAGGTTTTTCTAGGTTACCCAGAGCTCTTCAGTTCCTGGAACCTCGTGGCAGCTCTGTCTGTGGATTGTGCAAGAGAGTTTTTTTTTTTTTTTACATTTATAGTGATTCCTCTTTCTGATTAAGGGAGCTCCAGCTAGATTCTGTTGTTTGAAAACAAAGAACCTGTTCAGATCACCCTGCCTTCAAATGGATGCCAGCGGCCTCCCCTAGACTTGCTGGGGACAAGCATGTTTGTGTCTTATAGAGCTAATCTTCTCCATCTACTACCTCCCTAACTGTGTCCTCAAGTGTTGTACTACTTGAGCCATACCTTCAGCCCTCCTTCGATTATTTCAAAGCAAAATTCAAACAGGATCTTTTTTTTTTTTTGTCGGTTGTGGGGTATGAACTCTTTTTTTTTTTTTTTTTTTTTTTCAGGTAAGGGGTAGGTTTATTCAGTAGACCTGCTGGGACCAGGCAAGGTTGGCACTCCACGCGGCTGGGAAAGGCCTGGGAAAGAGTGAGAGCTGGGAAAGAGAGGAAAGAGAAAGAAAAGAGCTAGAAAAGAGCAGAGAGAGCTAGAAAAGAGCAGAGAGAGCGTCTGGGCCTGGGGTAGGCCTTATCTAGGGTATGGGCAGAGAAAGGTTTAGCCACATCAAATTCAGATGTGACCTCAGCGGATGCAGATGTGATCTCTTCCAGGTGTCCCAGTTGCCTAGGTAACGCAGGTACTGGGTGGAGACTTTGCTGCGAGGAGGGTGGAGTCTGCCCACCATCCAGGAGCGGACCTTATTTTCCAGCCTTTAATAATCATGAAATAGGGTGCGGATTCTCTCTGGTTACTTCCTGCTGACAAGGGGCGTTGACAATAGGGGTAAAAAGCTAGAATTTGGTCCCCTCCCAGAGAAAGCAGTGAGCAGCAGCTGTCCCTTGGTGGCGTGTGTCCTTAGATGAAGTCTGGAGAAGTCTCGTGAGCATTGAGTGTCTTCAGCTCTTCAGCTCAAGGCTAACGCTCTACCACTTAAGCCACAGCACCATTTCTGGCTTTTTCTGCTTATATGGTGCTGAGAAATCGAACCCAGGGCCTCATGCATGCAAAGCAAGCGCTCTACCACTGAGCCACCTTCCCAGACCCATCAAACAGAATCATTTTACCCATGGATATATCATTAATCTCATTACTGATGAATTAATCAGCTCTTCAACTATTTAACATTATTAGTTCTGACCTATGAAATCCATCCCTATGTATTCTGTAAACTGTAACAGTTAAAATTTCACTTTTCAGTTTATGTATAATCTATCTGGCATTGGCTTTTTGTGTGGAGAGAGAGAGAATTTGGGAGAGAGGTGACAGAAATGTTCTACCTATTTGTTTATGTACTTATTTTTTTGACAATGTTTTGCTATGGAGCTCAGGCTGTCCTTGAACTCAGTCTCCTGCTGCCTTAGCCTTTTGACTGCCAGGTTGCCTGAATTGCCACCCCAGGCAAAGTGACCCTGATTGCCGTGGTTGTTTCATAACTATGCATTTGTCAAATGCAGAGCTATATAGTTCATCATTTTACTGTATAGATTACAACTTAATAAATGTGATTTTTATAACTCATTCTTAGCCTTCTATCCTCCTATGGCGCTATACCAAAATGCTAGCCTGCTGCATATATAAATGCAATTTATGTCATGTCAATCATGTTATCAATGATATCTTACTGTTTGTAAATATCTGACTTTGAATTGGTGGATTTATTAGTGCTGAGACACCTCCTCCCCCGCCACACACACACTGAGAAAACAATACAACCCAGCCAGCAGTCAGTTTTGTGAGAATATAAAGAATAACCCAATGGGAAGACCAGGTGACTAAAACCCAAACCACCAGTTGTCTTCTGATCAGTAAATCAAATCACAGAAATATAAGAAATATGAGAAAGCTAGGAAATATAACACCTCCACAAACCAGCAATTATATAGACACACACACACACACACACACACACACACACACACACACACACACACAACACAATTAGAATGACTGCAAAGGGGAGAACACCTCACATGCCCAGCTCAAAGGAATGATGATCAGAATGTCCAACTCCATGAAAGAGAGCACTTATAAGCAATAGATGAAAACAAAGGGAATACAGATCGTTAACAGAAGTCAATGAGAATACAGATTAGAAAGCTAAATGAATGCCAAGCAAATGCAAATAAACAGAGAATACAGCTAAACAATTAAACAGGATAAGGGAAGATGAAGATAAACAAAAAAAATGAGGTAAAAAAAGTCAGTGCATACCTGTAACCCTAGCAACTCAGGAGTCTGAGATCTGGGGATTGAGAGTCAAAGCCATCCCGGGCAGGAAGTCCATGAGACTCTTATCTCCAATTAAGCACCAGAAAACTGGAAGTGGCACTATGGCTCAACTGGTAGAGGGCTTGCCTTGAGCTGAAGAGCTCCGGGACAGCTCCCAGGCCTAGTTCAGGCCTCAAGACAAAAAAAAAAAAAAAAAGTCAGTGCAAAATCTGAAAGAGGATCTCAGTAAAGACAGAAATCCTGGGAAAAAAATCAAATTGAACCCTAAAGATGAAAGAAAAAATCAAAAACTTTTCTGGCAGTAGATGAAATAGAAGACAGAAGCCTGTGGCTCACGCCTATAATCCTAGCTACTCAGGAGGCTGAGATCTGAGGATCGTGGTTCAAAGCCAGTCCAGGCAGGAAAGTAGTCCATGAGACTCTTATCTCCAATTAACCACCAGAAAACTGGAAGTGGTGCTGTGGCTCAAGTGGTAGAGTGCTTGCCTTGAGCTGAAGAGCTCAGGGACAGTGCCCATGACCGACAGAAAGGAAGAAAGGAAGAAAGAAGGAAAGAAGGAAGGAAGGAAGGAGAGAAAAAAAGAAAGGAAGGAAGGAAGAAAGGAAAAGAAAAGAAAAGAAATAGGAGACAGAAGCTGGGCAAGAAAGAAAGAAAGAGAGAGAGAGAAAGAAAAGAAGAAAACAAAGAAAGGAAAAGAAAAGAAATAGGAGACAGAAGCTGGGCACTGATAGCTTACACCTGTAATCCTCGATACTCAGGAGGCTGAGATATTAGGTTCACCACTGGAAGCCAGCCCGAGCAGAAAAGTCCCAGTGAGACTCTTACTTCCAATTAACCACTCAAAAACTGGAAGTGGAGCTGTGGCCCAATGTAGTAGAGTTATCCTTGAGCAAAAGAGCTCAGGGACAGTGCCCAGGCCCTGAGTTTAAGCCCCATTACTGACAAAAAAGCAATAGAAGACAGAATCTCATAGCTTGATTACAGAACACACATAGAAAAAGCAGAACAACATTTAGAAAAAAATATCAATGAAGCTGGGCAGCAGTGGCTCACAGTTAAAATCCTAGCTACTCAGTAGGCTGAGAGCTAAGGATCATAGTTTGAAGCATCCTAGGCAGGAAAAGTCTGTGAGACTCTTATCTCCAGTTAAGTACCAGAAGAGCTGGAAGTAAAGCAATGGCTCAAGGGGTAGTGCCTAAAGGGGGAAATAAATCTCAGGTACAATGCTTAGGCTCTGAGTTCAAGCTCTAGGACCAGCTGTATGTATATCTAGAACTATAGATCTAGCTGTAGATCTATAGATCTATATAAGTATAGATATTTATAAATAGATTTATCTATATATTTAGATAAGTATAGATATTTACCTAGCTATAGATCTATAGGATATAGGTATAGATATCCCAAACATACAAATGATGGGCACATAAGAAGTGGAGGAGATGATAGCTAAGGGTATAGGAATTATATTGAACAGAGTAATAGCAGAAAGCTTCCCAGATCTTGAGAAAGAAAACCCCATCCGTGTACAAAAGGCTTTTTTCTTTTGATGGTCGTGGGGCCTGAACTCTGGGCCTGGGAACTGTCCCTCCGCTCTTCAGCTGAAGGATAGTCTCTACCACTAGAACCATAGCACCACTTCTGGCTTTTTTTTTTTTTTTTGCTTATGTGGTGCTGATGAATCAAATGCAGGGCCTCATGCATGAGAGGCAACCACTCTACCACTGAGCCACCTTCCCAGCCTGTGTACCAAAGGCTTTTAGAACACCCAGTAGTAGGGACTGGGAAGGTGGCTCAGTGGTAAAGTGCTTTCCTCACATGCATGAGGCCCTGGGTTCAATTCCTCAGCACCATAAGCAGAAAAAGCTTGAAGTGACACTGTGGTGGCTCAAGTGGTAGAGTGCTAGCCTTGAGCTGAAGAGCTGAGGGACAGCACCCAGGTCCAGAATTCAGGCCCCACGACTGACAAAAAAAAAGAACACCAAGTAGACCTAAAAAAGCCTCCTCACCACATATTAAAGGCAAAACAACAAGTATGGAGAACAAGAAAAGAATACTGAAAGCTACAAGAGAGAAAGGCATGCCACTTGTAATAGGAAACTCATCAGAATAACAGCAGATTTCCAAACAGAAACCTTAAAAGCAAGAGAGCTTGGAATGATGTATTTCAGTGAAAGTTATTAACTGCCAACACAGAACATTCAAAGGAAAAATGAAAATTCCATGACAAAAATTAAAGCAATTAATCACTACTAAGTTAACACTACAGAAGATACTTAAAGTCATTCTGAACTCAGAAGATCAATGTAAACATGAACAAGAAGAGAGAACAAGTCCCAGCAGACAAATCCCAGAAGATGAGTCAATAAGCATAGGAAGAATAGGAAAGAATTTAACACCAAAATTGGAATAAAAATGGCAGAAACTACTTACATATCTTTAATTTTAATATCCAATAATAAGGGATTCAATTCTCTAATCAAAGGCATAGAATGGAAGCTGGACGGCAGTGGTTCATGCCTATAATCCTTGCTACTCAGGAGACTGAGCTCTGAAGATCAAGGCTCAAAACTAGCCTGGAGGTGGAAAGATAAGTGAGAGTTTTCTCCAATTAACCAGCAAAGAGCCATCAATAGAGGTGTGGCTTAAATGGTAGAGTGCCAGCTGTGAGCAAAAAAGCCACTCAAGAATGTAAGGTACTGTGGTACTGCATTCAATCCCCAGCACAACAAAACAGAAAAAAAAATAGAATGGAAAATTGAACCAAAAAGCAAGACCTGACCATCTGTTGTCTAGAAGAAATACATCTATCAGACAAAAACAACACTGGCTTAGGGTGAAAGGTTGGAAAAAAGATCTTCCAAATAAATGGACCCAAAGGCAGGCAGGAGTAACTTACTCACATCTGATGAAGTATATTTTAAATCAAAACTAGTCAGAAGAGACAAAGAAGGTCACTTAATAAATGGAGCTCTCCCTCAAGAGGGCATAGCAGGGCTGGGAAGGTGGCTCAGTGATAGAGTCCTTGCCTAGCATGCATGAGGCCCTGAGTTCAATTTCTCAGCTCCACATAAACAGAAAAAGTCAGAAGTGGTGCTGTGGCTCAAGTGGTAGAGCACTAGCCTTGTGCTGAAGAGCTCAGGGACAGCTGCCAGGCCCAGAGTTCAAGCCCCATGACTGACAAAAAAAAAAAAAAAGAGGACATAGAAATTGCTAGCATTTATGTGCTGGATGTCAGTTCAACACTTGCCTAGCAAGCGTGAGGCTGTGAATTCAAACCCCCTAAAGACAGAGAGAGACTCACAAGGGGACTCACAGGCCTGCTGCCATTGTAATGCGGCACATTTCTTTATAGTAAACTTCATGCTCACACTATGAAGTACAGTACAGTAAGTACATAAAACAGCAGCCGCGACAGCGTCATACGCACATCCTACCCACTCTTAATTGTGTGAGCTTCACTTTCATCTCCTGGCATGCAGGGAGCTGGGACAAACGCCATTACAAGATGGCGCCCAACTCCTTTCAGCTTAGAGGTAAACAACTCCATATTAGGCAAGTGCTTGGCGGGGCTGCGAGTCCCCAGCTGTGCGCATGCGCCATCATTATGAATCCTGAGCCAATCCCGTGACACCTGGTGACGGCAAAAGGCGGACAGCCAATCCTGAAGCGACCCGTGTTCCAAACCCTATATAAGCGGCTGTATTTCCTTGCTCGCTCTCTTGCGCTCAAGCTCTCCCTTCAACTAAAAGGCTCTCCAATAAAGTGTGATCTGAGAAGACTCCTGGTGTGGTGGTCGTTCTTCCTCGCTGGCCGAGAAGGCGTTCGCCGCACTGGCAGCTCAGTGGCTTGTATCAACCAGAGACCCCCAGTGCGCTAGGATTTGGGGCAGCTCTCGTATCTTGAGGCCACAGCAGGTTTTCACCTGGGACCACCAGCTCGTGGACCAAAACATAGTTAAGAGGCTCGTGACTATTTTACCAGGCAGCATTTCTAAGTTCTTAGTAAGGGCTAGGTGCCTGTGGCTCATGCCTGTAATTGTAGCTACTCAGGAGGCTGAGATCTGAGGATCATGGTTCAAAGCCAGCCTGGGCAGGAAAGTCCATGAGACTCTTATCTTCAATTAACCACCAGAAAACTGGAAGTGGTACTGAGAGGCACAATGTGGTAGAGCCCTAGCCATGAGCTCATGGACAGCTTCCAGGCACTGAGTTCAAGGCCCAAGATCAACACCCCCTCCACCCCCCCCCCCCAAAAAAAAAGTTCTTAGTGGTGTAGTTCACAGTGGCCTTTCTTAGAAGTGTGTGTGCTGAGAGTCAGGGAGCTATGTAGAGTGCCTGGAACAGGCTGCAGCTCAGGGGTGAGGCCCAGACCACATGCGTAGAGGAGCCTCCGCTGTCTACTTACCGGGTCCAGAGGTTTGGATCGGGCCCACGTCATCACCGTGGAAAGTAAAATAAACACCTTCCGCTTTTCAAAATGGGCGACTTCCTCATTCAGGGCTGGAGGACCAAAATGCAGAGCAGTTATTGGAACCGTGCCGAAATTGGTTTTGAAATTTTGTGTATGGCCTGGTTAGGAAGATCTGAACTTCCTTCCAGGAACATGAGAGCATCTGGATGAGGTTCAGTGCTCTATCATCTGAGCCACACTGACAGCACTTTTGGCTTTGTTTTTGTGAAACAGGGTCTCATATCTTTGTACCCAGGGCTTGGACCATGCTTAGGATTCTAATACATTCAAAAATAATTTAGTAATTTTTTCAAAAGAATAGTTTAATCCTGAAAATAATATATATTAATTGTAGAAAAGAAAGAAAATCTAAGAATTTTGCATCCTGTACAATGATAAAGTGTGCAGAAAAAGAGCCTGAGTGGGCAGTCAGGCCAAAGGCCCCTTCCCATAGAGGTTCTACATTCCCCAGCTGGGCTCCGAGCATCTGTGTGCATGTAAGTTCCTGGCCCACTGTTCCCAGGAAGACTTGTGTATGAACAGTGGACTGGTTGGATCCCAGAAGTGTGAGCCAGAATGGACACCAGGGGGGCTAAAAGACACGTGGAGTGCTCATGCTCACACTAAGAAGTATAGTGTAGTAAGTACATAAAACGGCACAGTGATAGCATCATGCTCTCTTGTGGAGCCTCCGATTGGGGCTGGGAACTGATAGGCCATCAGACTCTCCCATGATGGCCAGTCCTGTGGCTCTGTCCTAAAGACACCTTATTAACCCCAGCACCATGCACCCTGGGTGGTCCCCTCCCACGGGACACCCCCTCTTTTTCGTCAATAAATCTTTGCCATTTACTTCTTCCTTTGTGTCTGTGGATGTTGACATTTCCCATGATTGCTATCCTCCCCCGCCCCATCTCCCCACTCAACTGATTAAAGGGTCTCTGACTATACTTCCTTGGACGTGAACACCTTGGTATCTCAAAAGCATACAATCCAGTTAAAACCTTTCCTCCAAATACAGAACTCAAATGTTCTTAATTATGTAAAGCTCTTTATTAGAAGAAGCAAGAAAGCAGTTGAGACACTGTCTGTCTTCCTGTGTTGGGAATCAAACTCAGGGCTCACACAAGTTAGACAAGCCTCTGTGACCAAGCCACATCTTCAGTTCCACAGAAGCACTTTGAGTGTTAAGAGTAGTTTATAAGTCCCTTTGGGGAAGCAAGGCTGAGGTAGAAAGAAAATTCAGGGAATTCTTTCTCCTATTGTAAACCCTATTATGCTTTTTAATTTTCAAAACATGTTGAGGTTGTAGTTCAGAAAAAAATGATTAAAAATTTAAGAGAAAATGGTAGGCATACACTAAGAGATAAATCAATTTTTAAACCTGGCACAAAATGAGGGCTGGATAAACACTAGCTCTGATGATTACTTTATGTGCTACCAATAAATGTGAGCTGTAAATATTTGCTAAGGGATAACATGCAGAAAGTAGGCTTCCAATAACTTCTCTTCCAAATGATGACAGTATTTTTACAGTTTTAAACATCTGTGTTCATCAAAGCTGTGGTGCCTATGGATATCTGATCATATAAAGTAATATTTATTGAAATAAACTTCAGGAAATGGAAACGAGGTTTTTTTTGTTGCTGGTTTTTTTGGCTTGTTTGTTTTTGTTTTTGTTTTTTCAGAAAAGAGTTTATGAGGTGGGGGAGAGCAAACTGCCAGCCTGCACAAGATGGAGGCATGCAGAGACAGAGGGAAAGGAGAGGAAAAAAGGGAAAAAGAGTGTTTTTGTTTTCTTTTCTTTTCATCTCATTCGTCCATTTATCTGTCTTTGGGAGGGTTAAGGGAGCTCAGAAATGGAGGGACAAGGGGTAAACAGATTCAGCAGTGGTACACTAGACACTGTTGAAAATGAACTCATGGGTGGGGACAGGAGAGGAAAACTGGAGACAGCAAAGGAAGGGGTGACAGTGTCCCAAAAGAGATGTACTCGTTATGCCTTACATAACTGTAACCCCTTTGTATACTACCTCTATAGGAACAAGTTAAAAAAGAAAAAAATCTGTGTTCATGCTTGTGATTTGTGTTTCACTGAACGAGAGCTAGGACAGTGTTATACAGAAGTGTTCTACTTTTCCAAGGGCCACTCCTCCAATACATAGGTAGTATTCTTCTGTTGCCATTTCATGAATAAGTTCCAGTCAGTCCCAAGGCTGCATTCCACTTCTCTGAATTTAAGCCAAAACATAGCTTTGCTGTTGATCGAATTCAAGGGTTGGCAAAGTACTGTGTGTTTTTCTATAGATAAAGTTTTATTGGAATGAAGGGTACTAGGAGGGTGGTTGACTCACAAAGTCAGATGTATTATTGAGTCCTTAACAACAGCAACACAAAGGTTGTGACCCCTGAACTTGTCTGCCTAAAACAAAACTATTGAAGGCATTGAAATGAAGATCTTTGCGGATCTGCTAGTGTGCTCTCTTTTGTTCAGGCTGATGGAGGAGATGGATCACAAAAGCAGCAAATTTCTAGACACCAACTTATTCTCTTAGAGATTACTGTCCTGTTCAAAGCGTTTGCAAAATATAAGCATTCTCAGCTTGCCTTCCCAGATCTTTGTCGTCAGACAACATTTGCTGCATTGGATCCCTGTTCTCCTGAAGGCAAATCTTACTCCTGTGGGCTTTTCTTTTCTTAAAAAAAATCCAAATAGCTTTATTAGAGCTGTTCAAACTTCAACTATTATTACTAGTACAATTCAAACTCCTGTGTGCTTTTCTTATGAGCCTGAGGCCTCTCTCTGTTGTCCATGACAGCTTCTGTGTGCACCTTGGGTCTCTTGACCATCAGGGGGTGAGCTGTTGGGCTCTCTGCATTTCTCCTTATACCACCGTACTTTTTTCAACACCCACCTCTGTAAGGAATGACCATGGAGGGCTGGAAAGGTGGCTCAGTGGTAGAGCGCTTGCCTTGCATGCCTGAGGCCCTGGGTTCGATTCCTCAGCACCACATAAGCAAAAAGAAAAAAGCCGGAAGTGGCACTGTGGCTCAAGTGGTAGAGTGCTAGTCTTGAGCTGAAGAGCTGAGGGACAGTGCCCAGGCCCAGAGTTCAGGCCCCACGACCAGACCCAAAAAAAAAAAAAAAAAAGGAATGACCATGGAATGGGCCAAGATGGAATTCTGAAAGGTAATATGCCCTTTGTTTTATTTTGTTTTTGTTAGTTGTGGGGTTTGAACTCTGGGCTTGGGTGCTGTTTCTGCGCTCTTCAGCTCAAGGCTAGCGCTTTACCACTTGAGCCACAGTGCCACTTCTGGTTTTCCAGTGGTTTATTGGAGATAAGAGTTTCATGGATTTTCCTGCCCAGGCTGGCTTTGAATCATGATCCTCAGATCTCAGCCTCCTGAGAGGCTGTAACTAGAATTACAGGCATGAGCCACCAGCGCCCGGCTCCCCTTTGTTTTGATGACTGAAAATATTCCATTCATCTGAAGTACCTACCAAATACACCTCACATATAAACTTTACTCCTAGCACTCAAGAGGCCAAGGCAAGAGGCTCATGAGTTTGAGGTCCAACTAGGCTACACAGTGAGATTCTGTCTTCAAGCAATACCATCAACAATAATGACAGAAGAAACCCGGAAGTTGAGCAGTGGTGGCTCAAGCCTGTAATCCTAGCTAATCCAGAGAGTAAGATCTGAGGATCACAGTTCAAAGCAACTCTGGGCAGAAAAGTATATACGTCTCTATTTCCAATTAACCAGCAAAACTGCCGGATATGACTCAAGTGGTAGAGCACCAGAGGTGGGCACCGAATCTCGAGAGCTTGAGGCCTTGAGTTAAGTCCCTAGTACTGGTGCCAACACAAACAAACAGAAATAAACCAGAAGTTTTTCCTCAGGCATATTCGTTAGTATGGATGTCATACCTTGTATATTTCTTGGATCAGTTTTTCTATGACTCTTAGGTAAAGTAGCTGTACAAAAATAGCATCCCTTACCATTATCAGATGTTGCTAGAGGATAGAGCTAGGGTTTAGTAGTCCAACCTTGGCTAGCCTGATGGAAGCCTTAGGTTCTCTCCTTACACACACACACACACACACACACACACACACACACACACACACACACACACAGATGGGAGTGTGCATCACTGACCAGAGACTGCCCATAAGGCTTCTTCTATTTGCTGTGAGTACTCTGTGATATTATAAATGGTAACATCGCACTCCATCAGCCGGGTGAGGAGGTCATCCCGAGATATGGTCTGAAAAGAGAATTGGCAGTCATTTGCATCAAGACATGGCCGTCCTAATTTGTAGACAAAGCAGCAGCCTCCACACTTCATGTGCTCCATGGGGGAGTCTCACAAGCACAGTCTGCATGAGCATTGCTACTTCAGATCACTAGCTGGCTCTCATCGGCACGCCGTTTTGAGGTAGAAACAAAGAAGTTTGTGAAAAGAACCTGAAACAGAAGATTATAAACTTGCAAAAATGATCTCAGGTACTATTTCTACCTGTTGTTTTTGTTTTTTGTTTTTTTTTCATTTTTAGGTCCGGTCATGGGGCCTGAACTCTGGGCTTGGGCGCTGACCCTCAGCTCTTCAGCTCAAGGCTAGCACTCTACCACTTGAGCCACAGCGCCACTTCCAGCTTTTTTCTTTTTGCTTATGTGGTGCTGAGGAATCAAACCCAGGGCCTCAGGCATGCAAGGCAAGCGCTCTACCACTGAGCCAACTTCCCAGCCCCTATTTCTACCTGTTGTAAAACTCTACTTCAGAAGGGAAGACTTAGAACGCACTAGAAGAAAATATAAGGTGTTTAAAATGCACTTCAAAGGGGCTGGGAAGGTAGTTCAGTGGTAGAGTGCTTGCCTTACATGCATGAGGCCCTGGTTCAATTCCTCAGCCCCGTATAAGCAGAAACAAAACAGGAAGGGGTACTGTAGCTCAAGTGTTAGGGCGCTAGCCTTGAGCCAAAGAGCTGAGGGACAGTACCCAGGCCCAGAGTTCAGGCCCCAAGACCAACAAAAAAAAATCATCTTCAACTCTGGGAAAGGTTATTTGAACAATTTTATAGCACGAATCCCTAAAAAGTACTATAAAGCCATTCATCTGCACAGTCTGGAGGTCCCTAAGATGGAGGAATCTGCTCTCTCTAGGGACGTTAGGAATCTTATTATACTTGACAGTGGAATTTTTTAATTATATCATCTTATAATAGGTATGCACTGGTTTATGTATGTATATTATTGTAAAGATACTATACAGAGGGGTTATAGTTACATGAGCAAGGTAATGGGTCCATTTCCTATTGAGCAGTTACTCCCTCCTTTGTTTTTCCCCTACTATCCCTTTCCTCCTCACCTCCCCAAATCCTTCCTCCCTACCAAAGTTGTAAAGTTCTTTTTCAACATAGTGTTTAGATTTTTTTAAACTTTTATTTTTGTTTTCCTCCTTTGTACTGGGAATTGAACCCAGGATATTGTATTTGCTAGGTAAGCCCTTTACCACTGAACCACATCTCAGCTCGAGGGAATATTTTTACTATACAGAAACTTTTTTAGGTGCCTATCCTGGGGCTTGAACTCAGGCCCTGGCCCTGTCCTTGAGGGTCCCTAGGGTTATAGGCATGAGCCACCAGTGCCCACCAAGATATGGAAACTTCTGGGATGAGAATGTAGCTTAGTGGTAGAGTGCTTGCCTAGCATGCATAAATCCTGGGTTAGATTCCCCATTACCACATAAACAGAAAAAGCCAGAAATGGTGCTGTGGCTTAAGTGGTAGAGTGCTAGACTTGAACAAAAGAAGCTCAGGGACAGTGCCTAGGCCCTGAGTTCAAGTCCAGTGACAGGTAAAAAAAAGATATAAAAATATACAGTTCTGCTGGGCACCAGTGACTCATGCCTATAATCTCAGCTACTCAGGAGGCTGAGATCTGAGGATCTTTCCTGTCAGCCAGGGCAGGAAAGGCTGTGAAACTCTTATTTCCAATAAACCATCAGAAAATCGGAAGTGGTGCTGTGTCTCAAGTGGTAGAGCGCTCACCTTGAGCTGAAGAGCTGAGGGACAGTGCTCAGACCCAGAGTTCAAGTCCTATGACTGAATATATACATATATACATATATATATATATATATATGTATATATATATATATATATATTTCTCACACTGGACAAAAGTAACTTGTTTTTATAATTTTTTTTTTTTGGGTCCGGTCGTGGGGCCTGAACTCTGGGCCTGGGCGCTGTCCCTCAGCTCTTCAGCTCAAGGCTAGCGCTCTACCACTTGAGCCATAGCGCCACTTCCGGCTTTTTTCTTTTTGCTTATGTGGTGCTGGGGAATCGAACCCAGGGCCTCATGCATGCAAGGCAAGTGCTCTACCACTGAGCCACCTTCCCCAGCCCTGGACAAAAGTAACTTGTGATGGTTGGATGTGGCATATGGCATGGATACCAGCCGATTTCTCCATAGGAGGTCCCATGGACCAAACTAGAATTGGCATATGTCCTGAGTATCAGGAATTCCCCAGAGCTCCCTCACCAGTTGCCTTAAAAATAGAAACTTTTTCCAGGCAGTGCTTTTCTCTGTGTGCTGTGTCTAAATTTCCATCTATAAATAAATATATATACATATATATATAATTTTGTTATTATTAAGGTGTTGTACAGAGGAGTAACTATTTTATAAGTCAGGTAGTGAGTACAATTCTTTTTTGGACAATTTTACCTCTTTCTTTGCTTTCTCCCAGTTTCCCCCTCCCATGCCTGCCCACAATTTACGTAGTTCACTTTCCATATAGTGTCTGCTGAATACCATGAATACATTTGTTTATCCTTCTCTCCATCTAAAAGGACAAAAAGAAATCCCAAAGCAAAAACAAACACCACTACTACCACCAACAAAACCCATGTTTCCATTTTTTGAAATTTACTTCCATAAATAGCATTTTAATTGTTTTTGTTTTTTTTTTTGTCGGTCATGAGGCTTGAACTCAGGGCCTGAACACTGTCCCTCAGCTCTTCAGCTCCAGGCTAGTGCTCTACCACTTCAGCTACAGCACCTCTTCCGTTTTTCTGGTGGTTTATTGGAGATAAGTGTTTCACAGACTTTCCTGCCCGGGCTGGCTTTGAACTGCGATCCTCAGATCTCAGCCTCCTGAGTAGCTAGGATTACAGGTGTGAGCCACCAGCGCCTGGCTAGCATTTTAATTGTTAAGAAGAGTTACAACTAAGACTGTTCTCCTTTAGTCTGTATGTGGATGATCAGAGTCCTGTACAGGTTTTCATGTCCAGTTATATTTCAGATTTACCATCCACATTTGAGAGAAAACATGCACAGTTTGTCTCTCTGAGCTTGGCTTACCTGACTTAATATGATTTGTTCTAGGTCCATACATTTCCTTGCAAATGACATAATCTTATTCTTTTTAATAGATGAGTAAAATTCCATTGTGTGTATGTACCACATTTTTTGATCCATTCATCTGTTGTAGGGCATCCGTGCTGTTTCTGTAACTTGGCTATTGTGAACAGTGCAGCAACGAACATGGGTGTGCAGGTGTCTTTACCATATACTAACTTATGATGTTCTAAGTAGATGCCCAGGAGTGGTATGGCTGCATGGTAGGGAAGCTCTATGTTTACTGTTTTTGAGGAATCTCCCAACTGCCTTTCAGAGTGGTTGTACTAGTTATTATTCCCACCAGCAGTGCAATAGGGTTCCTTTCCCCCACATCCCTGCCAGCATTTTTGTTGTTTGAATTCTCTATGTTGGCCAATCTGACTGGGCTGAGTATATTTCTCATTTTACAAGAGCACTGGTTATACAGAAGTACAAGCTCAAGCTTATCTTAACGACTTCCTTTTATATATTTGTGCTGGTGGTGGAGCCTGAACTCTGGGCCCCGCTGCTGTTCCCTTAGCTTTTCCCCTCAAGGCTGGCACCTTACCACTTGAGCCACAGCTCCATGCATATATATCTTTTGGGTGGTTAATTGAAGTTGGGAGTCTCACAGACTTTCCAGCTTGGACTGACTTGAGATCTTGATCCTCAGATCTCAGCCTCCTGAGCAGCCACAACTATAGGAGTGAGCCACCGGTACCTGGCTAGTAAGTGTACACATTCATGGAGTGATGAGTTACATGCTGAAGGTTGCGCAAAGATGAAGGAAGACTGCTCCAGGGGCAGCATGAATAGAACTGCACTGTAGGTTGCTCAGATTAGCAGACATGTGGAGGGAGGAGTTGCCTGGAAGAAGACTGCCCCCCTCTCCCACACAACGCACACACACTTCAAAGAGTATTTAAGTGTCTCAGGGTAAGGGTTATGTAGAATCTATCACGTGGTGGTAGGACTGTTGTTTAATAAAGCAGACACATGGTGTGTTACTCCCAAATGACTCCTGATCCAGAAGACAAAGGCCCTCACCAGGGTCCAGAGTCATCTGTATCACACAGAGTGAGATAGTCACAAAGCACACTAGAGAGAAGAATTTTATAAACCCAAATGTCCAGTCTACAGCTATGTTTTCCAAGAATATCTTGTTTAAAATCTTTGTTTTGGCCAACAAATTAAAGTGGATTCTACATGGTTTATGGTCCTATGCCCTGCCATGCTCCTGAGTACAGGGAAGAGGGCAGAACAGAGTGGTGAGGCACTGGAAAGACATTGGAGAGAGGGGCGTTTATCCTGCGTCTGTGCTGACAAGAGCCACGTCATGGCCTTACCGAGTACGTCTCCACAGCGAAGTCTGGCCGGGGGCTTTCAGGCTTGGACAGGGTGCCCACAATCTGGAAGGTGCCCTCCCTCTGTCTGAATAAAAAGGCCTCCCGGGCCGCTGACTTGGTGTCATCTTCCTCTTCCTCCTCCTCTCCAATTTCTTCAAGCGAAGCCCCAACAACACAATTGGATAGATACTGCAAGAAAACAGAAAGTTCACCCGGACTAATCATGAATTAGAGCAAGAGTTGCTAAGAGCTTCTGCACAGTGAGAGAGACAAGGCTTAAAATGAGCTATTATTCCAAAAGCTAAGGCTGGGGTGGGGGTGGGGGGCATGCTGTCTTCCATCTCATTTAGATTGATTTAATTCCCACAGTGGTGAAATGTTGGGGGTCCCATCATGCTTTCCATTTTACAGACAGAACTTGGGCTCAGGGTGTCTCAACAACTTGACTGGTGAATGACACTTTTGTGCACCAACCAGAGATAGAGCTGGGCTCCCGCAAAGATGACTATATTGTAATGCAAGCCATGAAATAGTCTAAATTTTTCTTTTCTTTCCTCCCTCCTTCCCTCCCTCCCTCTCTTTTTTCCTTTCTTCCTTCCTTCCTTCCTTTCTTCCTTTCTTTCTTTTTTGGTTGGTTGTGGGGCTTGAACTCTGGGCCTGGGTGCTTCCCTGTGCACTTCAGCTCAAGGCTAGCGCTCTACCACTTGAGCCACAGCTCCATTTCCGGTTTTCTGGTGGCTTATTGGAGATGAATCTCACAGACTTTCCCACCAGGAAAAGCTTTGAACTGTGACCCTCAGATCTCAGCCTCCTGAGAAGCTAGGATTACAGGTAAGAGCCACTAGCACCTGGTCTACATTTTTCTAATATCCCATTATTATTTTTGTGCCAATACAGGGGTTTGAATTCATAGCCTTATGCTCTTGCTTAGTTATTTTGCTCAAAGCTAGCACTTTACCACTTAGGCCATACCTCTGCTTCCAGCCTTTTCTGGTTAATTGGAGATAGGAGTCTCCCTTATTTGTCTATGTGATGGCTTTGATCCTTGATCTTCAGATCTTAGCTTCCTGAGTAGCTAGGATGACAGGTGGGAGCCACTGGTACCTGGCTAATATCCACATTATTATTATTATTATTATTATTGTAAAAAGTAAAATGAAAAAGATGAGATTAATTTTAATATTAGTTTATTTTTTCTTCAGTGGTGGGAATCAAATCCAGGGCCTTGAGTATGTTAGGTAAGAGCTCCGCCACTGAATGGTATCCCGACCTCTAAATCTCCTTTTTAATCTAGCATATCCAAAGTGATACCAAGTCAATGTATTAGCAGCATAAAAACTATTTTTTATGGAGCTTAGAATCAAACAAGGTCTTATATATGTTAGGCAAGTGCTCTACCACTGAGCCCCACCCAAAAAAGCCTATAAAAATTCTTACTAGCTCTTTAGCATCCTTTTTTGCAATGCAAAGTCTTTGAGATTTAGTGTGCATTTAAACTGAACCACACTTCTCCATTTGGACTTGCCACACTTAAATGCTTGTGGCCACATGGGCTAATGACTACTACATTGACTAACAGAATAGAATTGGTATGACTTGCATATGAAATGATCCACCAAATGATCTGCCCCTTCATGTATTTGAAGGGATGATTTTCATCTGGCCATGCTATTTTGGGAGGCTCTAGAAACTTTTGGATATAGATCTACCTGGAGGAAGTAGCTCACTGAAGTCCAGTATCTTGTCTCTAGTCCTTTTCTGTCTCTGATTCTCCATCTCTGCCCCTGTCTCTGTCTCTCTGCTTCCTGTCCACCATGAAGTGGATGGCCTCTCAACATGTTCCTAAGACCATGATGCTCTGCCTCACCATGGGCCTCAAGACTATCTCCTGCACAGAGCCCAAGGACTATGCACTGAGACCTCTGAATCCATGAGGCAAAATAAATCTTTCCTGCCTTATGTTGTTTATGTCATTTAGTCACAGCGACTAACACAAGAACAAAGTCAGCCACATTTCTTTTTTATTTTGCAGAAGCTATGTTTGGCAGTGACTTGTCCTGTGTTTAAGAATTTCATTCTGGGCCGGCACTGGTGGCTCACGTCTGTAATCCTAGCTACTCAGGAGGCTGAGATCTGAGGATCGCAGTTCAAAGCCAGCCCGGGCAGGAGAGACCGTGAGACTCCTATCTCCAATAAACTACCAGAAAACCGGAAGTGGCGCTGTAGCTCAAGTGGTAGAGCGCTCGCCTTGAGCTGAAGAGCTGAGGGACAGCACCCAGGCCCAGAGTTCAAGCCCCACGGCCGACAAAAAAAAAAAAAAAAAAAGAATTTCATTCTGGGCTGGGAAGGTGGCTCAGTGGTAGAGTGCTTGCCTTGCATGCCTGAGGCCCTGGGTTTGATTCCTCAGCACCACATAAGCAAAAAGAAAAAAAAGCCAGAAGTGGTGCTGTGGCTCAAGTGGTGGAGCGCTAGCCTTGAGCTGAAGAGATGAGGGACAATGCCCAGGCCCAGAGTTCAGGCCCCATGAATTTCATTCTTTGGGCGGGGTGGGGGATGTGGTGGGGACGGTTAGCAGTGATGATAAGGGAAACAAAGGAGGAGGCAACAATGCTTGATAAGAAATGTACTCATTACCTTGCTCATGTAATTGTAACCCCTCTGTACGATATTTTCACAATAAAAAACTTATTAATAATAAATTAAAAAAGAATTTCATTCTTGCTGGGTGCCTGTTGCTCATGCCTCTAATCTTAGCTACTGAAGAGGCTGAGATCTGAGGATCGGGGTTTGAAGCCAACTTGGGCAGAAAAGTCCCCATGAGATTCCAATTAATTAATCTCCAATTAACCACTCAAAAATTGGAAGTGGAGCTGTGGCTCAAAGTGGTAGAACATTAGCCTTTAACAAAAGAGCTCAGGGACAAGGTCCAGGCCTTGAGTTCAAACCTCACAACCACTACCACCACCAACAAAAATTCTCATTAATGTGATTACTTAATTTTAATTTTTATATTAAACCTTCAAAAATGATTGCAACATTAACATACCTTGGGAATAAACACATAATAGAAACAATCAAAGTTCCTAACCCTCACATACAGTGATTTGAAAAAAAGTATCCAAATTAACATACATGGAAGGTCAATATCCCTCTTTTTTTAAAGTATCCATCTCTTATTGGGGGATATTTCTTTTCTTTTTTTTTGTCAGTTGTGGGGTTTGAACTCTAGGCCTGGGTACTGTCCCTGAGCTCTTCAGCTCAAGGCTAGCACACTACCACTTGATCCACAGCGCCACTTCTGGCCTTTTTTTCTGTTTATGTGGTGTTAAGGAATTGAACCCAGGGCCTCATACATGCAAGGCAAGCACTCTACCACTGAGCCACATTACCAGCCCCTGGGAGATATTTCTTCCAAGAATATTACACATGTTTTCACTTATATTTCAAGCAAACATGTTCAATTTTACTGTCTCATTCCTCAGAGGAGAAGACTGATATCTAGCAATAAGCAAGTTGTCCAAAATCACAAGGAGAGAAATGGCTAGTAAGGCATATTCCAAAAGGGCAGTATGACTAAAATGAGAGGCATGTATCATTTCTTGTGTATTTCCTATTCCTGTTCCCAGGTTGCTTTGTACAGATTTAGGATAGTTATCAAGAATTTCTAAAGGGAGAATGAGGTTAAACACTAATTATAAAATTACATTATTAAAGATGCTTTTGAGCTGGACGCTTGTGGCTCATGCCTGTAATCCTTTCTATTCAGGAGGCTGAGGCTGAGGATCATGGACAGTTTGAAGCCAGCTTGAACAGGATAGTTTATTAGATTCTTTTTTTTTTTTTTTTTTGGGTCCGGTCGTGGGGCCTGAACTCTGGGCCTGGGCGCTGTCCCTCAGCTCTTCCGCCCAGGGCTAGCGCTCTACCACTTGAGCCACAGCGCCACTTCTGGCTTTTTTTCTTTTTGCTTATGTGGTGGTGAGGAATCGAACCCAGGGCCTCAGGCATGCAAGGCAAGCGCTCTACCACTGAGCCACCTTCCCAGCCCCAGTTTATTAGATTCTTATTTCCAATAAACTACCAAAAAAAAAAAAAAAGCAAGAAATAGAGCTATGGCTCAAGTGGTACAGTGTTAGCCTTGAGCAAAAGAAGCTCAGGAACAGCACCCGGGCCCTGAGTTCAAGCCCCAGGACTGGGACCAAAAAAAAAAAAAATGATGCTTTTGAGAAAAATCCTCTCTCCATACAAGAAGTAGAGATTTTATTGTAAAAATATTCTATAACCTCTGATCACAGATCAAGAGCCAGACTCCCTTTTGTCCCTCATTTCACATCTCAATTGCATTGTCTGCCTCTTTCACACACCCCAGTGACCTTCCATTGGATTTAGAATATAAACCAAACTGCTGAGCAAGCTGTGGCGCAGTCAGCCTCTGTGCCTCTGGGTGTGACTCTGCTTCTTTATGCAATAATTATTGACGGACAGCTGACCGTGTGTGTCACTGCTTTGGAGGAGAGGAGGGGCACATTGTACCTATCCTATTCTTCATGAACCTCTTCCTTCGTTAAAAAATAAAATAAAAAATTATGTGTTGCCTAGCAAGCACAAGGTCCTGAGTTCAAACCCCAGCACTGGCAAAAAAAAAAACTAATTTATGACTGCATGTGATAAAGATAAACATAATCTTTGACACTAAAATTTCATTTGTTTCCTTCTGATAGTAAACAAAATTAAAATGCTTTTGTAGATTGCTGAAAGTCTTGTGGGACCTGGGAATAGTGCCAGCCGTGTTTCCTGAAGATCGCCCTGGAAGTCCTGTTTCATGATACCCCAGAATGTCAGATTCACGCCATCTTCCATGAGAGCTCTGTCATGAAACTGCTCTCTCCCATCAGCCATCCATGACCTCATCCTGTCAGTCCTTCCAAGAAGGAAGGTATGTCCACACTTGGACATACCTTGTTTATTCAAGCATCACACTGTCTGCATCCTTTTGGGAGGAACAGGGTCTTTGAAGGAGCAACTTTTTATGTCTTATTTATTGTGAAGTTTTCTGTGTCCTGCATAGTGCTTGGTGTGCCTTGAATGCATGAGTCCCCTCCTCCCTGCCTGCAGAGGTGGGAATACTTAACATTTTCTTGGGGAGCCTTTGAGATACTTTCTGTATATAGATGTTTCTCTCTCTCCCTATCTCCCCCCTCTCTCTTCTCCTCTCTCTCTCCCTCTTTCTTTCTCTCATATAATATATATATATGACATCTATCTGATATGTACCTATCTTGTTTTTCTCCATATGCTGTCTCTCTCTATAGATACATCGATAAAATAAGACTGTTTTGTCCCTTTATGGGTAGGTGGAAGGTCCTGTGCATTGAACCCAAGGGTTTGTGCATACTAAGCATGCATTCTGCCACTGAACTGCATCCCCAGCCTATCCTGTCTTTTTTAATGCTTTTTTTTTTTGGGGGGGGGGTGTCTGGTTGTGGGGCCTGAACTCTGGGCCTGGGCGCTGTCCCTCAGCTCTTCAGCTCAAGGCTAGCACTCTACCACTTGAGCCACAGCACCACTTCCGGATTTTTTCTTTTTGCTTATGTGGTGCTGAGGAATCGAACCCAGGGCCTCAGGCATGCAAGGCAAGCGCTCTACCACTGAGCCACCTTCCCAGCCCCTTTAATGCTTTTCTTTAAAAAAAAAAAGTTCCTGTTTTTAGATTTGTTTGTATCTTTTCTCCTTTTGCAAGTCTCCAAACACCTGGGCTTCCTTCCAGGTGGGGGGACTTACCGAGGCTGGCTGTGTACTGGGGTCCTGGAGGCCCTGATGGTGCCCAGGCCGTAGGGCCTCCCCAGGGGAGGCCCCCGGACATGGACTGGGGACCGGGTGAGGGAGGCTGGCTCTGGGTCGCTGCCGCTCACCTTTCCAATATTACTGCTGCTGTAGGTGTCCAGCAGGTTTATAAACACTCTCTGGATCCGGATAACTCTTTCGGCCTGGTTAGCACCTTCCTCTTCGCCCATGGTAGTAGCTGCGCTGGTTGCTAAGGTGAAAGAGTCGCGTTGGTTGCTAAGGAGGCAAGCCTGAGCCCGCAGAGGCTAGGCCTGTCAGTCTCTCTGAGGGCGGGGCTGGGCGGGGCTCGGGGCGTGGCCTTGTGCGGTCGTGCAAGGCGGGGCTCTGGCCCTGGAGGCGGGTCTGCAAGCCGTGAGGGGGCGTGGCGTTATGGGAAGGGAGGGGCTCCCAGCCCTCGGGGGCGTAACTGCTAGCTGCGAAGGGGCGTGGCGTTCAGGAAGGAGGGGTTCCCGGCCCTCGGGGGCGTGGCTGCTCCGATCGGGGCGGGGCTCGGCCCTCGGGGGCGGGGCGCCTCTCTGGCGGCCTCCCCGAGGGCTGGAGGCAAGGGTGCTGGCGTGACAGCGCTTTGCAGCCCGGACTCGCGCGGGTCCGCCGTCCTCCGCGTGCCCTCCGCAGAGCGCGTCTTTAGAGCGCACTTTCTGGAAGCCCCTCATCGTCAGGACTGTGTGATCGCTGTTCCCCTTCCTCTCCTTCGTGTGGAAACTGAGGACACAGCCCAGGGACCCCCTGACCGGACGACAGTGGGCGGTGGCTGTGGAGCCACGGGTGCCGCGGAGGACGGGGCCATTCGCAGCATCACAGGAAAGGGTGGCACGGGGCTGTGGGGAGCGGGGCTCGGGAGCCGCGGCGTGGGCGAGCTCCACTGCCTGCGGGCTCAAGTGGTGTCACCTTAGCAGCTCCGCTAGGGGCCATCGGTGCCACATTCCCAAAAGGATGACGCTTAGACGGCGGTCGCTGAAGCGGCTGGAACAGGTGACAGATGACAGGATAGTCGGCTTCTTTAATGACTGGACCTCAGAAGCTGTGCAAATGAATGGATCCCTTCGATTGTTTTGGGATAGTCTTACAGAGAAATACTTTTGCTCTCTTTCTTTTTTGGTCAGTCGTGGGGCTTGAACTCAGGGCACAGCTCCACTTCCGGTTTTCTTGTGGTTTATTGGAGGTAAAAGTCTCATGGACTTTCCTGCCCGGGCTTTGAACCATGATCCTCAGATCTCAGCCTCCTGAGTAGCTAGGATTATAGGCATGAGCCACTGGTGCCTGCTTGTTTTAAATATTAGCTTATTAAATGTACAGTCAACCCTTAACAAATATAGCGGTTGTGTTGTGTGTCCCTCCCTCCCTCCCTTCCTTGCTTCCTTGCTTCCTTCCTTCCCTCCTTCCTTCCTTCCTTCTTTTCTCTTTTTTCCTCTCTCTCTCCCTTTCTTTCCTTCTTTCATCAAGGCCTGAATATGTAACCCATGATCCTTCTTTTTCAGCTGAGTGGATTAGGTTATATGCACAAGCCACTACTCCTGGCCCTTGTTTCATGGGTGCTTTCAAACAGATGTGTTCCAGGATTTTGAGAGCTTGGAGGTGCAGCACTGAAACCATCTGTGGGTGACGGGACCAATGTTTTTATCCTTCCATGGGCTTTTAAGTTGGTGGCAGGCTAGGAGTTACCTATACTCCCCAGCCTAAAAGGGCTATTAGGATTAGAGAAAACATGTACATGCATTTTCTAACGTGTTTTCCATCAATAAGATGATTGTTTGCTTTTAGTAAGGTTGAGGCACACTTCAACAAAATTTTTTTATTAAATCGTTTTAGAACTGTGGACTTAGTTCAACTGGTAGAGCACTTGGCTGGCATGTATGAGGCACTGGGTTCCATCCCTGGTGCTGCAAAGTCAAACAAGTACATTCCAGTTTTTGCCCCCTATTTTTATGCATATTGTTTAAACTTCATTACTCAGGAGGCTGAGACTTGTGGACTGTGGTTCAAAGCCGTCTTGGGCAGGAACGTCTTGGGAGACTCTTATCTCCGATTAATCAGCAAAAACTGGAAGCGGAGGTATGGCTTAAGTAGTAGAATGCTTGCCTTAAGTGAAAAAGCTAAGGTTCAGGGCTCATGCCTTGAGTTTAAACCCTAGTACACACACACACACACACACACACACACACACACACACACACACACACACACACACACACACACACACACACACACACACACACACACACACAAAATCCCAAACCCCACAAAACTTCATTTCGATAAACTGATGGAAATTGGACATGTGTAAGCTTATTGTGATTTCATACCACAAGAAAGTCTTGTTAGTTTAAATGTAAATATTTTCATAAAACTAGTGCAAAACTTGGAGTAAACATACCTTGGCATTCTTTTAAATGACTTATTGAAATATTCTAAACTGTCACTTGATTGCTCATTTTTAGTCTGCATTTTCTATGAAGATAGGTAAATAGGAAATCGGTTGTGTGTGTGTGTGTGTGTGTATGTGTAAGGGAGTTCTGGAACCAATCTGCATGTTCCAGAACCTCTCTGTTCCCTCTTATTTCCTTTTAGCAACCAGACAACACCGTGTTTTTGAAAACTGGAGAGAGCATAGTGCAGGCTGCCATGGAAGAAACTCCTGCTCAGTACCCATCCAGCAGCTGCTTGCAGTTTGGGAAGTGTAATGACTGGACCTACAAGGAAAGGAGGTCATTATGGGAAAAGATGTGTGATCTTTTCATGGTCATGCTCTCTTGGGAGGCAGACGCAACTCAACAATGCTTCTTGCTCAAATCCCACAGCTACTGAATTAATCCTCTCACGGCTAATTTTGGTTCTGGGTTTGAAGGTGGGGCCTACTAAGCTCTAGCACTGAAATGTACCTTCAATCAGGAATTTCCTTCTTTTTACTAGTTCATATAAGCAAATGTGTAGAAAGTGTGAAAGAATATTAAACAAGATTTTATCACCTATTGTGAATGTTTCAAACTATTTTGACTTCTTGTATCATATATATATATATATATATATTTTTTTTTTTTTTTGGCCGGTCATGGGGCCTGAATTCTGGGCCTGGGCGCTATCCCTCAGCTCTTCAACTCAAGGCTAGTGCTCTATCACTTGAGCCACAGCACCACTTCCAGCTTTTTCTGCTTAAGAGGTGCTGAGGAATTGAATCCAGGGCTGCATGCCTGCAAGGCAAACACTCTACCACTGAGCCACCTTCCCAGCCCCTCATATGAATTTTGAAAATAGATTATAGTATACAGTTTTATATTCTAATTTTTTGTTTTTTGGTCGGTAGTGGGGCTTGAACTCTGGGCCTGAGTGCTGTCCCTGCGCTCTTCAGCTCAAGGCGAGAGCTCTACCATTTGAGCCACAGCAACACTTCCGGTTTTTGAGTGGTTTATTGGAGATAAGAGTCTCATGGACTTTCCTGCTCAGGCTGGCTTTGAACTGCGGTCCTCAGATCTCAGCATCCTGAGTAGCTAGGATTACAGGCGTGAGCCACCAGCACCCAGATATATTCTAATTTCTATGTAGCATATTTTTCCACATTACTCTTTTCAGTTTCAATCATGGAATATCGTTTTTCCATCAGAAGGATAGAGCATAATTTGCCCTTTTAGAGCTTGCCAAGTTTTCACTGGAGAAAAGCAAATGCCTTTTGTAGTGTTTAATCTTTTGAATCATTTCCCTGTGCTACCAACCTTTTAAAAACTTTTTCTTGCCAAGTATTGGTGACTCATTCATGCCTGTAATCCTAGCTATTCACTCGGAAGATCTGAGGATTGTGGTTCAAAGCCGGGCTGGGCAGGAAAGTCTGTGACTCTTACTTCTAAGCAAGCAGCAAAAACACAAAAATGGGGCCGTGGCTCAAGTGGTAAAGTGCTATCCTTGAGTGAAAAAGCTAAGGGACAGTATTCAGGCCTCAAATTCAAACCCCAGTCAGTACAAACACAAACCACAACATTTTACCACTCACCCCCCCCCCCCCCACACCAGTTTTGAGGATAGAACTCAGGGCCTTGTACCTGCTAGACAAGCCTGTTACCATAGTCTCAGCCTGTTGAGTCTCCAAAATTGCCCAACTGGTCTCAAATTTGTGCTTCTCCTCCCTCAGCCCTCCAAGTAGCTGAGACTACAGATACATGCTGCCATCGTGCCTGGCACTATCCATTAGCTGTTTGCAAAAGCTCTCTTACAAATATTTCAAGAAAGGTTTCTAACCAAATGTAAGCATGCCCCTCATGAAATTCTGGTTATTTAAATAAGAGCATCTGAAAAACAACTAGGTGAAAAGGCCCCATTTTCATTTTTGTTGGTTATAGTCTTAAACTCAGGGACTCAGTACTATCCCTTAGCTTTTTTGCTCAAGGCCCACAACTTCACTTCTGGTTTTCTGGTGGTGAATTGAAGAGTCTTATGGACTTTCTTGCCTGGGTTGGCTTTGAACCATGGTCCTCAGATCTCAGCCTCCTTAGTAGCTAAGATTATTGGTGTGAGCTACTAGTGCCTGGCTCCCATTTTCTTTCTTTTTTTTTGGGTCTGGTCATAGGGCCTGAACTCTGGGCCTGGACGCTGTCCCTCAGCTCTTCAGCTCAATGCTAGCGCTCTACCACTTGAGCCACAGCGCCACTTCTGGCTTTTTTCTTTTTGCTTATGTGGTGCTGAGGAATCAAACCCAGGGCCTCAAGCATGCAAGGCAAGCTCTCTACTACTGAGCCACCTTCCCAGCCCTCCCATTTTCTTTTACATGCATGTAATTTACTTTGATCACATCCGCTTCCTTCCATTAGTCTCTATCCGCTGAAAGCCCAGTTATTTTAAGTACTTCCTTCTCGTATTATTTTTTCTCCATATATTTTTTTCTATTCAGAACATCTTTCAAGTGTTCCTTGGAATCTGTGCATTTTTTTTCTGAGTTGTCTGATTATATTATTTTCCTGTTATTCTATTCTTTAATTTTTTTCTATTTTCGTATTGATTTCTGTTAATTTTAAGACTTTGCTTTTCCCTTAGAAGTAAAATAAGGTTACATTCCTCCAATGGTGTAAATGGAAGATTTAGTGATTAGGCCTCTTCTGTATCTATGTAGTTTCACTAAAGTCCTGATTTCTTTTTTCTTTTCTTTTCCTGGGCCTTGAACTCAGGGCCTGGGCTCTGTCCCAGAGCCTCTCTGTGCTCAAGGCTAGTGCTCTACTTGAGCCACAGCACCACTTCTGGTTTTTTCTGCTTACGTGGTACTCAGGAATTCAATCAAACTCTGGGCTTCATGCATGCTAGGCAAGCACTTTACCACTAAGCCACATTCCGACCAAATACTGATTTCTTATTCCTCTTCCATAGTAATAAAATTTTAGTAATTCAAAAACAGAGACAGAAGTTCTTGGAATCAATCATTTATCACAAAATGAACAATTTCAATTTTAAATGTACAATTACTTTCCTTCATACTTAACTCAAAAGTGAGTAAACAGGATTTTATTCAAACTTTACAAATATCATTTACACTTAGCCTGAGTTTAAGCATGAGAGAGTTCAACCTGAAGTTAGACTTCATTTCTGAACAGTTAAGCATCTGACAACAGTGCAGAGGATGACCATGCATGACCATACACAACCCAACGGTCCAGAGAAATCTGTGAACATTGACACAAATGAACTTCAATCCTTTATTTTGCTCTGGTCCACATCATCTCCCCCCTGCCCCCTTCCAGTCCCAGGGATTGAATCCAGGGCCTCAGCATGCTAGGGAAGTGCTCTACCCTGAGCTACATCCCAAGCTTTCGTAAGATCTTTGGAGCCTAAAATTGTCTACTGTAAAATAACTTAAAAAAATCTGCAAATGACATATTTATGAAGGTGCACCCAGATGCAAAATTTTAGCTGAACATTTCTACAGTGGCTGCTTTAGGTGACTGAAGAACTACTTCTCAGTCCTCACTGTTCAGCATGTATTTGAAAATATGCAGCAGCATGGTACTGTTTTTAGTAAGTTTATAAAGATCAGTACTTGTAACAAAATATAAAATACAGAGTATCTCTTTTTCAAATATGAAGTCTCTGAATGCTTCATTCATCCTTTGGTTTCAAACCCATACAATGCACTCATATGACACTGTACACTGAGCACTGAGACAGAACACTGTCCCGCTAACTGGGAGGGAGGGGTCTCGTGGGAGTACCAAAGCACTACATCATAGAAAGGAAACGTTGAAGCAAAAATACTTTCTGAATATATATAGATACTGTACATTATGTAAACAAACATTCAGAATAAGAATCAACACAGGCCAAAATATTGTCTTCTAGGAAACCAGAAGCTTCTTTCTTTGAAATAATATACACTGAGGATGCTTTTTGTTGAGAATGGAGCCTGTTCCTGTATTTGCTCATGTGCTTAGATATCTTGGAAACAAGTAATTATTACATTCATTTGCTAACGGTTTTTCCTCTGCTTAGTTGGCTGGCGGTTGCAAACAAGGAATGCAGAACTATTTCAGTTCATTTTTCACTTACTATTAGTTAAGCACTAGTAAGTAATTATTAGATAAGGAATCCACCTTTATCAGTCTGTATTAGCAATATAAGCAGAATAAGTGAACTAGTGAATTTCAAAATTTGTGCAGGGGATCGTTTTGTTTCCAATAAGGCTAGTAGCAAAACAATCACTACAAAGTCAGTCCAAGCTAGTAGTAAACCCCTGATTTAGCAGGCTGAATCCAAGTTTGAAGTTAGGTAATTCTAATTCCTATATTACTGTGCAAATCTAGAATTTCCTATGTAAAAGAGAGTGCTGGCAGCTTGAAAGCCCTGTGGTAAGAGAATGAGATACTGATTAGGGTTTGAAATGCAGACAAACTGTGTAAAGGAATCTGAATGTTAATAATGGTGTCTTAGCCATGGCCTCACAATTCCCTTAATGAGTCAGAAACTGAGACAACTCATTTGTTAATCATGTTCTGAGTTAAAAGCCTAAATCTGAAGCAAATGATAAACACACAAAACCAAAGATGTGTTTTCTACTGTGATCATAGGCAAGAAGTTCAAGTTTTCTGTTAACATTCGGAACCAGCAGCCACTCCCTTTAAAGGAAGAAGCTGGGTCATGACTGTCCATCCCTTTTCAAAGCTTCCAGTCTCTGAAGCAATGCATTGCCAAATGCTTCCCGGTAGGCAGGGCTGAGTGTATCCAACAAGGAGTAGACTGTTTCATGGTAGGGTGTCTGCAAATCATCATCCACCTGGTCAAAGGCATAACCAACCACCTACAAGAGAAAAGACGGAACAGATATAATGACTTGTGTCTATCTTCCCAGAAGGCACAATCCAAGTGCTTGCCCGCGCCATTGTCTAATGATGCTCCTCTTCAATCAACAGAATAGCCACGTTTAAATACATTTTTAAGACTTTAAGTAATTTATAACATATGACATAGGAACACAAGCAAAATGTTCCCTTAGAGGAATCTATAAAATTTAAAGGTTTTATTTATTTATCGTACACACTTTCTTTTCTTGGAATCATTGATTAAAAAAAAAACCTAATTTATAAATTTACTGTTTATTTTTGGATTGGTTACTAGGGCTGGATCACAGGGTCCAGGCATTGTCCTGAAGGCTGGCACTTATCATGTGAGCCACAGCTCTACTTCCGGCTTTTTTTTTTTGTGGTTAACTGAAGCTAATCTCACACAGACTCTCCTACCCGGGCTGACTTTGAACCATGATCCTCATATCTCAGCCTCCTGAGTAGCTAGGATTACAGATATGAGCCACCCATATCCGGCTTACTCTGGTTATTTTGAGCTAGGGTCTCACATTTTGCCTGGCCTGCAATCCTGAGTACGTTTTCTGTGGGGCTGGGAGGACACATGTTCATCACTATACATAGCCTTTTCTCTTTTGATGGAGTTTTGCAATTTTTTTTTTTTTTTGCCATGGATTTGTGTGGAACTATTATCCTTCTCATTTCAGCTTCTGGAATAGCTGTGATGATAGGTACACACCCAGTAACTGGCTGAGATGGGGGTCTCTTGACCTTTTTGCCTCCTGAATAACTAGTGTTAAAGGGAATTCCTATTCCTACAGCACTCTGTAGTACTGTACACTTCTATCTTCCTTTCTCTTGTTCTTGATAGACTAATCTTCCTGGTAGACCGGGATAATGTCTTACTACTGACACAGGACAGGAGCTTGATGATGCCAAGTCAACTAAAGTGAAAAATATTTGAGCACCTACTACATGACAGCTTTTTACAGCTGGTCCAGATTTTTAAAAAAATATCCTTTATTTATTCAATCACCCCTCAATCTTATACCTCTCTCTTTTCTCTTTCTGTGTCTGTCTCTGCCTCTAGGTTTTAGATGAAGACACAGGGCCCTAGGATAAGATGACTCACCCAATATCACTCCCATTTAAGATTTCTGATTATCAAAACTACTTCTCTTTCACTTCAGGCAACTTGGAGAATTAGCCAAATTATGATGGTTTCCTGGTCATTCATTAATGAATTTCATTTGATTTTGGTGTCAGATCCACTTTTTCTACTTTTCTTTTTTTTTTTTTTTTCTATTTAAAATCCACTACAGTTTTCCAGAACTGTATTTTAGAAGGAGTGGTCCAGAATTGGTGAGTTCAGGTCTTGTACTAATTTTGCCTCCTGAACAGCTAGGACCACGGCTGTTCACCTTTATGCCTGATTTCATTTTTTTTCTGCCAGTCCTGGGGCTTGAACTCTAGGCCTGGGCACTGTCCCTGAGCTTCTTTTTGTACAAGGCTAGCGCTCTACCACCTGAGCCACAGCACCACTTCCAGCTTTTCTAAGTAGTTTACCGGAGGCAAGGGTTTCATGGATTTTCCTGCCCGGGCTGGCTTTGAACCATGATCCTCAGATCTCAGCCTCCAGAGTAGCTACGATTATAGGCAGCCTGATTTTTTTTTTTTTTTTACAGTCCTAGGGCTTGAAGTCAGGGCCTGGATACTGTTCCTGAGCTTCTTTTGCTCAAGGCTAGCACTCTACCACTTGAGACACAGCACCACTTCTGGCTTTTTCTATTTATGTGGTACTGAGGAATCAAACCCAGGGCTTCATGCATGCTTGACAAGACATATTCCCAGCCTCCCCCATCCCTTTCTAATAGATTGGTTTGGATTTACTATTTTTTCTTTTTTTTCTAAAAAGAAGAGTTACCCTCAGCCCTGCTTCAGTGAGCTCTAGGCAGTATCTGTTCCTTTCCTTTGTCTCCACATTGATATAGGCCACGTCATCTGCGCAGCGCAGGCTTTTTGAGACAAACATGTTGTTAACAGCAAAGAGGACGTCATTCACTACTGCTTCTGCCTCTAGCCGCATGTCCTTCACATCAGTTCCTTCAAAACCATTACGGTCCGAGCTGTCTTCGAACCCCGACACACTGCTTAGCTCCATGGGGTTGTAGTCGGTTTCCATCCTATAGAAAGGCAGATGCAAATTTTTGTTAACAGAAAGACACCTAAGATACTGTTTCAATAAAACAGCCATGGCCTGAAATTGCTATCTGGTATAAACACTAGCTAATAATTTTCAGGGACTGCCAGGTGCTTGTGGCTTATGCTGCAATCCTAGCTACTCAGGAGGATGAGATCTGTGGTTCTCAGTTCAAAGGCAGCCTGGGCAGGTAAGTCCCTGTGAGACGTTCAAAGTGGTAAAGGGCTAGCCTTGAACAAAAGAGCTCAAGGACAACACTCAGACCCTAAGTTCAAATCCATGACTGCCACTGTTAGTAGTTTTCACAAGTGAACAGACTGTCATTTTTGCAACGCACGCACGCACGCACGCACGCGCGCGCGCACACACACACACACACACACACACACACACACCTTCACTACCACTTACCCCCTGAGAGTATGCATTGCTGTGGGTGGAACTTTTTACTGCAACTACCAGATTTATTTCACAATCAGTAACTTCCCTTATTTAACTGTATGTAAATTCTAGACCCCTTGTAGCTGACTGTTTTGTGTTACTTAGCATTCCTCTTCAGCAATGATTAAAGTTTGATCTGATCTGTTAAAGTCTCTGTCCCCTTTTTTCCCTTCTATCTGCTCGATCCTTCCTAATAAAGTGGACTGCTTAAACCTTCCTGTTTGGGCTGGGAAGGTGGCTCAGTGGTAGTATGCTTGCCTTGCATGCAAGAGGCCCTGGGTTCGATTCCTCAGCACCACATAAGCAAAAAAAGCCAGAAGTGGCGCTGTGGCTCAAGTGGTAGAGCGCTAGCCTTGAGCTGAAGAGCTGAGGGACAGCGCCCAGGCCGAGTTCAGGCCCCACAACCAGACCTCCCCCAACCCCCCCAAAAAAAAGAAACAGCAGAGCTTGGTAGTATATGGGTCTTTTCTTTGATTTTTGTATAACCAAATACAAAGAAATAATCAATGAAACATTTTCAATGTCAGTGTGACAAGAAGTATAAATAAAAAAACTGCCTGGGCCTTAAAAAAAATAGGAGAGGGTTTGGGTATGTTTTGAGATTACTTATGTACTGTCAATCTTATCTCAAAATTCTTCAATGGTCACCTTATGTGAATAGGAGTAGCCTGCCAGTTTGCCAGATTTCTGGCTGATGGTGCACCCTTCTATACAAATAAATTTTGTGTTACGGAGACAATTCTTTATTTTTGTGTCTATTGTGGCTCCAGTGGTTCTTGGACAACGTATATGTAACACACAGTAAAATCACAGATGCATGTTCCAAAAATCATCTTTTTCCTACTTACCCCGAGATGTTAATTCTCATACTGATTAGAATTTTATTAGTGTTAACCATTCAAACAATGCCTCCTAAACACTAGTGCATACATAGTACCTCCCTTTTCTCTTTGCAGTGCTGGGGGCTGAGCCTGAGGTCTCTCTGAAGTACAGATACTGGATCTAAGTAATGCCATCTTGTTCTTGTTGCTATTTGGGCATCTCGTGATAGGATGATGAACTCTAGAGGAGACACAGGATTTTCTTTGATCTGCAGCTGTGTTGTGGGTTATTAAGCACTATAGAGGCAATATTCTTTGAATTGAAGGCATGTCATGAGTTGTTTAGCTCCAGGAAAGTTTTGCTACAGAGAATACTTGTCCTTGGTTGTCCTCAATTGTTTCCCCTTGCTTGCTTCAGTTGGACAAGCTTTGCTAGTCCCCAGAACAGGTGACATCAGCTGTGATGTGGGTGTGGCCTTTAAGCTTTGTAGTAAAAGCATTCAGGGCTGCAAGTTCTTCCCCAGCTTCCTAACAAAGACTCCCAATTCAACCTCTCAAAATGTGGCTTCTCTATCTCACTGATGGAGTTCTATACGGAGCCATGTTCTTAGCTATACTTCCTTTAAATGTTCAATTATTCCTCTAGCAGAGATATTCAGAACTGGAACTGCTGTCAAAGGACATGCTTGTGTTAAGTTTCAACAGATACTGTAACTCACCCTTCACAAAAAGGCTGGAGTGCTTTTGTCTTGCTGTTTTGTTAGTAAGACAGGTCTGGCCTTGTATGTAGCCCAAGCTGGCTACGACGTCAAGATCCTACCTTGACCACCAGAGTGTCAAGATTTTACTGATTTCTTTTTTTTTTTTGTCGGTCGTGGGGCTTGAACTCTGGGCCTGGGCGCTGTCCCTCAGCTCTTCAGCTCAAGGCGAGCGCTCTACCACTTGAGGCTCTACCACTTGAGCTACAGCGCCACTTCCGGTTTTCTGGTGGTTTATTGGAGATAGGAGTCTCACGGTCTCTCCTGCCCGGGCTGGCTTTGAACCGCGATCCTCAGATCTCAGCCTTCTGAGTAGCTAGGATTACAGGCGTGAGCCACCAGCGCCTGGCGATTTTACTGATTTCTATATTCTACTAGAACGGAAGGGACTGTATTCTTTTTTTACATACTTTTTTTTTTTTTTTTTGGTCTGGTTGTGGGGCCTGAACTCTGGGCCTGGGCATTGTCCCTCAGCTCTTCAACTCAAGGCTAGCACTCTACCACTTGAGCCACAGCACCACTTCTGGCTTTTTTTTTTTTTTTTCTGCTTATGTGGTGCTGAGGAGTCGAACCCAGGGCCTCATGCATGCAAGGCAAGCACTCTACCACTGAGCCACCTTCCCAGCCCCTTTTACATACTTTTTCAATCCTTTAAAATTTTTACCAATTGAAGCTGAGCAACAGTGGCTCTTGTCTGTAATCCTAGCTACTCAGGAGGCTGAGATTTGAGGATCCCAGTTCAAAGCCAGCCCAGGCAGGAAAGTCTGTGAGACTCTTATTTCCTTATTTATTTATTTATTTATTTTCTTGGTTGTGGGGCCTAAACTCTGGGCCTAGGTGCTGTCCCCCAGCTCTTCAGCTGTAGACCAGCGCTCTACCAGTTGAGCCTCAGCCCCACTTCTGGCTTTTTCTGCTTATGCGGTGCTGAGGAATCGAACCCAGCACTGAGCCACCTTCCCAGCCCCATCTTATTTCCATTTAACCACCAGAAATCTGGAAGTGGCAGTGGAGCTTACATAGTAGAACTCTCGCCCTGAGCTGAAGAGCTCAGGGACAGTGCCCAGGCACAAAGTTCAAGCCCCATGACTGACAATTTTTTTTTTTTTAAACCAATTGAAGAAACAAAGAATAAAAACTGAGAGTACCTGCCTAGCAAGTAAAGCCTCAAAACAAAAACAAAGGAAAACAATGAAAGCTCATTGGCTTAATATATATTTCCTTGAGTAAATATCTTTGCAGATGTTTGAAGGACATCTTTAGTTCCAAGATCATTTGGCTACTAGAAAGTATAAGTGGAAAGAATTTCAGGCTTTCTGAAGTGTGAGTTCAAGTCCTCCCCGCTCCCTAAAGTTCTTTTATGCTTTTTCCTTAAGGTCTTCCCAACCCCTGGATTACACTTTAAAAATCCCCTGAGCTGTCTTCTAAATCCTCCTTTATGCAACTCTGTGCTCTACCTGGGATCTACTTTGTGTAGCTTTGTTTTCCAAGTGGACATCCAGTAAAACCGTATTTACTGGATGGACTACCCTTCCTCACAGCACTTGCATGAACTGGCCCAAAGACTCCATTTAGAAAGGCAGTGTCTCCTGGGACAACCCGACCCACTACAGCCCACTGCCTTGCAGGCCTACTAGTATTTCTGGAAATAGGTTCAAAAGTACTTTCCTGGCATTGAGTATCACTAATAATGAAATGGAGAAATGAGAAAACTTAGTAAGTATGCAATTACTTTGGATGCAAAATGGACTCTAGATACTGGACCTGGCAGGCTTTTAAAGTAAGTTAAGATATTCATTCCTCAGATCTGTATTAAGTATCTGCTGTTAGTCCTCATCCATTTGCAGAATTAGTGAACACTCATTTCCTATCTATTTGAGTTCTGAGCTTAGTCTAGACCCTCCCATCACCATGCTAGAGATTAGGATGACTTTTGTTACAAATATAAACTTCCTTTTTAAAGACAGCCTCCCTAACTTTTTCTGACAAGCCTAATACCCTGTGAGACACTGGCTTGTACCTTCTGTACTTTCCACAATGCATCTGTCTCATTTTCTCACTGGGCTCTTTTTGAGTTATGCTCTGGGGCTTGCGAGAACTGCCTGGAGAACTTCCCAGATATGCTGACTTCACTGCAGGGAGACAGACAGACATCTGAACAGGTTTTGTTTAATCAGAGCTCCTGAGTGGCTCTGCTGTGAAACTAGTACTCTAACTACTACAAAAAACTGTAAAGAGGCAGAGGTCCTTCAGCTATACCTCACTTGCATATGGTGAAAGTAAAAAAAATTGGTCAAGACAATGTATAAATTATATAAAGCCAATTCACAAAAAGATAGTAAAAGTGTAAGTACTGCATTTCTCCAATTCTCTTTCAACTAATGAGGTTTTGAGGGCCTTCACCTCTCAGTGTCAGCTCAGAACAAAACTCTTGCTCACTGCTAGCTGCCCAAGGCAGTTATAACACCAACAGTTATTGCTGGAGGAATTCGTCAGGTAACTAACACCTAAAGGGAATGTACTATAAAAAGAAAAAATATTGGCTGTCTAAAAACTTCTACCTTTAATATAGTGCTTAATATACTGATCTGAGCACGTTTTATTTATTTATTTATTTTTATTTTTTTCAGTCATGGGGCTTGAACTCTGGGCTTGGGCACTATCCCTGAGCTCTTCAGCTTAAGGCTAGTGCTCTACCACTTGAGCCAGCACCACTTCCGCTTTTCAGGTGGTTAATTGGAGATTGTTAGGGCCCAGGCTAGCTTTAAACTGCAATCCTTAGATCTCAGCCTCCTGAGTAGCTAAGATTACAGGCATGAGCCACCAGCTCCGGGCCATGTTTTACTTTTTTATTTTTTACTTTATTGCTGGTCGTGGAGCCTGAACTCTGGGCCTGGGCGCTGTCCCTCAGCTCTTCAGCTCAAGGCTAGCGCCCTACCACTTGAGCCAGAGCACCACTTCAGGCTTTTTCTGCTCATGTGGTGCTGAGGAATCGAACCCAGGGCCTCATGCATGCAAGGCAAGCAGTCTACCACTGAGCACTTTCCCAGCCCCTGGCCATGTTTTATGTTTACAAATTTAATTTTAAAGATTTCTAAGTGTGGGGCTGGGAAGATGGCTCAGTGGTAGAGTGCTTGCCTTGCATGCCTGAGGCCCTGGGGTCGATTCCTCAGCACCACATAAGCAAAAAGAAAAAAGCCAGAGGTGGTGCTGTGGCTCAAGTGGTAGGGCGCTAGCCTGGAGCTGAAGAGCTGAGGGACAGCACCCCGGCCCAGAGTTCAGGCCCCACGAACGGACCCCCCCCCCCCAAAAAAAAAGATTTCCAAATGTGATTGTCCACTCTAAGTCTCCAAAGTGTGTTGCACATTTAACCTGTTTAAAAAACCAAGGATTCACTGGGTACTGGTGGCTCACACCTAAAATCCTAGATCTCAAGAGGCTGAGATCAGAGGTTTGCAGTTCAAAGCCAGCCCAGGCATGAGACTCTTATCTTCAACTAACCACCAGAAAACCAGAAATGGTGATGTGGCTCAAGTGGTAGAGCACCTCCTTGAGCTGAAGAGCTCAGGGACAGTGCCCAGGCCCAGAGTTCAAGCCCAACGAACAACAACAATAACAAAAACAAAACCAAGGTTCTCAATAACAGATGTCAAAAATTATTAATAAAGTTTTTTTTATCATGAGTCTAATTCATTGCAATTAGGACTTTCATGTTGGGGGATGTAGAAGAAACCGGTTCGACAAGGGAAGATATCCTTACAAGTTGGCAAGTAGGTCACTGATAATTACACCACTGATTATTACACCACTGTGTAATTATCAGCACCAAGCTGGGGGCAGGGAAGGGAAAAGGAGAGGAGAGAGGAGAGAGAAGGGAAGGGAGGGGAAAGGAGAAGAGAGGGGAGGAAAGAGGACAGATATTTTCACAAAGACTAAATTCCTTGAAGACTGTCTCTGAAATGCCTCTGAATGATCTATAAGATTCCTAATTTTCATGATATGTATAAATTTATACTATTACTTGGGATTTAAAGTACTATTTTGAAGTATTACTGAAACATTTTTGCTGGCTATAACAGACTTTTTGGGGGATAAAACTGGGGTTTGAACTCATGGCCTTGTGGCTGTTAAGCAGGTACTCTACCATGTTAACCATGTAAGTAAGACTCTTTAGTCCAGTAAAACTATTTTTTTTTTTTTTTTTTTTTGCGTCCGGTCGTGTGGCCTGAACTCTAGGCCTGGGCGCTGTCCCTCAGCTCTTCAGCTCAAGGCTAGCGCTCTACCACTTGAACCACAGCGCCACTTCCGGCTTTTTTCTTATGTGGTGCTGAGGAATCGAACCCAGGGCCTCATGCATGCAAGGCAAGCGCTCTACCACTGAGCCACCTTCCCACGCCCAGTAAAACTATTTATTGGCCTCTTTTTTCCTGCTAAAACCAAACAGATTTTTGGGAATTATAATGACCTCTTCTGCTAATGGATAAAATACCCAAGCAGTTTGGCTGAGATTGACTCTAGTCCCCAGTTGGATTGCTTTCAGTGAGCCAACATATGAAATGCTTCTGCGTCACCTTAGTCCAGAATAGTTCAGTGACAGCACACAGCATAGAACCCCAGACCTTCCTGGCAGAGATCTTGAGGTGGAGAGGCAGAGCGTTCAAGGATGATGCTAACAATGGGAAGAAAACAGAGCCAAGCGATTCACACAGAAATGTAGCTGGGGCCACCTTGATTCTTAACCTTATCCTTTTCCAGTTACTGCAGCCAACAAATTCCCATTTTTTACTGGCAACAGAAAGCATCCTTAATTGATTCAGGCATTTACTCTAAATTAAAAGCAGTAGTTGATCAAGTTCTTCAACAGACTATGGAGGTAAAAAGATTCAAAATATGGAACCTTAATGATGATGATGATCTTTTGGTGCCAATTAAGCAGAAAGTGCTTAACAAAAGCTTTATAAAATCTGAGACTCAGATTGTGCTTGTATTAATTTTCTATTGCTGCTGTAAAAAGATCACCACAAACTTAGTGGCTTGAAGTAGCGCACAATTTTTTTTTCTCCTATAGTTCTGGAGATGTTCAGTCTAAAATCAAGGTATCAGGCAAGGCTTTTTTTTTCTGGGGCTTCAGAGATTCAATTTCCTTGTTAAAGGCCACCCGAATTCCTTGGCTTATGGTTGCTGACTTTATCTTCAAAAAGCAAACGATGCCAATCTCTGGTTCTGCAGTCTCATCTTTTCCTGACTTTTATATCCCAAGTCTTTCTCAATAAGGTCTGCAATCTCGAATGACTTCTGGATGACTTGAAGGTAGGGTAGTTCACAATCACAACTTCTGTCAGGTGAGGTAGCAGTCATGAATGCTTGTGACTAGCACTCAAGACATCTTATGTCTACCAGTGACTGCACCTGGTTGAAAGCATGTGAAGACAGGTGCCATTGTTTTGCTCTTCCTTTTCATAAACACGCTGGGCAGGCAAATATGTGGTGCAGGGCAGTTTGTGGGGATCTCCTCAAGGGAGGTCAGAGTGCCTCCCAAGCTGTATTCTCAGAAAGGGTCCAAACTATGCATTCTGCAGTTCCAGCCCCACAGTCAGACCACAATGGAGTGGGGGTGGGTGAGAATCCAGTCAAGGCACTATGTCAGGGGAGGGGTAGGGACAAGAAGTTTATGCATGTTTTCAGTCAAGAGCTCGCTCGGATGGTGAAGGGCTTATGGAGTCATATTCTTTCTGCAGGACTATGAAAACAGTGTCATGAAACACCAGGCCCATTTGCTGGGTCTTAGTCTGTTTTCTGTTGCTTCTATCTGCTAAGGTAAAGTTCAAGATGGAGTAGTCTAATGTGTGCGGCTCTGGTGAGGGCCTGGGTGTGTGGCATACAATGGCGGGCACTGTGGTGGAGTGCAGGAGCCCATGAGAAGCAGGGAGAGAGCATGGGGACATGGGAGCCAGAGAGCCAGGAGCAGCACCCTTCCACTAGGCTCCCCCCTCCCCCCACAGTGTAAAGTTCTAGTACCTTCTATGACCCACTGAGGACCAAGCTTCCCATACAGGAACCCTTGGAGCATTCTCAAACCAAATCCAAAACACAAGAAAGACTTTTAAGCACTGAAATGTCCTATCTACTAGTTTCATGTTATTTCTGAGTTACTTTCAATTGCATTTTTTCTCTTTGCTATGGGTTACATTTTGCTGCTTTATATTTGTGGCATTAAAATTTTTTTTGGCATGCCTGGTGATTTTTTTTTTTTGGGGTCCGGTCGTGGGGCCTGAACTCTGGGCCTGGGCACTGTCCCTCAGCTCTTCAGCTCAAGGCTAGCGCTCTACCACTTGAGCCACAGCGCCACTTCCGGCATTTTTCTTTTTGCTTATGTGGTGCTGAGGAATCGAACCCAGAGCCTCGAGCATGCAAGGCAAGCGCTCTACCACTGAGCCAACTTCCCAGCCCTGCCTGGTGATTTTTGATTGAAGGATATTTATTGAGAATTTGATGGTGACTATTTTATATTTCTGTAAATACTGAGCATTATCTTGAGATATAGTTAATTAGAAACAGCTTTATTTTTCTTGGGCTTTGTTTTTAGGCTTTTTAGTTTCTTGTAGTTAGTTTTACCCTACTGTGAAGCAAAAAACATTTCTTGACTCAATGCTACATGAATTATGGTTTTCCATTTGGCAACAGGAACTATCCCTGGTCCTGCTTTAGCTCAGAATATGGTTTGCTGGAGTTCTTTGCTCTAATTCTCTGTATCTCCCCACGGTTCTCCCTCTGTGAGGTAATGCTTTCTACTTTGTAAGTACACTGTCCTAGCTGCCTTGGCTTTCGCCAATCACCAGACACTTAGGTCTTGCTGCAAGACCTAAAGCCTTTCCAGGCAATAAACAGGGGCTCACCTAATTTCTATCTTGCCTCTCAGGGATCACTATCTACTCTGGATGCTCAAAAGTATTTGAAGCCATTGTTTCATGAATTTTTGCCAACCTTTTTTTTGTTTGTTTTTTGGTCACTTGTGGGGCTTGAACTCAGGGCCTGGGTACTAGCCCTGAGCTTTCGCTCAAGGCTAGTGCTCTACTCTTTGAGCCACAGCACCACTTCTGGTTTTCTGGTGGTTAACCGGAGATAAAGAGACCTTTCCTTCCCAGGCTGGCTTCAAACCACAATCCTTAGATTTTAGCCTCCTGAGTAGCTAGGATTATAGACATAAGCCACCAGTGCCTGGCTTGCCCACCTTTTTAAGGTGGGAGAATCTTTCTTGACTAAGGAGTGGAAAACCCTACCTGGCAGCTTGGCCCTAACTTTGTAGTCTTATTGCTATGGTTTGAATCATGATATGTATAAATTTATAATATTACTCAGGATTTAAAGTACTTTTTTGAAGTATTACTGAAACATTTTTGTTGGTTATAACAGACTTTTGGGGTGATAATACTGGGGTTTGAACTCATGGCCTTGTGGCTGCTAGGGCCATAGGAAATGATAAACTGTCCCCCACAGCACATGTGTTGAATGCCTGCTGCCTAGCTGGCAGAATTATTTTAGAAGATTCCAGAAACTTTAAGAGGTGAGACCTAGCTGGAGGAGTTAGGTCACAGGGGTAAATTCTTGGGCATCTCTTCTCCCTGGCCCCTTCCTCTCTTGCTCTCAGCTTCCTGTCTGCAAGGAGGTAAAGACCTTTCTACATCACATTCCCCTACCATGATGTTCTGCCAAAGCACATGGGGCCAAGCAACCATGGATAAGCTGCCCGAAACCATGAGCAAATAAAAATAAAGCCTTCCTCAGTTGTTTATGTCAGGTATTTGGTCACAGAGACACAGATCTAAGATGGAAACCACTTCACCAGCATCTTTTTCATTGGCTTCTGTTTTGCCTGTGATACTCAGACCAACTTTACAACTTGCTAGCTCCTTCATTCTCACAGCTTACATGAGACCTCTCCCAGACCTTTTTTTGTGCTGCAGTAAGAACTCAAGACTGAGACTGGGAATGTGGCTTAGTGGTAGAGTGCTTGCCCAGCATGCATGAAGCCCTGGGTTCAATTCCTCAGAACCATATAAACAGAAAAACAAAACAAAACCCCAAAAAACAACCTTGAAGTGGTGCTGTGGCTCAAGTGGTACAGTGCTAGACTTGAACACAAGAAGCTCAGGACAGTGCCCAGGTCTTGAGTTCAAGCCCCAGGATGGCAAAACAAACAAAAAAACCTGAACTCAAGACCTAGGCTCATGCCAGGCAAGTTGTTCTACCACTGAGCTCCATCCCTAGTCCTACCTACATCCATGTGTTTTAGCTAAAAAAAAAAAAAAAAAAAAAAAGTATATATATATGTATATATATATATATACACACATACACACACACATACACACAGTACTTTGATTCAGAATTCAGCTTGGATTTGAGGATTCTATATAGAATCTCAAGACAGAAATTAGCTCAATCATCATATCCTAAATGGCATTCTGTGTGGTCCTGCTTAAGTTATATGTTATTGCTACTAATTGTTGTGTCTGCACTATGTCAGGCCCATGAAGATGAGATCTTGTGATATCTTGTCATCAACACAGTGCCTGGACAAAGGTCTTCACTGAATGTGTTTCGAATAGACCAAGGAAAATTCTAACACTCTGCTCCTCAATTTGTAATACAAATTGTGACAAGGGGTACACAAAGTCACAAGAAAACACACATGACCCTTATAATGTTGGTGTTATGGAATATGATATACAAAAATGTTTAGAAATCTTAAGCCATGTTTTCTTTAGGGCATACCCTTAAATATGAAGGTTTCCTTTTGATCTTTGACAGAAATATTAGGAGTGAAAATGTTTGACAAATACTGTTCTAATCCAAAGAATTAACTTAAAAAGATGGACATTAAAGGTATTATCTGCCAGTATAAAGTTAACAGGCAGAGGTGAAAAGTGGAAGGTGAGTACTGAGCTAGGCATTCTCTAAATTTTTGTTTTTGTTTGGCCAGTCCTGGGGCTTGAACTCAGGGCCTGGGTACTGTCCCTGAGCTTCTTTTGCTCAAGGCTAGCACTCTACCATGTGAGCCACAGTGCCATTTCCAGCTTTTATGTGGTACTGTGGAATTGAACCCGGGGTTTTGCTCATGCTAGGCAAGCACTCTACTACTGAGCCACATTCCCAGCCCTCTCTAAGTTTTTATAACTCTTTCTACTTGTTATTTTCTCTATTAAAAGTTAAGGTATTGGTACCTTAAAATTGTTATGTTTGGATGTGATGTGTTCCCTGGAAAGCTTGGGCACTGAGGGCCTGGTCCCCAGCTGGATGGAGCCACTGTGACGCAGTTAGATCACTGAGAGCTCTGACCTAATCAGGGTGAAGCCACTGAGGGAGTCACAATCTGATGTGTTTTGGGGAGATGAATGAGGCTTTCTGAGGAAGGGTCTACTTGGAGGAGTAGGTCACTGGGGTGTGTCCTAGGGGACGACATCTTATCCCAGGCCCTCCCTGCCTGTCTCTTTTTGCTTCCTGGCTGCCGCTCTGCTTCCTCATGTCCTCTCCATCAGGGTGTTCTGACCTCTCCATCAGGCCAAAGCAGTGGAACCAGCCATTCAAAGACTGAAACCTCTGGAACTGCCAGCCAACATTTGTTTTTACCCAGCTTTTATGTCTTTATGTCAGATGTTTGATCATGAGAATGAAAAACTGACAAATATACATTCTAATTTTTTATGGTAAGATGGAAGTGTATTGTTTGCAATAAAAAATTAATGGAAATCTGTGGTGTATTGGAAAGTACATGGTGTAGAAAGTAGAGCATGTAACTTGCATAAGAAAAACATGTTTCTTATAGAAGTTAGGCTATTAGGATGAAGTAACTGAGAACATCCAATTCAAATAAAATTAAAGATTTGAATTTGCAAATAAATATTACATTACAAATAAATATTTAGGGCTGAAGGTGTGGCTCGGTGGTAAGAGTGCTTGCTTAGTAAGTGCTAGGAACTGAGTTCAAATCCTACTACCACAAAACAAAAATCGTTCTAAGCCTAGGTATGGTGGTGCTTGCTTGTAATTTAACTACTCATGAGACACAGCAGGAAAAATCATGAATTCAAAGCCCGCTAGGTAAAGTTAGTAAGATCCTATTTCAAAAACAAAATAGGAAAGTCCAACAACTATTTGAAAATAAAGATGAGTAAAGTTAATTATAATTAGAAGCTATGATTATAGCTCAGAAGTTAGGCAAAGTTAGAGTGTGATTTAACCTTAATTTTCTACAACTCAGCATTTGCATGTTTTTCAATAGCTGAGAATATATTCATCTGAAAATAGAAATATTCAATCAGAAGCACTTGCAAAAATAGCAATTTTTCCATTATGCCGATTTACACATTTACTTTGCCTCCCCTTTCAGCAAGGACACATGTTACCAAAAAAACCACAAACTGATATAACAGAATTTTAGGGTTTTCTTGTTGAGAAAGCTTAGGGTAAAGAGACACACTGAGCTAATGTGAGAAGTTTTAAGATCTATAAATAAGTGGCAACACTATAATCCTATAAACTTTTTCTTCAAAACCAGATACTGTAAATAGATCCTAAGAAAAAGACCAACACTGACTGCTTAAAAAATATGCAGGAATTATTGTTTCTTATTACAATGCAACCCTCTAGGAAATAAGGACTCTTAGCACTATATTTAAACTGCATTCTAACCAACATAAAGCAAATCAATAAAGAGATAAAAATCAGAAAACCTCACTGCTTCCCTCTCAACTTCACATGCTTCTCTACCACAGGCTAATATTCTGTTGCCAGAGCCTTCAAAAATTGGAATTCCATACAATTGCCATCAGTTATTCTGGTACATTGCATCACCTCGTATAATGTTTCCAAAAACGACTCCTTAAAACATCGCACATAAATTATTCAGGATCCAGCTTTTTCTCCATCTGTTGGCATAACTTTTTGGCTGTGTTAGCGTTTTTTTCCCCCAGTCATGGGGGCCGTGAACTCAGGGCTTGGGCACTGTCCCTGAGCTTTTGCTTGACTTGAGCCACAGCGCCACTTCTGTTTTTTTTTCTGTGTATGTGGTACTGAGGAATTGAACTCAGGGCTTCGTGCATGCTAGGCAAAGCATTGTACCACTAAACCATATTCTCAGCCGTGTGTGTGTGTGTGTGTGTGTGTGTGTGTGTGTGTGTGTGTGTGTGTATGTGTGTGTGTGTGTGTGTTGGAGGATACATGAAATAGGTTATCAAGATAGTAATTATTAATCTCTTATTCTCCTCTTAACTAACTCAACTTTATCTTGTTCTATCACAAAATAATGGCATTTGAAGAGGTGGAGAAATGCAGAGGTAAGCTCTATCTTTCAGGACACAATGAGGAGAGTTGTGGTAATATATCTGGTCTGAGCAGAAAGATTTCCAGAGTAGTAGAGATGGCAAATACTCTGACTTTTCAGCTGACATTTTAATAACCAGCTGAGGGCTGGAATGCAGAACATTAGTCATTTTTATTTGTGCCATATACCACCATCTGGAGAATCCTCTCAACATGTACAAGTACCCAGTATGGTGTGGTAAGTAAGCTGTCAAATTGATTAGAGTTAGAATTCTGCAACTCAGGGAAAATGTTTTAGACTCTTTCAGTTAAGACATTTTTTTCTAAAGTGAACCTTAAAGTGATGCTGACAGGACTAAATGAGTGAATATATAGAAAGTGCTTAGAATGGTTTTGAGTACCTGGTACTTTCAAGAAATATCTGTAGTGGCACACCCTTGTAATCCCAGCACTCAGGAGTGGAGACAGAAAGATTGTGAATTTGGAACTGGTAGCTCACACCTGTAATCCTAGCGATTCAGTAGGCTGAGATCTGAGAATTAAGGTTCAAAGCCAGTCTGGGCAGGAAAGTCCATGACTCTTTATTTCCAATTATCCATCAGAAAAACCAGAGTGGTGCTGTGGCTCAAAGTGATAAGAGTGCTATCCTTGGCTAAAACAGCTCAGGAACAGCACCCAGGCCCTGAGTTCAAATGTCACAGCCCATCTCCCCCCGCCCCCCCCCCCCCCCCCCACCAAAAAAGTGTGATTTTGAGGTCAATCTGGGCTATATAGCAAGACCCTGTCTTAAAAAAATTCTGCTGGGGTTGGGTACATAGCTCAATGATGCCTATAGTCTGATGCCTATTACTGTACTAAAATAAAAGACAATACACCAATACACCTTAAGGTATTTAAAGAAGAGGGCAGCCCCCAAACTTAAGGCATTTGACTCCAAGTTATATTCTTTACATTATGTAAAGAATGTAAAGGTTGTGGTTGCTACTGCTGGCTGGTAGGGAGCCTGCTCTCCAATGATTTTTATTGATGAATTCAAGTTAACATGGATTTCTTTGAATGAGTCTATGGTATATATCTTATAACCTGTCATTTCAAATCCTTCTATATAACTCTTAAATAGCTGATAATATTTAGTTTGGTAACAGTTTTCATCTTCCTCAGTTAATGCTAGGTATTAGCACCGTGTTTTAGGAACACTGTCTTAACATTTATGCTGAATTCCTCCTAAGACGTATAAAGTGTAAAAGGTAACACATAACACTTTGCTGGAATGTGCTTGATATTGAAAAATCTTCAATTTTTATTCTCCTTTCTGATATTTGAAATTGCAGGCTCCCTATGAACAGCCTGAGTAAAATTCTATACAGTGAAGGAAAGGTATTGGTACAACAGTTACTGAAAGAAGTTCAAAGTCTCACCCATTTGTTGAAAAGCCAGTTTTAAACCTCCCAAGCTCTAGTTCACTCCCAGATGAGAGTCCAACTTTGACTTTTCACACCACTTTGTTTATACTCCTTTTATGACAAGTGTTATAATTATTACTTAGCAATTGTCTTATTACCCTCAAAATATACGTAGACCCCAGCTTCCTCTAACCATCTTCACATTCTGGTTCGAATCACATTCCACTGCAGTGTGGGTTACTAAAATATCCTTCTAACAGGTCTTGCTGTATTCACCTTTAGTCCTCCGAACCCTATACTAGACTATTTTAATTGTATTTTTTTTTTTTTTTTTTGCCTTTTCTTTTTGTACTGGGGATTGAACCCAGGACACTGCACTTGCTAGGCAAGCGCTTTGCCACTGAGCTACATCCCAGCCAGGCTATTTTTATTTATTTATTTTTGTCGGTCGTGGGGCTTGAACTCTGGCCTGAGCGCTGTCCCTCAGCTTTTCAGCTCAAGGTGAGCGCTCCACCACTTGAGCTACAGCGCCACTTCCGGTTTTCTGGTGGTTTATTGGAGATAGGAGTCTCACGGTCTTTCCTGCCCGGGCTGGCTTTGAACTGCGATCCTCAGATCTCAGCCTCCTGAGTAGCTAGGATTACAGGCGTGAGCCACCAGCACCCGGCCAGGCTATTTTTAACACTGTAGTTGCATATGATTCTAAGAAAACATAAGCTAGCTTATCATTCTCTAGTAAAGCGCAAGCTCCTATAATTCCCTAATGACCTGCTCTCTGACCTCAGCTTCTACTCTTTCCTTCTCTCCCTTCCATTGTTCCTGGAACTCACCAACACACTCCCACGACAGTCTACACTGGCTTTCTAGTCTTGCCTGGAAAACAGTTCTTTGGGCATGCATGTGCTTTACTTTCTCTAAGCCTTCGTTAATGTGTCATCTTATTAAATAAGTCTTTTTAGCACACTATATGTTAAAAAAAGTAACTACTGAGTCTTCTATCTGAATTCCCCTTATATTGCTTTATTTTTCCTTTAGGAATTTTCACAACAATGGCACGTTGCTTGACTACTTAGTTTCTCCCTTCAACAAAATGTAAGCTCCAAGAAGGCAGGGGCTTAGTCTGTTTACTGCTCTGCATCTACAATAGTCCCTGACATATAGTAGGCAATTAGTAAACCTTTACTAGATAAGTGAATGGCTTTCTACTTTAGAACATAAACTCTTTAAAGGTTCTGCTTTTTAAATTTTTAGCCTTACATCTGAGCCAGGGCCACCTACCTATACGATAGACAAGCACACTACCCCTGAGATACATCCCCAAACGAACCCGATACTGAGGTTTACTGAACTCAGGCCTGGGCGCTGTCCCTCAGCTTTTTATTTATTTTTATTATAGCACTGGGGGCTGGGAAGGTGGCGCAGTGGTAGAGCACTTGCCTTGCATGCATGAAGCCCTGGGTTTGATTCCTCAGCACCATATAAGCAGGAAAAAAAAAGCCGGAAGTGGCGCTGTGGCTCAAGTGGTAGAGCGCTAGCCTGGAGCTGAAGAGCTGAGGGACAGCGCCCAGGCCAGAGTTCAGGCCCCACGACCGGACTCCCCCCCCCCCTCCAAAAAAAAAATATATATATATAGCGTTCTACTACTAGAACCAAAGCTCCAACCCTGGCTTTTTCTGGGGTGCTTAAATTGGTCTTGCGGACTTTCCTGTCTATGCGGGCTTCGAACTGCTATCCTCAGATCTCAGTCTCCAGAATAGCTAAGATTACAGGCGTGGGCTACGGGTGGCTTAGCTTACACGGGTTATCTTAATGTTCTATCCTTAATTAAACAGCTTTATGTTTCAAGACTACTTAGGTCCGTGCCCTAACTCACATCATGTAATCTTCCTAGAAACCCTCGGACACAAGGTATTATTAATCCGATCCATTGGACGGAGGAGGCAACAAGCTCCCGGAGGGCAGTGGCAGGTTCAAGGTGGCTCAGGGTCAGGCATCAGGACTCTGAACCCACAACAGCACCCAGGCCTTCCAGGGTTTGCCTAACTTAGGCAGCTCCACCTCTGCCTCCTAAAAGGCAACGACAGAGTCGTGCAATCCCTAGGCGAGCAAAGATAGTTCACTGAGGTTCCCGCGGGCTCGGGATGCATGGAGGACACAGTTTTGCCCGCCAATGCCCCGAAACCCCAAGTTTCCTAGCGGACGGTGTAACTAACACACTCAGGAGCAACGAGAGGCGCGCAGCAAACAGAAACCACGGAGGAACGGCGGCGGAGAGGAAGCTTCGGAAACAATGCCAGCCCGGGCGGGGAGCCGGCAACCTGCCGGCCAAGGGCACCGGCCTCCGGACCCCGGCGCGGGGCGGGATGCCCGGAGGGGCTCCGGTCCTCGCGGTGCGGGGGCGGGGGGGGGTGGCGCCCGCGGCATCAGTTCCCGGCAGGCCGGGGTCGGAGAGACCGGAACGGCCCAGGCCGGACACGCCTCCGGACTCCTCTCACCCCGGACCAATCGGCCCGTCGTTCCTCACCGCACGTCCGCAGCGCGGCGTCGGCATCCCGCCCGTCTACCCACAGTCCCGGCCGCTCACCCGCGCGCCCACCGGGCGTCCAATTCCTCGTCCTCCTCCCGAGGCGACTGGAGCCGGACCCGCGGCGCCGCCTCCTCGCCCGCCCGCGTCCCGCCTCCTCGCCGTCGGAAGTGTTCGGGCCCGGACCCTTTTCCCCGCCTCCCCGGCTCCCCAGTGTGGCGTCACTTCCGCTCGCGCCGGCCTTGAGCGCGGAGTCTGCGCCTCGCGAACGCGCCGGCAGCGTCCAAGGGTCGGGAGCGCGCCTTGTGGATGACAACAAATTTGTCGCGCGGCGGCGTCCCCCTCGGATCCCCGGCCGTCTCCCCACGCGCTCTCCCGCTCCTTCTCTCTGGGCCCTCCGGAGGCCTCCGGGTCTGAGGCGACGGGCACTCCTCAGCGCCGGGTCCCCGCCAGGCCTAGCGCGAGCGGCTGGGCGCGGGCGATGGGGTCTTCCTCAGGGCCGCGGCGCCGAGCCGCGATGCAGAGGCCGTCCCGGGCTTAGACCCCCGCCGCGGCCTGGGGACGCCGGCCCGGCCCGGAGGCGCCGCCGCGGCCTGGAGGCCGGACCCTCGGCCCGGAGTTCGAGCCGCCGCCGCCGCCGCCGCCACCGCGGTCGCCCGCAGCGCTCAGCCCCAGCCCGCCCCGCCGCCAGCCCTCACGATGCCGTGGCCGTTTTCTGAGTCTATCAAGAAGAGGGCCTGTCGGTACCTCCTGCAGAGGTACCTGGGCCACTTCCTGCAGGAGAAGCTGAGCTTGGAGCAGCTCAGCCTGGACCTGTATCAGGGCACCGGCTCCCTGTCCCAGGTCCCCTTGGACAAATGGGTAAGAGCTTGCCCGCAGCCACCGGGGCGGGATTGCTCATTCCTTAGGGCTATCCGAGCGAACGCCATCCAAGATTGCTGACGTTCAGTCCCTCCTGGGGAATGGTTCGGACCCAAGTGTGGCAGGGCTCAGGGACGTGTGTTAGGAGTGTTATTTAGTCTGTGGCTAGCAACCGATGTAATGGGATGGGGGGGGGGGCGATCAGTCCTGCCCCCCTGGGATGCAGGGGGCCGCGGAGGTTGCGTGACAAGCAAACCTCATTTCACTGGATGGCATTTCTTCAAAGACTGAAGATGAAGAGAGAATGTCAGTTGGGTTGCCCCAATCTCCAGTTAGTTGTTTTGGTTTGTCCTAGTGCACGCTATGTTTGCCTGATCTGCCTGGATCCAGCGTGGCGCATCTTCCAGAAGAAAAGTTAGATGAAGGGTGCCTCTGCCGGTTTGCCTGCTTTGCTTGATGATGATAGGTTTCCAGGCCAGTTGGTGTTCCCAGCCTGGGCATGGTTGTGTGGCTCTAGGTAGTAGTGCTGTGTAGTTTTGCCTACACGTGACAGATCGTAAAAGCAGGTGTTGCAAAAGCTCTGACGCTGCGACTTTCACACTTTTTTTTTTTTTGCGGGGGTGGGGATGGGCTGAACGCTGCCTTTCTACTCGTCATCCAGAAGCTATGGCTTGAATGGCTGCCCCTGTGGGTTCAATGCCTAATATTTTTAAAGTCTGTTCTGCCTGCGATTTGACAAGTATCCAGTCCTGCTCCCCTTCACCGTAAAGTTTAAATTATGGTAACACAACCTTATGACTCATTAATTTGTGTTACAGGGGATGAGTAAAGGTATAGTTTTATCAGTAGATAAAATAGAGAGTAACAAAGTAGTTTAAGAGCCTAGGGGCCGGGAGTCGGTGGCTAGCTACTCAGGAGTCTGAGATCTGGGATCACAGTTCAAAGCCAGCCCGGACAGAAAAGTCCTTGAGACTCTTATCTCCAATTAACCACCAGAAAACCGGAAGTGGTGCTGTGGCTCAAGTGGTATAGTGCTTGCCCTGAGCTCAAGAGCTCAGGGACAGTGTCCAGGTCCAGAGTTCAAGCCCCATGACCGACCTCCCCCCCCCCAAAAAAAAAAAAAAGCATTAAGGGTATGTGTGTGTGTTCCCGTGTGCTACTGTGTGTTTGTGTACATGTTCCTAAGTGCCAGTACTGGAGCTTGAACTTAAGAACTTGGTGCTACTGAGTTTTTCTGAATCTCTAAGCTGACACTACCACTTGAGCCACAGTTCTACTTGAGGCTTTTTGGTGGTTAGAGATAAGAGCCTCATAATCTTTTTCTGCCTGGGCTGTCCTTGAATCCTCATCCTTAGAGCTCAGCTTCTTGAGTAGCAAGGATTGCAGGCACAAGCCAACAGTTTGAGCACTAGTTTGAGAACCATTAAGTCTTTCTGGCATAGTCTAGACTGCCACAATTAGCCAAGTGATAGTGGGCATGCTATTCACCTAAATTCAATACACATCCATGAACTAGACTCTCCATTGAAGCTATTGAATTAGGTTATTACCAGAAGATAGAGATTCTGGTGGATATATTTGAATTCAACAATCCATGATTGTATGTTCTTGATACAGTTATGAATAAGACTATCTTGAAGGAGGAAGATTGGACATTTATTAGATGTCTTTTATAGGATTAGTGACTTTTTGTGATGTCATATTAATCCTAACAGGTGAACATTATTTCTATTTTAAAAATGGAGTTAAATTATTTGCCTAAAGTCACATAGCAAATGTTATAGTGAGATTCAAATCTATCTAATTCCTAAGCCCATCATCTTAGTACATCAGATAGTTTAAGGCAAAGAAGGAGGCAATGTTTATTGAGCATCTGCTTTTCGTTTGTGTAGTGTTATTTAATCCAGAAAATCAGAAATGGTTATATGCCAGTTTTATAGTTTGAGTTCAAGATGGTTGGCAAAATTATTGATTGATTGATTGATTGACAGTCCTAAGGCTTGAACTCAGGGCCTGGGCTCTGTGTGACTGTGCTCAAGGCCAGAGCTCTACCACTTGAGCCACAGCGCCACTTCCACTTTCTGTTTATGTGGTATGGAGGAATCAAACCCAGGGCTTCTTGCATGTTAGGCAAGCATTCTATCACTAAGCCATATTCCCAGTGCAAAATAATTCATGATTAGAGTTAATTTAAGTATTGTTTTATTCTCCTTGAAGGTAGGAGTTGTATCAATGAAAATAATGATTTCAAAGCCTCCAGTAAGCACTGTTTACCGTTTCTGATTTACTTATTTTAGTGTGTTGTGTTGATGACTAAGATAAATGTTGATGTGATTCTTAGGTATATATAATAGAAGTTCTGGTTCCAAATTCAATTACTTTTTTTTAAAAACAAAGAATAACCTCTTGTTTCTATTTTCTAGCAAATCCAATTAATTTTAATAACTTTTCAGGATGGAAGAAAAAGATAACCTCCCAAGATTTATAGATCCTAACAGAAGGATTGTATCATAGATTACACTACTGCTTATGTTTCAGTTTTTACCTGTCAACTATGCAAATGAATTTATTGAAATTGACATCTCTGTTTTCCCACATTTCAGTTTTTGTTAATTACTTGGATGGGAATGTGTTTTTATATACTTAATATATAAAAATTAAACTTAAAATTTAGTTTTTGAACTCTCTTGAGAAGTTTTAGGTTGGTTGGGATTGTGTTTAATGTTTTCAGACCTTTGCATTCTGTGTGGATAATGACATGAAAAAATAGACTTTGTTTTTGAGGCTCAGCTGGCCTGGAACAGGTAATCATCTGGCCTCGGCCTCCTGAGTTCTGAGATTACAGGTGTACACCAACATGATTGGCTGTGTTTTCAACAACAAAAAAAATCAGAACAATGGAAACATTTTCAAGTATAGGTTTAAAAAATATTTTCCCTGTAGTACAAGTATCTTTCATAAAGCAGTTATTCTCTTACTCATTATTAAAATGTTACTCTTACTTTGAAAAGATAGATTAGGTATGCTCTTTTTTTTACTAGCCCTGTGTCATCACAGGAATGGCTGGCATATTTAAAACTACTACTGTGTATAAAAAGAAACTACCTGTTCCTGTGTGTCAGTGGCTGTAATCTTTAGTGACCAAGGAGGCTGAGATCTGAGGATAGAGGTTCAAAGCCAGCCCAGGCAGGAAAGTCTGTAATACTTTTTTGGTAAGCACCAAAAAAGTCAGAGATGGGAGTTGTGGCTCAATTGGTAGAGCACTAACCTTGAGCAAAAAAGCTCAGGGATAGCCAGGCACTGGCTCATGCCTGAAATCCTAGCTACTCAGGAGGCTGAGATATGACACTCAAGTGGTAGAGCACTGACCTTGAGCAAAAAAGTTCAGGGATAGCCAGGCATTGATGGCTCATGCCTGTGATCCTGGCTACTCAGGAGGATGAGATCTGAGGATCATGGTTGGAAGCCAAACGGAGCAGCAAAATCCATAAGACTCTAATCTCCACTAGCCCCAGGACTGGCACCAGAAAAAAAAAAAAAAAAAAAAAAAAAAAGCTCAGGGACAGTGTCCAGGCCCTGAGTTCAAGACCTAGGATCAGCTAGGCAAGCACTCTACCACTAAGCCACATGTCCAGCTGGGATTCAGTATATTCATTGAGCACTTAGCACCTGCCACTGTGAGGGGCTGGAGTAGCAATAGGGAACTTAGACACTTTTCTCATAGGAACTTACTGTGTCCAGGAAGATTAGTGATTTGTTCTCCTAAAGCTTTTTAATTTCACTTAAAATTTTGTTTTGATTGCAACTTAACCTTTATACATGAATATGTAATAAAACTTTATTCAGTTAGTGGAACATGGAGTAGCAAATGCTACAATGGAGACTAGAATGTTGCTTTTTCCTTTTCTGTCTATATACATGAAAATTGAGATAATCGTAAATGAAAGGAAAGGACTGAAGCATCTACTACAGGGCATGTATTTGCTGAGTAGTTCGGGTGGCTCCACTTTTGGTTCTAGAATTATTGAATCACATGGATATACTTCAATGGAATAATAACTTAAATGTTGCCTGAGTAGAAAATGAGATGAGTTTGGCCAAGTAGGTTGAGAATGTTGTTCTACTACTCATATATCATAGAAGACCTTGGAATTTCACAGAGTAAACTTAAAGTATTTTGTAACACTACAATATTCAGGGGATTTTGCCAAGTGCATGTATGACTATGTATAAGTATAACCTATTCGGACATCTTGTACTCAGGGAAATTATAGCTTTGTGGGCCTAAATATAAATTCTTGAACTGTTGACTCTTCAAAATTATTTTGTTAACATTTACCAAAATATTGTATGTTTTCTTTTTTTTGTCTTAAGATTCTGAATTCAGAGCTTCTGCTTACTAGGCAGGCACTTTACTGCTTAGCTAATAAGGCTTCTATCCATTTTTGTACTGATTGGCTATTTATTTCCCAAACTTAGACCTTATACTCTTCACTCAGCTTTTCCCATCATGGCTGGCAGTCTTCTGCTTGAATCGTGCCTCAGTTTTGTGTGCGTGCGCATGCGTGTGCGTGCATATGCACATGCACCTACATATTTTCCTGGTTAATTGGAGATAAGAGTCTGGAGGATTTATGTAGGCTTGCTTTGAACCTGAACCACAATTATCGGATCTTTGCCTCCTGAGTAGTTAGGATTATAGATGTGAGCCACTGGTGTCTGTATTGTGCTAGATATGTTTGAGATAGTATTTTTTCCTTCTAGGACATGTGCCTACACCACAACTGCCTATTTTAGGTTTTCTGTTGTTAGTGAGATGACAGACACTCAACACCATGTCTGGCTGGTTTTCACTATGGTGGAGGCTTGTGGATTTTTCTGCCTGGGCTTCGCCTGGAATCATGATCCTCCCAATCTTAGCTTCCTGTGTACTTGTATGCACCACTGGTGCCTGACTGTGTCTGTTCTTTAAATATTACAGCCAGGAAATGGTGGTTCATGTGTGGAATCCTATCTACGGGAGGCTGAGATCTGAAGATCTTAGTTTAAAGCCAGTCTGGGTAGAAAAGCCCCCAATTAACCACCAGAAAACCATGAGTAGAACTGTGACTCAAAGTGGTACAGCTCTAGCCTTGAGTGAAAAAGCTCAGGGACAGCACTCAGGCCTGGAGTTTAAGTGTACAATAGGCAAAAATAAATAAGTAAATAAATGCATATTTAATGTTACAGTACAACTTTACAAACCAGTCTGTTTATAAGTTTACAATAGCCATAAAACTGGGACAGAAAGGGGCTGGGAAGGTGGCTCAGTGGTAGAGCGCTCGCCTTGCATGAATGAGGCCCTGGGTTTGATTCCTCAGCACCACATAAGCAGAAAAAAAAAAAGGCAGAAGTGGTGCTGTGGCTCAAGTGGTAGAGTGCTAGCCTTGAGCTGAAGACGAGCTGAGGGACAGCGCCCAGGCCCAGAGTTCAGGCCCACAAGTGGACCTCCCCCCCCCCCCCAAAAAAAAAAAAAAAAACAGGGACAAAAAGTTTGGGCCTGATGTGAAAGAGAATTTTGTTAAATTCTGTTTCTTAGTTGATTAATGTTGATTGATTGTCATATTGCAAAGATTTAGTCATTGCCTTTGTACACTTTAAAACACTTTGATATATTTTTAATTGTTTGATGAAGCTAGTAAATGTTCATTGCATAAAATTCAAACAGCAAAGAAGTATATTCAATATGAAGTAATAGTCCTGAATCCTATCTCTTCTACTGGTAGCAATATAGTATGCGATCCTCAGATCTCAGCCTCCTGAGTAGCTAGGATTACAGGCGTGAGCCACCAGCGCCCAGCTGTGTGGTTTTTTTTTTTTTTTGCCTTTGTTTACTATGTACTTGACACATGGGGATACAGTCATATCTTTGAAAAAGTTAACAGATTTCTGTAATTTGAAAATGAACTCTTTCTTTCCTCTTTAGTGTCTCAATGAAATTTTGGAGTCAGCAGATGCACCTTTAGAAGTCACGGAAGGATTCATTCAGTCAATTTCTCTGTCAGTTCCATGGGGCTCCTTACTACAGGATAATTGTGCACTTGAAGTGAAAGGGTTAGAAATGGTCTTTCGACCTAGACCTCGCCTAGGTATGTGTGTTAGATGTTTCTGCTTTAATTATTCTACTTTTATCTTTCAGCGATTGAGAAAGTAACTTAATTTAAAAAATGTTAGTGCTTGATGTATTACTTTGTATTGTATTTGTGGGATTTTCAGATGATAAAATACTGGTACTTGGCTATATGTAGTATTTGTGTGATTTTAGCTTTAAAATAGTTTCCTCATTTAGTCTCAGGAACTTTAGTATACAGAGAATTTGGCTTATATAATTACTTGTTACCAGTTCTCTAAAGTGACTTTGTATTTGAAATAGTCCAAGTATTGTGCCCTAAAACAAGGAAGAGTACTTGAAGATTGATGGAGAAATGTTGAAAGGATACAGCAGTGGTCTGTTGGCCACGTCTAGGACAATGGGAGTGTTAAATAAAAGGAAAATAAGTGATTATCATACATTAAAGTTTTAAAAGTTAAGTTCAAACTGATTAGAGATAAATAAGTATATAAGGTGTGCAGGAAGAAGGAAATACTCTTTACAGTAGTTATTTACTTATAAATGCAGAAAATTAAAAAGAATAGAATTGGTAAATAAAGTATATAGATTTGCAACAATGAAAATAACAATTTTAACTGGGTGTCAGTGACTCACCTGTAATCCAAGCTACTCAGGAGGTTGAGATCTGACGATTTGTGGTATGAATCCAGCCTGGGCATGAAAATTCATGAGACTTATCTCCAATTAACCACAAAAAGAAAAAGAAAAAAAAGCTGAAAAAAAGAGAGAGGCTGTGGTAGAGTGCTAGCCTTGAGCACAAAAGCTCAGGGACAGTGCTTAGGCCCTGAGTTCAAGCTCCAGTATAAGCACTACACCCCAGAAAGTGTAAATTCATAGTTATACTTCTGTTTCTTGAAACTTAGAAGGTTAAATTATGCTTAATAGAGAGCTGGAGATGTGGCTCAGCCAGTGATAGAGTGCTTGCCTAGCAAATTCAAGGCCCTGAGTTATAACCTTGGTACTGAGGGAAAAAAAAGACATAAATTACAATTGGAAATACAGTGACCTGCATTTTGAAAGTTGGTTATGAATGTCTTCTTTAATAATCTGATATTTAACTTAGAAGGCAAGTCTGTCTTTTTTTTGCCAGTCCTGGGTCTTGGCACTGGCACTGTCCCTGAGCTGCTTTTGCTCAAGTCTAGTACTCTACTACTTGAGCCACAGCGCCACTTCCAGCTTTTTCTGTTTATGTGATACTGGCGAATCGAGCCCAGGGCGTTATGCATGATAGGTAAGCACTCTACCACTAAGCCACATCCCCAGCCTGACAATTCTGTCTTTTAACCATGATGAATAGATACAACATTTTCCTTTGGAGAGTTAAATACTTTTCCTTGAAAAATAGACCATTAAAAGGACTTTAAAATTTTCTTTTTTGAAAGGCAGTAATTCTAGTAATCACTCAGCTTGTTTTGAATAATGTAAGGAAGTATGATGAAGTTTTCTCAGCAGAAAATATGGAAAGGATTGTTCATAGTTGATGTACTTCATCTTCCAAGAATGCTCTTCTATTTTGTCTACATTTAAATGATTTCCAACCCTGGGTCATCTGCTACCTCTACCTTATTTCCTGTTCACCCCTGAGCTGGAAAAATTAACCTCTTCTCTTAGCTTTTATAATGTTTTCTGATGATACCAAAGAATTGCCTGTTAATTCTTAGTCATATTCTGTTTCTTCTCGTAGATGGCCAGCTTTTTTTTTGCCAGTCCTGGGGCTTGAACTCAGGGCCTGGGCACTGTCCTTGAGCTGCTTTTTGCTCAAGACTAGCACTCTACCACTTGAGCCACCGCATGACTTTCAGCTTTTTCTGTGTATGTGGTTCTGAGGAATCGAACACAGGGCCTCATGCATGCTAGGCAAGCGATCTACTACTGAGTCACATTCCCTGCCCTAGATGGTCAGATTTTTTTTTTTTTCCAGTCCTGGGTCTTGAACTCTGGGCCTGGGTGCTATCCCTGGGCTCTTCCGCTCAAGTTGAGCACTCTACCACTTGAGTCACAGCGCCACTTCCAGTTTTCTGGTGGTTAATTGATGATAAGAGTCTCACGGACTTTCCTGCCCGGGCTGGCTTTGAACTGCGATCCTCAGATCTCAGACTCCTGAGTAGCTAGGATTATAGGCATGAGCCACTGGCGCCTGGCTTAGATGGTTAGCTTTTAAGGCAGAATTCTTAATTTATTTTTTTATCCTCTATAGAAGAGTTAGCAAACTGGGGCCTGCAGGCGAAGTCAGACCTTGCATCTGTTTCTGTAAATAAAATGTTGCTTATTTGATATGATCTGGGCTATAGAAAAAAAAAGTATATATATATTTTTTTGGTACGGTCCTGGGGCCTGAACTCTGGGCCTGGGCACTGTCCCTCAGCTCTTCAGCTCAAGGCTAGCGCTCTACCACTTGAGCCACAGCACCACTTCCAGAGTTTTTTCTTTTTGCTTATGTGGTGCTGAGGAATTGAACCCAGGCCTCATGTGTGCAAGGCAAGCGCTCTACCACTGAGCCACCTTCCCAGCCCCTAGAAAATATTTCTTGCAAATATCTAATGTATAATCTTTTACAGAAAAGCTTGTTGATTTCTGTTCTATAAAATTTAATGCCATGCCCATGTAAAAATACTTATTCTTAGTCTGGCACCGGTGGCTGACACCTATAATCCTAGCTACTCAGGAGGCTGAGATCTGAGGATTGTGGCTCGAAGGCAGCCCGGGCAGGAAAGTCCTTGAGACTCTGATCCCCAATTAACCACCAGAAAACCATTAGTGGCGCTCTGGCTCAAGTGTTAGAGTGCTAGCCTTGAGCTGACGAGATCAGGAACAGCACTCAGGCCCAGAGTTCAAGCCCTATGACTGACAAAGCAAAAACAAAAACAAAATAACAGCAACAAAAACCAAACCTGTTCTTATTGATACCAGAATTAACATTTGCTAAAAATAAAAACATGAAATAAGAGTACATGTTGTTGAACTTTTTCCTGTGGATTTTTTTTTCCTCAGTCAAAAAATGGTATGATCTGAAGAGTAATTTCTAGAATATGGTTTTCCTAGGTAATACCATAAAGTTAAAAGGTTACTTGAACTATTAAGAAATGGCATTTTTGTAATCTTGAGAAATAACTTTGGATTACTGTTTACTTTCTGTAGCATCTGGTTCTGAGCCTATGTACTGGTCAAGTTTCATGACCAGCAGTATGCAGTTGGCAAAAGAATGTCTTAGCCAGAAACTAACAGATGAACAAGGAGAAGGATCCCAGCCTTTTGAAGGACTTGAAAAGTTTGCTGAAACCATTGAAACAGGTTTGGCATTATTGGGCAGTTTTAAAATTTCTGATTTTATTCAGCAATTTAGTACAGTTATTTAATAAACCTTGTATAAGGTAGTCTGTTGGAGGTTTTTTTAATTAAAAAGACTTACTGTTCTCATTTTAAAACTTTGGAATTGAGGGCTGGGAATGTGGCTTAGTTGCAGAATGCTTGCCTAGCAGGCATGAAGCCCTGGGTTCAATGTCTTAGTACCACATAAACAAAAAAAGACAGACGTGGTGCTGTAGCTCAAGTGGTAGAGTGCTAGCCTTGAGCTGAAGAGCTGAGGGACAACCCAGATCCAGAGTTTAAGCCCCACAACTGACACCAAAAAAAAAAAAAAAAAAAAGCCTGGCACCAGTGGCTCACTCCTGTAATAATCCTAGCTACTCAGGAGGCCGAGATCTGAGGATTGTGGTTCAAAGCCAGCCTGGGCAGGAAAGTTCATGAGACTGTTATCTCCAGTAAGTCATCAGAAAACTGGAGATGGTAATGTGGCTCAAGTGGTCGAGAGCTAGCCTTGAGACAAAGAGCTGAGGGACAGCACCCAGGCCCAGAATTCAAGCCCCAGGACTGACAAATAAATAAAAATAAAAAACTTTGGAATTGATCTTATTTTATATATAGTATTCAATTTAATTGCATGTTCATGTATTCTCAAGTTTCTCTGTTGAATTTATTGCTGTGGAACACAGAATTAGAATTCAGCAGTGTTAGTAATTTTTCCCCAAGTGTCTGTTGAGATGAACTTGAGTAAATGTTCTGAAAGGAACAATGTTTCTTTAAAAACTCAGAATTTGGTAATATTAAAGGAAAGAAATCCAATTGCTTTATTTTATAAGTTCCTCTCAAGCTAATATTCATTTTTTTAACTAGAAGATTCTATTTCGGGCTGGGGATGTAGCTCAATTGGTAGAGTACTGCCTAGCATGAGGCCCCTGAGTTTGATCCCCAGCACCTAAAAAACAAAACCAAAATTTTTTGTTTAGTATATGTGTGGGTTGTTCATTGATGATTCTTTGTTTACTTTAGTACTAAGAAGAGTAAAAGTAACTTTTATAGACACTGTTTTGAGAATTGAACATGTGCCAGAAAATTCCAAAACTGGAACTGCACTTGAAATTCGAATAGAAAGGTAAGAATTTTTCTGTCTGAAATTAAATGAGTGTGTTCCAACTCTCATATTAGATTTCAGGATGCTTTTGGAGACCAGATATAATGATGATAAATTGTTGTATAATTTCAGGTGAAACATTTTCCAAGTTATGATTTAGGTTTATTACTAAAAACTGAAAGTACTAGCTGTGTATAATTATATTTAATACATTTTGTTGAGTTCAAAGCAAGCAATTATCTCTCAGTTAATACTAAATAAAAATATTTAAGGTACTGCTTTTAGAGTTTTCATGTAAGCATTGTAATATTTGTTGGTTCATTAATGGGAATTTTTTTTTCTTTTGCTTGACATGTTACTTTATTGAAAAAGGGTAAGGGCACTGTTTCTTTTTTAAGGATACTGTGAGGATTAATCTAAGGTCCATATGTACAGTGGAGATGTGTTTAAAATGATAGAAACACTTTTTTTTTTTAGCTTTCTTTCTTTCTTGTCAGTCATGGGGCTTGAACTCTGGGCCTGTGCTCTTCAGCTCAAGGCGAGTGTTCTACCACTTGAGCCACAGCGCCACTTCCGGTTTTCTGGTGGTTAATTGTAGATAAGAGTCTCATGGACTTTTCTGCCTTGGCTGGGTTTGAACCATGATCCTCAAATCTCAGCTTCCTGAGTAGCTAGGATTACAGGCATGAGCTACCAGTGTCCAGCCTCACTTTCTATGTATGCTCATCACATGGAACCTGTGTTGATGGTATATACTGCTAACTGAAATCTACAGGATTAGGCATAAACACTGAATTCATTGTATATGTAGATATTTGGGATCTTGACCAAGGTTGAAAAAGATACATTAGGCTTTCTTTCACAAAACACACCTATTAATAAAGTTATTGTTAACATAACTGCAGTTAAACACACTATATTTTTGAAGGTGAATTACCTTATTAAACATCTTAACAGGGCTGGGAAGGTGGCTCAGTGGTAGAGCGCTTGCCTTGCATGCCTGAGGCCCTGGGCTCGATTCCTCAGCATCACATAAGCAAAAAGAAAAAAGCTGGAAGTGGCACTATGGCTCAAGTGGTAGAGTGCTAGCCTTGAGCTGAAGAGCTGAGAGACAGTGCCCAGGCCCAGAGTTCAGGCCCCACGACTGGACCCCCCACAAAAAAAAAAAAAATCTAACATCTAACATCTAAATATCTAACATCTCATGCCTTTAGAAACCATATTCTTTACCTATTGTATCTGAGGATTAATCACACAGGAATTAAAGCAATGTATTTATTATCAGACTTGTGACAAATAGTGTCTCACTGTTGCCAAGAGATGTTGTTTTTGTTTTTTGTTTTTGTTTTTGGTGTCAGTTGTGGGGCTTGAACTCTGAGCCTGGGTGCTGTCTGTGAGCTCTTCAGCTCAGGGCAAGCACTCTACCACTTGAGCCATAGCACCACTTTCAGTTTTCTTTTTTTTTTTTGTTGGTCATAGGGCCTGAACTCTGGGCCTGGGCGCTGTCCCTCAGCTCTACAGCTGTAGACTAGTGCTCTACCACTTGAGCCTCAGCCCCACTTCCAGCTTTTTCTGCTCATGTGGTGCTGAGGAATCGAACTCAGGGCCTCATGCATACAAGGCAAGCACTCTACCACTGAGCCACCTTCTCAGCCCCCCACTTTCAGTTTTCTGTTGGTTTATTGGGGATAAGAGTCTCATGGACTTTCCTGCCTGGGCTGGCTTTAAACTGTGATCCTCAGATCTCAGCCTCCTTAGTAGCTAGGATTACAGGCGTGAGCCACTGGTGCCCAGTGATGTTTTGAGGCTGTGTGTGATGATATCATAGCACTTAGGAGATGAGAAGGAGGATCATGAGGTTGAGGCCAGCCCAGGCTATATTTGATAGTCTCAAAAGGAATGGAGAGGGAAGGGGAGAGAGGGGAGAAGAAAGTGGGAAAGGATGGATGTTTTGAAAGGAAATGGAGTTGTTTTCCTTGAAGCTAACTTAGGGAGTTATTAATTTGTCCTCCAATTTATGAGCTTTATAAAACTGTCTTTCTCAGAATTAAGTACTTACTGAAGTGCGGTCCTTGCTGCTGTCCTACATTATAGACATTATTATCATAGACATAGTCTAAGAGAGAGTAGTGACATCTGAAAAATTCTTAGAGCTAAATTTGGTCCTTTTTTTTTAAATCATGCAAATATGTTTTTATAGAGTTTTGTACAAATTCTTTTTGTTTTTCTTTTTGTTTCAGAACTGTCTACTGTGATGAAACTGCTGATGAAACCTCAGGAATTAATGTACATCAGCCGACAGCTTTTGCTCACAAGTTACTTCAGCTCTCTGGAGTCTCTCTCTTTTGGGATGAGTTTTCTGCATCAGCAAAATCTTCCCCAGTGTGTTCAACTGCACCAGTGGTAAGAAAAGAAAACATATGACCAGGGCTGGGAAGATGGCTCAGTGGTAGAGCGCGTGCCTTGCATGCATGAGGCCCTGGGTTTGATTCCTCAGCACCACATAAGAAAAAAGAAAAAAGCTGGAAGTGGCGCTGTGACTCAAGTGATAGAGTGCTAGCCTTGAGCTGAAGAGCTGAGGGACAGTGCCCAGGCCCAGAGTTCAGGCCCCACGACCGGACCCCTCAAAAAAAAAAAAAAAAAAAAAAGAAAACATATGACCAAAACATGATACAAATTTTGGTACAGATTAAATGAGGGCTTTAAGCTAAGGCAAGAGGATCAGGGGTTCCAGGTCAGCCTGAGCTATGTAGTGAGATTGTCTAAAGGGGAAAAAACAAGGGTTATTAAATTTTGCTAGGTATATACTATGTTTCTCATCTAGTTGGGAATAATAATAATTATTATATATATATATTTTTTTATTTTTTTTTAACTGGTACTGGAGCTTGAACTCAAGGCCTTGACGTTTTTGCTCACGGCTGGCACTCTACCACATAACCTACCTGCTGGTTAATTGGAGGTAGAATCTCTTAGATTTGTCTCTGAACTTTGATCCTTAGATCTCAGCTTCCTGAGTAGCTAGGATTGCAGGTATGAGCTGAGCTACCTGGTGTCCTATGTATTCTATGTTTTCTATGTATTACTTTGATAGAGAACCCTTGGGTACTATGTCTTGGGCCAAAATGATGTGTTAATATTTAATATTCTTTGACAATAAAAGGAAGAAATCAAGCAGTGTTAAAATTTACCTTGCATAGCCAGGAGCTAAGGACTTATGCCTGTAATCTTTGCTACCCAAGAAGAGGCTGAAATAAGAGGATCATGGTTTGAAGCCTAGCCTAGACAGGAAAGTCTGTGAGAATCTTATCTGCAATTAACCACCTATCCTACTCCCCCCCCCCCCCAAAAAAAAAATGTAGCTATGGCTCAGGTGGTAGAGAGCTAGCCTGAAGCAAAACAGCTTGGGGATACTGGGCCCTAAGTTCAAGCCCTAGGATTGGGGGGGGGGAGGGGAAATTACCTTATATACTGCAAAGTTATCTTATATTCAGTAATATCTTATATTACTGAAAATATATCTTATGAATCAGACTTTAAAAATCTTTTTTGTGTGTTGGTCTTGGGTCTTGAACTCAAGGCTTGGGTGCTGTCCTGAGCTTTTTGTTCAAGCTTTATACTTTACCACTTTGAGCCACAGCGCCATTTCCTTTAAAAATCTTTAGATAATTATTGAACTCTGTTAATTCCTCTTTATAAGTCAGGCATTTCATAATTTGCCTTGTTATTATATAAGTCAAGTTTTCCTCTTTTTTTTTTTTTGGCGTCAGAGTCTTACTTTGTAGCCCAGGCTAGCCTTGAATGGAACATGCTGTATAACTCAGATTAACTTTGAACTTGTAATCCTTCTGCTTCAACTCTTACAAGTATTGTGAATACAAGTGTGTGCCACTATATCTGCTTAGCTTTCTTGATTGTACACTGCCTGTTGGATTTTCTTATTGCTGTAGTTTGAGCAGATAATTGTACTTAAAAAATAAATCCCTTTCCATGATTTGCTTTTATTTCTATGATACTATGCTAACTTGGTACTATGTTTATTTTTCCCTTATTCCTATAAGGAACAATACAGTTTTGCATGTCAGTTATTTTGTTCTTGACATTTGTATTTTGCATTCTGATTTATTCACACTAAAGACTTATAAAACATTTACTTTCTTTTTGTATTGGTGTAGGAAACTGAGCCCAAGCTGTCACCTAGCTGGAACCCCAAAATTGTTTATGAACCACACCCACAACTAACTAGAAATTTACCAGAGATAGCACACTCTGACCCGGTACAGATTGGAAGTTTAGTCGGCAGGTTAGAGTTGAGTCTCACCTGGAAACAGAATGAAGTACTTCCTGGAGCTAAGGTCAGTGTTTATTTTATTTTCTTTAGTAAAATTACAAGTGTTTAGTTTTTGCAGTGACTCACAGCTTTATTACTCTACCTGTAAAGAAGGTATCTGCTGCTTTTGAAGTCAGTGCTTTTATTCTCAGTTGGAGCTCGGGGTGTCTTAGGGTCACAAAATTCTAGTGAGGACAGATTTTATCAAGGGTTGCTTCCTCCACTCACTCTCCCTCCATTCCAACAACCTCAGATTTAAAAAAATGCTTCAAAAAAGTTAGGCATGCTTTCATTAGTTAGAATAACTAACAAATCATTACATAACATAACATTATTAACAATAATCATAAAGTTAAGTTTAAGAGGAAAAGAAATTTGAAAGGCAGAACTATAGAAGATACTATTTAAAATCAAATATATAAAACATATATATTTTGGGTTTAGTGACTTTATAGTTGTGTAATATTTAAGAAAAGGGATTAACCCTTTTATGTGTCTCCTAGTTTTTGAAGACACTGGTTTCTTAGTGAACAAGCACTAAATGCTTGTTTCTTTGTCAACAATATGGATGAGTCTGTTGGAATTCAGGGAGCTTGCATTCTAACAGTTAAAAAGGGATATGTCAGGTGTTACTTTCATACTTTGGGAACGAGCTATCTAATCTCTACAAAATGAAGTTTAAATTAAGAGTATTTGGGTTTATTCATTTATCTGTTTATCCACATAGCTGTAGATGTTTGCTGAGTTAGGCTTTGTGTAAGTTCTTTTGATAGATGCAGAGATGAATGGATTACAGTCTCTGTAGTGAAAAATACCTGAGAGACACAAGACATCCTATGTTCCCTTAGCAATGTCTCTTAGGGTGCCCTAAGACTTGCTATGGGACACAGACTTGCTATGGGAACATAGGATATGGATCCACTAAAGACTTATGAATGTGCATGAAAAGATTTTCAGAGGATTGCCCCCAAAATCCTTCCTTAGGTTAGTACACTTGACTAGAGTTGAAAGAGGAAGGTAATGATTAATATAGTTCTATTAATGATTATTGTCCTACTGTTTCCTGTTCTGTACTACCTGAAAGGATATGAAGTCCTATATTTGGACTTCAGCCTCTTTATGACATAATGGAAAGGGATTGTTAATGTACAGATAGATGTATGTGTGTGTGAACACCACAGGAACTCCTAGGTCATGACATCATCCTTGGGAAACCAGCACAGCTTTCTCTTTAGGGAATACATTTGCCATTGTTTTAACCATAGCAATAACTTATAATTCTGTTTTGATTAAGTTTAGTCTTCAATATTTGTATGTTTTTGATTTTTCTGCAAACCCTAAGTTTTACATATTGTGTATTGATTTGTGTTACTCTTAGAGTTCCGAATATCAGGTGACAAATGAGCAGTAGGAAATTTTTCACAGTGGTGTTGCATACTACTCAATATTTAATATTTAGAGATGCAGTAGCTTTATATAATGAGTATTTGTATACATTTTATTTGCATTTAATGAAAGTAGACACTAAATGGTAAGAGTAATGTTTATAGCATTGGATTTTAATAACTTTTTTTTTTCTTTTTTGTCGGTCGTAGGACTTGAACTCTGGGTCTGGGCACTGTCTCTTAGCTCTTCAGTTCAAGACGAGTGCTCTACCATTTGAGCCAGAGCACCACTTCTGGCTTTTTTCTGCTTATGGGGTACTGAGGAATCAAACCCAGGGCCTTATACATGCGAGGCAATCACTCTACCACTGAGCCAACTTCCCAGCCCCTTAATAACTTTTTTACAGTGTAGGAGAAGGTGGCATTACTAAGGGTGCTGAAGTGTTAGATCTTCATCTCCGGTGTTCATTAAACTTGTTTTCCATGTGTGGGTTCAAATGCTGTGAATAAACTGGGCGGTGGTGGCTCATGCCTGTAATCTTAGCTACTGAAGAGGCTGAGATCTAAGGCTCAGGGTTTAAAGCCAGCCCTGGCCGGAAAGTCTGTGTGACTCTTATCCCCAGCTAACCACAAAATTCCAGAAGTTGGCTGTGGCTCAAGAAGTAGAGCAGTAGCCTTGAGCAAAAGAGCTCATGGACAGTGCCATGCCCCAAGTTTAAGCCCTAGTCCCTGCACCAAAAAAAAAAAAAAAAGTTGTGAATAGCAGGGCACAAGTTGTTTATGCTTATAATCCTAGCTACTTGGGAGGCTGATGTTTTAAGGACCATAGTTTAAGGCCAGCCTAGGCATACATGTGAAACCCCTTCAAGAGGATCACAGTCTAAATGAAGAATGTAGTGATACCCTTATCTCAAAAGTAATAATGCATAAGAGGACTGGAGGCATGATTCAGTAAGAAAGTATGAGCCTTAGAGTTCAAACCTAAGAACTGCCAAAAAAGATACAACAAAATACTATGAAAGATTTCACATTTATTTTTTAAGAGTAGTATCCTCTGGATCACATGTTCAGTCTTAGCAGATGTTTTGGAAATGCATTAGATATGAAATTAGGGAAAGTGCCTGAATTAAATTTAGAGATGTTTTGCCTCAGTTTCTGTGTTTTTCTTTATTGAAATTTTTTCAGTTGTTACTTACAATATTTTTGTTGTTGTTGTTGGTTGTGGGTATTGAACTCTGGGCCTGGGCACTGTCAGCTTTTCAGCTCAAGGCAAGCACTCTACCACTTGAGCCACAGCGCCACTTCCAGCTTTTGCTGCTTATGTGGTGCTGAGGAATCAAACCCAGGTCCTCATGCATACAAGGCAAACACTCTACCACTGAGCCACCTTCCCAGCCCAACTTACAGTCCTTTGTATTCCTAGAAGTATTTGGTCTTTGTATTCCAAATTCAGTAGTAAATTAAACATTGTATAAAAATTAGAAGTGAAACTTTTTTTTTTTGCCAGTCCTGGGACTTGTACTCAGGGCCTGGGTACTATTCCTTAGCTTCTTTTGCTTAAGACTAGCATTCTACCACTTAAGTCACAGCACCACTTCCAGCCTTTTCTGATTCTGTGATAACTGAGGAATTGAACCTGGAGTTTCATGCATGCTAGGCAAGCACTCTACCCCTAAGGTACATTCCCAGGCCTAGAAATGAAACTCTTGATCTTCTGTTGTAATGAGAATCAGTGATTCCAGTGAGAAATTATGCTTTCAATACCAAGAAATTTAAAAAAACAAAATATTTATCATATAATCAGAAGCACATTTCCAGTCAATTTCATTTCCAGTTCCAATTGAGAACATAGCATAGGATGTCAGCAGTCAGTGAGGAACCTTACACAGTATGAACCAGGCACTGGTGGCTCACACACAGTTAATTTATGACTGTTTTGAGCAGGGAGTAAAGGCTTTGTATCTGGGTCAGCCTAGGTTAAAATCCCATCTCTGAATCTCTGTGGCCTAGTGCAAGTCAGCCTTTCTGAATCTTTGCTTATCATAAAACAAATAGTACTAAGAATTATTTGATTTGCCTATTAACACCCATATATAGTTTGCTACGCATATACTATATTATATACTTACATATTTTATAATATATGATGATATTTAATATGTATAATGTATATTTAAAAAGTGGTGATTATTTGATTATTATAAGAGAATGAATAGTGTTCTTAAAGTACTACATGTTTTATTTTTGTTTCTAGAATTAGAAGGGCTTTTTTTTGCCTCTTGGGTAGAAGCCATTTTGTTATTTATTGTTGTTGCTATTTGTTTTGAGATAGGGTCTCACCAGGCTGACCTTAAACTATGTAGCCCAGGCTTACCACAAACCCATGATCCTTCTGCTGCTGCCCCCTGAGAGTTGGGATTATAGGCTTGTGCCATTATGCCTACCTCTACTAGTGTGTTTTATTAATTAAATTGTTTATCAATTAGAAAATTTTAAAAAGAGAATGGAAGTCCGAGTTAACATGCTAGAACTAAGGATGTGGATGGATGTGGATGAAAAGTAGGAGAGATATATTCAGTGCTGCTACCCTAGTATAGGGTAGAGGTATAGGGTAGTATTAAGAAGAGTGTGATGGAGCTTTTGTTTCTAGGAAGGAGAGTGGATAAAGTGTTGCAACAAGAAGGCAGTCAACAATAAACACTTCTTCCAACCTTGTGCAGGAGAGCAAGTTGTGTCTGTGACTTCCACTCTTTGTGTGCATAGGAGCAGATTTTGTGCAGCTCACTAGAAATGTGAGAATTACACTGTTAACTCTGGTTTTCACGAGCTTTTCTAGAGTGGAACCCATGGGACCCAGGGTAGCCTTAGGAAAGTTATTTGTTCTTGGTTTAAATTGAGTTACAGAGGTGTTGATCTTAGGTTTTTGAAAGTCAATGAATAGTCCTAATGCTAGTTAATATTTTTTCTTGAGGACATTTTTTTAATTTTATTTTTGTTTTTCTATTTTGTAGTACTGAGTATGAGCCCACAGCCTCTACCGTGGGAGTCTTGCTTCCAGCCCTGTTTTATTTTATTTTTTAGATAGAATCTTGTGGGTCCTCTGCAGTCCCCCTCACCCTAGGTTGCTCTTGGGCCTCAGTCGTTTTATCTATGCCTTTCACGTAGCTGTGATTACAGGTGTATGGGCTATCATGCCTAGGTGATTTGTTGAGGTGTGGTCACATTGATTTTTACTTGGAGTGGTCTTAACCATCATCTTTCTGATTGATCTTTGCCTCCTAAATAACTGGAATTATAGGATTGTATACCATGTTCAACCTGACTATGTCTTAAGGCCTTCTCAGATACCAAATACTTAGACGTCTTAGAAAGACAAAAATATAACAGTAGATTTGTTAACATGGAATTTCTCCAGAGGATTTTCTCTCTTGCAACAACCATTTGGTGGCTTTTCATTTAAATTGTGTGAATTAGTAGAGAGAGAGTATTGGGGGAAGGAACGCAATACTAAAGGTAAGTTTCTTAGTGCTTAATAGTATATTAAGTATATTCATCCTAATTTTTTTTTTTAAGTTGGATGTTGATGGACAAATAGATTCCATTCATCTGTTCCTGTCACCAAGACAGGTACACTTACTATTGGATATGTTAGCAGCTATTGCTGGACCAGGCAAGTATAATTATGTTGTTTTAATTTTGTTGTTGTTGTTATTATTAATTACTATATTCTTGAACATTGTGTGTATATGTGTGTGTGTGTGTGTGTGTGTGTGTATATCCATCCATGTTCTTTGAAGTTTTTTTTTTCTTGCATGTCCTAGGGCTTGAACTTTGGGCCTGGGTGCTGTCCCTGAGCTTCATTTGCTCAAAGCTAGCGCTCTACCACCTGAGCCATAGCATCATTTCTGACTTTTTTGGGGGGGAGGGGAATGTAATTTATTGGAGATAAGAGTCTAATGGACTTTTCTGCCCAGGCTGGCTTTGAACTGCAATCCTCAGCTCTCAGACTCCTGAGTAGCTAGGATTACAGGTGGGAGCTAAGAGTGCTCAGCTGAAGTTTTTAAATTAAAATATGTGATATACATGTAGGAAAGTTTATTTTTGGATATGTGAAATTGAAGATATATTACAAATATGAGTCCCTAAAAGTTAATTAGGTTTTGGAATTGTGTTACTATAGAACAAATTTGCATTCAATTATTTTGTCACATTTGTTTTCAAATTTTTTCTGGCCTGTTTCATTGTGGAGGATAGTACTTCATACAACTGAGGTAATATAATTCTTGAACATGGTCAGTAACACAAACATTAACATATTTTTTATGGTTCTATCAGACATAAGATCTTTTGATTCCTAGGTATTTGTTTAAAACACTTAGATTTGTGATTTTTGTACCGACTGGTTTTGTGTTAACCCTTGGTATTGGGTAAATGGATTTGGGTTGAAATATACATAAACAACTAACTGTTTTGCTTTCCTTTTGTATACTTATAGAAAATTCTAGCAAAATAGGATTAGCTAATAAAGATAGGAAAAACCGACCCATGCAGCAGGAAGATGAATATCGAATTCAGATGGAATTAAACCGCTATTATTTAAGAAAAGATTCCCTGTCTGTGGGTGTACCTTCAGAGCAAAGCTTTTATGAGACAGAAAATGCTCGTACACCTTCTAGCCGTGGTAAGCAACTCAAAACAGTTGACACCAGAATCATACATTATCACATAGACAAAACTAAACTTCATTTTGGCTCCTGTGAAAAGCATTCATATTGCAAGAAATTTTTTACAACTCAGTCTAACCATAGCCTTGTGAGGAACCAGCAGATGGTTGCTGTAGTTTTTTGACTATATGGCTTTTGTCTTGTTTTTTTAAAAGCAATCAATTTGTAAAAATATAGATTTAACACAAAACACTAATTGGGAATAATCATTTTCTCAAAATATGTTCACCTAATGTTGTACAGTAAATAGATCCTTTTAAACAGGAAACTTTTCTTTGTTATTCTTCCCATCAGTTATTTGTAAATATAATCACTCACTTTACATTTACAGGTGCTTGAGAATGTATAAACATTAATATCATAAATAGTTAGGATCAATTTAGTTGATTAAGTGATTAATAGATGGTTAAAGCCTACTCAAAAAAATTTGGCCACAACAAATCATTTGCATGAGTATCAAGCTCCAGAAAGAAGGAACTAGAATGTAAATAGAATTCAAAATAACATGTTTGGTTCTCTACCCCCCACCAACTGTATCTATATAAAACTAGAGATTGCAGTATATTTATCCTATTTATTTAATTTTTGGTGCTGGGAATTGTATCCAGAGCCCTTAGTACATTTTTTAAAAATCTGAATTTTAACTTCTCAATTGTCATATGACACTTTAAGCATATATTGTATAATACTTCTTACCTAATTTTTTTTTGGGTCCGGTCATGGGGCTTGAACTCTGGGCCTGGGCGCTGTCCCTCAGCTCTTCAGCTCAAGGCTAGCACTCTACCACTTGAGCCACAGTGCCACTTCCGGCTTTTTTCTTTTTGCTTATGTGGTGCTGAGGAATCAAACCCAGGGCCTCAGGCATGCAAGGCAAGCGCTCTACCACTGAGCCACCTTCCCAGCCCCTTCTTACCTAATTTTTAAGAAGTCAATAAAATTGTCATGAATAGGAGGACTCAGCCTTGGTTAACTTATCTTCTTTGCATTCACATAACTTCTGCCATTTGGAAATAACATACAGTTTGAGGTATTACTGTATCTCAGGTTACCTGATGGAAGTTTATCTTGATGTCTGTTAGCCTATTATAAAGACTTGAATTGGTGGATGTATAATGATGAAGCCTCTTTCTCTCCAGATGAAGAAGTGTTCTTCTCCATGGCTGATATGGATATGTCCCATAGTCTCTCTTCTCTTCCACCTCTTGGGGACCCACCAAATATGGACCTAGAGTTATCATTAACTAGTACATATACAAATACCCCAGCAGGATCTCCATTAAGCACTACTGTGGTAAAGTATTATGTAATTATTTTTGTTCTTACAAAAGATTTTGGGGCTGGGAAGGTGGCTCAGTGGTAGAGCACTTGCCTTGCATGCTCGAGGCCCTAGGTTCGATTCCTCAGCACCACATAAGAAAAAAGCCGGAAGTGGTGCTATGGCTCAAGTGGTAGAGTGCTATCCTTGAGCTGAAGAGCTGAGGGACAGCGCCCAGGCCCAGAGTTCAGGCCCCACGACCGGACCCAAAAAAAAAAAAAAGATTTTAACAGGTTTTGTTCTTCTAAAATGTTGCACTTTATTCAGATGTTTAACAGCAGTCTTTTTATATAGCTTCAGCCTACTTGGGGAGAGTTCCTTGATCATCATAAAGAGCAGCCAGTAAGAGGGTCAACATTCCCTTCTAACCTAGTCCATCCAGCATCTTTACAGAAGGCTGGTAAGTACAGGTGAAACTTGGTAGTATTCACTAGAACTTTGGAAAATTTAAAAATTAAAACAAAGCTCTTTAAATAGCAGTATCCTTCTATCCTCCCCCCCACCCCTCCGCTTTTTTTTTTTTTTTTTATCTTTTTGTGCTGAAGATTGAACTAGGGCCTTGCACACTATGCACCCTTGCTCTACTCTTTTGGAGTGGTGGGAAGTTAATATAATTTTTCTTTAGATCTAGGCCATTTATCAAAATTTAGAATGAAAATGAACTTCAACATTTCACTGTGAAATATTTTATAGTAGTTGCTTGCTGTGTACTTTATTTAAACACTTAGATATTCTTAATAAAGATGCATACTATAAGTTTTATATTATTGCAGTTTAAAAATCTTTAAAATCTTTAAAGTCAATCTCAAAATTTAAAATTTACTGTTTAATTTTTACTTTTTACATAGTACTGGGGATAGAACTAAAAGCCCTAAACATGCCAGGCAAGTGCTCTATGACCAAGCTATACTCTCAGTCCCCTGACTTATTGTTGTTAGTGTTTTGATCAGTCGTGGGGCCTGAACTCTGGGCCTGAGCGCTGTCCCTCAGCTCTTCAGCTCAAGGCTAGCGCTCTACCTCTTGAACCACAGTGCCACTTCTGGCTTTTTCTGCTTATGTGGTGCTGAGGAATTGAACCCAGGGCCTCATGCATGCAAGGCAAGCACTCTACCACTGAGCTACCTTTCCAGCTCTGTTGTTGTTTTTTTTTTTTTGGTGCCAGTCCTTGGACTTGAACTCGGGCTTATGTGCTCTTCCTGAGCTTCTTTTGCTCATGGCTAGCTCTCTACAACTTGAGCCACAGTACTACTTCTAGATTTTGGTAGTTGAATGGAGATACGAGTCTCACAGACTTTCCTGCCTGTACTGGTTTCAAACTGTGATACATCACAGCCTCCTGAGTAGCTAGGATTACAGTGCAGCCACCAATGCCTGGCTAAATTTTTTTTTTTATGAAGTTTTATTAATGCAAAAGATTTGTTCATGTGTTTACTATTGTAATGCCCTCTTGAACATCAAGATGATGGATATTAGATGACAAGATAACTTTTATATTAGATTAATATTATGATGTAGTGTTTTCAAACTTCTTTTGTTGTTGTTTTGAGTTTTCTGTTTTGTTTGTATTGTTCTGCCAGTGCTGGGCATGAACGTAGGACATTGAGCTCTCAAGTTTTTTGCTCACAGCTAGTGTCTTTTTTTTTTTTTTTTTTTTTTAATGTGACTTTTTTTTTTTTTTTTTTGGTTGATCATGGGGCCTGAGCTCTGGGTCTGGGCACTGTCCCTCAGCTCTTTAGCTCAAGGTGAGTGCTCTACCACTTGAACTACAGCGCCACTTCTGGCTTTTTCTGCTTATGTGGTACTGAGGAATCGAACCCAGGGCTTCATACATGTGAGGCAAGCACTCTACCACTGAGCCACCTTCCCAGTCCACAGCTAGTGCTCTTGATCCATGATTCCACTTAAGCCATTATTTCACGTCTAGCTTTTGGCTAGTTAATTGGAGATAAGTGATTCATGGACTTGTCTGCTTAGGTTGGTTTTGAACTACAACCCTCCGATCTTAGCTTCCTAAGAAGCTAGTATTATAAGTGTGAACAACTGATACCCAGCTGATCAACTTTTTTAAAAAAATTAATACATGAATAAATGCTGTAGAATTTTGATAGATGTGTTGTCCATTGCTCTTAAATTTTACATCTCTAATTTCAACACATGTGTTTCAGCTCTCCCTTCTAGGTCTGTTTCAGTGGATGAATCCAGGCCTGAGCTTATTTTTCGACTCACTGTTGGAACCTTTTCAGTCTCTGTGCTTCACATTGATCCTTTATCTCCACCTGAAACATCACTGAACCTCAATCCATTGACACCTATGGCCATAGCTTTCTTCACTTGTATAGAAAAGATTGATCCAGCAAGATTTTCAACAGAAGATTTTAAGTCTTTGCGAGCAGTATTTTCAGAAGCTTGCTTGCATGATCACCTGAGGTTAGTTCTCTTATATTAAATAATGAAAGAACCAGATGAATTTTTTATCTACCTATTTGTTTTTACAATTTACATTTTATTTGTAAATAAATGGAATGAGAAAAGTTTTTCTTGTGATAATACAAAGATACTTATTGTGGAATTTTTCATTTAGGTTATGTTATACTAAGAACAATGCAAATACAAGATTGAAATAATTTATTAGCATTTTCTAAATGTTTGTAGCTCTCTACCAAGATTGTTTGACTTTGGTTATTTTTGAGATAGGGTCTTAAGTTTTTACCCTGCCCAACTTGGACCATCATCTTTCTACTTCATTTTCCTGTGTAGCTGGGGATGACAGGCAGGTATCACCATACTCCGCTATATGTATGTATATATTTCAATGGATGTCTTGCTGACTTTTGTTGTGGACTGACCTCAGAGTATAGTTCTCTCAATCTTAACCTACAAAGTAGCTGGGTTATTAGCATGAGCCACATACCTTACTTAACTTTTCTTATTTTCTTTTTTGTTTGTCATGGTATCTGAACTCTGGGCCTGGGTGCTGTCCCTGAGCTCTTCAGCTCCAGGCTGGTGCTCTACCACTTGAATTACAGTACCACTTCTGGCTTTTTCTGCTCATGTGGTGCTGAGGAATCAAACTCAGGGCCTCATGCATGGAAGACTAGCACTCTACCACTGAGCCACCTTCCCAGCCCTACTTATTTATTTATTTTTGGTTGGTTGTGGGGCTTGAACTCTGGGCCTGGGCGCTGTCCCTCAGCTCTTCAGCTCAAGGCGAGCGCTCTACCACTTGAGCTACAGCGCCACTTCCGGTTTTCTAGTGGTTTAGTGGAGATAGGAGTCTCACGGTCTCTCCTGCCCAGGCTGGCTTTGAACCGTGATCCTCAGATCTCAGCCTCCTGAGTAGCTAGGATTACTGGTGCCTGGCTTTAATTTTTTTTGAAGTATTAAAATAAATGTTGCAAGCTGGGAAGGTGGCTCAGTGGTAGAGTGTTTGCCTTGCATGCATGAGGCCCTGGGTTCGATTCTTCACCACCACATAAGCAGAAAAAGCCGGAAGTGGCGCCGTGGCTCAAAGTAGTAGAGGGCTAACCTTGAGCTGAAGAGCTGAGGGACAGTGCCCAGGCCCAGAGTTCAGGCCCACAACCGACAAAAAACAACAACAACAACCCCCCCCAAAAAAACCCCAATAAATATTGCAAAATATGCAATGTAGGTGTCTTAACCACTAGTCTTCACTGAAATTTTAAAGCCATTTTTCTTCCCCCATTTTTGCCCATTTTTCGTATCAAATAATATAGCAAAAATCACAGAAATTTGAAAATTGGAAGTTGAAGTTTTAAAATTTCTTTTTGTATTTTAGACAAGGCTTTATTATGTAACCTAGACTGACGTTGGACTTGTGATACCTTTGTCAGCCTCTTAAGTACCCAGGATTCCAGGCTTATGTTGCCATTCCCATTTTACAGAATGGAAAAGTTTTATCTGCTGTTTACATTTGAAAATGTAGAAGGAAGGGCTGTGTTAGAGAATAAATATATTCTGCAAATATTCCCATCAACAGGACTGATTTCTTTAGGTCAGGAATTGGATATTTGAAGCCATCTTTCTGGTTTCTATCCTAAGGATTAATACTTATTGCTAATATGTTGAACTTGTTGAAATAAGTGGGTATTGACATTGGTGCTGTATTCTCTGGCTACTTATATTTGTTTAATCTGTATGTATGTGAGTATTCTTAAACGCTTCATTTCTATAATAGATTTATAGGTACTGGCATCAAAGTCTCCTATGAACAAAGACAGAGATCTGCTTCCCGCTGTTTTAGTACTGACATGTCCATTGGGCAAATGGAGTTTCTGGAGTGTCTGTTTCCTACTGATTCTCGTTCAGTTCCTCCTCATTATACAGAGGTAAATGCCTATACCTCATTTGGAATTATTTTTAGATCTGTCTGGCATTCTAAGAATTGTATGATCAGCAATGATTTTCTTTAAAAATGGAAGTTCATACAGTTCAAACCCTAATAATCAGGTCCTTGTGCTTGCTACATAGGCCTTCTGTCACTTAAGTCATGCCCCTAGCTTATTACTATTTTTTAATCTTTTATTTTGTTGAAACAACTATGAAAATATGGCATTCAGGAACATTATATGAATCTAGCAAAATTTTAATTTTGCATTGATGTGTTTCAGATTGACAGATTACAAATGCCTTCATTTCACTCATTTTTCAAAGTACTCTTAATATCTGAAAAATTGTATTATTAAAGCAAATACTTATGAATTCTTGCTTTGTGGTAAGCACTGTTTAAGACAAGAGAAGTGGGTATGTTTTTTTTAAACCATTAATCTGATTTTATTTCCTAAAGTATGACAGAGCAATGCTTTTTTTTTTAGATCATTTCAATAATATTATTTTATGCAACCAGAGTTAGGAGACATTTAAAATTGTCAAAATAACACTAGTATTACTTGCTCTTACATATATTTTTAAAACCTTTTCTTTGGGGGGATGTAGGGCATCAATTTGTTTGAGTCCTTACTTAGATTCCAGAGATCCAAAGCATCACAGAGGCTAGTTAACTAGGGTAAATTTACATTGCTACTAAGTGATCACAATGAAACTTGAAAGTCAGAACACCCCTCCATGTCAGAAAGAAAGCTTCATGTGATTGATTATAGCTCAGTATCTTTGATTTAACTATCTTTATTTTTGTTAAGCTTCTAATGTTCCATTCCAAAGGAGGAACTGATGGCCCCCCTCCTCTGTGTCTTCAGCTTCATTATAAACATTCTGAGAATAGAGGACCCCAGGTAAGAGACCTTTTTGAGTGATTACCACCTGTATGACCTTTCTGATATATATTTGGTTGTGAGTTTTTATAGTATTGTTAATGAGTGTATTAATACTTTTTTTTTAAGGGTAATCAAGCAAGACTTAGTTCAGTTCCTCAGAAGGCTGAGTTAAAAATTAAATTAAGTCCAGTATGTTGTGAACTGGATATCAGTATTGTGGACAGGTTAAATTCCTTGCTTCAACCACAGAAACTTACTACAGTAGAGATGATGGCATCACACATGTATACATCATATAATAAGCATATTAGCCTGGTAAGTGTTCAAAAAGTTATGAATAACATTTGTAATTGGATAACAATTTTATGTATTAAAATAGCCTATAAAAACTGCATTATTTGTGATAATGAGAAAATGAGAACACCTTTATATCTTGGTAATAGTTATGTTTGGTAATTACCCTGAAATTTTATGCTGCCATTCTGAAATGTATTATGAAGATGGTATAGCAACATGAAAAAGGCTCATCAAGAACTACTAAGTGAAAACATATTAATCCATGTAAACATTTTTTTTTTTTTTTGGTCAGTTGTGGGTTTTGAACTCTGGGTTCAAGGCTAACACTCTTACCACTTGAGCCACAGCGCCACTTCCAGTTTTCTTGTGGTTTATTGAAGAGAAGAGTCTCAAGTACTTTCCTTTCTGGCTGGCTTTGAACTGTGATCCCCAGATCCCCAGCCTCCTGAGTACAGATGTGAGCTGCTGGTGCCTGGCTCCATGTAAACTTTTGATGACAAATAAAATGGATGTGTAGAATAAGAATAAATGATGTTACAGTGGAATTAGAATTCTTTCTGAATTTGATAGTTACCTCATTTTTCAAAAATTTTGTTGATACATTAAATAAATTTCTGAACTTTGTAGCCCAAATAATAAAGGATATACTTTTGAAAATGGAGAAATAATCTATTGAATATTACATTCTGTCACTTTTACTTAGATATAGTACCTAGAATCCTTTCTAAGCAAATCAAGTATGTCAGATTTGCAAGATGTGGATTAAGAATTTGGTGTCTTTATTACTATAACTAAACAGACAGCTTTAGTTAAAAAGAAAAGGAGTTAGGATGAAGGTGCATACTGTTTCCTATGATAGTAATAATGGTCAAATGAACTAAAAGTCATTTGCATGGGACATTTTCTTCCACAATAATGTTTTTAGAATTTTTAGTGTCAAAGTACGTTCCATTTGATTTCCAGTGAGAATAATACAAGTATATATAGCTCCTTTTCTGGTTCTTCATGAATTGCACTTGAAGCACCGTGCAAGTTTGGCTGTATCAGTACTGAAGTATACTTCATTGTATTCTGATCACACCTAGATCTAGTTCTACAGTCTATATCAGTGACATAGTCCAGATCATACTCCCAGTGATGATCCTTAAATTCTTTTATCCCTGTCACTAGCACATATTTCTCATAGCTCTCATTTTCAAATCATACTTTTCATTATATGCTAGGCTTTTGGCACTAGTGTCACTCATATGGAAGTTTCCATAGAGACTGTGGATGACATTTTCCATAAATTCTAAAACTCCTGTGGCTATTTTAGCCTTCTTAGGCCACAGTAATGTGAACAGGTGATTTATGCTTCTTCTGAACCCAGATGGGGTAAAAATAAGTGACTCATGGAAGGTTTATTCCATAAAGAGTATATTCATTGCTTTCCATAGCATAGCATCACCACGGAAATCCATTAGCTTTTAGTGTCACTGTGAGGAGAAATTAATTTAACTGAAGGAAGTGCCTATGCTCACTTTGCTTTTCCCAAGAAAACCTGGCCATCTTTGTCAGCCATCCTCAAAATGAGGTTAACCAGTTCAGAGAGATTTCCTTGGTGATCCAATTTTGCCTTAAAGCTATATAGACCTATTTCCTTGAATTTGTACAGTAGTTCTCCTAGCTGGCTTACCAGATTGTGCTATTTTCTTGGCTCCAGTTCAGTTCCCATCAAGATGATGTTCTTGTTCCATTTCACATTTTACAACACCTGGTAAATTATCTCAGATTCCTAAATATGTCTTTGTGGAGGAAAATAACAGGTTGCATACATATTGTACCAAGTAGACTACTCTAAAACCCACATACACATTTTAGTGAAAATAACAGGAAAGCCGGGTGCTGGTGGCTCACGCCTGTAATCCTAGCTACTCAGGAGGCTGAGATCTGAGGATCGCGGTTCAAAGCCAGCCCGGGCAGGAGAGACCATGAGACTCCTATCTCCAATAAACCACCAGAAAACCGGAAGTGGCGCTGTAGCTCAAGTGGTAGAGCGCTCACCTTGAGCTGAAGAGCTGAGGGACAGTGCCCAGGCCCAGAGTTCAAGCCCCAAGACCGACAAAAAAAAAGAGAAAAGAACAGGGAAGTTTATTAGGAAAAGAATGCACTTTCAATAGTCTGAAAGTGGGTCATATCATCTCTGGGACGAGAATGACCCACATTGAGTCTTTAAAGTAGTATATTGATAGATAAATCCTTCACATGTTGTATGCTACAATAGTGTTTAACTTTATTGGATTTGTTGATTGCTAATGTGTATCTTGTTTCATTTGTTTAGTTTATAGTAGTGTGGGTGTATGTGTGTGTGTATATATGTGTATACTTCTATTGTCACTTTGCTTCAGTTTTGTCTTCATTTACTTTTAACTGTTGGCTGTAGTCTTAGACTTTTTCAGTGGTTTTATTATAAAGTTTTATTATACTAAATACTATAGACTAGTTTGTTTGAATTATATTTTAAAATGCATTATACTGAAGAGCAAAATAATTGAGAATATTGAAATGTTGAGTACTCGTGTCATTTGTTTATTTACTTAATGTTTTGGCATTTTTTAATGTTTTGTATTTTAGCACAAGGCTTTCACTGAAGTATTTCTAGATGATTCACATAACCCTGCAAATTGTCGGGTGTCAGTACAAGTTGCCACACCAGCGTTAAATCTTTCTGTTCGCTTTCCAATCCCTGATCTTCGGTCAGATCAAGAAAGAGGACCATGGTTTAAGAAGTCACTTCAGAAAGAGATCCTTCACTTAGCATTCACAGATCTGGAATTTAAGACGGAGTTTATAGGAGGATCAACCCCAGAACAAATTAAATTGGAACTTACCTTTAGAGAACTAGCTGGTAAGAGGCTGCAGAAGTTTCTTTCCCTGTTGTCTCTTGAGTTTTATCTCTCATTGGAGATACTTAAAATTGACATTTGCCAATTAAGACGTCATGAATGGACCTTTAGGTATTAGGCCTCTCTTACATGAAGCTCCTTATTTTGGAGGAAAGGAAGATGTGTACATACAGTATATAGTTATTTTGAATATAAGCAATTCTTATAGTAGTTGTTATAAAACACTCACCTAAGAAATGTAGTTATTACCTTTGTGTAATAATTACCTTTGTGCAGATTAGCTATATAAACTTCTTTTGTTTTTTCTTTTTTTGCAGTGCTGGGGATTGAACCCAGGGCCTTGCACATGTTAGCCTCTGAGCTGTATCTCCAGCAAATAAACTTTTATTTTATGAAAATTACTAGCACTGTGGTAATTGCCATATTTACTATGTTATAATTTTGTACCTTATGCATTAAATGTGTTGATACTTTAGAACTTTAATTTGAATACAGGACAGCATCTTTAACATCTGCCTGTCCTTTCTACTTTTGTTCTTAGATAAGTGGGCAAGAATGAAAGAAACTAGAATTTACTCATACTTTACATTCCTAATTTAGAGGAAATTTGTTCTTCTAGGAAAAGATCTTGTCTTTTTGCATTTGAAATAAATGCATTGCAGTGAATCAACCTATTTTATTAGGGTCATTCCAGGAAGAGAAAGGAGAACCCTCTATTCAGTTTTTCCATGTAATTGGTGGAGTGGATGGAGATACAGCATCGTCAGATGACTTTGATTGGCCACGGTGAGCAAATGTATAAGTGTATTGGGATCTTCTTTTATAAGGAAAATATAGTCCTTTTAACATCTTGACTACTAAATTTAAGCTAAAAAGAGTAAGCTTTGATGAAAGAACGTAAAGGAAGATGGGTGAGTAAAAATTAAAGAGTGGAACTATTTTCCGAAATGTGCTTGTTAAATATAGTGAGAAGGAGAACGCATATTTTGTTCTCAGGTTACCTCATGTAGTTAGGTAAGAATCTTAAACTGGCACTCTGTCCCTTGAGTCTCAGCTCCACTTGTGGCTTTTTGCTGGTTAATTAGAGATAGAGTCTCATGGACATGCCTGGCCTTGAACCACTATCTTCAGATCTCAGCCCCCTGAGTAGCTATGATTATAGGTGTGAGCCATTGGTGCCTGGCAAGTGTTCTTTATATTAATATCCATAGAAGTTGAAGTTTTCTCTTTATACTTAAGATCTTAGTTTTTTTTTTTAAAGTTATTTTTGCTTATTAGAATGGTACTGAAAATAAACCCACCGGCCATGCATTCCATCTTGGAAAGAATAGCGGCTGAGGAGGAGGAGGAGGAAAATGATGGTCACTACCAGGAAGAGGAGGAAGGAGGTGCTCATTCCCTGAAAGATGTCTGTGATCTAAGGAGACCAGCCCCATCTCCTTTTTCTTCCCGTAGAGTAATGTTTGAAAATGAACAGGTAAGAAAGAGTGTATGAGCAAGCATTATATCACTGTTAAATTATAGTGATGATTTAATTCTTTCTTTCCTTTCTTACTGAAATGGCATCTCCTCGCTTATCTCAGACTGATCTTGAACTCATAGTCTGACAGATGTGCCACCACCTTGGCTGGGTAACTTCTTATTTTCTAAAAAAGTTCTTTCAGCTGGGCACTGGTGGCACACGCCTATAATCCTAGCTGTTCAGAAGGCTGAGATATGAGGATCCAGTTTGAAGCCAGCAGGGCAGAAAAGTCCCCTTGAGACTCTTAGCTCCAATTAACCACTCAATAAACCAAAGTGGTGCTGTAACTCAAGTTGTAGAGCAGTAGCCTTGAGCATAAAGAGGCTCAGTGACAGCGCCTAGGCCCTGAGTTCAAGCCTCACAACTGACCAAAAAAAAATTCATTGTATACTATTTTTTATTCAGTTTTCAACTTCAAGATTGATTGTTGTCTATTTAAGAAAAAATTTTTTTTCTTCTGCTATCTGTCCAGTTTGAAATGCTTGCTTACTTATCTGATAATGAGCCATGTACCCAGCCCAGCTCTTTTGTTTTGTTTTGTTTTTGGTCAGTCTTGGGACTCGAGCTCAGGGTCTGCGTGCTACCTCTGAGCTCTTTTGCTCAAGGCTAGTGTTCTTCTACTTTGAGCCACAGTTCTACTTCTGGTTTTCTGGTGGTTCATTGGAGATAAGAATTTCACAGACTTTTCTGCCCAGACTGACTTTGAACTGTGATCCTCAGATCTCAGCCTCCTGAGTGGCTAGGATTACAGGTATGAGTCACCAGCACCTGGCCCATCCCAGCCTTTCCCTAGTCATTTTGGAGATGAGACTCTTAACTTTTCAATGCCATGCTGGCTTCAAACCAGAATACTCATATTTTCTTCTAGCTTTTTGCTGGTTAATTGGAGATAAAGAGTCTCATGGACTTTTTCTGTCTGGGCTGGCTTTGAACCACACTATCCTCAGATCTCAGCCTCTCAAGTAGCTAGGATTACAGGCAAGAACCACTGGCATGTAGCTTATTATTTTTTTGCCTTGATGTATATTTTCCTCAGTAAATATTATTGACTTGTTTAGGTGCTCCCATACCAAGCTATAGATATGTTGAAAACTGCTATAATTATTTAAATATAAAATGGTTATTTGATGCCTTTTTTGCACTAAATTATTATGTTTTAGATGGTGATGCCAGGAGACCCTGTAGAAATGACAGAGTTTCAGGACAAGGCAATCAGCAATTCTCATTATGTGTTGGAACTTACATTTCCAAATATTCATATAACACTACCTAATAAAAGCTTTTATGAGAAGCTTTATAATAGGTAAGTTCAAGAGTATCTGGTTAATTCTTTGGGATCAGACTTTCTGCCGAGCTGCTTCTGTTTCCTCTTTTTCCCACTTCACTTAACTCTCATATTAACTTTCACCCCATGCACTTTGTGTGGCTTAATGACAATAACTAGAGTTAGGCTACTGAGCAAATGTTTTTGTTGTTGTTTTTTTATTTTCTGCATATGCAGTTATGTGAAAGAGTTAGGACGTACTTCAGTAGAAAGCCAGCAGATTCTGGCATAGAATCAGAATTGTAGACATTGTCCAAGAAGCATTTGTTTTTTAAATTCACAAAGGCATCTTGTTGAAATTCTAAACTGAGTATTAGCTTATAAATTTTTACATACAAAAATGTAAATTTATCATATTTATCATATGTAAATTTATCATATTATATTCAACACATATACCAAGCAAATAAATGGAATTTGAGGTCTTAGACTCAAATGACTTTTGACAATTTACCTAGTTGCTTTATCTATAAAATGGAGACAGTACTGTTAATCTGCCCAAAGGGCTGATTGGAGATTAAATCATGTAACACTTAGAAATTTCAGAGAACAATGTCTGGCATATGGTAAGCATTAAGTAGTAGTCTATTTCTTTTATTATTCCCACCCATTGAAGGGCTCTCTTCTATAATGTACCTGATAGATGATCATGTGGGATTTCTAGAAAAGAAGTTTTCATTGTTGGTCAGTACTAACTTGCCACATGTAAACACATTTGTATTTCCATTAATTTTCAGTCACTCCATCTCTACAGCTTCTACTATAGGTTTTCTTAATGTCAGATGTCCCTAACCCTTTACTCCTTCACTGAGGACAGTAAACACTGGGCCATCTCCGTGTCTTAGGATCAGATATATAGGAATGTAGAAAGAAAATGTTAGCACTTTATTTAACTTGCAAATAACTTATCTAAAAGTGTGTATTTTGATATATTATGCACATTCTAAGCAGCACATAATTTGTGAGTTTGCCTTAAAGGGTTTCAGTTTTAGCTCTTGCACTTTGCTTACATATGATTGGAAGTTTGAAACCACTGAGCCATAGTCTTTTCCTTTTAGTTTATAGTTGAGGAGTATCTGCTAATTGCTAATGCATGTGGAGGGCTAAGACTTTTTCAGGGTTCAACCTGGAAGTCAGAAGAACTGGATCCAATCCTTTCTGCATTATTGTTGGTTATACCAGGACATCAAGACCAGTAGGATATACCTTAAACATCGAGTTTACAGTATATTGTGTAAATCTAAAATTTTATGTCAAAAAGAATTCTCACTGGTTTCATTAAATAGAATGTTTTGGAGTATCTATTATATCCGCTTGTGACAAAGAATTGAGATAATGTATCTTTAAGCATTGTTCCCTTTCTTAATATTAGAAACATTACTTGATGCTTTATAGTATTAGTGATGTCAAGACTGTTGAAGCCACTGATAGTATCACACTCCTGAAATCCCAGCATTCTACAGGCAGAGAGGCTGGAGGATCATGAGTTTGAAGCCAGCCTTGACTAAGTAACAAGTTATAGGCTAGCCTGGGTTATAAGCTAAGATCCTATCTCAAAAAAATAAAACATTAACTTTAAAAGGAGATTTGGACAAAAATATAAATAAGGAAATTGGCAAAAAGGTATGAAACTTACATTTATAGGCTATATGCCATGAACTCTGGATTTTACTTAAAGTAATCCTGTTTCTCTAACCTGTGATGCATAACTTGGTTGCACTTACACTAAGGGAAAGGAAGAGCATTCCCTGAGAAAATTTCTCATTTTATGTATTCATTATTCATAATCATAGAGGCTCTAACCTGTCTATATTTATAGCTATATACCTTTGTCTATAATATGCTCAAGAAACAGAAAGCCACATTTGTGCCAGTATTGTGGGATATAGCTGTCAGTGTGTCTGAGATGTGACATCTTTTTGTTCCATATCCTTGGTATCTTTAATAACAATATTTCTAAAAAGAGATTTTAGATAGAGCTTAGAAGCTACCATGAAGGTCTTGCTTATATTTCTAGGGTTGCAGAAGCTTAAGCATTGGTTTAAGAACTGTTTTTCCATAGGAAGAGGCAGGGCTGCCTCATTGTTTGGCACTTTCTCACAGGCTTTACTGTGTGTATGTGTGTGCTTTGACAGTCCTCTTCAGTTTATCAGCTGTCAGTGCCTGCTATATATGATAGCCATTGATCTAGTTAGAGGTAGAAGTGATTAGGCACAAGTACCTCTTCTAGGGGGCAAGTCTAGCAGTCCAGAAAGGGAAGAGGAAGAAGTGCTATGTGGTATATAAAATGCTGTGATTGATTGAAATAGCTATGTATGAAGGATATGCTATATAAATTGTGAATTTTGAGTTTTTCTTGAAAGCCAGTGGGTAAGTGAGGGGAAGAGGTAAGACCAGTATGTCTGTTCTTTGAAAAGGTAGGTAGGAAGTGGTACTGTAACTCAAGTAGTAGAGCATTAGCCTTGAGCAAAAGAGCTCAGGGGCAGCATCCAGGCCTCGAATTCAAGCCCCGCAACTGACAAAGAAAAAAGATAGGATGCTCTGGGGTCCTAGCTGTAGCCACCTGGTCACCAGCATCAATTGGGTGACTCTAGGTAGTTGGTAGAGTTTGTTCCTTTCATTCCGTGTGGCATATTCTTCATGTCATGCACATTGGTGGTGACGTACTATATGCTGAAAGGAGATCTTAAATACCTCAAGAGAAAGAACTGAATTGAGAACTGGGTACAATGTGGTCTCTCATCCCAGCTCTTCTACTAGGTCACTCATTGGCAGGAGCCCTACCTGACCTAAACCATGCCTCCTACTCCCTACTTGCTCTTTGTTTTGTTTTTGGGTTGTGGGGCTTGAACTTGGAGTTTGGGCACTGTCCCTTAGTTCTTTTGCTCAAAGCTAGCACTCTACCACTTTGAGCCATAGTGCCACTTCCAGTTGTCTAGTTGTTAATTGGAGAGAAGAATCTCACTGCCTTTCCTGCCCAGGCTGGCTTCAAACCATAATCCTCAGATCTCAGCCTCCTGAATAGCTAGGATTACAGGCTTGAGCCACCAGCTCCAGCTCTCACTTACTCTTGACGAGGCAGTTGCTTCAGTGGGAAATAAACTTCCTGCCAGCTCCACAGGAGTGATGGAAGGATGCAATATTTGTTTTTTCATTGAAAGAACATAATTTATATTTTAAAAAGTCTTTATAGAGTCCAATTCTCATTTCACTGTTTAAAAAATTGTTCAGCTCATCTCTTAAATCTTTAGTTTGTCTAAAGTTTATAAGTTACACATGTATTTTTCAACTTCTGTCTTTATAGGATCTTTAATGACTTGCTACTGTGGGAACCAACAGCCCCTTCACCGGTGGAGACCTTTGAAAATATTTCATATGGCATTGGGCTTTCAGTAGCCAGCCAACTGATTAACACCTTCAACAAAGATAGTTTCACTACATTTAAATCTACAGTTCACTATGGTACTGTATTTTAAATTTATCCTGAATTAAAGTGCCTAATTTCAGGCTGGGAAGGTGGCTCAGTGGTAGAGTGCTTGCCTTGCATGCATGAGGCCCTGGATTCCATTCTTCAGTGCCACATAAGCAGAAAAAGCCAACAGTGGCACTGTGGCTCAAGTGGTAGAGTGCTAGTCTTGAGCTGAAGAGCTAAGGGACAGCTCCCAGGCCCAGAGTTCAGGCCCCATGACTGACCAAAAAAAAGTACCCAATTTCTAAATTAAAAGAGTAATGGCTTTTTTTTATTGCAGATTATAAGATGTCCCTGGTTATATTTTCTATTACTATTGCTATTTTAAACTTTTTTTTTGAATGATAATATATACCTTGAAGTGATCATAAACACACTGAAGTTTAGGGATAAGGATAAAAAAATGATACATTTTTATTGTCATTCTATATTTGTAAAAATAAGTGGTTATAAACATAGATAATAGGTTTGTGATTTTTTTTTTTTTTTTTTTTTTTTGGGTCCGGTCATGGGGCCTGAACTCTGGGCCTGGGCGCTGTCCCTTAGCTCTTCAGCTCAAGGCTAGCGTTCTACCACTTGAGCCACAGCGCCACTTCCGGCTTTTTTCTTTTTTCTTACGTAGTGCTGAGGAATTGAACCCAGGGCCTCATGCATGCAAGACAAGCACTCTACCACTGAGCCACCTTCCCAGCTGTGATAATTTTTAAGTTGCTGTTTTATTTTACATGCTATCAGAACTAAGTAATTGTTTGTTCCCCCCGTAGATGAAGAAAGTGGATCTGAAGAAGAGACTATGCAGTATTTTTCTACTGTCGATCCTAACTATCGTTCCCGTAGGAAAAAAAAATTAGACTTTCAGAACAAGCACTCTCAGAGCTTTCTCTCAGTTCTTCTGAATATTAATCATGGATTAATGGCCTTGTTCACAGATGTAAGGGTAAGATTTATAAATCCAAAGTGCTATCTCAATAAACATCATTTGAAAGAAAAGCATAATACCCAGTGATAACTGGATGTTAGAAGGGCGGAGCCCTTTCAGTTCCCAGGAGGACTTCTGTAGGGCTGTGGCAATGGGAACATGGGAATCTAGCTTACATTGGGGTCTCATGGTGAAACACCTTCCCCTTAGAGAATGCACCAGCTCCACTCCCGAAGGTCATAACTGCTATTTTTTCTGCTTTTAAGGGAGATAAAGTACTGGGATTTATTTGGCACAACAAAAAAAATTTATTTATATTTTTTGGTCAGTCGTGGGGCTTGAACTCTGGGTCTGGGTACTGTCCCTCAGCTCTTTGGCTCATGGCTAGTGCTCTGCCACTTGAGCCACAGTGCCACTTCTGGCTTTTTCTGTTTATGTGGTGCTGAGGAATTGAACCCAGGGCCTCATGCATGCAAGGCAAGCACTCTACCACTGAGCCACCTTCCCAGCCAGCACAAGTTTTATGTAGCATTTATTCCATTTTTAGTATGACTCTGTGAAGTGGCTCAGCTCTTATCACTGCTTTTATGTAATATGGGACAGTTTCCTACGTGGATTTAAGAAAGAACATCCCATGGGACTTCTTTGCTTTCCTGCATTCAAATAATGACTTGGGGGCTGGAGCTGATTGTAGAATACCTGCCTGGTATTTGTGAGGCCCAAGGCTCTGTCTCTAGCACTGAGATTAAAAAAAATAATAACTTTTTTCTCCCCTCCCCTCCTGTCCTCCAATCTTTCTATTAGCAAGATAATGGCGATCTCTTGGAAAACAAGCATGGTGAATTCTGGTTAGAATTCAATAGTGGCTCATTGTTTTGTGTGACAAAATATGAAGGTTTTGATGACAAGCATTATATTTGCCTTCATTCTAGCAGTTTCAGTCTGTACCACAAAGGTAAGGCAAATGAGTATTTATTCTTTCCTTTGACACGTTTCAGTTTCTTGTTTGATAAAGTGTTGAGAACAGAATGTGAATATTAGAAATGATTTTCTGAGTTGAAGGTTCTGATTATACCATCTAAGTAGTAGTTGTAGGTTATAACTTGGCTTTATGTTCTTTTTTAATAGTAGCTTTTGTTTGTTGGTTCTGGGTTTTGTTCAGTTTTGAGATAATCTTGCTCAGGAGGCCAAGTGCTGGGATTACAGCTATGCATCACCATAACCATCTATTTATAATAGCTTTATTAAGAGATAATATGTGAAATATAATTCAGATTTTATATATATAATATATATATATTGTTTTTTTTTCTTTGTCGGCCATGGGACTTGAACTCTGGGCCTGGGCACCATCCCTCAGCTGTTCAGCTCAAGGCTAGCACTCTACCACTTGAGCCACAGCACCACTTCAGGTTTTCTGAGTGGTTTATTGGAGATAAGAGTTCTCATGGAGTTTCCTGCCCAGGTTGCCTTTGGACCATGATCCTCAGATCTCAGCCTCCCAAGTAGCTAGGATTACAGGTGTGAGCCTCCTGTGCCTGGCTAAAGTATATTTTCAACGACCTCTATGGTTTTATAGAACTTTGCAGCCATCATCAGAGTAAAATTTTAGAACATTTTCATAGCTTCAAGAAGAGACTGTGTAATTTGTTATACTCTACCCTTCCATATACTCTAGCCACAAACAACCACTAATATGCTTTCTATCTCTATACATTTGCATATTCTGAAAATTCCATATAAATGGAATCATCTGTTTTTATGTGATGTATTTTTCAAGGTTGACCAAGTTCTATAAGTGCTTCAGCCTTCTTTAATAATAGTTTTCTATTGTATAGATAAACCATGTATAATTTATCTATTTATGGGTTGATGGCTCTATGCATTCATTATTATTATTATTATTATTTATTTTATTTTGCCAGTCCTGAGGATGGAACTCAGGGCCTGGATGCAGGTTGGATATCTACAATCTGAAAATCCAAAATCTGAAATGCTCCAAAATCTGAAGCATTTTAACACTAATAAGATGCAACTAGTGGAAAATTCTTAATTCATGGTCAAAACAAGGAACACTAAAATAACCATGAATCACTTTCAGCCTATGCATTTGAAGTGTGACACATTAATGAATTTTGTGTTTCGAATGAATGGGGTTTCCTCTCCAAGATAATCTTAACTAGATATGTGTGGTATCATTTCCACAATCTGTAAAGAAAAAAATCCTATGTTCGAAATATTTGTGGTTCCAAGCATTTTGGAGAAGAGACAACCTGTACCTGGAAGTCTAGGCAGTTACAGAACTAGTTGTATGTGGTAACTTTATTCAAGTTTACATCTCTTTGTGGATCTAGGCATAGTAGATGGAGTGATTCCTCCTACAGAAGCACGATTGCCCTGTTCAACTCGCCCACATTGGTTGGAACCTACTATTTATTCTTCTGAAGAAGATGGCCTCAGTAGAACTGCTTCAGATGGGGTTGGAGGAGACAATTTGAATATGCTCTCTGTTGCAGTTAAAATATTGTCTGATAAATCAGAGTCCAATACAAAGGTTTGTGTTTTGTACTTTCTGTACTATTAAGTACTTATAGCTGATTTTGTTGCTAGCTAAGGATATTTGTATGAAAGGCAACACATTTATTTCCTTGGAAAAACTTGTGGGGTTCTATAAGTGATAAATATAATTCTTAGTACTGACTGTCTGTGTAGGAATTTCTCATTGCTGTGGGACTAAAAGGAGCCACTCTCCAGCACAGAATGCTTCCTGCTGGCCTCAGCTGGCATGAGCAGGTAAGATAGCTGTTATGTATATATCAATTTATGATAGAACTTATATTAACAATGTACATACGGAAAAGTTGGTGAGTCATTAATGTTCAGCTCTTCTACCTGATAGGTTAAGAATAGAATATTTTCAACACCCCAGAACATTTTTTTCCTTTAAAATGTACTCCTAGGCACTAGTGGCTCATGCCTGTAATCCTAGCTACTCAGGAGGCTGAGATCTCTGAGGGTCATGGTTCAAAGCCAGCTTGGGAAGGAAAGTCCTGGAGACTCTTTATCTCCAATTATTCAGAAAAGGCTAGAAGTGGCCTTGTGTTTCAAATGGTAGAGTGCTAGAGTGGTAGAGAGCCCAGGGACAGCACCCAGGCCCAGAGTTTGAGCCCCAGGACCTGAAAAAAGAAATGGTCCCTAAAACTTTTCAGAGATAGAGTTGTCTTTTTTTTTTTTTTTTTATGGAAGGAAAGAAACAGAAAGGTCTCTTGTCTCGGGATCTGTAAAATGCTTGGTAGAGATGAGTAACAAATGATATATTAAATTGCTTTTTAAAGTCTTATTTATTTACTTTTATTTTTTACCTATTATATGGCTTGAGCTCGGATCCTGGTTGCTGTCCTTGAGCTTTTCTGCTAATACTGGCACTCTACCACTTTAAGCCACAGTTCTACTTCTGATATTCTGGTAGTTAATTGGAGATAAGACTTTCCTGCCAGGGCAGGCTTTGAATTGCAGTCCTCAGCTCTCAGCCTCCTGAGTAGCTAGGACTACAAACATAAGCCACCAGTATCTGGCTTGAATTGTGTGTACCAGAAGTTTTTTAAGAACCATGCTTTCTGTATTATTCCCTAGGCCAATGGTATGATGTTGCTTCAAATTGTGCTATTAGGATTTCTATAATTAATTTCATGTTGAATCAGTTCTATACAGTACAGGTAGAATTCAAAATGTTTTGCTTTGTTTATTGCCATTAAAGATATCAAATCCAACCACTCATGCGAGGGAAGCACTGTACTCTTGAGCTAGGCATAAAGTAGTTCCATGACAAATGGAAGTCCAGCCCCATTAAAATGTTTTTCAAAAAGAGCTTATTTTTCTTTGAGTAAGAAGTTCACTTCAGGGATGAGCTATGACTCAAGGGGTAAAGCCCCTTGCTTAGCAAGTATGAGGCCCAGAGGTCAACAAAAAAAAGAAATTAACTTTGAGCAAGATGCTAGCTTTTCTTTATGTGAGAATGAAAACTAGTACATGTATGATTGATTCTAATGTTACTTAGAAATGAACTTTTTTCATTATATTATTGTGTGTGTGTGTGAGAGACAGAGAGAGAGAGAGAAAGAGAGAGAGTCTGTGTGTGAGAACCAGTCCTGGGGTTTGAACTCAGGGCCTAGGTGCTGTCTGAGTTTTTGTGTTTAAGGCTAGCACTCCACCAGTTGAACCACAGTTCCACATTCAACTAATCATAAAATTATTTTTAAAATATTTTAAAAATATTCTCATGTAATTAGGAATATGACATCTAGTGGGAGTGGAAAGATGGCTAATGTGAACGTTTAGCTGACTGCAAGAGAGATTTTTTTTTTGTTCTGTCGTGGGGCTTGAACTCTAGGCCTAGGCGCTGTCCCTCAGCTCTTCAGCTCAAGGCTAGCGCTCTACCACTTGAGCCACAGCACCACTTCTGGCTTTTTCTGCTTATGTGGTGCTGAGGAATTGAGCCCAGGGCCTCATGCATGCAAGGCAAAGCACACTACCCAGCCTAAGGGAGAGATTTAATTATAACCTTTTCGAGAAATGTGAGAGAATTGATGATCAGAGAACCTGGTTTTCAGACTAAGCTAGACATAAACTAAGGAAAAAACTTCTTTCTACAGTGAGATACACTGGTGGCTCATGCCTATAATCCTAGCTACTCAGGAGGCTGAGATCTGAGGATCAAGGCTCAAAGCCACCCCAGGCAGGAAAGTCCATGAGACTCTTATCTCCCATTACCCTCCGGAAAACCGGAAGTGGAGCTGTGGCTAAAAGTGATAAGGCACTAGTTTTTTTTTTTGTTTGTTTGTTTGTTTGTTTTTTGCCAGTCATGGTGCCTGAACTCTGGGCCTGGGCACTGTCCCTCAGCCCTTCAGCTCAAGGGCTAGTGCTCTACCACTTGAGCCACAACACTACTTCCAGCTTTTTCTGCTTATGTGGTGCGGAGGAATCGAACCCAGGGTCTCATGCATGCAAGGCAAGCACTCTATCACTGAGCCACCTTCCCAGCCCCGATAGAGCACTAGTTTTGAGCAAAAGAGCTCAAGGACTGTGCTAAGGCACTAGTTCAAGCCCCATGACTGACCAGGAAAAAAAAAAAAAAGAATGAGTTACAAAGATACTGCTGTTTGGTTCATGCCTGTAATCCTAACAACTCAGAAAGCTTAGCTCTGGAGCATTGTAGTTTAAAGCCAGCCCAGGCAGAAAAGTCCACTGTGACTCTGTCTCAACAGTTATGGCTCAAGTGGTAGAATTCCTGCAAATAAATGCAAGGCCATGAATTCAAACCATGGTGTTACCAGGAAAAAAGAAGCAAGGGAGGGAAGGAAGGTTGCCTAATGAATCAGATATTATACTCCCAACACTGTGTGTTATTTAGAAAACTAGATCTTGGGGTTGGAGATGTGGCTCAGTTAGTAGCACACTAGCCAGTGAGCGAAAGTATCAGGTACTAAGTTTGAGTCCCCAGTCTTGGATCTTAAAAAACAACAATAACAACAACAAAAACAAATAAAAAACCTTTTATTCTTTTTCATATGGACTGGGAGAATTAGGGCTGCTGACCTGCTAGGCAAATGCCCTCTCACTGGAACTATACTTTCACACTTTTTTTTTTACTTTTTTGTTTTGAGACAAAGTCTTGCAAAATTTCTCAGGCTGGCTTTGAACTTTGGATCCTCCTGCCCCATCCTCTGGTCTAGCTAGATTATAGGCTATATTCTATAAGCCAGGTTATAGACAAGAGTGTCTGATAGAAACTAAATTTTTAAAGTAGTCTTTGAAAAATTGTCTTAGTTGTTCCAAACAAAATAAGACAAAATTATGTATACTCTGGGCCTGGGTGTTGTCCCTCAGCTCTTCAGCTCAAGGCAAGCGCTCTACCACTTGAGCTACAGTGCCACTTCCGGTTTTCTGGTGGTTTATTGGAGATAGGAGTCTCATGGTCTCTCCTGTCCGGGCTGGCTTTGAACCGCGATCCTCAGATCTCAGCCTCCTGAGTAGCTAGGATTACAGGCGTGAGCCACCAGCGCCCGGCTTATGTATACTTTTTATTAGTTTCATGAGATAAGATTTTCTAAGGTTTCTATAGCCTTGAAATTATTGGATGATCCTCTTCATTTCAAATTTTAATTCAGCAAGTACCTGTAATTTTTGTTGTGTACATACAAGCTATTCCTCAATAGTTTTGGTATATATAAGGAAATGATCCTTCTAGTGAAACAAATTAGCGTCTATCTAATATTACTCTTTTTGTGTATTGCTATACATAGTGATTTTCTTTCTTTATAACATCATAAATTTCCCATGACATGGTTGGTCTTTCTGTGATATACTGTTTTACACTTACTAGGTATGTTACAGCAGAACCTTTTTTCTCCAAAAGCAGGCCATTTTATATTTTTGTGATTATAGATTTTATACTTCTTGAATATTGTTGATGAACCTGTTTTGGGATATAATCCTCCAACTGCATTTACAACTTTTCATGTTCATCTTTGGAGCTGTGCGCTTGATTACAGGTAAGTTCACAATGGATCATGCACTAAGCTTTAAATTTACCCAGTGTGGTGGTATATATCTGTAATCCCAAACCTTGAGAGGCCGAGGCAGGAGCATTGCAAATTCAAGGGCAGCCTGGAATACATAGCAGAGACCCTCCTCTCAAAAAACAAACAAAACTCCAAACAAAAAAGACTCAAAATGTTATTTTTTTAAAAAAGTTTCTGTTGTTTTGTCAAACATACTCTTGTTTGTTTTTTTCTATTAGGCCTCTTTATTTGCCAATTCGATCTCTTCTTACTGTTGAAACGTTCAGCATTTCTAGTAGTGTTGCATTGGATAAATCTTCTTCTACTCTCAGGTACCTGCATAAACTTCATTACATATATAACTGTCTGTAGCAGTTTAAATTACATTAACTGTTTACCTAAATCATTTTATTCATATCTCCAGTTTTTGTTAAAGTCAGCAGTATTCTATTAATAGTCATGTCTTTTTATCTAAATTACTCAAATTTTCTTTCTTAGGTAACACATACCCTGTACTATTTTATTTCATTTTAGGGAGGAAATTTGTCCTTAAAATTCTTAATTTGCCTTTTAGCAAATTATTCAATAGATAATAATAGTTAATTTGCCTTTGGTAAAATATCCAGTAGCTAAGTTAGTACACTTTATTTTTGCATCTTAAGCCTTCTGAGACAGGTGCTGGTGGCTCATACCTGTAATCATAGGAGGCTGAGATCTGAGGCTTGCCATTTGAAACATCCCGGGCAGGAAAGTCTGAGACTCTTATCTCCAATTAATCACAGAAAAAGTGGGAAATGGTGCTATTGCTCAAGTAGTACAGTACTATAGCACCTTGAGCAAAAAGATGCTCAGGTAGAGTGCTAGCCTTGAGCAAAAGGAGCTCAGGGTTCACTCCCAGACCCGGCAAAAACAATGACAACAAATTTGAATTTAGGCATCCTTTTTTTTTTGGCTTGTCCTGGGGCTTGAACTCAGGGCCTGGGTACTGTCCCTGAGACTCTCTTGTGCTGAAGGCTAGCACTCTATTACTTGAGCCACTTCTGGCCTTTTCTGTTTATGTGGTACTGAGGAATCGAACCCCAAGCACTCTACCACAAAGCCACATTCTCAGCCCAGGCATCTATTTTTTTTTTAAAAAAACTGCCAAACATGTAGAATTAATTTGAGTAAATGATTAAATTTTTTTTTTTTTTTTTTTGGTCAGTCATGGGGCTTGAACTCTGGGCCTGGGCGCTGTCCCTCAGCTCTTCAGCTCAAGGCGAGCGCTCTACCACTTGAGCCACAGTGCCACTTCCGGTTTTCTAGTAGTTTATTGGAGATAGGAGCCTCATGGTCTTTCTGCCCGGGCTGGTTTTGAACCTCGATCCTCAGATCTCAGCCTCCTAAGTAGCTAGGATTACAGGCGTGAGCCACCGGTGCCCAGCTAAATTTTTTTTATACCAGTTAAAGAACTGCATTTATAGCATTCATAAGCAGTGGCTTTTTAAAACATGTTAGATGACATTTATATTGGGAATTGCATGTAATTTTTTTTAATTTAGAGAATATTAATTTCTCTGATCAAACCCATATAGATAAGACTTTACATATTTAATACAGTGCATTTACCCCTATGCTGCATGTGATTTTGATATTGAGGTTTTAACTCAGGTCCTCTGGTTGCTAGGCAGGTCTGACCTGTGCTACACTCCCAGCTAGACAATGCATATGATTTTTATAATATTTGTATCAGAAGGAATGGTGCAGTTAAGTATACAGTGATCACATAGCATACATTCAAAGCTTAGTTTTTTAGTTTGTTTTGATTTTTTTTGCAGAATAATCATGGATGAGGCTGCTTTACATCTGTCTGATAAATGTAATACTGTCACAATAAATCTGAATAGAGGTAAGAGTTAAATTCTGAAGCCTGTTAATGCTGCTGTATATGTATACATTTATTTTAAGAATTGAATCTTGGAGTCTTTATTAGAACACTTGGCAGTCTGCAGGCAGCCCTCAAATCCACTTAACACAGCTAGGAAACAGGCCAGAGAGGAAAGAAAGGACAAAAACAATACCAACAAACCAATTCAGTTCCAATGGAAAGCTGAATAGGGATACCATGGTAACTGGAGAAGAGTCAGGAGACAGGACTTGAACATGGAGATAGGTGGTGTGGTATAATGGCACCTGTGCTCCTCTGGGCCTAAATAGAGTCAGGGTCACAGGAAATTCCTAATCCCAGGCACTGGACTGACAAGTTCAGTAACCCAACAGCCAAGTGCCTGCCCCTTTCCAGGGATCCATCACCTGAGTGGGGTGGGCATCACCTCCCCCTCCCTTCCCAGCATGTACTGATTTATGTTTTGTGTAAACATTTTGAAGTACTTTAAACATAGACTGAGTATATGTAGTGTATTTTCAGATACTAGATTTTCCTTTTTAGGTTGTAATGTCTGATAGTATTAGCTAAACATATCAAAACATATGCACTCTTATTTAATGTAAGGTAGTTTCTAACCAGAATAAACAGAATTGTTGGCTGGAAATTGTGAATTTGTGTCTTCTCTCACATTAGAGAAATTATGCAATATATTTTAAAGAAATGTTAATTTTATTAGGTATTGGTTAGATAAGCACTTTTAAAAGCTGTATTCCTTTTATTAATTACTTTAAAACTTTTAGATTATGTTCGTGTGATGGATATGGGGCTTTTAGAATTAACCATAACTGCAGTGAAGTCGGATTCTGATGGAGAGCAAGTAAGTGATTAAAATTAATAGAAAATAAAAAAGCAAATTTGAATTTATTTTGGCTTGTCCTAGGGTTTGAACTCAAAGCAGCTCCATTTCTGGCTCTTTTTGGAGGCTGGGTTAACTTATTGGAGTCTTGTGAATTTTCTTGCCTGGGCTGGCTTTTAACCATGATCCTCAGATCAGCCTTTTGCATTGCTAGGATTATAGGAGTGAGCCACTGGTGTCCAGCTACTCTTAGTTTTTGAGAGATTAAATAGAATTATTGTAAAATTGCTTTTCTGCTTACCTAATTTTGGTCAGAAATTGACAAAGTATTTAAAATAAAGTTAGAGGTATTTATTCTTAGGACAAATGATTACTTATTTCATTGAATGCAAATCTACAAAAACAGAATTTTTGTCCCTTGTTTAGGAACATTGTTTTTCTTTTTCTTGTGTCCTGTCCAGACCGAGCCTCAGGAACATTGTTTTTCTTTTTCTTGTGTCCTGTCCAGACCGAGCCTCGCTTTGAATTACATTGCTCTAGTGACATTGTCCATGTCAGAACATGCTCAGACTCTTGTGCTGCATTGATGAATCTCATTCAATACATCGCAAGTTATGGTGACTTACAGACACCTAACAAGGCAGAGATGAAGATGGGAGCTCCTCAGAGAAAGCCCAAGGTATAGTCAGCAGTGTTAGCCCCTCTATCCCTGCCATGGGAGTGGTGTGTCTGTATGTCCTCTCTTGACCATCTTCACGACAGTCATGAGAAACTGGAAAAGTCAGTTCTTTACCTGCTGAGTGATGAGTCTGGAAGGGTGATTCCATGGGCATTTTAGAAAACTATGTTGAATAAATGTTGTTTTTGTTGTTGTTGTTTTGTGTTTGGTTGTAGGTAGATTCCTGTGGTCGGTTGTCATCACGTGGTCCAGTTCTTCCTGAAGCAGATCAACAGATTTTACGAGATTTGATGAGCGATGCTATGGAGGAGATCGACATACAGCAAGCTTCTTCAAATGTAAAACCACAGGCTAATGGTAAGACCAGGGATTTTCTCTGTGAGCACAGATATCATAGGGATGTTTACGTTTTCTGTATTCTTCAGTAAATACTTAGTAAAGAAAAGGCACATCTACATTTTGGTGGATATGTATTAGCTAATCAGCTTGTTTTTATTGAAAGCTGAGTTGATAAATAACATTGACTGGAATGATGTGGGCTACAAGGAGGATGAAAGACAAAACTTGTTTTCCGGTAGCTCACAGCTAGAAAACAAACTGGCACTAAATTGATGCTGCCACTTAGAATGACTGACAAACAAGTAACATAAACACCTAGACATGTGGTATATACACTTTGAAAATGGGATGCACTTTTTTTTTTTTTTTGGTTGGTTATGGGGTTCAACTCTGGTCCAGAATGTTGTCCCTGAGATCCTTTGCTCAAGGCTAGCACTTGAATTAGCTTTTAAAAGGGGGTAGAATTTAGATGTGCAGAGAGGAGGGAGAAGGTAATCTTGACAAGGTCACAGATTGGTCTATGTCAAAACACAGGAAGTTGTACGTGAACCTTAACTATTTCTTATTCAGTTGCGTGTGTGTGTGTGTGTGTGTGTGTGTGTGTGTGTGTGTGTGTGTGTGTGTGTGTGTGTGTGTGTGTGTGTGTGTGTGTGTGTGTGTGTGTGTGTGTGTGTGTGTGTGTGTGTATTTTATTTTTATTTTTTTCCCCTGTTCCTGGGGCTTGAACCCTGGGCCTAGGTGCTTATTCCTGAGCTTCTTTTGTTCAAGGCAAGTGCCACTTGAGCCACATTGCCACTTCTAGCTTTTTTTGAGTAGTTAAGAAATATGAATCTCACAGAGGGGGCTGGGAAGGTGGCTCAGTGGTAGAATGCTTGCCTTGCATGCCTGAGGCCCTGGGTTCGATTCCTCAGCACCACATAAGCAAAAAAGAAAAAAGCCGGAAGTGGTACTGTGGCTTAAGTGGTAGAGTGCTAGCCTTGAGCTGAAGAGTTGAGGGACAGTGCCCAGGCCCAGAGTTCAGGCCCCACGACTGGACCCCCCCCCCCCCAAAAAAAAAAAAAAAAGAATCTCACAGAGTTTCCTGCCTGGGCTGACTTTGAATTGCAGTCCTCAGATCTCAGCCTCCTGAGTAGCTAGGATTACAGGCATGAACCACCAGTGCCTGGACATCTAAATATTTTGAAGCATGGATTTTCAAAATTAGTTTTTCTAAATGATGGACATATCTATTTCTATATATATTATAAAATCTTAACTTTTAATATTTCCTGATATTGTAATAATTTAGCATTAAATGTTGCTTTCATTCTAACTTAAGTTAACTAAAAATTAAACTGGAACCTCTTATCTACTATATACTATCTAATTTGTGATAAATAGCCACTGTATTTTACATGGAAGGAATATTTAATGACTATTTTTTGAGTAGCTTCAGCAGAGAGGATTCTTCTCTAAGTGGGACACTTGTGAGTGTATATAGACCTGAAGTGCTGCCACGGAAGAGTTAAAAGTCTTGTCTGTAAGCCTCTTTCCCTGGCCCCCAGCACTCTACCACTTAACCACAGTGCCACTTCTTCCTTCCCCTCCCACAAGTGATGACTTCCAACAATTTTAGGTGAGGCTTTGCTGGAGAGATAACATGTTTGTCCTCCTTTCACAAGACTTTTCTTCCAAGACTGAACTCTATAGACTTTTAGTTTCTTCCAGAAACTTCTTTGACAGGACAGGGATGAAGTCCTGACCAAAGTATAACCCCAGTCAAGATGAATCTGGTGCTGCTAGGTTACTGAAACTGTCTCTGTTTATGGCACTATCATTTGCTGTTTTTTAGAAACTTTAATTCATTGCCCCCCCCCCCTTTTGGGGGGGTGCTAGTCGTGGGGCTTGGACTCAGGACCTGTGCACTGTCCCTGAGCTTTTTGTGCAAAGCTCACACTCTTAACACTTGATCTATAGCTCCACTTGGAGCTTTTTTGGTGATGAATTAGAGGTGAGAGTCTCATGGTCTTCTTTGCACATGCGCGGACTTCAAACTAGGATCCTCACATCTCAGCCTCCTGAATAGTTAGGATTATAGCCATGAGGCACCTACTCCTGGCTTTTAAATTGTCGTCCTGGGGCTGGAACTCAGTGTTGTTCCCAAGTTTCATTTATTGCCACAGCACTACTTCTAGCTTTTTTCTCAGTAGTTTATAAGAGTCTCGTAGACTTTCCTGTCCAGGCTGGCTTTAAACTTCATTCCTTAGATCTCAGCTTCCTCAGTAGCTGGGATTACAGGCCTGAGCCATCAGTGCCCAGCAAATCATTGTCTTTTCATTGGTGGTATTTGTATTTCTGTCTCTTGTTCTTGGGTGAGTTACTTTAGCTCTCTTGAGTCTCAGATTAATAGGGTTATTATAAGGAATAGTTAAAAGCATACAATAATTGTGTCTAACATGGTTAAGATACTTAATGAAGGGTTACTGTTGTCAGTGTTTCAAAGTGTGCCAAAATGTTGCATTCTTTTTATCTAGGCATTTTGGATGAAAAGTCTCAAATTCAGGAACCGTGTTGTTCAGATCTCTTCCTATTCCCAGATGAGAGTGGGAATGTGTCTCAGGAGCCTGGCCCCACTTACCCCTCCTTTACTCACCACTTGATTAGCGATGCAATGACGGGTGTGCCCACTGAAAATGATGACTTTTGCATCCTTTTTGCACCAAAAGCATCTATCCAGGTAACAATTTCATATCATTAGTGAGACCTTAAATAATGTTAAGATTTAAATTGACCTGAGGTTATCCCGAGAATATCTTTCAGATTTTGTTAGCCTCTAAAGTGCATTTCAGAATTATTTTATAATTTACTCTTGGAGCTTTGTAAATGGTTCTCACACTTCACTGTTTTTATGGTACTCTGAGAGATTCAGAGAAGAATGCTCTACGTTTGCATGATTTCTCAAGTAGATGATTGAACTTCAGGTATTGTATGTAGCAATAGGAATCTAAGGATAGTGAGATTAAAGGATAGGAAGATACATTATTATATAGCTGTTAGTCTAAACACTGGGAAAGATGAAATATAGATGAAGGCTGATGGCTGATTGAGATGCACACACATACACATACACACGTATACACATATACACACTACAGTTGTCCTCTAGTAACTAAGTAAGGGGCTGTATTTGTGTACTAACTTCTGAGAACGTCCTGCTTATTTTTTTATTTTATTTTATTTTTTTGTCGGTCATGGGGCTTGAACTCAAGGCCTGGGCACTGTCCCTGAGCTCTTGATCTCAAGGCAAGCACTCTACCACTTGAGTCACACCACACTTCTGGTTTTCTTGTGGTTAATTGAGATAAGAGTCTCATGGATTTTTCTGCCTGGGCTGGCTTTGACCCATGATCCTCAGATCTCCGCCTCCTTAGTAGCTAGGATTACAGGTGTGAGCCACCAGCACCCAGCTTCTGCTTAAATTTTTTTTTGGGGGGGGGGGTGCTGGTCGTGGGGCCTGAACTCTGGACCTTGGTGCTATCCCTCAGCTCTTCAGCTCAAGGCTAGTGCTCTACCACTTGAGCCACAGTGCCACTTCCGGCTTTTTTCTTTTTGCTTATGTGGTGCTGAGGAATCGAACCCAGGGCCTCAGGCATGCAAGGCAAGCGCTCTACCACTGAGCCACTTTCCCAGCCCCTGCTTAAATGTTTTTACAAGAGCAAAATAGTCAAACTCAAAATAAGTCTATTAGAGTTGCAGTATTTTGGTCAGTATGAGAAATTTTTCAAATTTTGGTTTGGACCATAGGATTGACTTCAACACCACCCTCACCATGGACAAACATGGTGTAAACTATTAAAAATCCTCATGGGAGGATATATACAGAACACAGAATTTGATTTATATTAGAATATTTTATGTGATGATTAATTCAGAAATTATTAATCCATTTCATACGGTAGAGTTATTTACAAAGGAATATAATAGACTGAAGAAATCTTGAGATATAACCAGTTGTTTGTAGTGCAATCAGAATAAGTGTTGACTGTTGGTTTATTTCAGGAGAAGGAAGAAGAACCAGTTATAAAAATCATGGTCAATGATGCAATTGTGATAAGAGACAATTATTTTAGTCTGCCCATTAAGAAGACAGATACAAGCAAAGCCCCGTTGCACTTTCCTATCCCTGTAATTCGGTATGTGGTTAAGGAAGTCTCTCTTGTGTGGCACCTTTATGGAGGCAAGGACTTTGGAACAATGCCCCCTTCTTCTCCAGCTAAAAGTTACATGTAAGTTAATTTCTATGCACATTTATTTGGCAGGCCAGTATACTTCCATAGATACATAGAATTTATCTTTAGAATTAGTATAACTAGTATTAAAAACTGTATAGTATAAATGTCACACTTTAAGTTACCCATATGTGTGTTTCTTTGAATTGTCTGTATATTTACTAAAATGTTGATTGATAATTTTCATGTAACAAAAAGTTTCATATACTTACCATATGTCTCTTGACAAAAATGAACAAGACCCGATCCTTTTCCTCAGTTGCAGAAGGAGTCATGTGACTGAGGGAAATAGAGTGAAATGGATATGTGGGAGTATTCATTCTCAAAGCCTTCATCCAGCAGAGTACGAAGTAGAAACTGGTACTCAGAAGTACTTATCAGACATATGCAGTGTTCTGTAATATAAAAGAATTAGGCAGACAAGCATAGGCATAGTGGGAAGATAGTTTTATGTGGGAATAGCACAAAAGACTTGTTGGAACAGTGACATTTGACACAAAAGCTCAGCACTTAAACATTTCTATTTAATATTTTCTACTAAAAGTTACTTTAGAACATTTCTGACGTGACTAGTTCTTTTCTATAGGGTTTCTTGAACTTGAGCTCTGACAAGAAAATCCATTTCTTAGGCAACAAAAAAGTTATGAAGAGGCGTTATTGCCAAGTATGTGCTCTGATGTGAACTCTAGCAGCATAACAACGCTTTTCTGTAGCTCCAAGTAATTAACAAAAAGAAAAAGAAAAAAATGTATTTTCAGTGTCTCCAAACGATGGTTTTGATTTATAGTAGTGTAAATTTGTGACACATTCTGGTAGTAATCTTTCTCTTTTTGTCTTACTATTTTTCCTGATATCATTTATTAAATACCTTTTGAGCAATCTTTTATCTTTTTCATTTTTAGAAGTCCCCATAGTTCTCCTTCTCATACACCCACAAGACATGGACGTAATGCAGTATATGGGGGAAAGGGAAGGAACCATGACTTCTTAATGGAAATACAGTTAAGCAAGGTAAGATGGGGTTGTAAAAGGAAAAATCTAAAGTTGATGCATTGTAAACCTTCACCTATAGGTCTTGGATTAGAGTATTGCAAAGATTTTGTATGAAATTCTTACCTCTTTTTCTTAAATGTTAGAAAATCTCACAGCATTTTTGTTTTTGTTCTCCCAAGCTACCTCTGGAGTACAAGCTCTTAGACTGAGTGAGCTCAGACTCCCTCGCAGGGCTTGCTAGATACATGCTTCTTGGCCCCTGCCCAGCATTTCTGATTCAGTAGGTGAGGTAGATTCCCAAGAATATTCAGTTTAAGTGAGTTCCCAGGTGATGCTCAGACTACATTTCCTCCCTGTTCTAGACCTGCCTTTGAATATGTAATAGATCCTTTGTGACCATCTAGAGATAACAGGCCAGACCCTGCTAACTTTATATGCCCTGACTTCATTCTGTTACTTTTTTTTTTTTTTGCTGGTTGTGGGGTTTGAACTCTGGGCCTGGGTGCTGTCCCCAAGTTCTTCAGCACAAGGCAAGCGCTCTACCATATGAGCCATAGCGCCACTTCCGGTTTTCTAGTGGTTTATTGGAGATAAGAGTCTCATGGACTTTCCTCCCCGGGCTGGCTTTGAACCATGATCCTCAGATCTCAGCCTCTTGAGTAGCTAGGATTAGAGGCGCCCAGCCATTCTGTCACTTTTGAGGTGCCATATTTTAAAGTAGTTGCTATTGAAATATTGTGGTGATGATAGTTCTGTGTATTCAATTTTATCTTTGCTTCTTTTGGAGCTTGAGCTTTTCTCCACTGACTCATTTTCGTGCAATTTCATAGGTTGACATATATAGTCTTAGTCTTCAAGTTGAGGATGTAGCTTGAAAAGGATACTTGATTTGATTAGTGTCAGTTAAGAACTGTTAGTTAAGTTTGTTCCTGTAAGGTGGGTGCACTTACAGGTATGAGTGAGTGGACAAATGAAAATAAGTGAGAATTTAAAGTTAAAGGAAATGACATTTAAAGTAGATGTAAAGATTTCTCTGTTTTTCCTTGTTAAGGTGAAATTTCAGCATGAAGTCTACCCCTCATGCAAACCAGAATGTGATTCTAGCCTCTTAGAACACCCAGTCTCTCGGCAGGTGTTCATTGTTCAGGACCTTGAAATTCGAGATCGGTTGGCAACATCACAAATGAATAAATTTTTGTACCTGTATTGCAGCAAAGAAATGCCTCGAAAAGCTCATTCCAACATGGTAAGAATTAAACACTCACTTTTATTATTTATGTTAGTTCTTAGAAGAGTGTTTTTACTGTATCGAACTGCAGGAGAATTAGAATGGGAATGTTTTTAGAAATGAAAAATATTTCCTCTTTTTATTTGTGCCAGTCCTGGGACTTAAACTTAGGGCCTGGGCACCTTTTTTCTCAAGGCTAGCATGCTACCAATTGAGCCACAGCTCCATTTCTGGCTCTTTTTGATACTTAATTGGTTATAAGAGTCTCATGGACTTTGCTTCTTGGGTAAGCTTCGAACCATGATCCTCAGATCTCAGCCTCCTGAGTAGTCAAGATTACACGCACGAGCCTTCAATACTTGGCTTATTTCTCTTTTTAATAGAAAAATTCATTTACAAATTCATTTTAAATGTATTACGTAAGCGTTGTGTTTAAAATTCATTTTGCAGCTTGGCATGCTGGTGCTTGTCTGCACTCCCAGCACTCAGATGCTGAGGCAGGAGCAGCTTGAGTTCCACGCCAGCCTCTGCTAACTAGTGAGACCAGCTCAGAAGAACAATAAATAAAAGATCTGGTAGCATGGTGTAAGTGGTTGAAAGCTTGACTGCCAAGCAAAAGATGTTGAATATTAAACCCCAGTACTGCCCTTCCCCCATTTAAAAAAGAATAATAATAGTTTGGGTGATTCACTGGTAGAGTTCTTGCCTGGCCAGCAAACACCTGAGCTGACCCTCCCAGTACTGCCAAAAATAAAACAAAGGGCGTAAAGATAGTATTTTGTACATCATTATTACTAGTATTGCTAATATATATATTGATATCTAAGTGAAACCACAAGTCTATAGTGAAAATAATTCGTTACTGAAAGTGTTCTATATTTCTAACACTATCAAGGTTAGTAAGCTAGATATGATTAGCTCAGGAATTTGGAGGTTCTTTGTAGAATTTGGAAGAGGGGCCTATGGATTAGCTTCAAAGGTTCCACAAACCCTTCAGAGCCTGCAAATACACTAACTGTTTCAATTTTTTTTCTCTAAATAGAGTCCATATCTGCATTAGATTCCTGGGGGGTGTTTCTAAGAGGGAAAGTGGGGTAAACAAAATACTTCTTGTTTTATACAGTGTAGCACAGACTGTTCCGTAACTTGCTATATAGCCTAAGCCAACCTCAACCATTTATTTTCTGTTCTTTCTCTTTTCTGTTCTTTCTCTTTTCCTCCCCCCACCAGCATGTCATTAAGGAAAGTGTTTTTTTTACTTACAGTTGACAATTAAAGCATTACATGTGCGACCAGAGTCTGGCAGGTCACCACAGGAATGCTGCTTGAGAGTATCATTAATGCCACTACGCCTCAATATTGACCAGGTTTGTGGTGGGGAGTAATGCATGCAAGGATTAGGAATACATTTTACTTCCATTGTAAAGGATCTGTCATAGAGTTCTGGTAAATAAGACAAATTCATTAGACACTTGGAATCTGATCTATGGTTGTTCTTGATGTTATCCCATTTTCCTACTCTGTATGATAACAAGCAAGTACCTGCTATTCACTCTCCAGTTATTAGGGACTTACTTCTACTTCAGATGTACATTTTCAGCAACTACTAAAGGACTCATTGTGTTAAGTGATGTAGGGATTGGGTCCAAATCACAGCTTCTGGAAGAGAGTTTTCTGCCCTGGACAAAATGACAAATTAATAAATGATTATTTTAAAAAGTCATATTTAGGTTTGAAAGACATGAAGAAAACCACTTTTATGTATTCAGGCAAGCAGTCCATCAAATTCCTCTGGAGTTTTCTTTCATGTAGGGAACACTTAAAACGTAGAAGCCTTATTTGAGGTACATTAAGGAAAATACTTAATGGAGTTACATTAATATATATTAATATTGTTATTAATATATATAGTGGGGTCAGATTTCAGTTCTGTATCTTTTTTTTAATTTTATTTTATTTGAGAACATACTGTACAGAGGGGTTACAATTACATGGGCAGGATAATGCATACATTTCTTACCAAGCATTGCAGCCTCCTCCTTTGTTTACCCTTCACCTCCCTTCCCAGCCTCCCCCCTCCCCCCCATCCAATCATATCCCCCCTCCCCCCCACCCACACCGACATTGTAAAGCTGGTTTTGACATGACATTTTGTACTTCTCATTGTTACAACAGGTCCACCTGAATCCTTAAACGACTTGTTTGTCCCCGTCTCCTCCACATGTTATACTGACATCAAATATAGTGAAAGCGGGGGTTACACTGTGGGGGAGGGACATACAAAGCAACAAAGAAATAATCTTATAAATGCGTTAGAAACACATGCATGAAAGAAACAAAAACATTAAAATACATTTCCTAACATCACATTCTCTGACTTTTTCCGCTTGACTCATACCTATACTAGATATTGCAAATAAGGGAAACCATGGGACCTATGTTTCTTTGGGCCTGGCTTACTTCACTTAATATAATTTTTTCCAAGCCTTTCCATTTCCTAACAAATGGGGAAATGTCATTCTTTCTGATGGAGGCATAGAATTCCATTGTGTATATATACCACATTTTCTTGATCCATTCATCTACTGAGGGGCATCTGGGTTGGTTCCATATCTTAGCTATGGTAAATAATGCTGCAATAAACATAGTTGTGCTGGTAGCTTTAGTGTGGTCTTTTTTGTAAACATTAGGGTAAATGCCCAAAAGTGGGATTGCTGGGTCATAGGGGAGTTCTATGTGAAGTCTTTTGAGGAACCTCCATACTGCTTTCCAAAGTGGTTGAACAAGTTTACATTCCCACCAACAATGAAGTAAGGTTCCTTTCTGTCCACATCCTCTCCAGCATCTGTTGTTGTTAGAGTTCTTGATTTTTGCTGTTCAGTTCTGTTTCTTTTACTACTTGTGTGGCTTTGTATCAGTTATATGCTTCCCCAAATCTTAGTTTCCTCATTGATAAAATGAGAGAAATGATAATATATATATATATATATATATATATATATCATAATTTTTAAGTGAGTATTTAAAAGAGTAGCTTATGAAAAATAATTAGTGCCTGGCATACTGTGCTAACATAAGTAATGTTAAGTTTTGTTACTGAGGCATATAACAATTGAAGAACATAATATTCTTAAGTAATTTGCTTTAAAATAACAAAGCCCTCTTCTATATTTTATATAGTTTGAGCTCAGGTTTAGGATATTTATTCACTTGTTTAATATTGTTTGTGTATTGCTCATTAGTTAAATAGTTGAACAGTCCATTCTAAGCAAGTAACATGTATCTTGAGAAAGAAATTAAATGTTTATATTGGAAGCAAAATACAGGTCTGTCTCATAGAAAATGAACAAATATAGTAGTATAGTACGTTCCATACATTAATGCTTGCAGCTTCTGAGCTGGGACAGGTTTTTGATTCTCATTATGAGAAGATTATCTCTTAATATTCATATTTTAATTTAGTTTACCGATATGTTGGCCTTCTAGAAAATGGAAGTATTTATGGGAAAATATATCTCTGTAAATCTCCAGTGTGAGAAAGATTAAGACTCATCTTTTTTGCATTACTTTACCAAACTTACCAAGCCCAATTTTAGATAGTAGACTTCTTTAATATTGAACATAATTTCTTGTTTAGAACTATAAATCATTATACTTCCAAGTTGGAAAATAGTATTTTTAGAGAAATAAATGTATAGGCACATTGGGGACAAATGGGAAGTGATATCCTAAGACATTAAGCCTTAGAAAATAAAGCCAGGTCACAAATAGATAAGCTTTACTGAAGTGACTTACTAATGGAAAAACTTACTTTTGTCTATCTTCTGAGATTGACAAGCTGGATCTTGAGATGACAGATTGTCATTGAATAAACAATACAAATAGAACGAGGGTTTAATGGATGAGGGTCAAGTAACTAGGACAGTGAGAAGTCTGAAATAGGAAGAGAGCAGGACTTCCTGACTTTCCTATTTAAGTGTTCATTTTAGTGTTTGTTGTACTGTACTGTTTGGAAATCTGTATATGGAAGACATTAATTGATTCAAAATCATTTCCTGAACACCTACCATAAGCTAGGTTCTATACTAGGATTCTTTTTTTTTTTTTTTGGTCAGTGATGGGGCTTGAACTCTGGGCGTAGGCACTGTCCCTGAACTCTTCAGCTCAAGGCAAGTGCTCTACCACTTGAGCCACAGCACCACTTCTGGTTTTCTGGTGGTTTATTGGAGATAAGAGTCTCATGGACTTTCATGCCCAGGCTGGCTTTGAACCACGATCCTAAAATCTCAGCCTCCTGAGTAGCCAGGATTACAGACATGAGCCATCGGTGCCTGGTTGTATATACTAGGATTCTTATGAATGAGGATGCTGGGGATCCTCAGGCTGACACACAGCGGACTATTCTGGGGAAAAGTAGGTAATAGTTCCCTAAGATAGAAGACCAATGGTGATTATAGGTGGTGAGGAGACTATAAAGTCTTTTTTTTTTTTTTCTGGTCTTAAGAGCAAATTTAGTCTGAAAGTTTCTGGGTGTTTTTTTTTTTGTTGTTGTTTGTTTGTTTTAAGTCTTTGAGTTAAAATATTTATAGCATTGAAATGTCACCATCTAGTGGCCAAAAAGCACTTTCTATATAATTAAATTAGTTAACCTGTAATACTTGGTATTACATTAATACATGTGATGAAAATGTGTACATGAGTATACATGTGTAAATCATCACAAAACAATGTACAGCCCATGAATCCACTCTCTGCTTCAGAATCAGAGCATTTCCAGTACTGCTGGAACTTTCTTAATACCCATATGCCATGTTATCGGGAATGTTCTTCCCAGATGCATCACTTATATTTATTGAAATGGTATTGTAAATAATCAGGTCCTTTCTCTTGGTGTACCATCAAATGTTATAATTCACCTATACATTTCATTTAGTACAGTAGTAACGTTTTGAATAATATTTAGAAATATGTAGAATTTTTTTAGTTAATTTTGTTTTTTTGTTTTGTTTTGTTGGTCATGGGGCTTGAACTCTGGCCTGAGCACTGTCCCTGAGCTCTTCAGCTCAAACGTAGCGCTCTACCACTTGAGCCACAGCACCACTTCTGGATTTTTTGTGTGTGTGTGTGCCAGTCCTGAGGTTTGAACTCCAGGCCTGGGCACTGTCCCTGAGCTGCTTTTTACTCAAGGCTAGCACTCTTTCACTTGAGTTACAGCACCACTTCTGGCTTTTTCTGTTTATGTGGTACTGAGGAATAGAACCCAGGGCTTCCTGCATGCTAGGAAAGCACTCTGCCACTAAGCCACATTCCCAGCCCAGGAACTTTTTTTAAGTGGAAAAATAAGAAAGAACAAGTGTAGGTATTTGTTTATAGCTTCCAGGATGAATTTGTTAGTTTGAGTGAGGAAGGCAAAATGAAGTGGTAAATGTAAGTACAATGATCAGAGTCATGGGTCAGTGGTCATGGGTCATGGGTCATGGGTCACTTGCTAGCATGTGCAAAGGCCCCATGTTCCATCTCAGCACTGTAAAGGGAAAGAAAAATAAACTGTTAAACATTTTTGTTTGTAATTATATAATTTCAGCTACACTGAATGGATAATTTTAAGTGTCACTCAAAATAAGGAGCTGTGTAAAGTCATATAACAGTGATAAAAGCAGAAATAAGCCATTAAGAATTTTCATAGCACATACTGTTGTTAGCAGTATCAGTAATATTGATATTATCAACATTGTAATATTACCAATATAACTTTAGAATGAGAACTAATACTAAGAATGAGAATGTTGTATTTCTAAGAAAACTGAAGGAAATTTCAATTTAGAAATGATCCATAGTTTTGCAACTTAAATTTCTCCATTTCTCAACATCTGCATTTATGAGTTTTGTGGGGTTTTTTTGAGTCCGGTCGTGGGCCTGAACTCTGGGCCTGGGCGCTGTCCCTCAGCTCTTTAGCTCAAGGCTAGCGCTGTACCACTTGAGCCACATTGCCACTTCTGGCTTTCTTTTTCTGCTTATGTGGTGCTGAGGAATCGAACCTAGGGCCTCATGCATGCAAGGCAAGTGCCTCTACTGAGCCACCTTCCCAGCCTTTATGAGTTTTTTTCATGTGAGACTTGTGAGAATTAATGGAGAGAGAGAGAGAGAGAGAGAGAGAGAGAGAGAGAGAGAGTGTGTGTGTGTGTGTGTGTGTGTGTGTTTACTTCTATGCCTGGCACAAAGTAAGGATTCAATAAATTGTACTATAATTGAATAATGAGTAAAACATGAGGATTTGGGATACTTGGTTTTAGAAATGGATGTCCTTTTCCCCCTTTCCTTATAGTAGTATCTTATTCAACCTCTCTCCTAGGATGCCTTGTTCTTCCTAAAGGATTTCTTCACAAGTCTTTCTACAGAAGTGGAGCTTTTACTGACTCCAGATCCAGAAGGTATTTGGCATATAGTTGAAAATTCTGTAGTAAGTACAGATACCCTCTAGTTAGGACAGATGACTTTCTGGAAAGTCATCGTAAGTTGAAAACAACGTAAGTAGGAAATATTTTGTACATCTTCAGAACATTCTGGCTCAGCAGCCCACCTCACGGTAGAGTATTGGTTGTTTCCCCTGGTGACTATGGGAGTGATGAAATCAAGGCCGCCAGCATCACAAGAGAGGACCGTCCTAGAAGGTCCAAGAATGATTTCTACTGATGACACATTTCAATCACACCATCACAAGATTGACAAATTATATGTCAAACCATTGTTAAGTTAGGACCATCTATATTTGGATTGAGCTTAATTGCTTCAAGTTTCTTTTGAAAATGACATACTTTTTTTGTAAAAGGCATCATTGAAATAGTGGAAGCAAATTTTCTCTGTAATAGAAATGCATCTTATTAGATGAAATGTGGCAAAACAAAATAACTAAAGATTGATTTAAATAGTTGCTCTGAAAAAGCATAGTTATTTTTTTAAATGTACACATTGCATTTTCAGTTAAAAAGTCTCCTGGAGCCGATGTCACTTGCAGTTTGCCAAGGCATTTGAGCACTTCAAAGGAGCCAAACCTAGTTTTTTCTTTCCCTGGGCCAAAGCCTCCTCAAAACAGTAGTGCCAATTCCATGGAGGTAGTTAATGGAGTAGAAGAAAAGGACTTCTCAGCTGAAGAGGTGTTGTTCAGTGATCAGCCTATGTTTTTTAGGTAAGTTAATTTGCATAATGTTAGTTGGGTATTGTGAAGTTTGTGTACAATGTGTATGTGTACTAGTGGTCCTGAAGGCCCATCAGCTTTTCTTTGCATTGGCACATAAACTGGTAGTAGGTTTATTTGCATGGAGTCCCCCCCTAACTTCATACCTCATAGTTTGGGATTCATTTCTCCATTGAGTCTGGGACGGATTACCTTTTCTGCCTCCTTTCTCCTGTTTTCTCTCTGTCTCTATCTTCCTAATCACTGTTAGCTTGGGTTTACAACTCCTTAAACATGTCTTCCTTTTGCTTTTTGCTTCTTTACTCCCTTCAGCTTTGGTATTCTTGCCTTATGAAAATTTTCTACCTACTTTTTTTTTTTTTTTTGATAACCTTCCCCATCATTGTTTTATCCTTCCTCATCTTTCTTCCTTGGTAAAGTGAGCACTTCTGAGAAGCCCAGGTCCTCTGCTGCAGCTGGGATACTGCTCAGTTTACCGATCTGGTCAGTTGGTTGTGACTGGAGTTTTTCCCTTTGCAGACCTGTTCACTCTTCCTTTCCTCCCTTCCTAAGCTCTGGTGGTAGGAATATAGCTTTGGCATTACTGGAAATAGAAGGGTGAAGAGCACAACTCCCTTTGTTGTCAGGGACATTGGTTTCTTCCCTGGTTTCTGGTTGTTTGTTCCAATTAATACCCAGGCTTACTCAGTTTCTGTCTCTATCAAGGTTCCAAGATTAGATCAACAGGTATGGCCCAAAAGGGTTATATTTGAAAGTGTTGTCCCATTTTAAGTGTCTTCTATGATGGTGATATTATAGAAAGATAATAAAATATAAGAATGGGAGCCAAGTTACTAGTGGCTCACTCCTATAATCCTGCCAAGATCTGGAGGATATTGGTTCAGAGCCAGCTAGGCAGAAAAGTCTATGGCATTACATCTCCAAAATAACTAGCAAAAAGTCAGACTGGAGGCCTGGCTTAAGCTGAAGAAGCAAGCCAGTCAAGTGCAAGGCTCTGAATTCAAGCCTTCAACAACAAAGGCATAGTGTCACATGTCTATAATCCCACCTAATTAGGAGGCAGGAGAAATATAAGTTCAGGCCAGTCTGGGCAGAGTTAGTAAGATCTTGTTTCAGAAACAAAAGGGATGGGGGCAGCATGGGTCAACTGGTAGCGTGTCTTTTATGGGCAAAAGCCCTGGGTTCAATCCCAATACCGAAAAAGTAAAAAAAATTAGATTCTGATATAGGGGACCTCTGATGATTCTAAGCATTTTTGCTCCCAAATAAGAGCCTCCTTATTTTTCTACAGCAATCTTTTTGTTTTGAGAAAACTTTCTATTAAAAATAGTCTATTTTTACTGGGTGCAAATAGCTCACACTTACTATCCTAGTTACTCAGGAGTCTGATATTTGTAGATTAAGGTTCCAAGCCAGCCCAGGAAAATTCAAGAGACTCTTTATCTCCAGTTAACTAGCAAAAAGCTGGAAGTGGAGGCTTGGCTCAAGTGATAGAGTCAGAACTAGAAAATAAAAGCCATATGGTTTGGTGCTTTTTCCAGTGGTTGGCATAATAGTCTCCCTCCTCCCCCATATATACTGACTAGTTTGACAAATAAAAGAATCTGAATTGGTTATACAAACAAATGAAGTAAATGTTTTATTGTGGAGAAAAGTGGGAAAGGAAGAAGGAGATGTATGTTCAGGTTGATGTGGGGGCCTGCTTCTTGTAGAGACTGGTGGAGCACAGCATTCTATTAAATTGTAGATATAGTGGGATGTAACCACCAATATTAAGAGCATTCACTTGCCACATAGTATCAGTGTATTGATTATAATTTCATCCTCCCAGAATTCACCAGCATTAATCTCATGAATTCTCACTGAAATTTGCTAGTGGCATAATTAAAACTTACTTATCAGGACACTGAGGTGTAGAGAGCCTCCTATGTAATTGCTAAACCCGAGATTCTTGTCTGACCTTGCTATTTCTACTTAAAGCTAGAATAATGATTTTTTGCCTTTTCTCTTTTTTATCTCTTGTAATGATTATATTGATTGACTTACTAATCTGCTTGAAGTTCACCTTTGTTAATTTGTTCTAGTATGTGTTAAGGCTAAACAAAGTAATGTTTCAAAGAGTAGACATTAATAAAAATTAAACTAAGAAAAGGGTTTTGTGGAGAAAAAGGAGATATAAATGTTACTAATTAATATAGCTGATGAATAGCTTAGATGTTTGAGTCTGTTTAGACATCTATTTAGCCACCTACGGATTTACCTTACCAAAAAGTAGAGCTAAAAGACATTCTTTTTAAATTAGGCCATAACTGTTGATTTATTTTGTGGTTTTATTTTTATTCTTTAGTTTTAAACAGGAATTTATATCTAATTACCATGATCAATAATGTTGAATATAAGTAACTCCCTTCCTTTGTTTATCTCCAGAGAATTCAGGTTCACTGCGGAAGTTCCTATTCGACTTGATTATCATGGCAAACATGTTTCAATGGATCAGGTTTGGAAACTGCATAGATATGTTCTACAAAATTACCTGATTTTTCTATTGGATGCAGTTTTTTGTTGTTGTTTTGTTTTGTTTGTTTGGCACTGACATTGGGGCTTGACATCACAGCATTGAACTGAACTCTTGCTTGGCTTTTTCACCTAAGGCTGGTACTCTACCACTTGAGCCACACTTCTACTTTTCCTAGTTAATTGAAATCTCTTGGACCTGCTCAGGCTGGCTTTGAACTGGGGTCCTTCAGTGAGCTCAGTTTCTTAAAACTTTGCTCTGTCATTCACTGTGTGTGTGTATGTGTGTGTTTGACATTTGAGGTACAAGAGTTTTTGTTGTTATTGTTTGATTTGTGGTTTTTGTGCCTATACTGTGTCTAAAACTCAGATCCTCACACTTACTTGACTTTTTCTGTTCATGGCTGGCACTTTACCACTTGAGCCACACCTCCAGTCCTCCAGCATTTTGCAGGTTAGAGATAGAGTTTCTAGAATCTTTCTGCTGGGATGGCTTCAAAATGCAATCCTCACAAGTGCCAGCCTCTTGAATAGCTAGAATTACAGAAGTAAGCCACAAGCTGAAGTTCAAGGTTTTTAAATTCTGTTTTTAAAGTAAATATTACTTACTTAGCCATGATTGTAGGTCAGTTGTACATATTGTATAGTTTTCCTGTAAATATTTCCAGTATTTTAGCTTCTTTCAGAAATATTTAGCTGTGGACTGGGAAGGTGGCTCAGTGGTAGAGTGCTTGCCTTGCATGCATGAGGCCCTGGGTTCAATTCCTCAGCACCACATAAGCAAAAAGAAAAAAGCCGGAAGTGGCGCTGTGGCTCAAGTGGTAGAGCCCTCGCCTTGAGCTGAAGAGCTGAGGGACAGTGCCCAGGCCCAGAGTTCAGGCCCCACAACTGGACCAAAAAAAAAAAAAAGAGAAGAAATATTTAGCTGTGTTAAATGTTGAGTCTCTCCTTAATTTACATAGTAATTTGGCCTTTTTCATTTTAAAGGGTACATTAGCTGGGATTTTGATTGGCTTGGCTCAGCTAAACTGCTCTGAACTGAAGCTGAAAAGGCTCTTCTATCGGCATGGGTAAGCTAGCTTAGAATGTACTAAAAAGTTGAGACTTCATAGCAAGCAGTCATCATTTAACTAGTTTACTGTGTTATTAACAGAGAACTCATTTTTGAGAAGATTCTTACTGATTGGGATTAATTTTTATTCTGAGAAAATAAAGTTGTTGGGATAGAGTATAATATTTATCAAAAATAGCTATAGTTTATGGTGTTTTAAACAATTTCCTGTTGTCAATTAGCTTATTCAGAGAAGAAACTGAAAATTCACAAGATTATGGTTTGTAGTAGCAGTTAGTATCAATTTACAGGCTCTGGGTTAAGTCTACGCCAGAACTTAGGTGTTCAAGAAACACATTACCTAAGATGTGGAGATATTATTAACATTATAGTTGGACTTTATATATCTGTTTATATCATATTGGTGTGTAGAGAGAGATACATATGAAGAGAGAAGAGAGGAATGAGGAGAATTCAAGTAGGGAGTTAAGTGGTTTATTGTTTTGTTTATTTGTCTTAAAAATGTTTAGCCACTTTTTTTTTCCCTGTGCTAGTCCTGGGGCTTGAACCTCAGGACCTGGGTGTGTTGTCCCTGTATATTTTTGCTCAAGGCTAGTGCTCTATCACTAGAACACTTGAATCTCACCGACTTTTCTGGGCTGGCTTCAAACTACAGTTCTTAGATCTCAGCCTCCTGAGAATTAGGATTTAGAGGCATGAGCCACCAGCAGCACCCAGTGAGCCATTTCTTCATAAGACTAAAAAATTAACTTTATGATCGGTAAATTGTGTTTTAACTAAAGAAACAACTTTATTTAAGTGCATAACTTTATTTATCCTTTATACTAATAGCCATTTTCTCTAGTTTACTAGGTGTTGATAAGTTATTCTCATATGCAATCACTGAGTGGCTTAATGACATTAAGAAGAACCAGTTGCCAGGAATCCTGGGTGGTGTTGGACCTATGCATTCACTAGTACAATTAGGTGAGTTGTTTTTGTTTTTGTTTTTAACACTTTTGGCTTACAAATGCCATTGAGAGTCTATGTGAAAAACATTTTTCTAGAAAACCTACATGTATACTGACACACACAAAACTTTGTCACTAGTTTTGGGGTTCAAACCTCCAGGATTGGAATGGCAGCAGTTTTATTCTCACATGCTCATGTTGACTTTTTTTGTGTTGGCTGTTCTAGTACAAGGCCTGAAGGACTTGGTCTGGCTACCCATAGAACAGTACCGGAAGGATGGCCGCATTGTCAGAGGGTTCCAGAGAGGCGCTGCTTCCTTTGGCACCTCCACAGCAATGGCTGCTCTAGAACTCACCAACAGAATGGTTCAGACCATACAGGTATCTTTCACCTACCTACCCCATCTCCACAAAGAAGAGCTATTTTAAAATTGTGCTTTGAGAAAATGTACAAAATGTTGAAAGTAGATATTACTTAATAATGAATTTATATATTTTGTTTCTATTCTTTTTTCTTTCTTTTTTTCTTTTTCCTTTTTTTTTTTTTTGGCCAGTCCTGGGGCTTGAACTCAGGGCATGGGCACTATCCTTGAGTTTCTTCTACCACTCGAGCCATCGCATCACTTCTGGCTTTTTCTGTTTATGTGTACTGAGGAACTGAACCCAGAGCTTCATGCATGATAGGCAAGCACTCTACCACTAAGCCACATTCCCAGGCCTCCCCCCACCCTTTTTTTTTTTTTTTTTTAAAGATTATAAGATCTTGCTATGTCTCCAGGCTGCCTTTTAACTCTCTGCCCTTTTGCTTCATTCTCCCACATGCTGGGACTACAGGCATATACTACCACACCATCACATCTGGCTTTCATGTTCATTTTACTGCTTAGTACTTACTAATTAGTAGAATAAGGCAATGGAATACGTATCAGGTTTGTTTGCCCATGTCAGGTAAATAATTGTTAAATTAGGAGTTTTTTTTAAAGCACTCTATATGAAAATAGCTAAATCTAAGATAGCATAACCAGTAAAATAGTAGTAGTAGTATCAAAATTTGCTTTGCCATTGAGAACATGAATATATTGAGTATTCTCAGTTGAGAGGAATGGACTGAACAAGATAGCTCAGGGCAAACTGGAGCTGTAAATTATCTTTCCTGTTCCAGTAACAAAAATTGTAGACTAGAAATGTCTGTAGGGATATGTGTTTTCCTTGCTCCCCATCAGAGGGCACTGTTGGACTTTTGGTACCTAGCTGTCCAGACTGTTTTCTAATTCATTTTTTTCCTTCCTATAAAATGATGCAGGCAGCAGCAGAGACTGCTTACGACATGGTGTCTCCTGGTACCCTCTCCATTGAGCCCAGGAAGACCAAAAGATTTCCTCATCACCGCTTAGCCCACCAGCCAGTAGACCTGAGGGAAGGTGTGGCCAAGGCATACAGTGTTGTGAAGGAGGTATGTGGCTGGTGCCTCTAACTCGTCTGCAAGCTTTCTTGGCTTCCACCCAGAGTAGTCATTGATTTTAATGGCTTTGAGGAAATTCCTGGGAATGAAAGAGGAGCTGCCAGTGGCAGACTGGGGCATATCTGTATGAAGGGAAAGAGGAGGGCGAGGTTGTGATTGAGCAATAAGCAGACTGATCCTCTGTCTTCACGTAGAAGTCTGCAAGGAAGGGCAGAAACCTGGACCTGTGGGCTTGGCCTCTGCTTTTAATGCGACTGATCTGCATTACTTTGCTGTTTAATTGGGGTTGTTTACTACCTTTGTATGAGTGGCCAGTCATGTTATTCCCATGCCTCCGTGTCCTGAGGGTGGCACACATTTTCTGTTCCTGACTTTATAAAAGTTTTGTTACATATGTTCATGAGCAAAACACACCAGTGTTTGTATTTTAAGTTTACATAAATGTAGTATCATGTACTATTTTGCAGCTTAATTTTTTCAAGCTGTATCCATGTGTCTACATGTAATGTAATTTAAATGACTTTATAGTATTTCATTGCATGACTTTACCACACTTCCCTCTTCCTCCTGTTCCCCCACCTATAAAACATAGCAACAGGAAGTATTCATTTTTGTCTTTCAGGGAATTGGCAAGCGTTAACTCTGGGAAACACAATAAATACTGAGTATATTAATAATATTAACTATTGCTAAGCTGCTCTCTGACAGCTATACCAGTGAGCCGCTGGGTCTTCCTGTGTTTTGTCAGGGGCGTTTCCCAGTTTAATGAAACTCAAAGAAATTTTCAGTCATTGCACCTAAGACTTATGCTTCAGAATCTCATTAAAGATGGTTGTTCAGTCATGTTCTGATAACAAGCCAAGAGACCTGGGCCAGTAGGTCACCTGACAGCAGTAGCTTTGGAGGTCTCAGGGAATTGGGTATAAAATTCCTTTTTTCTCTCTCTAAAGCTGACAGTAGAAAAAATGAAAGCAGAGAGATGAGAATGGTAAACATGGATTGGGATAGTTAGAGTGAGATTTAATTCAGTACTAGAGTGTCTTTATAAATAGAGGTCCCTAAATGGTGATAAATACTTCTTTCATTTAGATATTAATAAGTCAGAAATGAAGAAAAAACATCTCAGGTGATTCACAAATAGCTCATCTTTTAAGTCAAGGGTTAGCAGACTAGTTTGTAGCTAATATCTTGTCTCTGCTTATTTTTGTATAAGTTTTGGCACTAATGATAGTTTTTGCAACTTATAAAAAGCTCAAGGAAATTTTCCACTTTATTTTAAATTATTGGCTATGAAAAGATAACTGGAATATTCAGTTAAAATGAAAAGCCAAACAACATTTTATTGCATAAAGCAGGAACCTGTTTTATGATCAGAAACAAGTATTATAAAAAGAAAACAAAGCTGGGCATCGATGGCTCACACCTGTAATCCTAGCTACTCAAGAGGCTGAGATCCCGGTTCAAAGCCAGCCTGGGTAGGAAAGTCCCCGTGAGACTCTTACCTCCAATAAACTACCAGAAAACTGGAAGCGGTGCTGTGGCTCAAGAGGTAGAGTGCTTAGCCTTGAGCTGAAGAACTCAGGGACAGCACCCACGCCCAGAGTTCAAGCCCCATGACCAACCAAAAGAAAAAAGAAAGAGAAAAAGAATATGTGAACATAATCTGTGGTTCATAAATCTCTACAACCTAATTGGCCTTCTACAGGAAGTTTGCTGAGTTCAGGTCAGGCATTTCTGTTGAAGGCAGTAAGGTTCATGTACAGTACTCCCTGTCCTCTAAGCTTTGTTCAGCTGAGTAGATGAGCCACTGCATTTAATGCTAACAAACACCATAGGAGGTAGATAATATTTTAATGACTTGTCTGGGGTCATACAACTAAACACGGGCTGATTTTGGATTTCCTTCTGTATCTCTAAATTTGGTTGATTGTTACACTACCTTCTGTTTATTGTTGGTTGGATGCTGGTGGAGAGGAAGGTAATGTGGGAATATGTCTAAGCCTAAGTCTTAGTTGTATTTAAGATTGCTCTTACTGGCTGTTCTAGATAGCTTTTTTTGTTTGTTTTTGTTGGTCGTGGAGCCTGAACTCTGGGCCTGGGTGCTGTCCCTCAGCCCTTCAGCTCAAAGCTAGCACTCTGCCACTTGAGCCATAGCACCACTTCCAGCTTTTTCTGCTTATGTGGTGCTGAGGAATCAAACCCAGGGCCTCATACATGCAAGGCAAGCACTTCCACTGAGCCACCTTCCTACCCCTGTTCTAGATAGTTTTCAAATACCACTTACCTTCTTGTTTTTCTGAACCATGTACTTGCACGTGCCCCATAGTGTTCCCCTCTAGGAATCAATGATTCTTTGTTAGCTTGCCAAAATGTTAGCAAGATTCTAGGTGAGAAAGAGGTCTTGGATTTCTCTACAGAACCCAGAGTTCCTTTAAGCTCTATTAGTTACTAAAGCTGTCAAATGGAACAGTACTCCATGTCCTTTAGAGATTTCTGAGTTAGATAAATGGCAAACAGCATATGAAGTTTACCATTTAACTGCCTAACCACATTCACACCAATAGCCTCAAAGCTGAAGTTGTGATTAATGTTGCATCTTAAGAAGAAAGATGGAAATGCAGCTTGTTTCTGATCATTAAAACAAAACATAACAAACAAAAAGGTTCCTGCTTTATGCTCTTAGCATTTTCTATTTAATCCATGAAGTGTTCTGTTTGACTTTATCTTAATTGAATGTTCCACAATTATCTTTTCAGATCCATGGCCACGAGTTTCAACCAAAGCAAATGGTTTCCTAGAGCTTAGTGGAACTGTTTCTTAAGTTGCACAGAAGGTGCGGTCCTTCAGCAAGGGTGCGGTGTAGGAAGTAGTTGACTGGGTCAGCTTGATTAGAGGGTGCACTGTGGAGAGAACCTGCTCTGGGATCACTAAGGATCTGTGAGTTTCCTAGGAAGGAAGTGAACATTGCCTGGGTTTCACATGGACTGCTGTCAGAACACAATACTGAGTCTTTCCTATAGAATATTTTTCCATTACACTGAGTCCTTTCAAAAGCAGGGGGTTTTCTGCTTTGTAAATGATAGACATGATATTGGTTAATTGTACTAACTATATATAGTTGAGAATAATTGGACATTTTTGACCAGTCATTTTCCGCCCTCTTCTCTCCTCCTACCCTCTGTGCAGGGAATTGCAGATACAGCTCAAACCATTTATGAAACAGCTGCTCGGGAGCATGAGAGCAGAGGGGTAACTGGTGCTGTGGGTGAAGTCCTGCGCCAGATTCCTCCAGCAGTGGTGAAACCTCTCATTGTTGCCACAGAAGCAACATCAAATGTGTTAGGTGGCATGAGAAACCAAATTAGACCAGATGTTCGGCAAGACGAATCTCAGAAATGGCGCCATGGGGAAGATTGATGTTCCCTTGTGACTGGTCATGAAGAGGGTGAGAGTGCACGTAAGGCACCGTGTCCTGCCAGCAGCTTTAGAGAAAGCTCATTTATTTTATTGTGTTCATCTCAGGAACAAAAGCATCCTTTAGTTGTAATTTAATGTCAAAACAACATGCAACCAAAACCTGACATTTTAGGGCTAGTTTGGTACTGTCCTGTAGAAACGTTGAGTGGTTGGTGTCAAAGCATTCGCTGCCAAGTAGAATGCTTACTTTTACTCAGATGCTTGTAAATCTCCTTACAGACATTGGAAACCTCCTTTTACAGTGTAGAATGCTCCAAAACCTTGGTGTACTCGGGAAACACCGGGGAACATGTTTGTAGCTCTGAGGAGCTGACTTTTCCCCTTATAGCAACAAAAGCTACAGGGGAAGCAAAGCATAAAGGATTTCCAATACTGTGTCAGTGAGAAAGCGTAGTGTGCTCTGTGGGATTGTATGTCTATGCCCTTCCCAATTCCCTGGAAAATCCTGTGGGGACAGAGAAAGTGAATGTCACAGACATTGTCCTTTGTGTTGCACTTTATCCTGTGTGTGTGTGAGTGCGTGTGTGTATGTGTGTGTTCAGATAATGCAAGTCATGTGCTGTATTCTTTATGTCATTTACAAAATCACTTATAAAATACGAAGCAGAGTAAATGTGTCTGAAAGTTTTGGGGAAAGTAACCCCCCAAATAATAGTTACCTTTATTTTTAAGTATAAGTGAAAAAGCTCATTGTATAGTGAACCAGGGCCCATATAATTGATATGTTTGATTTTAAAGCAGGTATAATACAAGTTTGTTGTCAATGTGTGGACAGGGAGATTGAAAGTGGGTGTTACTCTTTGAAAAATAAAAATCTTCCAAATAATGCTCTAGTCAGCTAATTCAAAGTACCATTTTTACTTGATTAACAATGTACATTTTGATAACCTGTCAGGAATGAATAAAGTTTTTATTTAAAGGTAAATTATTCTATGCTTCTATGAATATTTTACTTTTATTAGAGCATATTTATAGATGCTGTTCTGTGATCTATCTGAAGACTCTCTCCTGGTTGTTAGCATATATGCCCCTGCCTGGGGAGTGATCCTGCAGAAGAAATTGTGGGGCTTCCTATCATGCCCCAATTAAATTTGCTTAGTGGAGTTCTAAAGTGTGTCTGGGATCTCAATAAGGTGAATTTGCTATTCTCTTTGCAGTTTGGAAAATGAAAATTAACGTGGTTTTATTCTCTAGTTCTTCTGAATACAGAGGCAACACAAACCCCAAATCCAGATGTTTAGAATTTATAAAAATGGTGATAGACAGCATTTATATATTTTATTTTTACTTTATACTATTGGGAGACTTAAAAGACAATGCTGGGAATGAACACTTGTTCAGGCATTCCCTGTAGAATGGAGTCTGCACAGGGTGTGCACAGCCTGAACGGACTAAACCGGGTGCTGACTTTTGCCATGGCAGTCCAGCCTGCTTCTATGGCAGGAGGGGCTGCTCTCCTACTCTGGTATTTGCTGTGACCCTACTGTGGTGCATGTATGTCACCTGTTAGGATTAATCAAACTGAAACACAACCCATCTGTAAAATCTCTTCTCTGTAGTTGTACTTAAGTCAGTTATATTCCAGGTGGGCAGAATAATGATCCTTTTCTTTGCCCACTGAGTAGCATATGGACCTTTCTTTCAGCCGATTTATGTTATAAAGCCCATTTAAACGTGTATCTTAAATACAACTCCATGCTTCAATCTGTTCTACCCTTTAGTACCTGCCACAGATTGTATCACGGTGTGGAGACAGAAACCTTGTATCTCTCAGAGATTCATTCTCAGGGGTTGATTCATTTTGGGTAAAGAGCCAAAATATTCTTTGCTTTTTAAAAAAGTGTTGAGATTTCTGTGTTGTCATGGGTAACATGATCACTAGTTAGTGGTATCTTTGGATTGCCAGATTTGCACTTGCAAAGCAGGTGGCTGACCTGGCCAAGCCATTGAAGCTCACTAAACCTTAGAATACGGCTCTGGGTTTGGAGGGGTTTCTGCGACAAAGTCCAGTAGGGATTGGGGATGATCAGGCAGCATGTATGTCATAGTCTCAGAGCAGTGCCTAGTCCCCGGCCCCTCACAGGGTGAATGTCATCACGGAAGAGCTCTCTGGTCACAACACACCTGAACTGAAGCTGCTTTAGGTCTCAGTGATCACATCTGAACTATGGCTGTGCCTGTGGAGTTGAAGCTGGATGTGACACCACTGGCTGGAATAGACTGCATGTATCCACTGATTGCTGATTTGAGTCTGTACAGTCTCCCCAAGGAATCCAGGTAAGGAGACTTGGTCAAGATTTCAGTGACGTTCAGCCCCCGCAGTATTACTGACAAGTTAAACTGACTTCATATGATAGAGAGAAAAGCAGCAAAGGCTGTAACTTTTCAAATGGGGCTGATTTAGGACCCTCCCCCATTTTTTCCTTTTCTGTCTGTCCCTGCATTACTATTACTTATTCCTAGACTGTCCATTGACCTTTGCCTTTCAAAAGAGAAAATATGGTTACTTGCAGACCTCACAGCACTAGGTCTTAGTTTTATTGAAGTTTGGGTCTGTTTGGATTCTCACATATAGCATACATATTTGACACAAAAACTTTCATCATGCAAGAAAAAAACAAAAAAAATACCTTTCCAAGTAGCAGTGTGCCTAAGATGTCCAAATACCAGAAAGTCTCCTATTGTGTGTCACTTTTAAGTAACCATCTCCTCCAAGAAGAAGTGTTCTAGGGTTTGTGTCTTTGTGCAGACAGCTACGTTTGCTCCTGCAGCGGCTGTCTGCCCAAGAGACTGGCTTCCTTTCCATGTCCTTTGTCTCTAATCCTTGGCACCCACATGTTCTCACCCACAGGAGTGATTACAGGCAGAGTGGAATGAAGTGAAATGAAGGATCCTCTTTATGCTAAATGGCTTCAGGGTTACGCATCAACTGTCTTTACAGTAAATGTGCTATATGGAAAAAGCTGCAAGATTTAAATCACTCAATTTCTCTTCCAGTTTCTTCCTGTGTATTAAGTAAAATTCCTCACTTGGGGGTGGAGTTATGGGGAACTTCCTACATCCCTTCTTTCCTTGAGGAAGGAAGTCTGTAAAGTTTTCAAGTTTCTTGAAAGGTCTAAGTGAATGTGATGTGATACGCTTTTGTTATCTGCAATTGTTTCAACTGGAATGCCAATTGGTATAAAATAAAGTAACTTCAATACAAACATTTGAGTCATGATTTGTTAAAAAGATGATTTATTTAGTGTATTGAAGTATGTCATAAATGAAAAACATTTATTTTTCGTGACCAGGAAATCTTATTTTGGTTGACTGGAACACATAGTCACTCTGTTCATGTAACAATAATATAGTGCTTAATGTGCCAACATTTTTTGGTGTGGTACTGGGGTTTTTTTGTTTGTTTTTTTTTTTTGGGTCCGGTCATGGGGTCTGAACTCTGGGCCTGGGCGCTGTCCCTCAGCTCTTCAGCTCAAGGCTAGCGTTCTACCACTTGAGCCACAGCACCACTTCCAGCTTTTTTCTTTTTGCTTATGTGGTGCTGAGGAATCGAACCCAGGGCCTCAGGCATGCAAGGCAAGCACTCTGCCACTGAGCCACCTTCCCAGCCCCTGGTACTGGGGTTTGAGCTGAAGATTTCATGCTTGTTAGATTGGCATGATATTACTGAGCCTCACCTCTAGCCCTATTTTTTCCACTGGCTGTTTTTAGGATAGGGTTTTGCTTCCTGCCTAGGCATGAACCTGAGCTGCACTCTACCACTTTTAGTTTCCTGTAGTTTCTGGGAGCACAGGTGCAGGCTGCTGAATCCATCTTTGTCTGTGGGAGTCTCAAGGTCTTTCCTGCAAGGCTGTCTTGGTACAGTGATCCTCCCAACCTTAGCTCCTTATGTCGTGTGGGATTTGCCTGGCTTTGGGTTAAGAAGGAATCTCCAGTTTTTCTACCCGGGCTGGTCTTGAGCTGTCATCCACATTCTCTCACCTATCTCCCAGGAAGTGTGACCACCAGTGTCCAGCACCAGCTTACTTTTATCTCCTCCTTTGTGGGAATGGGAATATGCTGGGCACACTGTTCACTTTTCTCTATCTGTCTGTGCTGGTAGGTGTGCATCATCATGCCTGATTCATTGCTGCTTTTAACTTGCAAATCATTCAATTTTATAAAGTGGTTATTTCCCTTTTCTCAGATTGTCTGTACACCTGAGACAAAAAGCATTCCAGCAATTGCCTTGATAGGCTCTTTTGAGATGAGATGTTTGAGTTAACATTCATCTTTTGAATGTCAGTCATTTTTGTAGCACATTGGAGTCAGAGACTTACCTTGGCCCCCTGGTTTTAATCATGTTGCTTCATGGTAAGCACAGGTGCTGTCTGCTGTGTGGGAGGTGATTGTAAGTGTAATGTCAGTTGACAAAGTTCCATCTCTGGTCACCAGGAGGTTGAGAGAGCAGCCTCTCTGTCCACAGCAGTCTGCATTTTGCTCTTCCATGTATGTGGCTTATATGTATTGGCAGCTTCTAATTTCTGGTTGCATTTGTCTTGATTTATTTCTGCTAGACCCACAGGACTTCGTTTCATTGAAAAGCTTAGGAGGAGCACCAATTTAGCTCTTGTGTAGTCCATCCTGACTTGGTTTAGACATCAAATTATTGTCGCACAAGTCTAAGTCTATTTCACTTAGCTTCCCAACTTTCTGTTTGGAGTAAGCATTTAAGAATGCTGGAATTCATAGGGTGAGAAGGTGGCTCATTGGTAGAGTGCTTGCCTTGCACGCATGAGACCCTGGGTTTGATTCCTCAGCACCACAAAAGATCAGAAGTATGCTGTGGCTCAAGTGTTAGAGCGATAGCCTTGAGCTGAAGAGCTGAGGGACAGCGCCCAGGCTGAGTTCAGGCGCGCGCGCGCGCGCGCGCACACACACACACACACACACACACACACACACACACACACCTGATATCCTGGCCGAGTTCAGGCTCCATCTCTCTCTCTCACACACACACACACACACACACTACTGATATTCAGGCCCTGAGTTTAAGCCCCACAACTGACCTTTCCCCCTCACCCCCCCCCCAAAAAAAAAGAATACTGGTATGTGCAAATGTTTTGTGGAAATGTACTTCGTTAGTGTGACTATTGAAAGTATGAAATTAAGAATAATACTCTAGAAAACAGAAGCATTTGCTCTTCAGATTTTTCTTTAGATGTGTCTTGTCTGCCTCCAAGAGCTGTTTCCAGAGTCTTTGCAGAGTGCTGCTGTGTGGGCAGGTCTGAGTCCGGTAATAGGAAGTGCTGTTCCTTTGCTCTAATAGCAGATTTAAGACTTAACCTGCTACCACTTCCTTGTTTGTGGGTTGGTTAGTGGTTTTCTTTGCAACAGGTTCTTGCTAAATGTTAAATACTCCCTTGCCCATTTCTGTCATCAATCTCAGATGTGTTTGGTATACAGTGTTAAAGTTGCCACTCTTGCCTCCTTTGGGTTTTCTTCACAGTGTGATCATGGGTTAATACATCTTTTAATTTTGGCGTTAGGGACCTAGGCAAATACTTGGATAAACCCACTTAGAGGAACGTTTTACTTAAAGGAATATTTAAGTCATTTAAAAAGACTAATGCCTTGAGCCGGGCGCTGGTGGCTCACGCCTGTAATCCTAGCTACTCAGGAGGCTGAGATCTGAGGATCGCGGTTCAAAGCCAGCCCGGGCAGGAGAGACCGTGAGACTCCTATCTCCAATAAACCACCAGAAAACTGGAAGTGGCGCTGTAGCTCAAGTGGTAGAGCGCTCGTCTTGAGCTGAAGAGCTGAGGGATAGCGCCCAGGCCCAGAGTTCAAGCCCCATGACTGACCAAAAAAAAAAAAAGACTAATGCCTTAAGAAGTGTTGCTGTGACAAATGCTATAGTGTGTGCTGGGTACCAGGCTTTCCCACTGAGCCTCGGCCCTCAGTGATGCCCAGTTCCAGCTTGTTGGAGAAAACAGTGCTTACAGATGATTGCTGTGGCCAGTATTGTCCCAGGATCTCCTGAATGTGCTTGTCTCCGCCATTCCCCACCCCACCCTAACACACACTTCAGCTTTCCAGTGTTATAAATATGCTCTCCAAGAAACACAAGTCACAACAACAGATATGAAAATAAACAATTGTCTCAGCAATACAGTTTATTTCTGCAGAAGGGTGTACTATCAGCCCAAAATCTGGCAAACAAGCACACAGAGAGGCAGGCTGCTCTTATTCATATAAGGTGACCATAAAAATACTTGGAAATAAGACTTAACAGTACACAAGTTAGTTTTAACAAGTTAGTTTCCATACATTTCTTGAACAATCAAGTGTGTTCTGAGGTGAGTCTTAATTCCATCTTGGAAAACCTAGTTTTGGCAAAATGTTACATTCATAAATCCTTCTTTATCCCAAAACAGTTTCTCTTTTCTGTACTTGCTGATCTTGTCTTAGTAGAATAATCAACAACAGCCTAGCCATCAGGCCAAAGCTGGAACTTTTAAGCAGTCCATTTTGCTAGAAAAGACAGTCTTCTCTTACGCTAGTACTTTGTTTGCTCCTTGCCTTTTTCCAGGGAAGGTGTGTACCAGCCCTTTCGTAGTGCCTCAGCCAGCTTCCTCTGACAGGCTTCTGTAGACTGGCTGCGCTGTGGGGTGGGGTGGGCGTGGGAGCACTGTGGGAGCACTGGGATGTGGTGTGTAGATGCAGGGCCTGACACTTCTGCCCACTTCACTGTGCTGTCAGCAGTGACACACTTGGACATGCTGCTGAGTGGGGGCCTGGGCAGTCTGAACGCTGAGATAGATCAGATCCTGGAGTAGTGGGAAAGAGGAAGAGCAGGGAAGACCTGAAGGGGAGCTCAGAACCTGGGAGGGGTTCCACTGGGAACTAAAGGGCTTGGACCAGCCCTGGCCTGATTACCAGGCCCCTGAACCCTGTGCTGGGAGAGGTGAAGGAAGGGGGTCTTTTAGTGATAACGCCAACTGCTTCCCATAAAGTGTGTGACTCATCTCTCCAAAGAAGAATCTGCTTTGGCTGTGACAATGTTGGGGTGTGCCAAGGTGGGATTTTGGAAGGGCTCAGAGCTGCTCAGTCCCAGTGATCAATATCCTAGTGATAGAGGAGATGGGGCAGGGCTTTGCCCTTCCAAGCCTCGAGAGCAACAAGTGCACCATAGGGCCTCGTTGGTACCCATGGTCGGCACTGACCCAGAGTTCACAGGGAACGGAATGAAGTGCCACATCTCTTCTCAGAGAGAGAGTAGGAGGTCTCATGGGCACTGGAACTGAGGATGCAGAAATACTGTGATTAACTAATCTTCCATCCAGATATTAGCACTGCAGGTGCAGCCTGGGCCTGGATCCAGGTATGAGGAATGCCAGGTGAGCCCATCAATCCGATCTCCCCAGAGCCCATCCTTTGAACCAATGCCAGGAACTTCTTCCTCTGCAAATAAGCAACTAGCCTTCCCAACAGAAGAGTAATAGCAGCCTTCCCATTTTTGTTTTTCCAGCTGCTTCCCTCTGTGTGGCAGCTTACCATGTCTTGGAACATGTTCTACCTCCCACAAATCAGGTGTCAAACTAATCAGATGGTGCTGACACTGTATCCTTGAATTGCAGGCTTTCCAGCCAGATTCCTGGAATGTGAGATTGCTTCTGGCAACCTATGGAAAGGTGGTGGTGGTGTTTGTTGTTTTTAAATCAACCACAGACTCACTGCAGGCTGAGGATGAAGAAAGGGCAGTTTATAGTGGAGAGGCTGGTTTGCAGCACCTAGAACAGTCCCCCACCTGTGTCTGCTCCTGCCCTTGTCTCAGGCATTAAGGAAGCTGGCTGACAAGCCTGCTGTGCTGCCTTCCTTCCTTGTTTTTGTTTCAGCCCTCTTCCAAGGTCTGATAGTATCATCAACCCCTGGGGCTCATGGCTGTCCACAGAGCAATCTGATCAGCTGCTATTGGGGCCTGCTGGTCATTGTGAGAACATAAAACCCATGCATCCAAGTTCCTAACCCCTCCCTGCCTCGGTCTGGTTGGTATCTTTGGTCTGGAGCAAATATTCTCCCTATTTTGTCTGACCAACTCTAGCTCTGGGAGTGAGGCTATGGGTCTCTTCTTCCAGAAGCCCGCTCTCAGCCTTCCAGCCACTCAGGCTGGACTCCTTCTCTGTTCTCGCATTCCTCTCACCTGGCCAGTTGCTTCTTAGGCTGTGTGACATGCTTCTCCTGGTGCCATGAACTCTTTGAAGGCAGAGGCACCAGCGGGCTCTGTGCTGGATCCCTGGAGCAAGAGGAGTGAACACCACAGTGTTGTATACTCACAAGCCTTCCCACCGTGGGTTACGGGGATACCCTCCAACCCTCCCTTCTGCCTGCCTAGAGGCCACCCTGTGCTGGAACTCAGCTCACTACTGTACCCCTCACAATGCTCTCCATGGCTGGAGAACGAACCCACGTTTCCCTCTGAGCCCTTGGTCTGCTGCCTCTGTAGCACACTCATGCAACATCTTGTTTTCTTACAATTATTTAGATCTATGAAACTTCTTTATGAACTTCATTTCTAGTCGGACCACCTCTGTATTTATTTCTAGTTGTTCCTGTAACGAATGACTACAAACGGTAAATTAGAACAACAAAAGTTTATTTTCTTCCAGTTCTGGAGGTCAGATCTGAACGTGTTAGCTTGGCTGGATCCTTCCGGAGACTCTGGGAGTCTCTGGGAGGGAAAATCTTTGCCCTTTCTAGCCACCAGAAGGTGCTTGCAGTCCTTGGCTCATGGATCCTTCATTCTTGTGTGTGTGTGTGTGTGTGTGTGCACTCAGTTTTGAACTCAGTCTCATGCTTCTTAAGCAGAAGAAAGCGCTCTACCACTAGAGCCACAGCCCCTGTCCCTGTGGTCCCTTCTTTATGATCTCTACTTCTGTCTTCACATCTCTTCCTCTGACCCTCTCACTCCTTATAAGGACCCTTTTGGTTGCACCTGGGCCTGGTAATTCAGGATCGGCTCCCCAACTTGAGATCCTTAGCTTAATCATCGCTGAAAGGTTCCAGCTGCCCTACACATTAACATTCACAGACTCGAGGGCCTGAGTCCTAGATCTCTCTGGAGGTCATTACTCAGCTTGCCATGTGGTCTTTAGGATGTCAGCAATGGCCGATAAGAAAGCCAGGCTTCTGGGTTCATTATTATTTCAATTCTGCTAGAACATTTGGAAGATTTCTTTCTGATGGGATGAGGACATTGGTATGAGACTTTTAGGTGTGCATCGTTGATAAACTTCCCAGACTTTGGTCCTGAAGAGCCGACCCATAAAGACATAAATCACCGGATTCAGACAGCTGTTGATAAATGCAAAGAAGTTGGCCAGCTGCAGGCCCAGGTCAGTGAACTCCTCCCAGAAGCAGCCCTGAAGCACTTGCAGCCGCACCAAGAATTCGAGGAAGGCAAAGAAATGATAGGGGGCCCAGCAGACCAGGAAGGCAGCCACCAGCATGAGGATCAGCGCCGTGGTCTTGCTGCCCCGGGGACCCCCACATCGGGTCCTGCTGGTCTCCTCCCTCCCTCGCAGAGAGGCCAGGATGTGGTAGTTGAAGAAGATGATGGCCGCCAGAGGCAGGAGGAAACCCAGCACGTTCAACTCCACGATCCTCGCAAAGTGCCAGGCACCGTGGGGAAACAGCAGGATGCAGGCAGAGATGTTCAGATCAGGGAGGGCTTTGACGGAGCGCAGCAGGAACGTGGGTGTACTCAGGAGGCCCCCAGCCACCCAGATGAGCACGCAGGTGGCCTGGGCCTGCCGTCGCCGCCGCCACCTCCAGCTGGCCATGGGGTACACGAGCGCCCGGTAGCGGTCCTGGCTGATGGCCACTACCAGGAAGATGCTGATGAACAGGTTGGCTTTGATGACCCCATTGACTGTGCGGCAGAGGAGCCCTCCGAAAGGCCAGTTGAACTGGTTCCAGACATTCTCTGCCCAGAAGGGCAAGCCCAAGACAAACACCAGATCCGAAGCGGCCAGGTTGGCCAGGTAGATTTCTGCCACGTTCAGTCGCCGCCGCCGCCGCCGCAGGGGCAGGAGGAAGATGGATAGGACCAGAAGGTTTCCCAGGAGGCCGAAGAAGCAGACTGTGATGATGAATGTTGGTAACACTCTGTGTAGCAGGTCCCAGGCTTCCTGAGCATTGTCACAGGAGGTGGTGTTGGGAGGGGACGGCTGGCTTTGGTTGGAGGGCTGGAGCTCCAGCAGGATCTGGGATGCCATTCACAGTGACCTAAAAGGGAAAGTGCACAGTGGCATAGGTGGAAAACTGCAGCCCACAGGCCAAATCGAGCCTGCTGCCCTGTTTTGGGTCAAAACTTTTTTTTGACTTTTTTGTTTTTGTTGGTAGTGGTGGTCATGGGGCTTGAACTCAGGGCCTGGGCACTGTTCCTGAGCTCTTTTGCTCAAGGCTACCACTGTATCACTTGGAGCCACAGTGCCACTTCTGGTTTTCTGGTGGTTAATTGGAGATACAAGTGCACTTTCCTGCCTGGGCTGAATTGCAGTCCTCAGATCTCAGCTTCCTGAGTAGCTAGGATTACAGGCGTGAGCCACCAGCACCCAGCAACAATAATTTTGGCACACAGCTCCCACCATCTCTATGTTGTCTATGTTTATTTTCATACAACAAAAGCAGAGATGAGTACTTGGAGCAGAACCAGTCTGAAAAGCTGACTTCTTTTTTATTTTTAAGTGTTACTAGAAGTTGAACTCTAAGGCTTAAGCTTGCTACATGGGCACTCTATCACTGAAGCCACATCCCTAGCTAAAGCTGACTTAGTCATTTTTAAACAAGGAAGCATTTCCTGGCCTCTGATTTAAAGAGGGAACCAAGGCTTTGAACCTGTCAGATGCTGTTATACCTGCTGGAAGCTACTTCGAACCATGGATGTTTCTTTTCCTTAAAAAAAAAAAAAAAATTGGAGCTAAGTGAAGTGCCCTGAAGCAGTTGTGGTAGGAACAGATGGTAGGAAGCCATCTTTCTCCAGAGCACTGGGACAGCACCTGTTGAATTTTTTTCTTCTTCAAGTGTGCAGAGATGTTGGGAACTGGGGTGACTTGACTCCTGAATGAGTGCTGTTTGTCGGTGTCTGGTATTTTGGCTGCCTGAATGAGGGATGACCAGCCAAGCAGCTAGCCAGGCTGCCCTCGCCTCATGCTACACCCACCAGCTGCTTTGAACACTCCATGAACGCCTTGAGGAAATTACAAATCAACCACAGCTGCTTGCTGCCATAGCAGAAACTCTGTGACAGAAGTCACCGTCCTAGCACCCGGCCTGCATAGCCTGCACCTGACTTTCTGCCATCATGAGCTTGACAAATTCCAGATGATCCTGGAACCATTTCTGCCTGGAGCAGAAGGGGAACTCACCCCCTGGTAGCTCAACAGACAATCTTCTCTTTGTGCAAACACAGTCTTTTTGCACGAGGGGACTTTTGTTCAGACTCTTGTCTTTACTCCCACTTCCTAGCTATCTACACAGGCTGCTCAATACACTTAGTGAGAGCCGAGATGAACCCTACCGAGTAGTCCCCTGGTGTTGCAACATTGGGTCCCATGAAAGGCTTCTTTCTCCTGGGTAATGGTGGCTCACACTTGTAATCCTAGCTATGCCGGAGGCTGAGATCTGAGGATCGAAGTTCAAAGCCAGCCTAGGCAGAAAACTCTGTGAGACTCTTATCTCCAATTAACCAGCAAAATGCTGGAAGTGGAGCTGTGGCTCAAACAGTAGAGCACCAGCCTTCAGTGAAAAAGTTAAGGGACAGCATCCAAGCCCTGAGTTTAAGCCCTAGGACTGGCACCAAAAAAAAAAAAACAAAAAACAAAAAAAAACGAAAGTTTCCAGTGGTCTTTCTTGCCTACTTTTGATTTTTATCATTGGCACAGGTCTTCCACATAAACACAGCTCTAGTGGGGCAGAGCTGACATGCCCATTCCATGTATTATAGCCCTTGAGCTGCCGCGGATTGTCCAGTACTCATACCTGCAACTACCAGGACAGGAGAGCATAAAGCTTGGCTGCACAGTCTGTCAGGCGCTCTGGGCCAGATACCCCAGTTCAGCACTGCCAGGAGAGGGCGCCACCTGCTTCTGTCTACTGCCACGCGTGACTGCTGCTAGCTGAGGATTGCAAAAAATCTTCCAAGAGCTCAGAGTAACTGATGGAGCTGCTCCTTCTTGCTTACCCATGATTGCTATACGAGTAGGTCAGAAGGACCCTAGCCAGCTGGTTTGTAACAGTGCTCGCATGGAAGCTAGTGCTCACTTTTATTAATGACCGTATCATTATAGTTACTAAAGAACCATTCATATTTAATGAGCATCTGCTTTGTGCCAAGACTTTATAAGACAATGGAGATAGACAAGACAATGAAGCCCCAGGTGATGGTACGCACTGTCCACGGGCCGCAGACACAGAGACATGCATCACAGCCTTGTCTGAGGTCTGGGCCAGTGGAGTAGAAGTGTCAGGGTAATGATGAGGTCTTCCAGAATGAGAAGGTTCTTCTGTTAGCTTTGAAAAATGTGAGCCACAGGATAATAAGAGTAACAAAGCTAGACACCGGTGACTCACACCTGTAATCCTTAGCTCCTCGGTAGACAGATACGGAGGCTCATGGCCAGTCTGGGCAGAAAAATGCTCAGGACTCCATTTCCACAATAACCTGAAAAATGCCAGGCAGGCTCGAGTGGTAAAGCACTAGCCATGAACAAGCAAGGCAAGTGAAAGCATGAGGCTCTGAGTTCCAGTCAAGGTATTAACACTCACAGAAGAATAAGTAGCATTATGGTCTCTCTCTCTCTCTCTCACACACACACACACACAAACCTTTCTAAATGCTTCCTGTTTATTTTCTGAACTTTTTAGCAGTCCCTTTGGCCCATAAAAACCCTGAGCCGAGTGTGGGGTCCCTGCTGCTTGTCTGCACTCATGCAGCTGGTCTTCAGCAAGGCCTGGATTGAGCCCAGTGGTCAGGTCCCAGTGCCAGTCTCCTATCCGTTCATCTCTACTGTGATTTTTGCTCCTGGTGGGGGGTTGGTAAGTTGGGCTCAGAGAAACGACTGTCCGAAGGCATCTGGCCAGTGAGTGACGGTGCGATGGTGCCAGACTGTGACCCCAGTGCACACTGGTCTCCACGGCCACACTCAGAGCCTCACCACCCAGCTGCTCCTGGGAGGTCGCTCCCAGTTTCCATGGAGAGGGATTGTGGGAAAGAAGTGCTGTATCCTTCCTTAGGACACACCGCATCTCCCAGTGCTCTAGGATCCCATGTGGATAGGACCGTGCCCTGTACTCTTGGATTTGGGGTGTCAGTCAGCAGAGGGACCGCAGGAGATCCACAGGCCCCATAGACAGCGACGCTGTGGGATTTCTGCTACTCAGATGAGCCCCAGCACCCTCATGTCCACCCAGTGCTCTAGCTCGAGTTAACAGTCTGACATGCAGACTTGATACACCTTAACAATCGTTACCCTTATTGCTGTTACTCAGGGACACATGAGGTCCTTCAGCTTGTCAAGGCCTCGTAGTATCTAATAAGAGATACCATGTAAGAGAGGGTTTATCGTGGATGAGCCTTCTTGGCTGCGTGACCTTGGGCAGTCCACATCATGTCTCTGAGCTGTCTGTCTTCACCTAAGGAGGACGTAATAAGAGGAAGAATCCCTTCTACCAGTGATGTCCTGTCACATCACCCAGTGGCTGGAGCTGCACCACCCCCCATTCATTTATCCACAGAGCCACAACTGACTGCACAGCTACCACATGCCAGGAGCTCTCTCAGGGATCTGAGGACAGCAGTGAATGAAGCAGGAAAGAACCTGCTCTCAGGAAGCCTGTAGTCTACAGGAGAAATGCTGTGGTAAGTGGCAAGCATCCCAAAGAAAGGTGGCCTTGGTGAGAGCTGAGTGTCACAGAGGTGAGGGGAAGTGAGTGGGACCTGAGTTTTTGGCAAAGGTTGTACCATGATGATCTTTGATTCAATTCAAGTGGGAGAATGGAAGTTCTGGGCAACGCCCCAGAGTGTTCGCCTGCGCACCCTGCAGGTGTGAAGTGTCAGCAGTGGAAGTGGCTACGACAGAGTGCAACAATAGAACAGTTTTCACTGTGGACTTGTTCTGTTTGGGATGATGGACATGGAGAAGGATGGGAGAACAGAGAATTAGGCGTCTAAGTCTGGGATTCAGGGACAAGAATCTGAGCTGATGGTGGCTGGGAAGGTGGCTCAGTGGTAGAGTGCTTGCCTGGCATGCATGAGGCCCTGGGTTCGATTCCTCAGCACCACATAAGCAAAAAAAAAAAAAGAATCTGAGCTGATGGCACCGAGCTGGAAATTGGTGGCTAAAGCCTCACAGAAGGGAGAGAATGGACAGAGAAGAGACAGCTGCAGAATGTGTGGTTTGTGGCTGTGAATTCCCCACTGAGCCCTGAGTAGCTCTGACCGGCAGCACAGGAAGCTCTTGGAATGCTTTGGTTATGTTGGCTTTGTTCTTTTCTGTGGGTTGAAAACCCACAAGTATGTTTATTTGACTATTGGGCAATACTTTAAAATGTGACCACAAACCCTTCTGACAATGGTGGATGAAAAAAACCCAAATGTTTGCTGAAATTTTTAATCTTGAATTTCTGTCTGGCGTTGAGCTAATGTCGAATGGTTGGCTTGAGCAAAGTGTTCTTGTGCCTGAACTCCTCCATCTTTAGGGTTGAAGGGAGTCAGGGTCAGCAGAACAAAAACTCCCACCTGTCCCACTCCCGGGACCCCCAAATATACTGCCTTTCATGGCAAAGGGACATTGCAAAAGGGACTAGATTAGGGATCTGGAGGTGGGGAGATGATCGAGGAGTGTGTGATGGATTATTGGATGGGTCTTTATAAGAAGGAGGAAAGCGAATCAGGGCAGAGAGCAGAGGAAAGCTGGTGGACAGCTACAAGTCAAGGGATGCAGGCATTTCCCACAAACCAGAGAAGGCAAGCAATGACTTCTCTGGGGCTTCCAGAAGGTTCCAGCCCTGCTCATATCTTGAATGACCCCCAGAAGTGGAGGAGAATACATGTGTGCTATTTAAAGCACTCCACAGATGATAATTCGTTACCATAGCTACAGGATGCTCACATTTGGCCCAGGAGCTCAGTGGCAAAGCTAATATAGGGACTCTAGCTTGAACCTGTGGGCACTGCCCCCATTCTGCAAGGTCTGCTGTGACTTTGGTTGCTGCACCAGAGTACAAAGCCCCTCTACTCCACCAGGCTAATTTAGAAGGGGTTGTCTTCACTGGCTGCAGTCTGGGTATATAAAGCTGGCTATAGGTGAGTTCTCTTCCTTCACTGAGATCTGAGATTTGCCCAGCACATAGTAGATGCTCAATAAAAGGCATAGATATTGATTTTTTTAAAAATCCAGTACTAAGGCTTAAACTCAGGGTCCTTGCATTCTCTGACTTTCTTGCTCTTGTCTGTGCACTACAACCTGATCAATACCTCCAGGCTGGCTTTTTGTTGGTTAATTGGAGATAGTATCTCAGACTTTCGTCTGCCCAGGCTGGCTTCAAGCCACAGTCCTCTGGATCTCAGCCTCCTGAGTTGTTAGGATTACAGCTGTGAGCCACCTGTGCCTGGTTTCATGATACTGTTAGTAGTGTTGGATCCTCTGAAAACTAAGCAAAGACATAAGGTGTCATCTTCTAAAGATTCAGATTTTGTAATTTCGATGTGATATTCTCTGAATTCATACATTCTAACCATATCCATGTGCTATTTAGGAAAGAATGGAACTTCAACAAAGTAACCCTTTTCGAATTAATATCAATTTCAACAGCCAGGTGATCAGAAAGGCATTTGAAATACAGACACAGATAATAAGAATGTCAGCATGGTTACCTAATAACCTGAGCAGTTATGAAATCTCACACAACCTTCTAGAGAGACCGATCTGATTCATGCAAATCAGAATTTGTATATTGTAGTGGGTCAGAGCCCATATGAGCCTCAATTGCTGTAACTCAGCTCCAGCAAATTCCCTTTCTCTGGGACATAAGGAGCTTCTGGAACCTTCCTGAACTGTTCCCAACACTCTCCTCTTCCCACTGCCCTGAAAAACCCATCAAACTCCAAATGAAGCATGAATAAAAGTCTCTTAGACTGATTTATACTTACATAAGCCACTAAAATATAGACATAAAGGAAACTTTCTGTTTGTTTTTCTAAGAGACACTATCTTTTCAGTTTTACTCTCATAAGAAAAACAAACCAGATGATCACTTACTCAGAAAATAAGAGGGCTCGCAGCTTCGGCTGGGTGTCTGATGTCAAGAGTAGCCTCGGAGGTGTCTGCTCTGGGCGGCTCTGAGGACCTGTGATGGCCTTAAATGAACTCCCTTCCGTTCCCATGACGTCACAGGGGAGTGCCCCCCAAAAGGGAGTCTTTCAAGACAGGAGATCTGGAAAGGATACCCGTCTCCTTTCATTTTGCACTTGGAATGGGAAGAAATGACTCAACCACCTCCCACTTTCCTTGGTTAACATCTGGGAGCCGGCGATAGCTGCCCAAGAACCAAACATTGGCAACAACAGGCCCGAAAACCTCGATTCGGCATCACCGCCTCCCCCTGCGCTCCAACATCAGCCTCGCTGACGGCTTCACCCCACTCACGGTTAGCTTTTGGGGATTCTGTAGCGACTTCGGTGGGCGCCCACTTGAAGATCCCCTTTTGTGTTTTGGTCGTGGAGGGCTACCTCGCCAGGAACCCATCAGTACAGATGCCATTGTACAAACAGTGAGCTCAGAAAAAGTTTGACTCATGGTGTGCTCAGAGCTGAGTGAGGTCAGATGCATTTTCCTAATCTCTCTGGAAGCTCCGATCCTGTCTTGATGTATGAGTGCATGTACACAGCGGAGCCACCCAAGACCTAGCATTTCAGAAACTAAGAAATCCCCGGCTTTGTCTGAGAGTCAAGCGGCAAGATCCTGCCATCCATCACTACTAACTCACTGCCTTAGTTCCTGACACGGAGCTCTGGGCTGCCTCCTCCTTCCCTGTAAGGAGGAGGCCAGAACTCAGGACTGGAGTGTGGGTTAGGGAAAGGGAGCCCCCACACAGTTCTTCCTTCTGTCCAGAATCTGCCCTCCTTTACATTTCTGCTTTCTGTTACTGAAGCCTCAGCAGGGGCTTGCTGTATTTAATTTTAATTCCCCACCACGGCTGAGCATGGTGATACATGCCTGTAATCCTAGCACTCTGTGGCTAAGGCAAGAAAAACGCTAGTTCCATGATGGAATCCATATGGGATCCATAATGAGACCTTGGGTCAACCTCTTTATCCACCAAAATCAAACAATGGAAAACAACAACAAAATTCCAGCTGTTTTCTCCTGTGGTGGTAGAAGCAGGAACACAGACCCTCAGAGGACCAGGGCTTGAGGGGGAAGCATGGGCTTGCCATCAGGAGATGAGATCGCGAGGAGGGAGCTCGTGTGGCTGCGGGCAGGTGCCTCACACTGTTCTTTTATCTGAGAAACAGCGTTCCTACTGCTTGGCAATGTAGCTGCATCCTCGCTCACGAGTGCCTAGCTTCCCCTCCCTCCTACTCATGGGAGCTCAGTCTGGGCTGAGGCTGAGAAGTATCCTCAGGAGATGTCTCGCTTGCCCAGCACTTAGTCTTGGCAGAGCCCGAGGCCAGTTCTGGCAGGGCTTGAATGATCTCAGTCTGGCCTCCCTGGAAGAGAGCGAAGGGCTGGACCAGTGAGGCAGGGCTGAGAGGGCGGGAAGTGCCCTGGGTCACTATTGAGGACTGAGAGAGCAGATGTCAGAGACGTGTGTGCATGGCCTGGCCACCGGGTGAAGATGGATTGTCCTTAAAGATGCTTATCCCCGGCTGGGAAGGTCGCCTAGCAGTAGAGTGCTCACCTAGCATGCATGAAGCTCTGGGTTCGATTCCTCAGTACCACATACATAGAAAAAGCTGGAAGTGGCACTTGTGGCTCAAGTGGTAGAGTGCTAGCCTTGAGCAAAAGAAGCTCAGGGACAGTGCCTAGGCCCTGAGTTCAAGCCTCAGGACTGGCAAAAGAACTAGGAAGGGGACCTCCGTCCAAAGAGCAGGGGTTTCTGTCTACCTGGTGGTCAGTGGGGGTACGGAAGGAAGGAAGACGGTGGTTGGAGAACACAGGCCCCTGTCACATGGCTGGAGGTGGGTGGGGCTTAGCCGTGAGAAGACTTAGATCTCTGTGTTTTCTGAACCTACATTGACCATCCCAGTCTGGGTGCCTGCCCTGATCTTTGGACAGCCATGGCGCAGCTCTCAGGGCAGCCCTGGCTTGAACCGATGCCGTGTCAAATTCCTGTAGCCGGGCAATGGCCGAGCTGCAGTGTGACCCAGAACCAGGCTCCACTCCCAGGACAGCTCTTTCCAGTTCCAAAGCCCCTCCTGACACTCAGATGCATGCTTTGGGTAGAAACTCCCCATCGTACACATGAAGAAACTGAGCCTGAAAGCCAGCATACCAGAGAGGAGCAACGTGACTGGCCAGGTCATGTTGAGTGAGTGAACCAGTGGCAGGGTAGAGACGCAGACCTCGCCCCCACGTGCTTCCCCAACAAGTAAACACGCCTCATTGGAAGCCAGGCTGTATGAGTCTATCTATAGGAAACGTCTGAAAAGAGCAAATCTACACCAAAGACTCGTGGCTGCTAGGCAGCAACCAGCAGAGACCCTTAATGAATGTAAGACTTGGTGTTTTGGGGGTGATTCTGGAGTTAGATAACAACAATGATGGTTACCTAACTCTGAAAAGAACTCAAAGCCTCAATGGGCAATCTATATGGCATGAATTACATTTCAGTAAAACTGAATAAATAAATAAAGCTACCAGTATACAGCATGGCTGCCAGTCCCTGGAGAGGCAAGGGAGTAAAGTCTGACCTTTTCCAACTTATGATAGCAGAGTGTTGTCCCCCAAACCCATCATGGGCTGAAGACAGTATACACTGGAAATGCACGCGATACTTCTGTTCCTACTGAATATGGAGAATTGCAGCTATCGGACCAGCACACTGTGGAGAGGTCCTTGTGCCCCCTGTGATCTCGAGCCTGATGGGGAGCTGTGGTCCTTGTTGCTGGCCACAAGAGAGACAGACAAACAGAGAGAAGAGTTAGGGGAGAGGGAGAGAGAGAGAGACTATCAGACTACGGATCCTGATGCAAATTCACAATCAGGTCCTGCTGAATGGGCATGGTGCATTGTAAGGGGAATTGTTGTTAAGCTGTGTCTACCAGCCTGATTGGGATGGAAACAACTAGCCCTGACTTGGAGGCACTTTGTGCTGAAGCCATTGGGGCCCTTGCTATGATAGCTTGTATCCTTCGTTTGTTCATCACTGACGGTCACCCCAGAGCAGGTGGAGCTTCCCAGTCACCTCTCCTAAGAATGCTATGGCCTCAAGCTGGGAAGGTGGCTCAGTGGTAGAGTGCTTGCCTTGCATGCATGAGACCCTGGGTTTGATACCTGGGCATGACCTCAGGCCTGAGCTCCTGAACATTACTTTTTTTTTGTTGTTGTTGTTCACAGACTCTGCTAGGAATGCAATTGTAGTCTCTTTTTCTGTGTGTGGTGCTGGGGATCGAACTGAGATCAAACTGAGATGATCCTTGCACATGCTTGGCAAGTGCTCTACCACTGAGCTACAGCCCCAACCCACATTTGTAGTCTTGCAAACACCTTTGGCTGCAGAATGGAGAATGAGAGTTTGGGGACAGTGGTGGCTGACATTGTAGGAGTGGTGAAAGTTAAGAGATGATGGTTGGACACATGAAGAAAGAGATGGCTCCAGGAATACTTAGGGGCAGAACTGAGGAGAGGCCCACTGGGTAGGTGGATGAAAAGATAGTATAGTGAGCACAGAGTCCCAGGTTCTTGGCAGGGCTGGGTGTGTGTTTGGTGGAGATATCATGCACGTTTTATTTAATGAAGGGGCCAATGCATGAAACCACGGACAGTGGAGGAGCACCAAAATAGAAATAGGAATAGACAAAGTCCCCCACCACTGGAGATAGTAAGCTGTGGGTTTTAATCTGGGTGTTGAAGAAGATACTCCTGACCTGAAGGGAAGATCAAACGGCAAACACTCCATACATTGTCTGCTCAGCTAGATCACTGCCATGGCTGTGGGCCTCGCGGGCATGTGATAGGAGATGGATACTGAATTATCCATGGAGAAAGTCAGCTAGGACAAATACTCCATTAATATTTCCTGAAAAATTATTGAGTATATTTTAGAATGTACACTGTACATTTTGTTTTTATTATTATTTATTCATTTATTTATTGCTGGTTCTGGGGCTTAGACTCACGGGCCTGGGTACTGTCTCTGAGCCTCCGTGTGCTCAAGGCTAGTGCTCTACCACTTGAGCCATAGCACCACTTCTGCCTTTTTCTGAACAATTTATTGGAGATAAGAGTCTCATGGACTTTCCTGCCTGGGCTAGCTTTGAACTGCCATCCTCAGATCTCAGCCTCCTGAGTAGCTAGGATTATAGGTGTGAGCCTCCAGTGGCCGGCACACTGTACATTTTAATACATATTAATTAGCATACATATTGGGGAACCGCAGTGAGGAAAAGTTGGAGACCGCCGATCTCCATGACAGAAGCCAGAGGGAATGAGGCGATGCCTCACCCCCAGCCCCAGGACTTCAATGGCCCAAGAAAGTGCCCCAGTGACAAAGCTCAGGGGGTTCAGGAATTTTGACACTTGAGCCAGCTCTGCAAAACTCTCCTTTATTAGGCTGTAGAGAAGGACACAGCTTCGCAGCTCGCCCCTGTCTTCATTGGATGTGAGCAGCTTCTTCTGTACCGTGTGACATTCCTTAGGTCTTTCACAGGACAGACTTCTTCATCAGGACCAACTCCAGGCCTGCGAGATCCCCTCCCACAGACCCAGGCATGTCTCAGACCATCAGCGAGGAGCCCAGGCGGTGGCCAGCTGTATTCCGGGACACACAGACCACCACATGCTGGACTGAGGACCCGGCTGGCCAGCCAGGGGCAGTTCCTGCTGTTCAGTTCACAGGACGTTCACAGTTGGATTCATTGTAATACTGGATTCTCATACCCACTTCTGGTGTTGCCTGCTTGCTTTCTCAGGGTATATGTTTGTGTGTTTACTGGAGAAGCGGGGAGGAGTTGAGTTGGGGAGGAATGTTCAGGGGTTTTTGTTTTTCATGAAATTCAGAGTGAGCTGTGGGCTGTTTGCAAGTAAAGTCATCCGGGCTCCGGCCTCTCCACTCAGCCACCCTGCTATCATTCATTCACTTCCTGTTTCTCCTAAGCTCTTGGCTCCAGACTGACCTTGGACCTACATGGTTTGACCTTGCAGCCTGGGCTGTCTGTTCCTCCAATTCTCCCCCTGGGACTTGGAGTAGTGCTGGCCACAAGAGGGAGTTTACAAGCAGAAAAACAAAACTCTCCCAGGATCCGAAGTCTTGGCGGCAAGGCTGTCTTCTGGCCAAGGGTGCTGGCACCTGAGACCATCCAGCCTGCCCACTGAGTCAGAGCCCCCAGCAGATCCCTGCGTTTACTCTCATGGGAAATCCATACATGGAGAAGCTGCACTGGCCAGGCATCTCCAATCTCTTCAGCCTCCCACCAGGGCAGTGGATGGGGATGTTGGTCTTAGGAGGCTTCCTCAAGGTCACCTGCCCCTGACCTTGAATGCCCTGGACTATGGCCGTAATTACTGCACAGCCTACTATGCAGGGAGGTTAGTCCCAGAAGTAATGCTTCGGGATAGCTGACCTTCAAGCCCTTTTGCTGGTCTGTTGCTCTTGGGTGCCTCTCCCCCTGACCACCCCACTTATCTGGCTTACCCCTGAATAAATAATTGACTGGCACCCAAGTCACCAAATCCAGTGAACTGCCTGGATTCCTCAGGACAGCTACTGACCTGGGTGAGTCTGACTGTACATCTCTCTCCCTGCCCCATCACACATGAAGCACAAGGGGTGGCCTCCCCGCAAAACTCTTGAGTGATCAGGCCTGGACACCTGCTGGTAGGCATTGCACTTCATCGCTGGCCTCTCATACAGCTTCTCCATGGAGCAGTCTCTGAACTTCTCTGATAAACGCGTCCCTGTGCAGGGTGTATAGTGACACCATACATTTACATAGCACCTTTGGCTTTTCAAAGTACTTCCATGCCTGCCACCTCCTCGAATCCTCAAGTAACCCTGGTGGCAGAATAGGAAACTGAGGCAGAGACAAGGCCACTGAGCATTTGGTGATGGGCTGAAAGGAGACCCCAGAGGCTTCGCCTCTCAGCTCTTGGTTGCACCCACAGTTCTCTCCCAATGAAGTCATAAAAACAGGCGCCTGATGTCTGCGTGTGCTCAGACACCCTGTCTGAGTTTGTGGGTTCCTTGAAGACAGAACTTTCTTTGCTCTGTCTTCCCTCAACAGATCCTTACTAAGTGCTTATTGGGTTCTGCCTTGCACAGCAGGCCTCGTCCGTTGGTGAGGACATGGAAGCTGGAAGGCAGTTCTCCTGGAAGTCTGAGCTGTCTGTCACACTGTGGTCAGGAGGGAGTGAGAGGGAAGCTGTCACCCCCATCCAGGCCCCTGACCCCTCCACTTGTGGGAAGGATCAGGCCTGCCCAAGAGGCAGTAAGAATAACACTATTGGGTTTCTGGAACCCAGCTCTGAGTGCCAGGACACCTGGCCCTTGCAGTGGGCTCATGCAGTAGGGCAGGGCGGGAATAACAGCGCTATGACTTGTTGCCCAGGTGGATGGGCTAGGGATGCTAGGGGATGCCTAGCGCTCCTTCCTGGGCCCCCAGTGCCCGCACCCATTAAGTCATCCTGATGGTAGCGGTTCACTGGCTGCTTCCTGTCCAGCCCTACAGTTTGTGGATGTGACGCTCCACGGAGACAGAGGTCCGCAGGGTACCCAATGAGTTCTCAGTGTGGGTGGGCTCCGCCCCACGGCCTCCTTTCCCGCAGCTTCCCCCGAACACCTCCCGGGACTTCTTACGGAAGCGCTTGCCCACGATCACGTACACCAGTGGGTTGAGGCAGCTGTTGCTGTAGGCCGCGAAGGAGCTGATCTGGGTGATGATGTCGATGACGTGCTCACCCCAGCAGCCAGAGAGGACGTGGAGGTGCAGCAGCGTGTCCAGGAAGGTGCTGACCTGGAAGGGCAGCCAGCACACCACGAAGAGCAGCAGCACAGCCAGGACCAGCACGGTGGCCTTCCTCTCCGTCTGGATCTCCTTGAACTTCTGCATTTGGTTGTTCCGTAGCACCTGCAGGATCTGCACTGTGCAGAACGTAATGATGCCCAGCGGGAGCAGGAAGCCCACCAGGTTCAGGAGGACGTTGGTGAACAGCTGCCAGGTGAGGGACGGGTAGACGATGAGGCAGACGGTGACATTGTGACCCTCCTTGTTGTAGTCCTTCATGGTGCGGAACACCAGCATGGGGGAGCTCAGGAGCAGTGCGCACCCCCAGATCACCAGGCTGTAGAGTTTGGCCCAACGGACCCTGCGCATGCGGCCCACGGACATGGTTTTCACCAGGGCCAGGTAACGGTCAATGCTCACCAGCATCAGGAAGCAGATGCTGCTGAACAGGTTCATGTAGATCATGGCGTTCACCACGCGGCACAGGACCTCCCCGAACAACCAGTCGAAGTTGTTGGCGATGGTGACGGCCCAGAAGGGCAGCCCACACGCTAAGATGAGGTCGGCGGCTGCCAGGTTCCCCAGGTAGATCTCGGCCACGGTGCAGTTGCTCTTGTGTAGGCAGAAGACGCTGAGGACAAAAATGTTCTCGAGTGTGGCCAGCAGGAAGAGGACCCAGAGGAAGGGGGCCTGGGTGGCATTGATCCATTCTAGCCACGTGGTGTCTGGACAGTTGTCATCCTGGGAAAGGGTGCCGTTAAGAGCCAACGAGAGGACTTGAGGTGTGATGTTGAACATTTCAGAGCTGGAAGTGGAGAAGAGGCTGTTAGACCCCAGAGCTCAGGGAGGAGGAGAAATGACAGAGCAGAAAGATGCTCAGCCACCAGCCTTGAAAAGCCGTTCTGCTGGGGGTGTTGGGGGGGTGACAGGAGGTGGGTAAGGCTTGGGGCCCCTTGGCTGCCACAGTAACAGACACTGCACTCCAAGGCTTTAGTCCCCGCTTTCCTGGGGTCTCAAGGGCAGCCTAATTGCAGCCCCTAGAAGCTCCTCTGGGATGCTCTTCAGGACAGTGTCTAGGTCAGCCTTCAGCCTCTCAAAGCTGCGTCATGCCAAACAGAGGGATGCCGGCGTGGAATCCCCACCACAGCCTGCCTGTCCACGCCCTGTCTCCCAGGCCAGCCTGGCTCTTCTAGTAAAGGGCAGAGCCAGAGTCCCACACCCTCCATGAGCAAAGCAACTAAGGCGATGTCAGGATACATGATAGAAAGAAAAGACGGGCTCCCAGCAGTCCTCCTGGCTCAGATCCCGGCTCCCTCATTTATTAGCTGAGCTGCTTTAGAGAAGCTAACCTACCTTCTCTGAGCCTCAGTGACTTGATCAGTAAAATGAAAATAGCAAAATTTACTTGTTAAGATCGGGGGGAGAGATCCAAGACAATGAGTGAGGAGCTCTACCGCTGCTGCCTTTGATTAAGTAAATGTAATTGTGTTTGTCAACCTCTTATAACAAGTGTCAAACTTCAGCACCATTTTTAGATTCTTGCTTCCCTCCCCCAAACTTCCTAATATACTGGGACTTGAACTCATGGCTTCTTCTTTAGCTTTTTCTCTTAAGGCTGGTGCTCTACCATGTGAGCCATAGCTTCAGTTCAGCCTTTTTGATGATTAATTGTAGCCTCATGCCTTTTCTTCCAGGCTTGCTTCTTGATCCTTGAGTCGCTAGGATAAAGGCTCGAGCCACTGGCGCCTGCCTGGCTCTTGCTTTTGTATTGCCTTAGCTCCTGGATTCCCCTTCACTCTTAGGCAACACTCACAGATTGAGGATGAGCCTCTTTGTGGAAGTGTTTGCTGAGAAGGCAAAATCTGTCTCTGCCTTCCACAAAGAGACATGGGGCTCAGACAGCCGTGGATTCCCACCCTAGCTGTGTGGCTTGGGCAAATGACTCAGCCTCTCTGATCTTCCACTTTGCTTTCTTTGGCATAGTATATTATTCTCTGATTCACTTTGCATAGTCACTGCCAGGTTCCAATCGAGGGCAGGCACGGGGCCCCTGTTCCCTGTGGGATGGGCAAGGGGCACAGGCAGAGGCCATTCCAGGGAGACCTATTGTGGAACAGCGGGAGGAGGAGGAGGAGCAGAGCATCAAATCCACACTGGAGCCAGCCGGGGGCCTGATTCACTGGTGGATCAGAGCTGTTATTCTGGAGCGGTTTCTGGGGAACGGTGAGGTGTGAGGGGCTCCCCTGGGGCCAGGGACTTGGAGCAGAATCTCACCGTCTCCACTTTGCTCCTGACAGCCGTGGTTTTGTGTGTGATGAAATCAGAGCAGGGGGAAGGGGGAAGGTGAGGCTGTTGACGTGGCTGTGGACCTGGAGGGGGATGGGCAGAGCCATGGGCCCTGGGAGGCCCCAGCAAGGCGAGGCAGCCTGGGGAGTGGGAAGCTGGGGGGGGGGGTGGAGGGGGGAGAAGGCAGCCTGAGGCCCTGGCTCCATGGCCCTGGCTGACACAGGTGGGCTGTATTGTCCCCGGATGGAGACGCCAGGCCAGGCTGCTCTCCATCCTGTCTGCTCTGCTCTTCAGGACTGACCTCCCTCTCCTGCCTCCACTGGGGTTTGCAGCCCAGGTCTCTCCTTAGCGCTGCTCCTAGCACAGGTCAGCTGTGCACTGGAGATGTTTGGTTGCTTCTATTGGGTCTGTCTGTCTGTCTGTCTCTTCTCTCTCTGGGTTCAGGGCCTCACACACTCCAGATGAATACTCTCGCATGTGAGCCACATGCCAGGCCTTTTGCTTTTTCTGTTTTTCCAGATAGGGTCTCATGCTTTTGCCAGACGGGCATCAAATGGTGATTCTTCTACTTTCATCTTCCACTTGGCTGGGGTGCCAGGTATGCACCACATGCCTGGCTTAGGTTTGAGTCCCAAGTGTGCCTGGAGTAGCTTGCTCACCTGTGACCAGCAGGACAGTGTGTTCCCATCTCACCCCTCCCCGGGCCACACAGAACAGCCGACTTCCTCTGTCCGCAACTTGCCCACAGGGACTGGCGTTTGTCTGGGGTCTAGCATGCCTGCTCCTTCTCTGTGGTCTGGTAGGTCTGTGGCTCTTGTGGGACCTCTGCCTCAGGTCTAGATGTGAACTACAGGAGCCCAAGACGCACCTGAACGAGGCTGTGGTGGGCACAGGCTCCTCGTAGACAGACAGGAACATAGGTCTCTTCCAGGCAGACAGCATTTGGCTGCAAGGTGGGAAAGGAGCGAGGTTCTACCTGTGGAGGACAAGGGAGAGGAGATGGTTAGCTGGGGCCAGGGAATGCTGGGAACCAGCGTCCCGTGAGAAGGGGAGGGGAGGGCAGCCAGGAAGTCCACTGAGCACAGTGGTGGGGTGGGGGTGGGGAGGGGAACTCCCGCTCGCTAGCTGCCAGGCGGGACCTGTGCTCTGAGAGCCATGGAGAAGCCAGACACCTTGAGATGGTACTGCAGAGTCGCCAACAGAACCCAGCCCCGGGACAGTCCTGATAGTGGTGGAGTCGAAGGTGGCCCCCAGGGGTCCCAGTGTGGCCATGTGGAAGGCAGTGGGACTTTCCAGAGGAGGACTTGGCACAGGAAGGGAGATGAGCAGGGGCGGGCTCTCTTCTGATGTTTTAACTGTGAGCCAAGTAACCCTCTTTTCTATATCAGTATCCAGCCTCCAGTATTTTATTATAGCAAGTGAAAATAAACCAGTCTGAGAGCATGAGTGGGTACTGATGACAAGGACTGAACACAAGTAAAGTTAGCATAGGGAAAGGACAGGGTAGGAAGAAGGAGCAGGCACAGAGGCCCAAAGGCAGTGGGAAGCTTGTCAACAGGGTTAGGCCCTGCTGGCTGCCGAGGGAGGCGGTCAGACAGAAGCAGGAAGACCAGCTGCCAGGGGTTGCCTGTGAGTCTACAGAATGAGGGGTTAGAGAATAAAACCCTTGGATGGGGAGAGCATGTGTATAGACCGGAAACTGGAGTGAGGGGATCCTCTGAGACCTCAGTGTGTGTTGGGGCTCCAGGGTGGGGTCTAGACCAAAGGGCTGAGACACAGTGTCCCAGATGGACCGAGGAGCATTCTCCATCCCTTATGGTCGACCACCGAGGCTGTAGCCAGGAAATGAGGAGTGGGGACCAGAAGGGGGTTGTCTAACCCCATTGCTGGGAAGACCTGGGGTGGGGGTGGTAAAGCCCTGTTTTCCTGTCCAGACCCCACAATCTGCAGAATCCTCTGAGACCTGGCCCCCTGTCAGCGTCTGGGGGGTGTGGCACCTGCATGTGTGTATGCATGTGTGTGCGTGTGTGTGCATGTGTGTGCGTGTGTGCATGGGGACAGCTGTAGATCTACGCTCCCCTGCCAGCTTTTCAGTGCATACATTTACGGCAGTTGTGAGGTGCATGGCCTAGCCCATCCATGTCCCAACTCTTCCCTCCCTCCCTCCCTCCCTTCCTCCCTCCCTCCCTTCCTCCCTCCCTCCCTTCCTCCCTTCCTCCCTCCCTCTCTCTCTCTCTCTCTTTCTTTCTTTCTTTCTTTCTTTCCTTCTTTCCTTTTCTTCCTTTGCTTCTGATACTGGGCTTTGAACTCAGAGCCTCAAGCTTTCTCAACTTGTTTGCTCGCAACTGGTATACCTCTGCCACTTGAGCCATACTTCCAGCCCTGTTTTGTGCTATGTACTTGGAGATGGCATTTCGAGGACTTTTCTGCCCAAAGCTACCCAGATCTCAGCCTCCTGAATAGCTAGGATTACAGGCAGGAGCCACTGGTGCCTGGCTAAATCCCATCTCTTGAACATTTACTCCATCAGGTAAATCCCTCGGACCACCCAGGCAGCTGGAATTCCTTTCCTTGACATGTCAGGTCCCAGGATGAATGTCTTCCTCCAAAGCCCAGCTGGCATGGTGACTGAGTCAGGTTGCTGTTTATTGGCTATCACTAGGTAAACCTCTGGCTACATTCCTGGGAGGTGGGGGGTGGTGGTGTCTTCTCGTAAACCATGAGGGCCTCAGTACTAAGGTGCAGCCTGAGCACCAAGAAGCCCTTTTTCCTGAGAGGAAGTCACACAGCTGCTGGGGGAGGGGAGAGGGTTGGGCTCAGGGATCAGATCTGGGAACTCCTGAAGAGGCCAAATCAAAAAGCTGGATCCAATCCTAGCCACGTGCATGTGGGCCCTATTAGCATTTGGACACTTTATGGGCTTGAAATATTCTGGAAACACTTAGGAAGGAGCCTGAGGGGCAGAGTGCCCTCCCGTCCTGTGTTCTGCACAGGAGCATGAAGCCGCTGGCCAGCTTCTACTCTAGGGTGGGAGTGGGGGAAGCTTATTTCGCTCCATAGCTCTTCCTGTTCACCACAGTCAGATTGCTCCATTCAGCATCTGGTTTCTCGAATACTGGGCTGTGCCATTTTGATAAGTGAACAATTTCATCCGATACCCTAACTTGTGGTTCAACTTGTAATACAACCTACTCAGGAGGCTGAGATTTGAGGATCAAGGTTCAAAGCCAGCCTGGAGAAGACAAATCTGAGACATTCTTATCTCCAATTAACCACCAAAAAGACAGAAGTGGAGCTGTGGCTCAAGTGGTAGAGCACTAGCCTTGAGCACAAAAGCTCAGGGATGCTGCCGGGGCCCTGAGTTCAGGCCCCAGGAAGATCACAAAGAAGAAGGGAAAAAATAACAACAACAACAATGGGGGAAAAAAAACACACGAAAAGCTATTGCAATCTCCCAGCTATCTATCTCTAAATGCAACTCTTTTTTTATTCCCATAATTTTTTTTTTTTGTAAAGAAATACACTTTCTTAGATAGAGTTTCATTCGGTTAGTGGCACAGTTCTAAATACTCTATTCCCACAATTTTTTAAAAATTAAGGTTTTTATTAGTGTACCTTAGAGGTAGAGAGGGGATTTCACTGTGGCATTTCTTTTTGTATGTGTGTATTTTTTTTTGTGTGTGAGTGTGTTGTTTTTTGCCAGTTGTGGGGCCTGAACTCTGGGCCTGGGCGCTGTCCCTCAGCTCTTCAGCTCAAGGCCAGTGCTCTACCACTTGAGCCACAGCGCTACTTCTGGCTTTTTCTGCGTATGTGGTGCTGAAGAATCAATCCCAGGGCTTCATGCATGTAAGGCAAGCGCTCTACCACTGAGCCACCTTCCCAGCCCCTCACTGTGGCATTTCTGTATATGCAAATAAGGTACCTCCACCCTCTCCGCTCTCCCTTCCCACTCCCCACATCAGCTCTCATCCATCTGTGTTGCTATAGAAACCAGACTCTTCTTACTCTTCCACACTCCACCATTTTTGTCTACCGAGGTTTTGCATAGAAAGTCACGGGGAAGACTTTTCCTCAGTTTCCTCCGTAAGAAGACAGCTTTAACCCACACCGTGTTTGGTTTGGTCATTGACTGAGCCACACCTTCTTATCGCAAGTATTTCTGTGGCGCTGTGTCCTCTCTGCACAGGCTGGTTACCCCAGGACCTTCCCTACTCTCCCTCAGTCTTCCCTCCCCTCGGAGCCTCCTCTGCTGCTGTGTTGCTGTCCTCCCCAGGGGCGGGTGCTGAGTTCAGTCCTGTGCTCTGGCCTGGCTGGACTTACTGTTCCCAGCTGGGCTGCCCTATACGATTCTAGGCATCCTGGGAAGGTGTTTTACAGGTACCCTGTGATTGGAGTCCACCATCAGCTAACTTTCCACAAGGGAGATGAGCCCAGGTTATTTGGGTGGGCCTGATTCAATCCGTGGAAGGAGTCTTAGAGCAGATCCCAGGTTTCACAGAGAGGAAGCAGTTCTGCTTATGGAAAATAGAACTCTGGCCCCCGCTTCTGAGGGTGTGAGGGGTGCTTATTCAGCCACAGCAACACATAACTGACTCCTTGACGTAAACCTCATAATACAAATCTCCTACCTTCCCTCCGCGTCTCTGGCTGAACGCCGACTGGCCCACCCCTCCAGCTGCGCTTCCCCTCCTCCTCTGCCCACGGCCCTATTTATAGAGCGCATCTCCTACAACTGCTGTGACCACCTTCTTGTCCCACCGAGCGCCGCCTCCATTAAATGCAGGTGCTCTGATACATGATAGTGACAGACAGGGCACAGGGGACGCAGCCTTCCCCCGTTGTCCCTCCAGCAGACATTTTGCAGGACAGTGCCAAAGGGCAGCGGTGCTGGCAGCACACCTGCCGCAGCCTCCACCTTATCCTTCTCCCCAGGTAGAAACATGGCGGCAACCAGACAGCCACAGGCAGCTCCGAGATCTGAACCCTGGGCTAGCCCAGCCCAAAGGCCAAATCCCTTCTCCAGCACAGGACTGCATCTTGGTGCAGGGCACCTCCTGGAGAATAGCTGATTGATGGGCAGGCCCAGGGGTGGATCGCTGTCTCTTTCATCCCTGTGAGGAAGACACTCTGCACCAGTGGCTACTGGGCTGGCCACAGGACTGGTGAGCCGCGGGGGAGCCAGCGAGCGGACAGGGAAAGTGGCCGCCCCCAGGCAGCTGCCACGCACACAGTGTGGTTCTTACTTCCCGCTGGGCTCTGCTGGGTGCCAGAGATTCATGGGCGTGTGAGACTCCCGCCACTGGATGCCATCATGTCAGTCACCCTTGACTTGGGGCCAGATGTGTGTGTGTGTGTGTGTGTGCACATGTGTGTTCTAGGACCTGGGTTCTGGTGAATCTCAGTCCACAGGCTGGTGTGTCCTGAGGGAAGCCCCTTCATGTATGTGCAGAAAAGTGACAGACCAGGGCAGGTGCATGGAGATGTCCTAGCCAGATGTAAGGACAGCGTATAGCCGTGTAACTGGGCACCGGTGGCTCATGGCTGTAATCCTAGGTACTCAGAGGCTGAGATTTGAGGATCATGGTTCAAAGCCAGGCCAGCTAGGAAAGGTTGTGAGGCTCTTAACTTCACTTAACTACCAAAAAGCCAGAAATAGAGTTGTGGTTCAGTGGTAGAACACTAGGGCAAAAAAGCTCAGGGACAGTGTCCTGGCCCTAAGTTCAAACCCCAGGACTGGCACCAAAAAAAAAAAAAAAAGAAAAAGCAAAGGGAAAAGAACTTCACAAAGCTGCTTTTTCTGCCATTCTGCAGTCACCATGCTATCACGTTGGGATCCTGGGAGGTCAGGGCTGACCATGGGTGAACAGTATCGTCATGGTGACTGGAATATGTTTAAGGAACAAGACAACACCTCTGGACAGCCCACTCACCCAAACCCCCGGACACACCACTCACCTGACCCACTGGGAGGATACGTTGTTTGTCCTAGCCAGTGCTGTTAATAATACCAACTTCTCCAGAACCCTTCCCCAAACAGGGACTAAAATGCTGACCAACGAGGCCCAACTTGAGCAAGGCTCTTTAATCAGTCAGCAGGACTCTGTACATCCCCTATTGTCTGTAAAACCCCGGGCAAAAGTCTGTACTCCCAAAATGGCTGAAGATGTACTGTCTCCCATGGCAAACCATGCTATATAAGAACTCTTCTCTGGCCTTCACCTTGTGTCTGCTTGGCAGGCGGGGGTGAGTGGGCAGTCCTGGCATGGGACTCCTGGAGTTTTGGCCTGAGGTAAAAAAACTACAGTTTCACAAATGACCCATGAGAAAGACCCACAGAATCCCAGCTCTGACAGATGGGCAATCTTGGGACACGAGGGCTTAGATTTTATCTTCTTTTTTTCCTCCTCCTCCTCCTCTTCTTCTTCTTCTTCTTCTTCTTCTTCTTCTTCTTCTTCTTCTTCTTCTTCTTCTTCTTCTTCTTCTTCTTCTTCTTCTTCTTCTTCTTCTTCTTCTCCTCCTCCTTCTCCTCCTCCTCCTCCTCCTCCTCCTCCTCCTCCTCCTCCTCCTCCTCCTCCTCCTCCTCCTCCGCCTCCTCCTCCGCCTCCTCCTCCGCCTCCTCCTCCTCCTCCTCCTGCTCCTGCTCCTGCTCCTCCTCCTCCTCCTCCTCCTCCTCCTCCTCCTCCTCCTCCTGCTCCTGCTCCTCCTCCTCCTCCTCCTCCTCCACCTCCTCCTCCTCCTCCTCCTCCTCCACCTCCTCCTCCTCCTCCTCTTCCTCCTCCTCCTCTTCCTTCTCCCTCTCCTCCTCCTCCTCCTCCTCCTCCTCCTCCTCCTCCTCCCTCTCCTCCTCCTCCTCCTCCTCCTCCTCCTCCTCCCTCTCCTCCTTCTCTTCCTCCTCCTCTTCCTCCTCCTCCTCCTTCTTCTTCTTCGTCTTTTTTGGTGTTAGTCCTGGGCTTGAACTCAAAGCCTGACAGCTGTCCTGCAACTTTTTTACTGGTTAATTGGAGAAAAGATTCTCACAGACTTTCCTGCCCTGGTCTGGCTTTGAACCACATCCTCAGATCTCAGGCAGAGTAGCTAGGATTACAGTTGTGAACCATTGGTGCCTGGTGGGATTTTTTTCTTTTTTGCCTGTCCTGGGGTTTGAACTGAGGTCTGGGGCACTGTCTCTGAGCTTCTTTGTGCTCAAGGCTAGTACTCTACCACTTGAGCCCCATACCACTTCTGGCTTTTTCTAAGTAGTTTATTAGAGATAAGAGTCTCACAAACTTTCCTGTCTGGGCTGGCTTCAAAGCACGATCCTCAGATCTCTGCCTCCTGAGTAGCTAGGATTCAGGCATGAGCCACCAGCGCCCAGCTGTGGTGTTCATGACTACAAGTCACCTAGCAACCTGCTGCTTTCTCTTCTCCATATACGCTGCTCTTTCCATCCACTCTACCCTACACAGGTTTATAGGGAATCAGAGTGCTGATACTGTACAAGTAAATGTCACACCTGCCCTCTTCCCAAGCAGAAACCTAGGTCCGGATTAACCTGATGGAAGCCAGGGGTCCCAGAGGAACGGGCACTAGCTCAGTGTCTCATGCCACCTGCTTTGTTCCCAGGGACTCGGAGCTCCTAGGCAGTGGGCACAGCCACACCAGTGCATGGCTGAGCTTCTTGAGCCCACACCTCCAATCCTGCAGTTCTTTGTGTTACCCCAGAGCCGCCCCAGGGAGGCCCCCCTCCCCCTCCCTGCAGAAGTGGACTGGGGTCCCCACAGGTGAGCACACCCCTTCTTCTTGTCCCTAGATGGCCCACATGTTGTGTTACACGCACTGGAGTCGCTTATAACAGGAAGAAATGGGGATCTTTTCCAAAGCCAAACCAAAGCCACATAAGAAAGGAAGGCTGCAGGTCGGGACAGGAGTGGCCCCTCTGAGAGGCTCCCCAGGGCCCTGGGGCTGGGAAGGGAGCCATGGCGGGTGTGGCAGGAAGGGCTGTTTCTCTGCTGCCCCTTGAAGCCCCCTGAGGCCTGGGAGGTGATGCCAGCCCTGCCCTGGCAGTGTGAAAGGGCAGCTGGCCCCTGCCAGGATGAGGTGACCCTCATCCTGCCCTGCTGGGATTCCAACAGGAGGGGAAAAAGACACAAAATCAGAGTCTGGGCCTCAGAGAAGCAGTCCTGGGGCTGGGGTGTGGCTCTGGCCCCGCCCAGCGGGTGAGGGGGGGGGGGACGGAGGACACTAGGTTTGGAGCAGCAAGTGCTGGCGCTTGTCCCTCCTGCACCTCCTGTAATATCAGGAGTCTCAGGGCTTTGTGCCACGAAGCCTTAGGCCCGGAAGGGACCCAGGCTTTTGCCCCTTTGCCACCTGGGAGTGGCCTTCTTGGAGCATTCGTTCACTCATTCATACTTCCCCACGTGGTTGCCAGGCTCTGTGTGGGGTTAAGTGACAGTGGAAGACTTGGCGGGCGGAAGGCAGGAAGAATGAGCACATAGAGCCGCGTCTAAGAGCCATCACGAATGTCACCTCCTCTTAGAAGCTGGGAGCTCATTGGCTTTTGTCTGGACTGCAAAGTAAAGGCACCAAAGGCATGTTGTGTGCGGTCAGAGCCCTAGGGATTACTTGTGGCCTTTGGTAAATGCTTAACTTCTCTGGCCCTTCATTTTGGGGGAGGACGGGGGTGTGTGGAGATTTGAACTTAGGGCTTTGTACTTGCTAGTCAGTGGTCTGCTGCTAAACCATATTACCCTCCCCTTCCTCCTCCCCACCCCAGCCCTATTTGCTTTAAATTATTTTTTTTTTTTTTAGATAGAATCTTACAGTTTCTGAGGCTGTCCTCAGATCAAGAGCCTTTTATCTCTGGCCATTTACATAGCTGGGATCACAGGTGTATGCTACTTCATCTGGCTTATTGGTGGAGAAGAGGTCTCACTTTTTGCCCAGTCTGGCCTTAAACTTCAATCCTCTCAATCTATGCCTCCCAGGTAGCTGTCCCGATGGTCATTTCCTCATGACCGACATTCCCTCATTCCCCATGAGATGTATTGCAATTGATGATTCTGGAGACCTTTGTACAACCCCAGACCCCAAGAAAATGAAGCAATGAGTTCCCTGTCCCAAGACTCAGTTGCGCAGGGGCAGTGCCAGGGAGGGATAGCTTCTGAATGTCTGGTCACAGAAGTGTTGACTGGGAACAGTTAATTTACGCAGAGCCCCGTGATTCTCAGGCCTTTCCTTCCTCCCCACCGCCACTGACCTCATCCCTTCCTTCCCTTCTCTCTGTCCCAACATTGTCCTCCCCCTGAGCCTTCCGTGTGAGGCTGCGAGGCTGTGGCCTCCTCTACCTCACAGTCTCCCTCCCTTGAGTCTTATTTGTAGGAAGTGAAGGCTGGAGGAGCCAATGTTTGGAGACTCACGGCCCTGATTCTACCCCTGCCTGCTTGCTCTGCCTTCTTGCAGGTATGTGGGGAAACAGAACTCTGCATTCCCACGTCTGTCACTCAGATGACTGGTCACCTGGCCCAGGGTTGGAAGACTGCAGCAGGCCCTGACCCCTGGGGTGCAGGCCATACGGGGGGGGGGGGGGGGGCACAGGTCAGGTAATCCCTACTTTCCAAGCTGTGACTGGGAACTACTCTGCGTGCACCAACTTGCTCCCTTCCTCCTGCAGTTGACAATTTCTATAGTTAGAAAGAAAACCCTTCCGGAGCTCCTGTCCTCTCCATCCTGTGGCTGGATGTTCAGCAGTGCCAGGGCGAGCCAGGGATGCCAGGACAGGGCTCAGCCTGCCCCGCCCTGCTCCCAAGCCCATTACAGTGCTGTGTCTACTTACTGGCAGCTCCCGAACCTCCCGGAGCCTGGGAAGGGTATTAGTAGGTGATCAGTCAGTTGCGTCTATTCATGTGTGTAGGCCTGAATTCAGGGCCTGTTGGCTCTTGCGAAGCTTTAGCACTGCTAGCACTCTACCACAGGAGCCACACCTCCACTTCCAGCAAGAACCTCTCACGTTTGTCTGACTGGGCTAGCTCTGAACTGTGGCCCTCCTGTCGCAGCCTCTTGAGCAGCTAGATCACAGGCATGAGCAACTGGTGTATGTGTGTGAGGGTTCTTTTAATAGAAGTTTGCACCTGGTGAGATGCCCGCTAGTCTAGCTCCAAAGATTTGCCCTTGATTTCCTGTCCCCGAGGAAGCCAAGGCAACCATGGCATTTGCAGAGTTGGGAAGGGTAAGCTGCAGACTGAGGGAGGCAGGCAAGGCAGCTCCCACGTCTTGCCAGTGTAGGGTTGGCACAAGGAGAGGGCAGGGCATCACCCATGTCTGCATCCTACAAGTGCAATTTGGAGGCCACTGGGCAAAGCACATCAAGAACCAAGAAGCTGGGCCCTGGAAGGCTCATGCCTATAATTCTAGCTACTCAGTTGGCTAAGATCTGAGGACCATGGTTCAAAGCCAGCTGAGGTAGGAACGTGCATGAGACTCTTATCTCCAATTAACTACCAGGAAATTGCAAGTGGCACTGTGGCTCTAAGTGGTAGAGTGCTAGCCCTGAGCAAAGTAGCTCAGGGACAACATCCAAGCCCTGAGTTCCATCCCTGCAATCCACAAAAATAAAAGCCAGAGGTAGAGGCATGGCTCAAGTGGTAGAGTGCCAGCCTTGAGTTTGAAAAAGCTGAGACAGAGACCAGGCCCTGAGTTCAAGCCCTAGTACCCACACCAAAAACAACAACAAAGACATCCCAAAACAGGGCCTTTTCCTTTTGTTTGTTTGCATGGCATTTCTGAGTAAAATCCCAAGCACAGGAGGTCTCCATGAGCAGGGGCACAATCAACAGGGAAAGAGGGCACAGCTGATGTCCAGAAACTGTCGCTAGAACTGGCTAAGCATAGGACTATGTATACCGTGACTGCTGGGCAGGTGGGCAAAATGGCGCTTCCCAAAGCTGACCCCCAAATAAGACACCGTGTCTGATTCCCTGTCAAGTTTGGAAGAAAATCTGGGCACTCGATCCTATCAACTGCATGATTCCCATGCAGAATTCCTCAAGGCAGCCCATCAAATTATGGCCTTTGGAGTTGTCTTTGAGCAAGGGCTTATGAGTGGCTTCGGGGCTGCCTTGATTCTTTCTATATAAATAGAATATTTAAAGAAGTCCTGTGTTTTTTCTCTGTTTAAAATAAAATAGAAAAGACAAGGAAAGAATTATGGCTAGTTTATGTAAAGCAGATAATCAGCCAATTCGTGTTCAGAGGCAAGGCCTTGCTTACATGAAAACTGGTAAATAAGTGCATAGTCCTTTTCTCATTGGAAATGAAATGTTGAAAGCTTTTACAAACGGTTCTGTTAATGTTTTCCTGTTGTGCCTAGCCACTAATTCTGCACCATGCAGCTGGAGTCACTGAGCTTCTGCTAACTGGAAAACTGTGGAGCCCAGGGCGAAGCTGGGATGAAGAGACCACCATGGAGTAGCAAAGCCCGCTTGTGAGCACAGGACTCGGCCTCTTGCTATAATCTGCTGTCCCAACAAAACAAGGGGAGGAGGGGTGGGCCAGAGGCCAGGTTCTTGCCCGGCCTGGTCTTCATTTCCATGTCTATCCCTGTGGCTGCGTTAAGTCTCTGAGATCTTATTACTTTTTTCATCCTGTTTGCAGGGATGGCATCTCTTTCTGAGCATGGCTTTCTCCGCTGTGGATTGGGTGTGGCTGACGCAGGTGATCCACAGGCTCACCTGCCACCACATCTGGCACATTGGTTGGAATGGGGTCTTGCTAACTGGATCCCTGAGACTGACCTTGAACCTCCGTCCTCCCAATCTCTAACTTGTGAGTGGCTGAGATTACAGGACTGTGCCACCACATCCAGCCCAGCTTGATGCTTTACTGCAACATCAAATACATCAGACCCCAACAGAGGTCATCTGTAGGCAGGAGAAAGACCAGTTGCGATGTTGTATTCCTCCATTCCTCCCCACTGTAAGGAAACACCTGAGGCAGTTGACTTCAGCGAGAAAAGAACAGCTCATAGTGAAGGATGTTGGATGTTCAAACAGCAGGGAGCAGGCGGGCCCCCTGGGCGGGGTCATCATCTCGTGGCAGATAACAGCAGCAGGAATACGTGTCAGAGGAGAGGGGCTGGGAAGGTGGCTCAGTGGTAGAGTGCTCGCCTTGCATGCCTGAGGCCCTGGGTTCGATTCCTCAGCACCACATAAGCAAAAAGAAAAAAGCCGGAAGTGGCGCTGTGGCTCAAGTGGTAGAGCGCTAGCCTTGAGCTGAAGAGCTGAGGGACAGCGCCCAGGCCCAGAGTTCAGACCCCATGACCAGACCCCCCCAAAAAACAAAAAACAACAACCAAAAAACGTGTCAGAGGAGAGACCGTAGTGGCCAACAAGAGGCCTGGGGGCCTGGGGCTCACAACCCTCCTGAAGGCACAGCCCCAGTGACACAAAGACCCTCCATGAGACCCCCACCTCTTTCATGGGCCATGCTGGAGTTTGAACTCCGCACACTTGCTGGGGAGGCAGTCTGCCATGAGCCACACATCCCCCTGGTGCTTTTCACCACTTTAGTTTTGAGGTGGGATCTTGTATTTTTGCCTGGGCTTGCCTTGGACCATGATCTCCTATCTCCGCCTCCCGGGATTACAGGTGTGTGTCGCTCTCCCCCCACCTCTTAAATGCTCCACACCTCTTCCCCGTACTGCCACCCTAGGCACCAAACCTCCAGCACGTGAGCCTGTGGACCACCTGCTTCAGCCACACCCAATCCACAGCGGACCCTGAATGCTTCCTTTGTGAGTGACAGCCGGAGAAAGCCATGCTCAGGTGAGAAAGGGCTCTGAAAGAGCCATTGTCCCCCGAGAAGTGGGGAAGCAGAGGCCCCCAGTGATGGCCCGAGTCACACAGCACTAATCGGCTGAGGGTAAACCCCGGGCCATCCCACAACAGAACTGATTGGTCTTACTTTCTAAATAGTGACTAAATCGCCTACCTGTGAGCCCGGGCTGTGGGCTCAGGTGAGATCAGGTATAAAGAACTGGACCAAAGATGGAAGGATCCCAGGCCTGAGTTGAATAGTGGGGATGGCGTAAGACATCCCACCCCCTTGTCTGGTTGGGACGATTGTGTCCAAGACAGGGGACCTTCGGCAAAAATCCCAAGGGCTAGAGGGTATCTTTTGGGGGAGCTGGTAGAGACCCCAACCAGGTAGCTCTCCATGATAACTTCCACCAAGGCTGGAATACTGACCCCAGTTTTGGCTCTCAAGCACCTGTCTGAGCAACAATCCATCAATCTCTGTCTGTCCACAGATGTAAATCTTCAGGGCAGATCAGCTCCCGACATTTCCTGAGTCCACCCTCTCTTCAAAGAGCCAGCTCTTCCTCCTAGATGGCTTACTGCTATTGATGCTCTCTTGCCTTCTAATTAGCCATTTGGGCCTTGTCTTACTATTTTCCTCTACTTTATCTACTTTTTTTTTTTTGGTCAAAAACTTGGGTTTTTGAATTGGATATTTAATTCTTTGTAACCTTCATGACTTAATGTAAAAATTTGAAAGTAAGACTTCTCTGAAAATGGCTTTCGTTTCATTCCTTAACTTTGTTAAGTAGTGTTATCACAATTGATCATTTGTCAAACATCTATAATTTCAGGCTTTTTTTTCCTGGGGCATGTGAGGAACTTAGGTTCTTATACACTCTTGCTCAGTTTGCATGCTTGGCTGGCACTCTACCACTTGATCCATGCTTCTAGCCCGACATTTTGCTATTTTGGAAATAGAATATTTCAGACTTTCCTGCCCTATCTGGCTTGGAATCACAATCCTCTGGACCTCAGCCTCTTGAGTAGCTAGGATTGCAGGTGTGAGCCCCTGGCACCTGGCCAGCTTTCAATCTTTGTCAAACACTAGAACCTGAATCCATCTATTAGCATCAAGAGTAGAAAAGTTCTCCTCATCCAGGTAAGATGAAAGCCTTTAGCATACTTTTTGCTTGCCTCTCCTTTTGCTTTCCTATTTTCCACTTTAGTTGAAATACAGGACATTTTAGTACCACACGGTTACCATATTATTTATCTTTCCTGAGCAGCCTTTCTAAACGCTTATGAAATTTATATGCAAGTTCCAACCCACTTGTTGGCCGTGACCAGACTTTAACCAGTTCTATTGATCACAATAATTGTTTTCTCTAACACATCTTCTTCCTTCTTGAATTATTTGACCTAATCAATTACCCATTTGGCTGGAATGCTTAATCAAGCGCGCGAACACACACACACACACACACACACACACACACACACACACACACACACACAACAATTTCTCCCCAGGTTCTGAGTCTGGTGTGTGGAGGCTGTTCTGGGATCCTCTCCAGTGCCTCACGTACTAGATGCCCAAGGCTTGCCTGTGCTGCAGCCCCCAGCCCCTCGGCTTGCTGCCTCTCTACTGAACTGGTTCCTTTTCAAGTCCCGTGGCCACACCCAGAGGTTTAGGATAGGCCCGGATTATAGAAACCAGAAATGTTGGAGGATCTTGTCCTCTCGGTTCCATTCCGGTTTGTTTTTGACGTTTACTTTTTGTTGTTGTTGTAGAGGGGTATGCACGCCCCCAAATTCTCAGAGTATAAAAGAGAACGCAGTGATGTTTCCTAGTGCTGCCCAGCCCGCGCCACCCATAACTGCGGTCCCCAGTGTCCTTTCTTTGCAGGTGGGTCCTGTGTGTCCACGACTGCGTGGAAGGACACACACACAGAGCACCCTGAACACACATCCTCACTTCTTGGTATGTAACAATCTGTGAACCCCTGTCATTTCTTGGAGGTGCTGGGGATGGAACCAGGACTTGCGCATGCTAGGCAAGCAGTCTATCACCCCAACCTCATTCTAAAAACTGAGACATGCCAGGTGCTAGTGGCTCCCAGTCGTAATTTGAAATACTCAGGAGGCTGAGATCTGAGGTTCACAGTTCAAAGCCAGCCAGAGCAGGAAAGTCCATGAGACTCTTATCTCCAATTAACTAACCCAATAAAACCTAAAGTGGAGCTGTGACTCAAGTGGTAGAGTGTTGAGCAAAAGAAGCTCAGGAACAGTGCCCAGGCTCTGAGTTCAAGCCCCCAGATTGACAGGCATGTACAAAATCGAAGACATAATATTTGCCTTTTTTTGTGGTACACATTATGACAATTCAATGCTATGCGTGAAAATGAATGAACATTCATTGAATCAGGGTAATGAAAATTTCCATCTCCACAGACGTCCGTTATTTCTGTGTGGTGGGATTTTGTTCTCTTCTAGCACTTGGAAACGCTAGAATTCTTCTAGGCAGCAGTGCCCTACTGTGCTAAAGAAGATCTAGAAAGGTCTCCTCTCCAGCGCAACGTTTTCCTGTCCCTCACGGAACTTTGTTCTGTCATCTCACTTTCCACTGGCCTCACAGCATTCTAGAGTTGGACTGTCCCTTATGGTCCTTACCGATTCTAAGTTTTGACAACTTCGGACTCTATGGTTATAGCAGAAGGCACTGAGAGTCATAAAGGAAAACCACCATCCTTCCTCAGGACGAGAGGGGTTGGGTTCTATCCCTGCCTGGCTTCAGCTGGGAGGAGGGGAAGGGAGGAAGGAGAAGGGAGCAGGACGGGGAGGAAGGGCAGAGGAGAGAGAGGAGAAGACTCACCCTCTTACAAGTCTTCTGCTCCTGTGTGACGTGAACTACCCAGTTCATGCAAGGAGTCTCAGGAAGGTCCCACCACACAGGGAAGAAAACTTAGGACACCTCTGCCCTTCAGGGTCACAGCTGGGATTTGAACCCAAAGCCATGTGTGTTCCACTTTGCTGTGAGGTGTGATTATTCTTTTTCCCCTCAGGAGATAGCATCCTATTTTTCTAGCTTCTAGACCCTTCCAGGTCCCACTTCGATGGCAGTCAGAGGAACACTCACTCCTTCAGCAGAGGAGTTCCCCACCCCCACCCCTGCCAACCCCTGGAAAACCAGAGCTGCTGGGGGGAGGGGGGGGGAAATCCCAACTTAGCATTTCGCCAGGATCAGAAGCTTTGAGTCTCCAGTTTGCAGAGACCAACGGAGCAGAGCTGGGCCCCATTCTGAGGAACAGAAAACAGACCTGTTGTTCAGTGGGAGGCGGGTGTTTCCTGATGCAGGCTGACCAACGAGGCCACCCTTAGACTCTTGACCTGCACTGAGCCAATGCTGGGATCCACGTTCTCAAGCTCTCCAGTTTTAGTAGGTTCTGGTCATGTGACTCATGGCCCTGAAATACTGTGAGGCCCCTTTGAATTCTTAAAGCAATGTTCAGACCACCTGCGCTGGGGTCTTTTATTTTAAAGAGCAGCTTTAGGTTCACAGCAAAACTGAAGGCAAGTGCAGACTTCCCGTGTATACACCGGTGTCTGGCCTCTTCCCTGCCCAACCTCTTACCATGCAGTAGATTTGATACCACTCAGTCTAAGCAGGCTGGCCACCACTGACACCCGGAGTCGCACCAGGGTCTGCTCCGGGCATTGAGCATCCTTTGTGGTTGGATAAATGCATGGCTACCATCCATCCCAGGAGAGTAGTGCTCCCCGAGACCCCTGTGAGCTCCGCTCACAGATCCCCATCCCTCCAGCCCCTCCCTGGGCACTGTGCATCTTCTCTGTCTTCTAGATCGCCATTTGCAGGATCGCGTGTTGTGTATGCAGAATACTGTGTGCATCATATCATGGGTCTCCCTTCCAGGTTGCTCCTTCCATTAGTAACATGCTCTGTGTGCTTTGACTGCCGTTCCATCCACACTCACTCCTTCATTCAATCTTTTAGCCATTCAGCCGGTACCTGGCTCACCTGCCGCCCCCTGCAGTGGGGGCAGCGCAGACACAGCCCTGCTTCCATTCAGAAGTCCACCGCACCTCTGCTTCCACTCCGAAACCCAGAGCCCCTGGCACTGTCCTCAGGGCTCTCCCTGACCGGAAGTTGCCCAGATGAGAGAGAAATAGATCTGCTGTCACCCTTCCATGCCATGACTCTGGGTGTCAGTGGCCAGCCAGTCACGGTGTTAGCATGCCCACACGGCCCTTCGCGGGGTCCCCTCGGCCTGTGTCTGCCCCGTTAGACCTCATTTGAAGTCCTCACCCTCACGGTGTAGGCTCAGCCAACCATCTGCACCTCCTCCTAAGAGTGTGACGCGCTCTCTAGACACTTAGCTAAGGGGTTGTGAGGAGTTGGCCCGCTCCTGACTCAGTTTCCCCATCTGTACTGGGGGGGCTTCCAAACTACGAGTTGTGGGGGCTTTTGCAATGCATGAGGGTGAGGCCCAAAGTTCAGGCCAGGAGCTGCACGAGGCTCTGGGGTCCCTCTGGTGGGGGCAAGTGCACGCTCACTTAATCTCCAACTCTACCTGGGCTGGGGGAATGGGCAAATCCTCTTCCCAGCTCCAGGGTTCACAACCCCGGCATCCTTCAGCCCCTGCTACCCGGCACAGAGGGCACAGGACGATGTTTCTCCAGGGCCCCTAGTGAGGGCCGTGCCGATGGCACCCTGGTCTCCCTCAGGGCAGGTAGGGGCGAGGCTGGCTGGGCACCTCTTCCTGTGGATGACTCAGGGACGCGATCTAGCCTGCCCAGAGGAGCGGGGCGCCCGCTGCCCGTCCAGTCCGTCCAGGCTCCCAGATCCACCCCTGCTCCACACCTCTAGTAACGGCACCAGCTACATACCTGGCACTTGGGGGGGGTGGGAGACCCCCTCTAATGTGGCACAAAGAGGAGCTGCGGGGCCTTCTTTGTGACCTAGGACCTGGCACAAAATACCTTGTCCGATAATGCCACCCCTAGGGGTGAGTGGAGCTGGGACTCTAACCCAGGGCAGGACCCTCTACTGCCCTCCACCACGAAGTAGGAAGAGGTCAGGAGGGTCTCAAAGCTCGATTGGAATCAAGCCCACACTGCTCGAACCCTGCTCCCCAGCAGAGCAGAGACCTTTGCCCAGGCTCAGAGAGATCTCAGAGCGTGCTCCGTGTCACACAGGATCCAGGGTGACCAGTGTGATGGGAAGTTGGGTCTGGAGACTGCATCCCACGCCTGCCTGCCTCTGCTGGTGCCAACCAGAGACGGCCACCCCAGCTCCACACAACTCAGATCCCCAAGCGGCTCACTCCATCCTCGGTCGAGGAGAGACCGAGGCAGCTCCTACTTTCTGGTGGATCTACAGAAGGAAGGGAGCTTTCCCGGACTCCCCCGTACCACAGAACCCCGGCCACCTGAGTTCTCCCCAAGCTGGGACCGCCTGTCCTCCGCAGCGAGGGGGCTGGATCAGCCCCTGCCCGGCACCCACCTGGTCAGGAGTGCGCTGCCTGGTGCTTGGAGCTTCCGGGCTCCGAGTCCCCTCCAGCCGTCTGCGGTCCCCACCCCTCAGAGGGGCCCAGGAGCCGAGCTGGGCTGGCAGTGGGAACGGCTCATCTTTCAAGGGCTGGGCTGTGATGTCATCGCCCTCCTCCAGGGCGCGTCCTCCGGCCCAGCTCCCCGCGCCTGCCCCTGCCTGGAGCCTGGCTGGCGTCACTTTCTGGAACCCCGGCTGCACGGTCCAGGCCCGGATGGCGACAGCTGTCCTGAGAAGGCCACCTGTCTTGGGGACACTGTTGAATGTCCTGTTGAGCAGGAGAGGCCGGGGTCAGCAAAAATATCCCCACAAAGTGGCCCCCAAGGGTCACGCGCTTCCACGTGTCCTGTCTCAGGAGCAGCATTGGTGGCGGGTCTTCAGTTCCTCCCCTCAGGGCGTTGTTTTGAATCTGAGTTTTAGGTGTAAACAGGGACCTGCACGAGAGGGTGTGAGGAGGAGGAGGAGGTGGCAGGCTGCGGAGGGGCAGGGGAAGTTCTGACAGAGTTTGTGTTGTGTTGTGTTGTCCCGGGGTGACGGGGAGGGGATGCGGCCATCTGTCTTGTTCTCTGGTGCCCTGGGTCTGGGTCTACACCTTCCACCAGCCCCGAAGCACGGGTGTCTCTTTGGAAATATTTATATGTAGTTTTCCTCCATCTCCACACGGGTTTTTCTGGTTCTTCTGAAGATGTATTAACTCTCCCCATAGTTCTCCCAGGCAGGGAGCTGGAAATCGCTGTATAGCTTAGACTTCTCCTCCTCTTCCTCTTCCTCTCTCTTCTTCTTCCTCCTCTACCTCCTCCTCCACCACCTGCTCCAAATCTTCCAAATCCTCTAAGTCCTCCTCCTCCTCCTCCTCCTCGTCCTCCTCCTCCTCTTCCTCCTCCTTTGGCAGAACTAGGGTATTTTTTTGTTTTAAAATTGTTATTATAAAGGTGATGTACAGAGGGGTTACAGTTACCTAAGTCAGGTAATGAGTGCATTTCTTTTTGAACAGTGTCACCATCTCTCTTGTTTTCTCCCAGTTTTTCCCCTCCCATAAGAACGAGGGTTTGAACTCAGGTCTTCGTGTCTGCTAAGCATGTGCTCTACTGCTCTACTGCTTGACCAGGCCTCCAGCTCTTTTTGCTCTGGTTATTTTTTATTTTTGAGGGAGGGTCCGGTTGTGGGGCCTGAACTCTGGGTCTGGGGCGCTGTCCCTCAGCTCTTCAGCTCAAGGCTAGCGCTCTACCACTTGAGCCACAGCGCCACTTCCCGCGTTTTTTTTTTTTTTTCTTTTTGCTTATGTGGTGCTGAGGAATCAAACCTAGAGCCTCAGGCATGCAAGGCAAGCACTCTACCACTGAGCCACCTTCCCAGCCCTCTGGTTATTTTTGACATAAGGTCTTACGGTGTGCCTGGGCCAGCCTTGGACCATGATCCTCCTGTTTACTTCTGGGATGATGGCTGTGATCTACTGTACTGAGGTTTTTCTGTTGAGCTGGGGGTCTTGTGAATTTGTTTTGTACAGGCTGGCATTGAACCTGATCCCTGCCTCTAAGTAATCATGATGACAGGCATGAGCCACCAGTGTTTGGTCCTTTTTTTGTTTTGTTTTGTTTTAGAACTCTTTTTGAAAAGAGTAAGAGCAGCTGGGAGGAGCTAGGAATTGAAGGCCAGAGGCCTACCCCCCGCCCCTCACTTTCCCTTTCAAGTTTACAGAGCCATCAACTCCTGTCCCAGGGACAGGGAAACCGAGTCCCAGGAAGGATATCAGGATCGAGCCTTCCAGTCAGGGAGGGCTGGTGGTCGCTGTCATCTCCTCTGCCCTCTGGCCCTCCTGACTGCATCGGGGACCCATTGGTCTGGGGTCTCTACGCTATCCAGGGAGGATGGAAGCATGCGGCCAGGCTCTCCAGAGCCCATGAGCTCTCAAAAGTACTCTGCAGCCTGCTCTGCTCCTGTGCAGCAGACTGCAACCTTTGTAACAGCACAGCAGGGGTCTGTGATGGCAGCCATGGCTCCTCAGATCTGCGAGAACAGAGGGCTTCCAGGTCTCCTCTGCCCTGGGCATCGTGCAGCTCTGCAAGTATGTAAGCGCTCTGTGGATGCTTCATAAATGACATTGGCTGAGCAAACTCCAAGAGATACCCTTCTGTCTTCCCGCATCGCCACCCTGCCATCTCTGTAATACAGTTTAAAAAGCAACAATAATAAAACCCTCTGTCCTGATCCAGTTGGCAAGTGCCGGCTGAGAGCCAGTCAGCTCTGGAACAGCTCAATAAGTCCACATTCCAGCCACCTCCCTTATGCCATTCTCCATACACCTGCCCCAAACACTTCAGGGCCTGGAACCGGTCACAGCCCTGTGATCCAGAGCTCAGGAAGTCTCCAAACTAGCCAGGCCCCAGGGAACAAGCGTGGGAAACCCAGGCTCCAGCCTGCATCTACCCATTCCTTCTCCATCCATGTCCACATATCCATATTCATACTCCACATCCACGTACCTCTCCCCCATCCCTCTCTTCCTCCCTCCCTCCCTTCTTTCCTTCCTTCCTTGCTTGCTTGCTTCCTTCCTTTCTTTGACCCACCTATCTACCCAGTCACCTATCAGACAGCCACTTGGCTAGGTGGCGTGCCTGCAGGCAGAATCAATGAACAAACACCCATGCTGGTCCCCTGCCTAGGGTCAGGACCAAGAGGTGGTATTTCTTTTTTCTTTTTCCTTTTTCTTTTTTTGGTTTTCTTTTTGGTGGTGTTGTTCCAGTCCTGGGGCTTGAACTCAGGACCTAGATGCTGTCCCTGAGCTTTTTGTTGTTGTGGTTTTGCTCAAAGTTAGCGCTCTACCACAGCTCCACTTTGGCTTTTTGGTAGTTTTATTGGAGATAAGAGAGTCTCATGGACTTTCCTGCCTGGGCTGGCTTTGAACTGCGATCCTCAGACCTCTGTCTCCTGAGCAGCTGGGATGGCAGGCCGAGTCACCAGTGCCCGGCTGTGGCCGTATTGCTGAAGTTCTCCTGGGGGCTTGGTAAGGACCCGCATTTCTCCATCTGTGGACTTCAGCTCACCTTCTGTACTTCTTTCTCATTGAGAAAATGTGGCTTCCTGTGGCCCAGCTGTGGCCACTCCTGCTCCTGCCCCTCACCCCTTGCTCTGCTTGTCTGGGGTCTGCTGTGGGCTCAGCTTCGCCCTCCCGGAACCCTGGTTCCAGCTGCTCAGTTGCATTCTGGGAGGACCAGAGGAAGGATCCATTGTCATTGTGGAAACACACTGCCCCTCCCCCCCCAGCCAGGGCCCTGCTGGACGGTGTGGGGAGTCTGACCTCTCCCCGCTCTCCCTTCTAGCCAGCCAGCATCTTCTCTGTCTTGGTGTGCTGATTCCTGCCTCTTCCCAGGAGGCCCTGGGCTTCTCTTAGGCTGGGGCCCTGTCCTGTCTGCACTCATCAGCCTGCACACTCCTGCCCAGGCGAGGTGGGGTCTCCTTCATGGGCCGAAAAACCTACAAGGCAGCGAGGGAGCCCTGTCTTAATTGCTTCTTACCACGTGCACATAGCAGGTACTCTGTGTGTGGAATGGAGACACAACCTGAACACAGTAGATGCTCAGTGCATGGGAAATGAAGTCATTGCTTGCACACAGTAGGTGCTCAGTGCATGGAATGTAGATACTACTCTCACACAGTAGGTACTCAGTGCATGGGAAATGAAGTCATTGCCTGCACACAGTAGGTGCTCAGTGCATAGAACGAACTCATTGCCTGCACACAGTAGGTACTCAGTGTGTGGAATGAACTCATTGCCTGCACACAGTAGGTCCTCTGAGTGTGGAATGAAGATGCCACCCAGGCTACCCAGCCTCACTAGAGTGAAGAAAAAGCAAACAAAACAGCACGCCACAAAGCAGGCGGTGGACATGCTTTCTATGAAAGTCCGCTCGATTCCATGTTCTGGAACGTTTCAGAGGCTCTGTGTGGGGCAGAGAGGCCCAAAACCTTCCAGGAAGGCAAATTACCCATCAGCCTCCAGGAGTGGGCTGTGCTTTTGTCCAGAACTCCACGATCCCGTCCAGCCTTGCCCGGTTACACATCTCAGACAGCGCAGGCTTGGGAAGCCGCGCGGCAGAGATGGAAAGCAGACACCGGTTTGGGCTCAGAGCAGATTTGCAGAGCCTGTGGTCCGGCCTGGCCGGCACCAGGGATACACCTAGGAACCCCAGAGATCACACCAGCTCCACGGCACCTCCGAGCGGAGTGCCTGGCACGGCCTGGGCCTCCCCTGGCTGCCCCTGGACCAGCCCTGTCTAAGCACACAATTCCCCAGACTCTCACAACAACAGTCTCACTCCCACTTTACAGATGAGGAAACCGAGGCTGAGAGAGGCTACTTTGCTTGACCTAAATCCTAAAGACTGTAAAGGGTCGCGCTGAGATCTAAGCCCAAGTCTGGCTCCTTAGCCCCATCAAAAGGGCCTACAGAGGGAAGGGGAAGGTGAGACATGAAGGCCCGTCTCTCTTGTCTGTCCGTCTGTCCTGCTGTTCTGGAGGGAGGACCGTGGAGACTAGTCCTGTGTGTGGGGTGGAACAGGGTCTTGATGGCTCCCCAGGTTTGTGGGGAGGTCACCCTCCGCCTGACCATCAGCGTGACTGCTCTTAACAACTCTGTTCTTGGCCTTGAGCTGTCACTGGTAGATGGAGAGAGGCTGTTACTCACTTCCTGGTGCAGGCGCCAGCCGGGGGAGGTTCTCATGTGGTGATGGGTGGACCCTGTTCCTGGCATGCTGCATGCCCCTCTCCTGAGACTGACGGCTAAGCTGGACTCCTAGGAGTTGGCACCCAAGCTTGGACCCTTCCCATGACCCCAGCACCAGCCCTCTCTCCCCCCACAGCAGCCTGACCACTGACCCACAGCCCTGGAGGCTCTGTCTCCTTCCTCCTCTCCATCAGAGAGCTGAGCATCAGGGAAGCAAGGAGTGGAGTGAGACACTCCAAGGTCTCAGGAACCTGGATCAGGGGAGGCAGGTATAATCAGATGAAATGTTCAGGGATGGGAAGTGGGGGCTGGAAAGATCTAAAACCGCTCTTACCCTCTTCCAAATATTCATGTGTCATCCTCCACCAGACCGGGGTGGGGGTGGGCTGGGGTGGGCTGGGTACTGCCCAGGGGTGACATAGTAGGGACACCTTGGTCCTGTGTGAGCCTCTGCAATCTGGCCACACCTGTCTGTCTGTCTGTCTGTCTGTCTGTCTGTCTGTCTGTCTGTCTGTCTGTCTGTCTGTCTGTCTACTGGTCCACCCCTTCCCCAGAAATGTTGGTAAATCTATTTCAGCCAAGTGGCACATTTGGCCCTCACTAGAGTCTTCCTCTCCTTTCCCCAAGGGCCCGCAGCCTGCCTCACAAGCCTAGGCCCTGAGTTCAAATCCCACGACTTCCTCTTTTTTTTTTTTTTTTAAATAAGTGTTGGGATTCACATATTGAAACTATCCATTCACTCACTTTTCAGGGTGTAATTCATCTGTGCAACATGGCACAGTTCACCTTGTGCAAGCATCAGTTCTGCCTGGTTCCAGCACATTGCATCAGCTCCAAAGCAGATTCACATCCATGAAGAACTCCTCACTCTACGCTGCCCTGGCCCCTGGCTGCCCTCGTCTCCTCTGCCTGCTTGTTCTAGAAGTCACATGTAAAGAAAATAGTCCAGCCGTGAGCTCTTGTGCCTGGCCGCTCCCATGTGGCAAGATGGCTTAGAGGTATGTCCAGGTTGTGGTGTGTGCCAGCACCCCCTTCCTTTTTCCTAGTGAGTAATACTCCACTGTGTTCAAACTGCTGGGCGTTTGGATGTTTTTGGACTCTGGTGAATAGAAGCTCGATTGCTACTGGTGGGTGTGGAAGTCCTGGGCTCCATGGGAGTTGTGCACAGCTCTCTGAGGATCAACACAACCCTTTTAGCAATGTCTTCCTCCTCTTTGGCTCAGTGTTTCTGGGTGTAAGCAGCCTGCTAGTTCTGAAAGGGTCTGGGGAGGGGCATTGAGTCCCCACTCTTTCTATGGGCATACCTCACTATGTGTGCAGGTGCTTTGTGGTTACTGCTGCAGGGCTCAACCTTACCTGAACCACAGAGGTTGAGGAACCTGCCCTCAGCTGCCCATCCAATGAGAGGCTGAGGTGGAACAGTTGCCCAGCCAATGAGGAGCCACGATGGAGCAGCCAGGTTCACCAGGGGCTGCCCTGCAGCTGAGAGTGTGGGAAGATGGAGTCTGCGCCTTCCCTGGCCCAGTTAGGGTTTTCCCAGATCTTCAAGCAGGTCCCGATTTAGCCCCAGCCCCAGGCCCGGGCCTCCCCGGAGAAAAGCACTCTAAACACACAACATTGTGGGCTGCATTCCTGAGCTGGGTGACATCACGGCCCGGGGAGCCCAGCCCAGTGCCCTTCACTGTTGAGCAGTTCTGTTAACCTTCAAGGCTGTTTTCTGAACCCAGCTCCCAGCAGCTCCAGGACAGGTTGCTCACCTTCAGGCCCCCCAGCTCCCCCAGCCCGCACTGGGGGAAAGCACAGCCCCCCAGCTTCCAAGTGGGGCCCTCTGCCTTAGCAGGTCCTGCAGGTCAGCACCCAGGCAGGAATCCTTGCCTGTGTTCCCAACGGGGAAACTGAGGCCCATTGTGCTGTGTGACCTGAGCTCTTGTACCCACAGATTTGGGTCGTTCTTACTCAGGGTTCACCTCCTAAGCACCATTTTCCTTCCTCGCCTCCAGCCCCTTCCATGTCTCCTTCATACTCTCCACACAGTACCGGAGGAGGGCTTTAGTACTACTTTCTGGCAGTGCTAGGGTTTGAACTCAAAGCCTTACACTTGCTAAGAAGCAGTTCTACCAGTTGAGTTAGGCCTCCCGTCCTCACCTCCATCTTTGCCACAGCTATTGTCAAGGTAGGGTCTTACTTTGTGTCCGAGGCACCCTGGCTGCGCTGTACTTCTCTGTGTTGCTGGAGATGACAGGTCCATGCCCAGCCATCTTCACCCATAACTGGAAAAACAGGCAGGTACCGCCACGCCCAGCCATTGGTTGCATTGAAGTCGCATAACTTTTATTCCTTGGCTGGCTTCAAACCATAATCCTCCAACCTCTACCTCCCAAGTAGTTAAGATTACAAGTTTGAGCCACTGCAACAGCTTAGAGTAATTTTTGGGTTCGGTCGTGGGCCTGAACTCTGGGCCTGGGTGCTGTCCCTCAGATCTTCAGCTCAAGGCTAGCACTCTACCACTTGAGCCACAGCGCCACTTCTGGCTTTTTCTGCTTATGTAATGATGAGGAATCGAACCCAGGGCCTCATGCATGCAAGGCAAGCACTCTACCGTTGACCCACCTTCCCAGCCCAGAGTAATAATTTTGAATTAAAAATATCCACCAAAACCTTGAAAAAAAATAACCTGCAGTGTAAGTTTCCACGTCGTAGGGTCCATCCAGTTCTGAGGGTTTTGACACACGAAGGATCCTGTATCAGCCAACGACCACTGAATGCGGTACTCCATCAGCACCGAACAACAGGCCCTTGCCTGGACCCTTTTTGGTGAGCCTCAACTTACCCATAGCCCAGGAGCAACTAGGGATGTCTTTCTGTCTGACGGTGGGTCCACCTGTCCATCCAACGCCCACCGAGGCCCTGTCTGGACACACCCTCAGTGCTGATCTGCTCCCTATTGTTGAGATTAATGCCCAGAGGCAGGAGGGACAAGCATTTCCCCCATTCCTTCCCCTGTCCTCCTCCCAGCTGCCCCTCAAGGTGAGTGGCCCTGGTACCATCAAGCTTGTTTGTTTTCATGCCGGGACTGGGGCTTGAATTCAGGGTCCTGTGCTCTTGCTTGGCTTATTCGGCTCCTGGCTGGTGCTCTCCCACTTGAGCCACGGCTCCATTTCTGACTTGTTGCTGGTTCGTTGGAGATAAAAATCTCATGGACTTGTCAGCCAAGGCTGGCTTCGAGCCATGAGCTTCAGATCTCAGCCTCCTGAGGCACTAGGATTATAGGTGAGAGCCACCTGCACCTTGCAGGACTGTCAGTTCTGATGAACTGACAGAGCAGGAGCAGCTAAGATGGCCAAAGGCACCCCAAGCCCTGGAGCCCAGCCTCGGAGAGAGGCTGCTCGGGAGAGGCAGAAGGTAGGGATGGGAACAGAGGGAGGCAGCACAGTCCCTCAGGGGGTATGGCAGGGATCCTAAGCAGGTCCCTGAGAGAGGAGGAGGGGGTAAGGGGGCGGGTCTGAGAGGGAGCCCCTTGGTTGACAAGTGAGGAATCGGGGCTCCAGGGAGACCGGCCACCCAGCCTGTCCTTGTGGCTGGACTTTCTCCCTTCCACTAGGGGTCCCTGAGTTTCTTGGTGGGTTCTGAAAGCATCCTGGGGGGCAGGGAGATATGAGAGGGGCGCTCTGGGGACAGAGGGAGGAAACAGCCCTACCTCAAGAGACACAGACAAAGACATCCGGTTGTGTCTGCCCTGTAGCAGATGCTACCTTCCTAAAATGGCTTGTCTCGAACCCCGAGGCCCCAAGGCAGGAGCCAGGTCCAGAGTTCTCCATTGCCAGAAATAGCCGGGGGGGCCCCCCATGGAGCCCAGGCTGCGTGGGTGGCCGCTGCCCTTCCCGGCATGCAGGAGACTCCCTTCCCAGACCAGAGTGATTCAGAAAGTGAGCAGGCGACCTGCTCCTGCTCTGAGGCTCCTTTAGAGTTTATCTGGGGATATTTTGAGCCCTCAATGGGAGCAAGGTTGTGTCACACTGCTGGGCTCGCCAGACGGAAGTGTATAATGAGCAACTAATGGAACCCACAGACACCCAGCGTCTTCTCCCTGCCCTGGCCGTGGACAGGCCGGAGAGGACACAGCAGAAACCCGTGCCGGGTCCTGGTCCAGCACTCACAGCCCTGCAGGGTTGGTTTGGAGACCAAATGGCGAGGGATGGTGTCCCCAAGCCACCACGGGGCAGTTCCCAGGTCCTGTCACCTGTGCAACCCAAGCTCCAGACAGGCTGGGGACGATGGAACCTCCATCATCTTGGGTCCGTGGGTGCAGCTCTCCGCATGGGAGCTAAACTTATTTGATCTGCTTCCTCCCTCCCTCGCTCTCAATAGGATTATGTAAAATGTGATTCTATCAGCCCTCGGTGTTTATGGTATTACAAGAGGATGACGAGGAGTCTAATGTGGTTAGGCTGCTCACGGGAGGCCACCCTTTGTACTTTGATTAAGTTTCTGTGTTGATGACCTACAGCTACTGGAAAATAAAAATACATAAAAATAGAAGACCACAACCCCGCCAGTTCCCTCAGCTCTGCAGGCGGGAAGTTTGAGACCAAGGTGCCAGTGCTGGTGCTCGGATCCTTTATCCTCGGATGGACCCTGGTACTCCTCCGTGTCCTTGGCTTATGACCACATACCCTCTGCCTCCCTGCGAGGATGAGTGTGGTGGTATTTAGGACCCAGAATAATCTTATCTCAAAGCCTTGGTTGGTTGTTTTTGGTGTTGGGGTTTGAACTCATGGCCTTGTGCTCTAACCACTGAGCCAGCCCTCTGCCCACCATACACTGCTACGCTCAACACTGTCCCAAATACTCTTGTAGCTGACAAGTAGTCCACTCGTAGCTCTGAAAGAAATCCTTTACATTGTCAACAGAGTCTCTGCGAGTCCAGGGGCAGCTCCTCAGGCACGTGTGGCTTTCTCAAGCACATTTACTGGCTAAGATCAGGTGTGGGAGGCAGAATCTGGGTGTGCCTGCTCACACCCACCCCAGAGGCCATCGACCCCCATGTGCTACCCCTGGGACCCTTCTAGGGGGCTGGCTGGACATGGGGTACATGTCTCGGCCGTTCTGGGGTTCATCTCCTTCTATAGGACTCAGGGTGCTGAGCTCCAATCCTCTCCACAGCACCATGGAGGATTGGGACTGCGGCCAGGCTTGGGCTTGTCTGGTCCCAGCTCTGCCTCTGTGGTGAGATTCCAGCAAGTTCTTGGCTTCTTCGTCTGAACTCGCGCACGGGTGACAGCGGCAGGGTGGACAAGCTGATGCGTGCACACTGCTCGCTCGCTTCTCTCTGAAACTATTACCCTGGGCCCCAGTTAAATGTCCCATGACAGTGGGCAGTGGGAAAATTCCGGAATGGCTTTCCATTCCTTGAGGGAGAAAGCATCCCGCAGAGACAGGGCAGCAGAGCGATGACTCCATGCCAAGACCGGATCTGGTCACGGCAGGGCCCTGCTCCCTTCCCCGCCCCTCCGCCGAGGTCACTCTGCGGTCTCACCACGTTTCCCCAATACTCTGCTCATTTCATTAAATTCTCATTGAGTTTAATTCTCTGGAGGACAATGTCAAGATGGCTCAAGGCCTTTTGCTCTCTGTGGTTGGCGGTCATGCAAGCTCACACACAGCTCTGAGACTTGGAGGGGGGACCTCATTCTCGGGGCTGTCATCTGGGCTGAGACCCAGACACCAGACAGTGCACACTCTGGAAAACCATGGAGCCAGCTGGGAAGTTTTGACCTCCCCTCCCCTGACACCCGACGGAAGCCGTTGCCCAGCATTTCCTGTGCAGCAGGACTCACAGGTCCAGGATCCCAGAGTGCGTCCCGGCTCTCAGTGATCTTCCTCCTACACGCTGCGCCCTGAGCAGGCTCTGGACAGAGGGTCCTGTGAGGTGCGCATCAGGTGACAGGTCCAGAGGCCAAGCAATGTGTGAGAGGAGCAGCGTCCCAGGGCAGGGAGTACCTGGATTCCTGGGGTCTGAGACTGGATTGCTGAGCCAGGGGCTGCAAAGCCTGCAGCTGAGGGGTGGGGGTGTCTCAGGCCTTTGTGGGGTACACAGGCGCTGGGGACCACCCTAAGTCCTAGGAGGAGATGGTCAGCGTTTGCATAGAAAGGTGGGAGCTGTCACTCAGAGCCAGGAAGGAAGGGGTGTTAGATTTTGGCATTGCTGAGGCAAAGTATCAGCACAAAAAGACCTAAGGGAGGAATAGATTTGTTGCGGCTCTTGGTTCTGAGGTTTCAGTCCATCATGGGAAAGGGGGAGGGGCAGCACAGCAGCTCCCACTTCAGTGGACAGGAAGCAGGGCGGGGAAGTAACAGGAAGGGGTGGGACCGGATACAGTCCCCAAGGATCCACCCTTTGTGATCTGCTTCCTATGCCTGGTCCCACTTTCCTCAATTCCAGCTCTTCTTGACAGTCTGGTCGAATTTTTGACCCATCAGTGGGTAAAACCATTTATAGGTCAGATCTGTCATGATCTAATGTTTCTGGAAATGTCCTCACAGACTTCTCTCCCCCCAGAGGTGTGCTATAGTAATCTCCCAGGTGCTTCTCAATCCAATTCCTCTGAATTTCTCAAATACTGACTCTGACACACACACACACACTCCAGAAGAGGGCTTGCTGCCTGTCCTGCACCTGGGAGGGGAGCCTCACCTAAGAGTCATTGTCCCAAAGGACTACTGTGGTTGGTCCAGTAATGGCTCCTCCAGAGATATCTGCACACTGCACTGTGTATAACTCAGTGAGGGGGAACTAAGGTTGCAGGAGGCTTTGGCCTAGATGTGGTGTGATGACATGGGTCATCTGGACCTGTGTCATTCCTAGAGTCCTTAAGTGTGGGGAGGGAGGTGGACAATCACGGTTGGAGTGACAGAGCAGGAAGGGACCACAAGCCCAGGCATGCTGGTGATCTCCAGCAGCTAGAGTAGGTGTGGAGCCCAGGGATGGAAAGGGTAATAGGGCACCCAAGCTTCTCCCAGGGCAAGGCAAATCTGGTCAAAGGAGTTAAATTGGTCAGGTGGCCTGGCCCTGTACCTTGCCTTCCCGCCCAGCCAGGGGTGGCATCAGGACCCACACACAGCACGGGAGGGCTGTCCACCAAGGACACAGCTGGATGTCACCTTTTCCGCTGGTGGGTGACAGGTGGCATGTTGGAACTGGCATTGCACTGAGGATGGGCCTGGGAAGGGTATTTGCAGTCTGTCCTCTCTGAGGCTGAGCCTCAGTTTCTCCTTTTCACACAGGGCCTATCATTGGGCTATGAAGACAAGATAGACTGAGAAGCTTTTGTCAAGTTCACGTGCTGCCTGGATGTCACTGGAGGTCCTGGAGGAGGAGGACAGCACTGGAGTCCTCGGCATGTCCCTGTCTCTAAGCCAAGCCTCTTCATGGAACGGAGGCCAAGGCAAAATGATTGCCTGTCCTCTGACTCAGACATGACGCTCCCCACGTGGCCTGCAAGCTGGAGAAACACTGCTGTCATCGCAGGCCCAGATGTGGTTTTTTTGTCTTATTTATGGAACTCTGACCCCAGAGAGCAGAGGAAAGCAGAAGCTCCGGCATGGTGACTTGTCCATCTCCACGTTGGTTCTGTCCCTCCATCTGTGTGCATTTCTCTATCATTGCTCTCTGTATTTCTTTCTCTCCCCCCTTCCTTCCTTCCTTCCTTTCTTCCTTTTCTGCCTTCCTTCCTTCCTTCCTCTCTCTCTGTCTTTCTTTCTTTCTTTCTTTCCTCTCTTTCTTTCTTTCTTTCTTCTCTTCTCTTTGTGTTTCTGTCTTGGTTTTTACCTCCATTTATTTCTGCCTTTCTCTCAGTCTCTATATATCTGTCTGTCTCTCTCTCTGTATATTGGTAGCTCTTTCTGTCTCTGTCTGTGTCTTGCTTCTATTTCCATCCTCAATGGTATAAACTCTCTCTGAAATCTCTTTCTCAAGCAGATTGTAGGTCAGCTTTTCGGTCTGTGCTGCTTACTAGGTCTTCTTTTGTTTCTTATCCCCCCTTCCTTAGTTAATCCTATTCCCTGAAGCAGGACCAACACCTGCCCATGTTAACAGGCATCAGAACAGAATTTAACTTCAGAGACCTAGCTTTACCATCTGATCCCTCCAAGTCTGCCAGTCCTGTGCATCATGGCTACAGGGTTCCCAGTGTTGGCTAATGGGATAGTGTTAAAACACTTTCCTCCAGTGCAGGTTCCTGTTGCCTGTTTCAGGTGAGCATCCCCAGGGAACAATGTCTTCATCTCAAATCAAGGTCCAATAGCGCACAGTAAGAAGCTGGATTGAGATCTGCTGACCAGGAGACTTTTCCTGGCCCTAGATCATGAGCTGCATCTCCTGTAGGTGCAGAGATGAAGGCCTTTAAGAATGGTGATGTCTTTGTTAGAACACACATTTAGCATCTACAAAAAGTTGGCTCTTGGGTCCCCACCACTGTGTGGTTGTAAGAAACTCAGGTTTCTACTACTTGTCACCTCAGTGCTCCCTAGGTCATTTTTGTCATTTTGGATGGCTGGGGGTTGGGTCACTGCATGCTCAGGTTCCTGATTACAAGAAAAGAAAAAAGAGTGTGAAGAACCTCTGCCAGAGGTGTAAGTTCTAGACCCCAAGTAGCAGACGCTATGGCAACCGGAGAATGTGGCCTGGCTGAGCAGCTGCAACTGCTTCTCAGCTGACACTGACGGAGAGGAGCCCGTGTGGATGGACAGTTGGCTGGCTCTGTTGCACTGGATGGCAGGAGAAGGAGCCAGAGCTCTGACTTCCACCTCACTCCCGTCTTCTCTGGTGAAATGGAGTGCTGGGCGTGCCCCCCATATTTAAGCTGTGGGCTCATCCTGTTTTTGGTAAGAAAGATCCAGCAGTTTCTTGGGAAACAACTCACCCCAAAAGAAGAAACCACTCTTGTTGGCTTCAAGACAAAAATAACCAAGACGGAGGAAGTAATGATGCCGAAGCATTGTTTTGCATTCGCTCTTCAGACACGTCCAAGACCAGGAGGAGGTGCAAGGGAAAGGGGATCCAAACCCAAAGCTCCTTGATCACAGAGGAAGGGAGCATGCTGGGCACCAGCCTCTGTGTGACATCCGACCGACATCTGCCATGGCCCGTGGCTGCTTCTGCCCAGGTCTCTGGCTGTGTCTTCTGACAACAAGCAACCCTACAAATAGCTTTTGGGTGGCCCCCTCCGTTGGTTACCATCGCATGCAATTTCATTAAGGCTTAAATCAAGAAGTGAGCATGTGACTGACTTGAATCAATCATATTCTAGGAGGGGGAACTTGATTCCTAAGTGGGGTAGTGTGAGATTCATGTTCAGGGTTCCCAAAAGGGTACCTGGGGCTTTGAGTCTGCATTGTTGGTATATCTTTCTTCACTTGGCTTATGAGCTAGTGAATGTGTATGTCTCTCTCACTATATATGATATACAACATACATAATATGTGTATATATGTAATATATATGTGCATGTGTGTATATACACATACTATATTAGCATACATTAATTTTACAGAAAGGGCTTTCATTGTCATATCTTCATGTGTTTACAATATATTCCAATCAATCTCAGCCTCTTGGTGTATTTTTGAAATTATACTCTTCTTCTTCTCTTCTTTTTCCCTTTCTTCTCCTCACTCTCTTCTTCTCCTCCTCTATTTCTTCTTCCCACTGCGTCATCCTCCCTTGCTCCCCCTTTCTCTCCTGCTCTTCTCCTTCTTTTTCCTTAGACAAACAGAATTAATTTCTGTTGCTTTTAACCCAAAATCCAACTTCAAATAGAGGAAATGTGATGTGTATGCTTGTATGTGTGTGTGTATGTGTACAGTGTATGTATGTGCTGTGAGTGTGTATGTGTGTGTGCACATGTACGTGTGTGTCACTGTGTGTTGTGAGTATATGTATGTGTATATGTGTGCAAGTGTACGTGTGTATGTGTGTGCATGTGTGGGAGTGTATTATATGTGGGAGTGAGTGTGTTTGTGTATGTGTGACTTGTTTGGATTGTCCAGTCTGCTCCCACATCTGCAGGGATGACAGCTCTGTCCTGTATGTGTGTGCCTGTGAGCAGCTTTCCCCCTGGGCTGGGTCGCTGGTGCACAAGTCTGGCGGCTAAAGGGTTACACGGGTGGAATGGTGAGTCGTGTATTTTGGCTCCCAGGGAAAGGAAGTCCTGGCAGCAAGCATAGGTGGCCAGGCCAAGATGCAGGAGGAAATAAATAGATGACGGCAGACAGAGCACAGCCAGGGCCCGGGAAGGCCTGACGAGCCTCTGATCCAGGTTCTCCCTTCCAGAGGAGGCCCAAGGGCCAGACGGGTGAAGGAAAGCCTTCCAAGCACATAGCGAATTAGCCCCCAAGCTCATGCTGAATCGGCGCCAACTTTGCCATGGAGCCATCTCAGTAGGGAAGAAAGAGGCCGTCAAGGTGGGAACTGGGGCCCCAGAAGGGCAACCAGGAAGGCCCTGGGGGCCGAGGGGTGAGAAGGGGGAAAGCAGGGAAGGGCAGCAGCCCGTGTGGGATGCGGGTGAAATGTCCTGGGTGGGGCTGCTGCCACAGACATTATGCTAATCACTCCGTGATGGAGGATTGCGCAATGGTGGAGAAATGTCAGAGGATGAGCGTTCCTCATGTAGCCACGTAGTCATGTGGCAGTGACTAAAAGGCCAAAGACCCACCAGTGGTGCACTTGCCCTACGGATGCCCATTTGGACCATAATGGCTACCTGGTGCCTCAGTCTTCCATGCAGGCCTGACACAGGCCCAAGTCACAGGCTACAGGGCTCCATGGGGAAAAGTGGGCTCCACTGGTTCCTTGAGGGGACACTTTTGGGGTGTATATGTATATATACACACACACATACATATATGTATATATATATATACACATGCATGTATATGTATGTTCTTGCTGGGGATTGAACTCACACATGCTGGGCAAGCACACTACCACTTCAGCTGCACATCCAGTCCCTGCCTCTGCCTCCCTACAGCTAGGCTTACAGGCATGCACCAGGGACAGACTTTTAAGTGTGTAAAAATCGCAAATGATGTTTTCGCTGCTTCTGAATGAGGTTCAGTGAAGGTTTGGGAGTGCCAAGGTGGGAGGGCAATAGGAAACTGAGTTCTGGAAGTACTTTTACTCTGCTCCAAGAGCACAAGTTGTATGAGGGGAGCAGCAGGACAGATTCTCAGGCAGTGAGGATGGTCTGCTCAACAAGAGTGGTTTGGGGTGGGAGAGGGTCACGGCTGAGACTGGAGTATAAAAAAGTGAGAAGTTGAGAGAAGTCTCCTAAGCCATGGAATGGGGTTTGGAATTTGTCCTGGATCACAGGAAGACACCAGAAGTGCATGCGTGTGTGTGTGTGTGTGTGTGTGTGTGTGTGTGGTGGCTACGTGTACATAGGCAGAGCCAGCTCACAGGATGATGGAGACCTTAAGTCCAGTATCAGCAGGATGAGCCATCAGTCTAGAGCCAGAAGGGAGCAGATGTTACCGTTTAAGTTGGAAGATTGGAGAAGCCAATCTTTTTTTTGTTCTGTTCAGACCATCAACCGATGGGGTAAGGCCCACCCACACTGTGGCGTGCAATCTCCTTTGCTCCATGCCTATGGAATTCAGTATCAACCCTCACACATCTGGAATAATTTTTTACCCCTCCTCCCCCATAGCTGGGCCCTAAGGACCCACCAGGTTGAGAAACGGTTGCATGTGCCATGTAGTCAGAGCTGAGTTTCCAGAGCAGGTCCCTGGGGTGGTGGGAGGGGCTCACTTCAGGTGGGTGCGGTTGGCAGAGGGCAGAGGGGTGCACAGAGTCCTGGAGGTGGGCAGTGTGCAGGCGGTGGCTTGGAGGTGGATGTTGTGATTCTGCTCGGAGATGTTTTCTGCCTGGAATCCCAGAATGTGTTGAAGCGGACGTGTTGAACTGATCAAGGCAGAATGTCAGGGCCCTGAATTCTAGGCTAAGCATCTGGACAGAGGACGGGCAGGTGGAGTGAGAAGCCCAGACCCTGAGTGACACAGGATAGCCACTGGTGGGAAGAATTGAGCAGGCCACCCCTCCCCACCTGAGCATTACCCTGCTTCTAGTAACCACCTCCCCCTCCCTTGACCCACACATATCCCTCAAATGAGTCATCTTCTTCCGGTTCCTCTCCACGACCCCATTCTGGAAGATTCCACTCACCACCTCCTTTTTCTACTTGCACTTCCTGCAGTGAATTCCCTCCTCTCTGAAATCCCACAAACCATGTATTATCCAATTTAGCAAATGGCTTCTTCATTCCTGTATTGCTCTTTAATTTTTAAAGGCTCCTACTGAGGTGCTTTTAAATGGGCAATTGATTTCACATGCTTTATTTAGGAGGTGTGGCATGCTAGTAGCTGTCAGATTAGGCTAGACTGCAGAAACAAATAAATTGGCAGAACTTTATCTCTCATGCATCTCATAGGCCATATGCGTCCTTTTCCAAGTCTGATCTGTGGCCGCCGGGCTGTCCTGTCCTGTGCGCTTCTATCCACTGTTTCCTGACTGCTTTGGCTCATCCAGTCAGCACGAGAGGGGCTGGAGGCAGGAAGAACGATGACCCTTCATGGCAGATTTCATGAGCCAGGCACCCAAGCAGCAGAATATAGTCTTAGGACCTCCTCGAGCAGCAGAGGAGGCTGGGAAACAGAGCTTAACAAGATGGCAGGAGGGAGGGTTGAAAAGGCAATATTGGTGAACACCAGCAGCCTGCACCCCAATAGGACCGTGGAGATGAGAACTAGAGGATCAGCAAGGTGAAACAAATGGTCCAAATCGCAGGACCAAGACAAGTGGGGGGAGGGGTGACTGAGACGTGAGCTCCAGGGTCAATGCACAGAGAAGTGTTCACAATAGAATGAGAACTGAGGACCTCAGGGTATGAAACGGCTCCCTACTCACATTGCACACACACACACACACACACACACACACACACACACCCCGGCTCAGATGCCATTGGGTTCTTGCTTGGACTCCACCTGGTTATTGTTTTCATTATCTGTTTTTTACGTTGAGAAAGCATTCTCCATTACCTTCTAGGATTAGATGATTCTATTCATTATTTCCTCAGGAGCATGTCACCAAAGCACAAAAGTTACTCAGTGAAGCAATGACCGTGGCATTCTTGTTGGCAGCCATCTTGTCTGCCATTGGTAATAGCAGCTCTTCCTAGTGACCAGTGTATTCTTTGCTCCCTCATTTATTCACTCCGTAAGGCGCTAGGCGGCACCGGGGGAGGAGACCGTGGCATGCAGGGTTGATTGGACATCATGGTGTGTGCCTCAGGTCTCTTTCCAGGATGTCAGGTGACTCTGCAGCCCTCGTCTCCCCCCTGCAGACCCTGCCATCTTCCAGCCCTCAGAAGCTCCAACACAGCTGGGCCCAGAGCCCTGTGGCTCTCCCCAGCTCTGGCTTAGGGGGCCAAATGCTCTTCGGGCCAACAAGGAGCTCCGATTTATCGTTTGTGTATCTCGGGCTCCGGGGAGCATAAATACACACGGTCTGAAGCTGTGGGCCCCTCTGAGTGTTGTGTCTGGATGTCCGGAGCAGGTCGGGGTCATCCTGCCTTTCAATGAGTGGGTGTGGAGTATCCTCAAGCATGCACGTACCACATGTGCACAGTCACACAGACACACCTGGACACCACTATTGGCCCATTGTCTGGATAAGAGAGGTAAGGTCCAGGAGGTTGTGAATCCCACTGGGGTATGAACCCCAAGTCTGTACCACTAACCACCCCACCACATGGAAGGAAATGGCTCCTCAAATTCTTTTCTATGACAGCATCACACTTCTGGAAAGAAATTTATGGGGAAACCCTCTTGGGAAAGAGGCTGAGCCTGGGGCACCTGGCGGTGTGAGCTTGGAGCCCAGCACCAAAGCCACCAAGGCTCAACTGTTCATCTCCCTCAGCCTCTGGCAGAACCTGAGCTCTCTGATCACCCAGGACAGCCTATGTGTCCCCTGTCCTTGGGTGACCTTGGGCAGCCTGGGCTCCATGCTACCTTTCCAGACCCAGACCTTCCCACCAAGCCACGCGGTTTCCCTCCCTGACCTCCGTGGCTCTCTCCCCCTCCAGCACCAGTGGGCCTTGCAGCCCTCGTGACCAGGTGCCCCTGCTGGTTTTCACCAGCAGTGTAACTTTGCCAATCTCCCTGACGGTAGGAGATGGCATCACCACAGGCCTTGGGACACAAACACCCAGGTGCCAATGTGCTTCCCCTCTTCCATACCACCAGCTATGTAGCCTCACCACGTTGGCGGGGACCTTCCCAGAGCTCAGAGCACTGGGTGCTGGTGGCTCACGCCTGTCTTAGTTCCTCAGGAGGCTGAGATCTGAGGATCAAGATTCAGAAGCAGCCTGGTCAGGAAATCTGTGAGATTCTTACTTCCAAGTAAGCACCTCAAAGCTGGAAGTGGGGCTGTGGCTCAAGTGGTAGAGCACCAGCCTTGGGTGTAAATGCTAAGGGACAGTGCTCAGGCCCTGAGTTCAAGCTCCAGGAAAGGCAAAGAAAAAGGAAGTAGAACTGAAGCTCACTGGAGGTTTAAGGAAGACAAAGCGCAAGTAAGACACTGAAATCGGTTCTGGTGGTCCAGCACGAAGGTCCCCCAACTTCCACACATCTTGTCCAGTGCAAGGATATTGGATGGGGAATATCACCCAGATACAAAGATGACTAAATATGGGGGTGGCCAGATGCTTGCGGACTCATCCTGGACATGAGATTTCATGCAGCAACATAAACTTGAAAAAGAGCAAACAAACAGAGCTGACTGGTAATGTGTTTATAAAGGTTTTGAAGGGGGAGGTGGCTTCTCAGCCATTCCCCAAGGTGACTCAGCGCCTGTCCACCCGCTCCGCTCCGCTCCTGGATGGCTTGCTGGAAAACAGCAATCTCTCGGGAGGCAGGGACTCCTCATGACAGTCCAGGCTCCCCGACATCCTGAGTGGTGCCATGAGGGTGTCTTCCCCCCACCTCGCAGCCCCCCATGGTCCCCAGACAACCTGCCATGCTTCAGCCACATTCAGCGGTCCACACCCAGGGCTCAGCAGGGCCCCACTCAGAACAGAATCCTTGTCCTTTTGTAGAGGGGCCAAATTGCAAACCCCTAGTTCTCCTTACCCTAGGGGTATTCTTCCTACAAAGAGCCGAGGGCTGTTCCCTTGGGCTGTGTATAAGTGAGAGCCCCTCCTTCCCTGGCTGGGTAGAGGGAGGAGATTGGGGGGAGGGGCCTGTGTCACCCTTGTGTCCAGTGAAGGGAAGTGACCGCCAGTATTTCTTTGTGCATCACTTCCCATCAGAAGTCAGGAGGTATATGGGCTACACGATGGCTTCTGGAATTTTCTGGCAGGCAATCATGGGCACAAAGAAACTAGGCTGTGCTGCCCTGTGGCCGCAGGTGTCCAGGCATCTCTGTGGCCTGGTGTGCTGCTGAAAAGACCACGTGGCCTGGTGGCGGCTTTGGCGGTCATGGGACTGGGGTTCTTGTTCTCTGGCCTCACTGCCACTCTGGGAGCCAGCCCATGCACCCTCGCTGGCCAAGTAGGACATGGATGGGGTTCAAGGATCTGGGGGTGAACTGGCCAGCCCTAAGACTTCTTTTTTAAAATGCTTTATTTGTGTAATTTAAAAATGCCTTTAGTGGTACAAAGTGTTTTCAATTCATCGTGTTAGTGTGAGCGCATCTTTCATGCTGTGTTTTTATTTATTCTGATTTTCCTTGAGTCATTGTACAAAGGGGCTCCAATGCCACCTGTGACTATGTGTGCAATGCATCCTGACCCCTGCCACCCCTCCCAGCACCTCCCCCTCTCTCCCTCCCCATCCCTTCTCTCCCCTCAAGTGCCCAGGTTCCATTTTCACATGTGTACACGGAACACTATGACTGCATTTACCCACGCTTCCTCTCTCTACCCCCCACCCCCCCTCATCTTCCCAACACACTAAGCATGGCTTCCTGGCATTCTCTTTGCTAAAATGTAAGTTAGCTGTTCAAAAGAGTCCCCTCACCGCTGTTGTCCCCTGTGCATGCCAGATGTCAGTCAAGTCTGTGTACGTCTGCATGTGATCCCGTGTGTTTTCATATGTCTATTTATAATTCAGGTCTATGTTGTGCACATGAGAGAAAACAGGGGCCCTTTGTCTCTCTGAGCCTGACTTACTTCACGTGACGTATTTTATCCAGGTCCGTCGACTTCTCTTCAGATAACAGTATTCTTCATTACGTGATTAAATTCCAGAGTGTGTGTGTGCGCGGGTGTGCATGTGTGCATGCATGTGTGATATGTATACATAACATTTCCTTGATCCATTTGTCCACGACAGGACGTCTGACCACCGCAAGACTTCTTGTGTCCTGTCCAGTCTCCGGTCCACTCCGTTGGGAGCGACCCATCCGATCCGACTCCCCTCCATAGCAGAAAGGACCAATGGGGGTGCGACTGGCACGCAGGTGTGGACTTCGTCATGGCACTGTGGCTTGGTTGTGGTCTGTCCCTGGAAGGTGCACACGTCCAAAGCCTATGCCCTCGGGATGCTGGAGGGTGGAGGGATGTTTCAGAAGGTAGAGTCTGGGAGTTGGGGAGGATCATGGGGGCTTCGCTCTCTGAAGGGAAGACTGCGTCTCCTGGAGTGAGTTTGTCCTCCCAATCCTGCCATCTTGACAAGACGCCATGCAGCAGGTGGCAGACAGGAAGAGGGAGTTTTGCTGGAGCCAAACAGCTAGAGCCTTCTGGAGCCTTCTAGAGCATGCTGGTCTTGGCTTTTCCAGCCTTTAAAACCTTGAGCTAAATAAACCTCATTTCTTTGTAAAGTTCCCAGCCTCAAGTAGGTTGTTATTGCAATAACAACGAACTCAGACTTCTGAGTCTCTGCATAGGCCACGCTGGGCTTGACCTCTGTAAGTTTACGCTATAAGGGTCTTCTTCTGGAGCCCCAATCCCACCTCCATTCATCCGGAGGGGGGCTCTGGAGAGGGGTCTCTGATGAGGTCTCAGAGCTCGCCAAGGAGCGTGTCTGTCATCTGAACGCAGAGCTGGCACACAGGAGCTCTGAGCTATCTGGGGGTCTTGCTGTACTGTAATACGGACTTCTCCAGGTCACAGAGCCTGGTCCAGAGAACAAGACCAGATGGCTGCTTTGGAAAAGTTTGCAGACTTGAACTCGGCTGAACTTGGCCTGCGGAGCTGGATGTGGAAGCGAGCTGCGGGGGAAGGCAAGGCCCTGGTTCATGCTGGCAGGATTACAAAAACTGTAGAACCTTTGAGGACAAGAATGAGCAGTATTCTCTCTACCTGGAGAGGATTCTAGCATTCAGTTTGTTAGTTTTCGGTAGGTTGCTCTGTTTTGTGCTCTTTGCCAAAGTCTCACTCTTGGTACAGACCCAGCTCCGTAGGACCCTCCCCCTTCCCCCCTCGACTCTGCATCATAGCCTGAGAGTCTTAAGTCTCTTGGTAAACACTTGCACAATCCACCTCATGGATTTGTCATTGTTTACATAAACCCAGCTAGTAGCAATGAAGGCTGTTTCCACGTTGCTGGTGTTATAAATCACAGCATGGTTTGTAATCGCTTGATTCCTTGTCGGTTGTGTCTTACAAAGATGCAGCATATACCAGGGTATCTGGCAGTGTCCAATTACATGAACCACAGGTGCTTGTCAGTCACACACACACACACACACACACACACACACACACACACTTTCCTTCAGTCTGATGGGGTCGCTGGGGCCCAGGCCCAGGCCTGGAGAGATGCTAGGCACTGAGGACCCAGTGTGGTGGATCCCCCTGGGCCTGGACAGCATCTTGGGTCTCAGTCTAAGCACATACCCGCTGCCTGCCTGCGCCCTCCCCTTCCTCCTACCACCTCCTTAAGTCTAATTCTCTGCCACCTCCAGCCAAAATGGGATTCCCAGATGGGGCGGTAGGCTCACCGCTCCCAGTGTCCCTCTTCTAGTAGCTTCTTACCACTTGAGCTGCACCTCTAGCCTCCCCCAACTTTTTTTTTTAATAGCTTTAGTTATTTTCCAGATAAGGTCTAACATTTTTGCCTGGGGCTGGCTCTGGAGCAATCCTTCTGTCTATGTGTCCCACATAGCTGGGATCACACGTGCACACCACCACGCCCAGCACGTTTGTTGAGATGAGGTCTTCTTAGCTTTTGGCCTGAGTTAGCCTGGAACCTCAACCTTCCCCATCTCCACTTCCAAAGTTGCATGCGCCACCACACCAGACCCTCAAAACGTGATTGTTAAGCCTCCCAAGAGATTGGATGTTTGGGGAGGTTCTGGGGGGCTATCCAGGTGGTTAATAATTAAATGAGCAGCAGTGGTTACTTTTCTATTCTTCCTGGCATGTGCCCGCCGTGTGAAGACAAGCCAGAATTGGGCTGCTCCTGCTCACCTAGCCGAGTGCCACACTGGGGATGGCAGCGGGCTGTGGACTAGGGGCTTTCCTGGCTTCCCAGTCCCAGACCCCTACAAGGGGTTGGCCGAGGTGGGGAGAGTTTCCAACTAGCAAACACACCATGCCACCCTGAGCGGCCCATTGCCCGTGCTGGAGCACTGCCAAGCACCATCCAGTAAGGGCCAGTCCCCAGAGCGATTTGTCACATGGAGAGCTGAGCTTTGCAGCCTCCTATTAGATAATAATGTAATTACCCCTTTCCTCCCCTGGTCCCCAGATAGGCTGTGGGCCCCGGGGGGGGGCAGGAGGGGGTGTTGCTTGTAATGCACATTAGGCCCGCGGCCAGGGCTCCTCTGGTCTGCAGGGACCCCTCGTCAAATGAAAATGCTTTATATACTTCGCAGGGCGTGCAGCCACCCAAGTGAGGCAGAGGAGTTTGGGGGTCTGCCAGCCTCCTTCCTAGAGGCCCTAGAGGCTGGTCCAGAGGATGGGTTCCTGGGCCTGCAGGCTATACTCCCCTGGGGAGTCCTGCCCCTGCCCCTCCCCACACCCTTCCCCAGCACGAGGCCCCTTGTTTGGAGATGAAGACAGGCTGGGTCATGGAGGGGTCTGCAAGTATAGCCCAGCCAGAGAAGGAAGCCATGTTTCCAGGCTTCAAGTCCAACCTTTAAGGCGCTGGGGTCTTAACAGGCTAAGCTGTGCGTCCCTGCTGCCCAACCAGCACTGGAGTTGGGTGTGAGAGTGTGTAGAATGACGCAGGGGTCGTCCACTGAGTGTGTGGCCCAGCCTCGCCCGCTGGTGGAAGGAGGAGGAGACAGCCACCTCCTTCCTCCATTCCCCCTCCTCCCATTTTGCCATTCATTCTATTTGCCTGTATAGTTCCTCTGTAGGCTTCCATGTTAGTTGTGTATGCATTTATCTATGCAATTTCTTTTTAAGAAATTGATGTACAATTTACACACAAGAGACACGTGCAGATCCTAAATCCACAGTCTGATGTGTTTTGACAACTGAGTGTATTTGTGTCAGCAACTCCCAATCAAGAAATGGCGTTTTTCCATTTCCACAGGGCTCCCTCGTGGCCACTCTGTGACAATGTCCACCTCTCAGAGGCACTTCCTGACTGGCAGCGCCAGCCTCAAACATCATCCAAAAGGGGTGGTACCCTTGGATTGTGTGTGTGTATGGTGTGTGTGTGTGTGTGTATTGTTCCATGCCATGACTGTGAGAACTTTCCTCGTGTATGTATGCTCATTTCTACTGCTTCGAAGATTCGTGTTATCATAAATAATGTATTCTCCATCCATTCCCTTATTGGATATTTGCTTTTTTTCCACTTGGGAGAATTCTCTCTCTCTCTCTCTCTCTTTTTTTTTTCCAGTGCTAACCCTCATGCATTCTAGGCAAGTGCTCTACCACTGAGCCTCCAGCTCCAATTTGGGGCTATTTTGAATAAGCTTAGTACAAGCATTGTTACACAGAACATGTTGTGGACATGTACCCTCATTTTTCTTTTTCCTTGAGAAAATGTCTAGAAGCAGAAGGCCATAGAGTTCCAGTGCTCCTTCCTGCTCGCCCACATTTGGTGTTGTGTTGTGTTCATTTGTTTTTTTTTTTAACTTTTAGCTCTTTAGCTGGTATGATTGGCTCTCATTGAGCTCTTAATTCTTGTTCACAGCTTGTAGCCCTACCACTTGAGCCATGCTTCCACCCAATATTTTGCCAGTTAATTGGAAATGGAGTTCCACAGGCTTTTCTGCCGTGGGTTGGCTGCAAAGCATGATCCTCCCCATCTTAGCCTCATGAGTAGCTTGGATTATAGGAGTGAGCCAGCAGTACCTGGTTTGCCTAACTTCTATTGTGTTGCTTGTCTTTTTGTTAAAAAGTTATAATATATATAAAAATATATCCTGGACACTAGTTCTTCATCAGACACGTGTTTATAAAACATAAACACTTTCCTCTAGGCTTTGGCTTATTTATTCACTTTTGAGAGTGCAGTGTATTTTGGTGAGCAGAGATGTGTTTTTCTTTTCTTTTTCAGAGAGTATCCCTCATAGCGTCCTTGATCTTGAACCAGGGTCTTTCACAGCATGGTCTTGAACTTGTGGTCCTCCTGCCTTCACTTAAAATCTTGATACATTCTAATGTGCTATCTTTTCCTTTTTTACTTATTATTGTCTATATTTTATGTAGGAAAGTTGGTACTTCTCCAAATTATGAAAATACATCCCCAAGTAGAAGCATACCATTCATTATAAATTAACTTTACTTAATGATTAGAAGTAGGAGCTTAGGCTGATTTTTTCCCCCTTATCTCATTTTATTACTCAATTGCTCTACAGTGTGTTGAAAATACTTCGCTTCCCACACTGGGTTGTATTGGTATCTTATAGAAATCAGATAAGAATGTCAATGTGGACATGTTTCTGGGATCTACTAGTCATGCCTTTCATTAGTACAATTTAAAAAAAATGAATGTAGGGCTGGGAAAGTGGCTTAGTGGTAGAGCGCTTGCCTTGCATGCATGAAGCCCTGGGTTCGATTCCTCAGCACCACATAAGCCAAAAAAGCCGGAAGTGGTGCTGTGGCCCAAGTGGTAGAGCACTAGCCTTGAGCTGAAGAGCTGAGGGACAGAACCCAGACCCAGAGTTCAGGCCCCACGACTGACACATACAAAAAATTGAATGTAGGATCTGTGCATCCATGCGTGCATGCAAGCATGTGTGTGTGTGTGTGTGTGTGTGCGCGCGCGCGTGCACCCACTCGCTCGCACACGCGTACCCATCCTGGGGCTTAAACTCAAGAGTCTAGGCACTGTTCCTGAGTTTTTTTGCTCCAGGCTAGAGCTCCACCTTTGGCTTTTTGATTGTTAATTGAAAAGAAATGTCTCACAGATCATTTCCTGCTTGGGATAGCTTCAAACCATGATCCTCAGATCTTACCTCCTGAGAAACTTTCAGGGGTGAGCCACCAGTGCCCAGCCAATGAATGTGGTTGTATTGTAAACCTCAATGGTATTGGGGGTTGAACTGAGAGTGTATGCTTGCTAAGTAAATGCTCTAGTATTTGAACTAAGCCCTAGGAAAGTTTTTCATTGGGGGGGGGGGGGGAGATTGATTGATTGATTGATTTGGTGCCAGCCCTGGGGCTTGAACTCAGGGACTCACACTCTCACTTGGCTCTTTTGCTCAAGGTGGGTGCTTTACTACTTTAGCCACAGCTCCATTTACAGTAAACTTTGATATCTTCAGTTAAATAATGCAAGTTCTCCAACTTTGTTGTCTCTTTTCAAGGGTGGTTTGCATATTCTAGATTCTGGGTCTTACACTTTGGATTTCAGAGCATCCTTATCAATTGATGGACATTGATCGGATTGGGGTTGCACCATGTTCACAAATCAATTTCAAGGGGAACCAACCTCTTTAAAACTTTGAGTCTTTAAATCCATAAACAGGGGGCTGAGAAGGTGGCTCAATGGTAGAGCGCTTGCCTTGCATGCATGAGGCCCTGGGTTTGATTCCTCAGCATCACATAAGCAGGAAAAAAAACAAAACAAAACCGGAATTGGTGCTATGACTCAAGTGGTAGAGTGCTAGCCTTGAGCTGAAGAGCTGAGAGACAGCGCCCAGGCCCAGAGTTCAGACCCCATGACCGGACCCCCCCCCAAAAAAAAATCCATAAACACAATACAGCTCTCCATTTCTTTAGGCTTCCTGTCATGTCTCTTGGCTCTAGTTTTCATAGTATGGGGTCTTACATAATTCTTTTTGCTTTTTAAGTGTGTTCCTAAATCTTTAAATGCTTTTGATATTGTTGTGCAGAAACCCATCTGTTAAACTTAGATTTAATATGCTTACTGTGAGCATAGAAATTGATTGATTTATATCTATGTGTATTTATTCTGTATTTTGTGACTTTGCTAAGTTCACTTACTAATTAGTTCTATTACAGTCACTCTTTTGCAGCTTCCATATTATTTTCTATCAAAGCTAGCATGCACCTCACAGTTTCATTTCTTCCTTCCTGTCTCATGCCTCTTTCTTCCCTTCTATCACATGACTAGGGCCTCTTGTGCAGTGATGGACAGAAGACATTGCAGTGTGTTTGGCTTGCCCTGACCATAAGGAAAAAAACATTAAATATTTTATCATTTTTTGGAAAACTACCTTGTATTTTCATGAATGTCCCTTCCTTGTGCTGTTCTGAGAATTTTATTGTGAATAGGCATTACATTTTGTCAAATGCTTTGGGTGTAGATTTATTTTTCACTACTATCTTGTTTTTATGGTGGTACTAGGGTTTGAACTTGGGATCTTGCTCTTGCTTGGCTTTGTACTACAAGAACCATACCGAGTTATTATTGAGACAAGGCACTACCTGCTTCAGGCTTTTCATTCATTGTTGCTAAGGTCAGAGGTGTATGCCACTGTGTCCCCCTCCCCTTCTGTGGAATCTTGTAGACTTTTCCACCTGTGCTGGCCTGCTACCACCTTGACCTCCCACATAGCTTGGAATGACAAGAGTATGCCACTATATCCAGTTGTGAGTTGAGGCGAGGTCTGCCCACAATTTTCTGGTCTCAGCCTCCCAAGTAGCTAGAATTATAGGTAGGATCTACTATCTTGTTAATATGGCAATTTCCACCATTTGGTATTTAAAAGGTCAAACCAACTTTGCATTCCCACAATAAAAGTAAGATGCATTATTCTTTCTGTTTGGTCCTGGATCTGACATGGTGATATTCTACAACTTTTTTGTGTCTATATTCAGATACTTATCTGTCATTTATTTTTGTGTGATACTTTTGTCAAGGTTCAGCTATGAGGTTACCCTGGCTGACTTGGTCTCCTGAATAAACTTTTGTAACCTTTCTTTCATTCTTTATATTAGTAGTTATTACATATTTTCTCAATCAGCCCAGTTGGGTGTTTATCATATTTTCTTTTATCTTTTTAAAGAACTGACTTTTGGGTTTGTTCTATGTGTCTGTTTCTCTTTATTAACATCTTTTGCTACCTTTATTACTCTTTTCTATTTCCTTTAACCTTACTTTGCTCTCCTTTGTCTAATTTCAGGCTAAAGAAGCTTCAACCATCAACTTGAGTCTTCTTTCCTTTTCTAACATACAGTATTGTAGCCGTCTCTAGTTCCAGGCAGTGGCTGCATCTCACAGATTTATAGCTGTTTGCTTGAGCCTCTGCGTACAAGGGAAACAGGAGGTCAGAATTGCCTTTAGCTGCATCTTTAAGTTCTTGTGGATGTTTTGTCCTAGTTGAGTTCCTGCAGTTGTGCATCACAGGATATGGGGTGGGGTGCCCTGAGGAGTTTTTACTCCAGTTTGGAAGCTGACTCTACCCTGCTTCTTAAGCACAGTCCACATGGGCACACTAAGTCACTGGGCAGGGAGGAACGGACCAAGGCCAGTCACACACACCATACATAAAAGTATTGGTCCAGAGGGAACTTGTTGGCTTCTGTTTTCCTATTCTTGGCTCCTGCACACAGAAGTGTTTGTTCTGCAATGTCCGGGGGAGCCACAGGCCCAAAACACTGGTGAATAATTTATTTGGTAAAGTTTGTTTGAGTCCAAAGTGTTGCTAAGCGTGTGAAATAGTTGTGCTCTCCCCCCTATCCTTCTCATCCCAGCCAGCAGTTACTGATTACATCCAGGAGGGATTTCACTGGGCTTGCGTGACTTATCATGGTGATTAGTTAGCTCAGCCTCCCCCCCCCCCCCCACCCCCCAGAACCCTTGCCTAACCACCACCATCATTATCCATGGGAGATCAGTGTGGTATAAATTTAAAACTTAGGAAGGCGAAAATTCCAAGCAATGATCACAAGCCCGTCTTCATCCATTCTGTGTGAGAATCACGTTTCTTCATGTTCACCTCTCCCAGAGGACATCATGTCGAAGCATCCAGATTGGAAATGGGAGGGGCTTTGCTCCCAGAGACTCTCTGTTCCTCAAACATCCTCCTAGCCGTATGCAGGTGCAACATAATTCTTCTTGCCAAGCATGATTCTTAGTGCTCTCTTGGGACAGGCAGGCATTTCTTCAACTTAGGGGAGAGAAGCCATCCCTTTGGAGCTGCAAGTAGTGAACTCTCTTCAGCTCAGCTCACCACGATTGTCATAGAATCTTGGAGACAGTTGAAAAGATCAAGGAGACCTGTAGGGCTCTGGCTGTGACCACGGGGGACCCTCCCCCCAACCCCCACATTCCGATCTGTTCATCCAGACATCTGCTCTCTTGTGCTGTCTGTCCTATCTCCGCTTCTCAGGCCTGCTCACCTCCCCCCAGGCTGCTGAGGCCTGGACTGGGACCCTCCGACTAGGCTTGTTCTGTTTCTGTGTGCCCTGGGATGGCTCCCTGCCGATGCTCACTTCTACCTCACTCCACCTCTGAGTTTTACGCACAGACTTGGGTTAAGAACATTCTAGCTCCTTGTAGAAGGATGAGGGCCACCAATAAACCAGACTCATCTAGAAGGATCAGAGAAGCCAGTTGCTCTCTCCAGAGAAATGTTAGTCCTTTGGGAAGCTGACTTATCCCAAATTCAACAAAGGGGTTTTCAGATGTTGAGAACACAGGAGTTGCTAACTTAGACATCAAAGGGCTCCCACGAGGCCTGTCTTAAGATCCTCTGTTTCCTGGTAATCATTTTTGTGCTCAGAGAATATTGTCTTGTGACGCCTTGAGAGAAAAAAAATCTGATGGAAAAAAAAATGAACAAATGGAAAGTCAAGATGTAAAACGATCTTGGATTTTCCCCAAGCTGAGCTTCACAGTCCCTTTGTTGAGGCTCAGAAAGAGACAAATGAGCTCCTGGGAACGAGAAGAAGCTGGCTGGGTGGTGAGCAGTGTGGACTCTGCCCAGCTGCTTTTTCTCCTCACCCTACCCTCCTGCCCAGGCCTGCTGGGTAGCTGAACTGGAACACTCAGCAACTGGTCCCAAGGATGGGCAAACAAGAGACCCTTCCTATCAAAGAGCACACAGTTATCTCTCTTGGTAAAGCCCAGGCCATGCCTGAGGTTTGGTCACATACCCCACCAGCCCATCTTGGAGGCTTTTCCCAACAAGGACAGATGTCTAAAGTTGTGGAACTCTGGAGAAGTGGACAGAAGAATTAAGCAGAAAAGACAGGGTCCATTCAGGGTCCTCCTTGTTGAGACCTGGTGGAGTTAAACCCAGTAGCGACGCCGGGAGATGTGAATGAGAGCCAGGGAAGGGTCAGCTGAGTGGGGAGAGAGGCTGTTCCTGACCCTCGCCCCTGCACCTTGGGCATCAGGGCTAGGTGTCACTCAGAGCCGACCTGCAGCTGGCCAGCCTGGTACTGTCTCCTGGAGTGCATGGGAACTCAGCTGCCTTGATACCATGGCGTCCAATAACCAATATCCCTTCAGTCTCCCATAAGTGGAGGGGGGTCTCGCATTGGGGTTCCAGATAGAGTTCCAGCCACACTCCCTGAGCCAGAGGCATTTGTGGGGAGTGGCGGAGGTATGAGATGAGTAGAGTAACAGATCTATAGCTCCGTGGCCCTGGGTCAGGGCCGTGGGATAGACTCTGCTCAGCAGCAGACAAATCTGGAGCTAGGCTGACACTAGGCTTTGAATTTCTTGTGTGATGTCACTCCAGGTGGTTAGCACAGGGAAGGACAGGACAGCAGTGACCCGAGGGGCAGAAATACCCTGGCAGGTCCAAAATGAGGTGGGGGATGCTCTTCTGTGTTCTTCCTGGGATTCTCATTTGTTTCCAGGCCAGGGAGATGTATGGCGTCGGCGCATACAGGTTTATAGCAGAAGATTTAGTTGGTAGTTTGAAAATAGCCATGATGAAACTATTTACACCATGGTCATGGGGGAAAGTCATGCTTCCTTTTCCCCTGCCAGACAGCTGTGGATAAATGGTTGTCTGCATACCACAATAGGTAGACATGGTGGAAAGACAAGTGGAAACTGAGAGCTAGCAGCTCCTCAGACGAAGGGAGGGAGGGAGGGAGGGGGAGAGAGAGAGAGAGTGAGAGAGAGTCCATTTTTGTTTATATAATGACAGCAGCATGGGACCAGGTTTGACTCTAAGCCCTGCAACCTACTGGCTTAGAACCCTGGGCATATTGAACTTCCAAGTCTTCATTTATGTGACGTGGTCAGGGCGATGATGGGGCGCACCATGGAGTCAGGTGACCTCAGCATGCTCACCCTAAACTTCACCTGCCTTTAATGTGAATGGGAAAGCATCTGCTCACTTCTAAAGATTTCATGAGCACCTCCTTGGTCCTAGATAATGTGCCGTGAGTCCATCCTAAGTGCACAGGAAAAGGAAGACAGATTTTATTGATTTTATTGATGGTGTCATCCTAAAAGCCCCTCCTGGCCTGCACCCTCACATTCACCCCCTTGCAGCTCCCTTGTCTGAGCGATGCTATAATTGCCTTTCATTAGGTCTCGGGGCCTCTCCCCAGAGCCTGGGCTGATGGAGCCCCAGGCGGGGAGCTGACTGTGGTGTTTACGATATACCTTTCACAGGACACTGCTTCATGCTGGCAGACAGCCTAATGCTTCCATATCTGACCACAACCGAGTGTCCTCTTCCAGGAGAGTTGTTTATACTGGCAGTGCTCCTGGAGCTCATGTTTGACCCGTGTCCAGTTATTCCTCCCAAGACAGCCGCTCCGAGGAGCACTGCTCAGGGAGTGAGCCGAAGCATACGAGGAGAGCAGCTGAGACACAAAGGAGACAGCTTGGGCAAACCGTGAACTAACAGAGGACCCTGGAGAAGAGAGAGCAGGACGCCCGGCAGGGCCACAGCACAGGGAGGCCCCCAGCCCCCAGCCACTCAACCAGCGAGGACAAGGGCCCTATGGTTCATCACCCTTCCTGGGGTCCCCAAGCAGGTTCCCCTGGGAGATGGTAATTGGCAGGTCATCAAGAGGCAAACGTGTAAGGCAGATATCTAGGTAGAACATATTGAGGAACTGGGAGAGGAGAAAACTGGAAACTGAGTCAAGGGTGACAGAAGTCTAACTCCAGAATGGGTAGCCAGGCAGCAAAGACACATGGGAACTCAGTGCATGGCCACCTCTTTCCTCCAAGGTCTTGTACACGCACTGCAGCTTTGGTCTTGGCCCTCTTTCGGATCCTTCACTCTGGGGAAAGTCGGTGACCCAGAGAGGGCTGTGTGATGCAGCATTGACATAAGCGTGAGCCTGCGCATGGAGTCTCCAGCCAGAACAGCTGACTCACGCCTGTAACCAAGGCTACTCAGGAGAGGCTGAGATCTGAGGATCAAAGCTCAAAAACCAGTCTGGGTGGGACAGTCCATGAGACATGAGACACTTACCTGCAATTAATACCAAAAACCTGGAAGTGGGGGAGCTGTGGCTCAAGGGGTAGAGCATCAGCTTGAGAGAAAATGCCAGGAGCATGAGGGCCTGAGTTTGAGCTCCAGTACTGGCACAGCGCCCTCTCTCTCTCTCTCTCTCTCCCTCTCATCAGGGGGAGAGAGAGAGAGAGAAACAAAAAAGCCCCTATCATCAAATAGTTTTACATTTTCATTGCAGCCCCACGTTCTCGCTTCCCACAGCGGCCTTGGCTCTCGCTGTAACCTGTTGTCACCCCGGCATCCACGCGGTTCATAGTCAACGTCTTAAACTTGTCATCTCACTGTTTCCGTCACTCTGTGGAGCCATCCTCAGGATGGTGACCAGGATTCAGGGCCGACTCCAGGACACCGACAAGCTGTTTCCTCGCCTTTTACCCGACACCAGGAGAAGCAACTGTATACATGGTATTTCCATTTTCCTCCTTGAGTTTGTTTTGGACCCATTCCCAGAAGTGAAATTAGCAAGAACAATGCAGCTTTCTGGCTCCCGGTATGTGGCTGGGCAGGGCCAGCCCGGTGGCCTGGGGACTGTCGACCCTCCACTCCTGAGACGGCTGAAGGAGGGGATGCGGTGCCCTCCAGGTGTCTGACACGTGGCCCCGACCATCAGATTGGCCTCAAGAAAAGAACTCAGCAGTGGGGCGTGAATTCAGGCCTTCCACCGCTTGACCAAGACCTGCTGCTTGAGCCAAGCCGCCAGCCCCTTTGCTTTCAAGTTTTTCTTTTCACCTAGTCTCTCGTGCTTGTACCCTGGCCAGCTTCTGCCCTTGATCTTCCTACCGCCACTTCCTGAGTAGCTGGGATTATACGCATTCATCACCACTCTTAGCCTACACCACCACTTTATGAATGGCCCTTTGCCTTGTAGTCACTACATTATAATCACATCTATAGCTCTCGTGTGTGTGTGTGTGTGTGTGTGTGTGTGTGTGTGTGTGTGTGTGTGTGTGTGTGTGATGCAAGCACACATACCAGTTTATAGCTGGGGAGAATAAGGCCAAACAACAGATGAGGATTCCAACCCAGACCTGCCCAGACACCCTAGGCTTGCATTTGTTTCACTGTGAACACTGTCCTGAAATCGGCTTTCTTGTGATCCCTCCGATCGCTGGCCCCCGTCATTGGATATGAGCCAGGGACAGCCTGGTCACGAATGTGGCTCCCTTCTCTAAGTTGGCATCGGCTTCAACGTCCACAAGCATGCAGGACCTCACCTGCTCACCCTCCAATCCACCCGCCCTATGTGCTCACGTCTGTAGATGGCCTCCAGTTTCGTACAACCCTTCCATTTCAGTTGTCCTCACGGTTTAGCCCTGCAAGACTCCAGCTCAGTGTCATCCAGTCTGAAATCCACATTCCAAATGGAGGCCAAAAGGGCTGGGGAATGGAGCTCAGTGGTAGACCAGTTGCCTGGCGTTAGCAAGACCCTGAATTTGACGCCTCAAGAAAATAAAATAAAACAGAGGTTCAAAGAGAGCCAAAACTAGTACGTTTCCTGCCTTTCATTTGAGGAAAAACGGTTGAGAATCAGTTTGCTAGAGGACTCCTCCTTCGGATGCCGATGGGTGTGAGTAATTCCTGTGTCCCTGTCCTTGTGGCCAGACAAAGCTGGGACCCCAAGTTCCCCACTGCTCCTCAGGTCACAGGAACTGTGGGGAACGGCCTCCACCCACACTCAAGTGTCCACTTCCCCAGGGCTCAGGCCCTCCCTGCGTGGTTATTTGTCTTTGTTCTAGACTGATTTCCAGGATAGGTGTTCAGGAAGTGGCTCTGTTTTACTTATAGAGAGAATGCTGTCTTCCAGGAGCAATGGAGTTGGGGAAATGGAAGGCAGAGGGACAATCAGGCCTTCAGATGGGGTCGTTCGGGTGGGGACTTTGTGTCTGGGGCTGGGGGCTCCAAGTACCTCAATCACTTAAGAGGGAGGGGGAGAGGAAAGGAAGAGAAGGAAAGGGAGGGAGGGAAGGAGGAGGGAAGGGCATCCAGGAATAGTAAGATTTAGTCCCCAAGAGTGGGCTGAAGCAGTGGCAGAGTTTTTGTGCTATCCTAAGACAATTTCTTTCTCTTTTTTCTTTCTTCTTCCTTCCTCCCTTCCTTCTTTCTTTCTTTCTTTCTTTCTTTTTTTCTTTCTTTCTTTCTTTTCTATTTAAGGTGAAATTCACAATAAGATGAAGCAGCCATTCAGGGGTCTCCAGTTCAGTAACTCTGTGGGTATTGCTGCCAAGCCCACAGCTGCCTAGTTCCAGGACATTTCCATCTTCACAAGATACTCTTGAATCTAGTATCTTCCCCCACGTTCTTCTCTCCCCTCAAGCTCCTGGCTACACGCATCAGCTCTCTGATTTCACCATTCTGGTTATTTTACATTGTTTGGAAGCACGTAATACACAACATGACCTATTCAGCAGGTTTTAGAGGGTTGGCCAGATTGTAACGTGCATAGTGCTTCCCGCTTGTTAATGGCTGTCGAGATAGTATTCCATCACAGGGAGAGATCATTCATCTGTCAATTATCTCTTGCCCATTGTCTAGTGCTGTTACTAGTCCTCGTGAGCAAGTATCTACCTGAGTACCTGTTTTCATTTCTGTTGGGTTTATGCCGTATGTGGGATTGCTGGGTCAAATGGTTAACTTTTGGAGAAAATGCTTAACTGATTTCTGTGATGGCAGTGCCGTTTTCCAACAATGCCAGCGATATACAGGGCTGTAACTTCTCTGCCTTCTTGCCAACACATGTTATTTTCTATGTCTTACATTATGGTCATCATTTATCTGGAGCTGTACCTCAGTGTTCATGCTGGACCTAGTATAATCTCAGAAGAAGAGTGCATCCAGTGGCTCAGAGACAGAATCAGATTTCCCTTTTTCTTTTCTTTTCTTTTCTTGTAAAGGTGCTGTGCAGAGGGGTTACAGTTGCATAGTGAGGTAATGAGTGCATTTCTTGTCGAACGTTGTTACCCCCTCCTTTATTTTTCTCCCACTCCCCCTTACCCCTCCGACCTCACCCCTCTCCCCAAGTCGTAAAGTTCAGATTTTCTATCCCCTGCTCTGCCATCTTACCTTGCTGGCTTTAGCCCATAGGCTTGTTTCCTCACACTCATAAAATGGCAGTCCTAACTCCAGACATTACGTTTGCATCTGCGGAGCTCAGCACAGAAAAATCATTTCTAGCAGATGGCCCCTGTGCATGTGAACTCCCCCCACTTAGATGTGAGCTTCTCTGGGCTCCCTAAAGTCCTGGGGGCAAGAACAACCAGATGCGTGGTAGACCCCGCACGGCACCCCCGGTGTCGGACTGGTGCTGCCCCCTGCGGCTACGCGCTCTGACTGGCCTCATGCTTGGCTTCACGCTCCTCTGTTCACTTCATGAATTGATATTGGAGCTTGTGTTTTGTGAATGAAGACCTGTGAATGTGGGTACATGCACCGAGTAGAGAGATGTCCTCGCTCTGCTCCTGCAGTGTCCAGGATGCCCTGTGTGTCTACAGCACGGCATGAGAGCCTCAAAGAGGATCCAAGGTGAACGTCACTCCTATGCCTGAATAGAAGGGTGCTGACACCCCAAGAGACCACGACTCCAGCCAGGACTCCCTGTGGAAGCAGAAAGTAGTCGGCAGCGTTCCAAGACACAGGAAGCGCCAAGGCACCTTGCTGAATCTCTCTCTCTTTTGTGCTAGTCCTGGGACTTGAACTTAGGGCCTCTTGTTTGGCTTTTTTCACACAGGCCGGGCGGTCTACCACTTGAGCCACACCCCCTTTTGGTACTGAAATGGAGGTAAGGGTCTCATGGACTTTCTTGCCTGGCTGGCTTTGAACAGTGATCCTCCCGTCTCAGCCTCCTGCGTAGCTAGGATGACAGGCGTGAGCCACCACTGGTTGAGTTGTATCTCATCTTATTCACTTGGTCCCTATCAAATCAGCCTTTAGAGTTCTGCGGATTGACGCTGGGCTGGCTTCCATCCTGCCCTCAGCCATGGCCGCCCAAGGCTGCTTGTGGGACAGCGGCAGGAAGAGAGAGAAATGACGGCAAAATAAAACCCGAGCCACAGGGCATGGGACTCCTCAGCAGGGGACGTGGAGCAGGCGGAGTCTGGGGGAATGACACCGCGAGGCCCGCCAGCCTTCTGTGTTGGGCCTCGCTGTTCTGGACCAGAAAGGAAAATGGCGAGATGCGGGGGGGAGCTCATGTGCCACGCGCACACCAGACCCTGGGCTGGTTCCCTCCTGCCAGAGAGAGAAACAACGGAACCACTGGAGACATCTGATATGAAAGCAAACATAATTCATGCTGATGGCTTTATGTTTTCATTTTTCTTTACTTGGAACATGAATAACAAGTGAAACAAAACAAAACCACCATGACACCGAGAGAGTGGGGGAGAAGGGAATAGAAGGGAGGGGAGGGAAGGGGGGGCACAGAGAAGAGGGTGTATAGATTCTATCTATCTATCTGTCTATCTATCTATCTATCTATCTATCTATCTATCTATCTATCTATCTATCTATCTATCTATCTATCTATCTATCTATCTCTATATGTTGTTGTTTTGGTCATCATGGGGCCTGAACTCTGGGCCTGGGCGCTGTCCCTCAGCTCTTCAGCTCAAGGCTAGTGCTCTACCACTTGAGCCACAGCGCCACTTCCAGTTTCCTGAGTGGTTTATTGGAGATAAGAGTCTCATGGACTTTCCTGCCCAGGCTGGCTTTGAACCGAGGTCCTCAGATCTCAGCCTCCTGAGTAGCTGGGATGACAGGCGTGAGCCACCGGTGCCCGGCTTTAGATTTTATATTTTAGTAACTTCAGAGGCATTGCTTTCCGTATTTCCTTTCACATTGACCCCTCCTAAATGATGCACCTAGCCCCACCAGGGCGTGGGGAGGTACTAAGGAGGCAGCTGTTTGAGAAGTACTCTCTGTGGATGTGGCCCCAAGAGCATAAGTCTGTTTCTAGAAGATTCCAATGGGCCGTTAAAGATGCCCATGGGCGCTGGAGAGAAGGTCTGGGCCGGGAGCAGCAGCGATGCCCCTCATGCCCCACAATCCCGAAGCTCTCTGCTGGTGGACAGGTCCCAGGCCCTTCTCAGAACCTCAGGCATGGGGTGGGACTTCCGAGACTTTAAGAAGAAGATACTACGCATGCGTACCCGACTCTCCCCGGGGGCTGGGGAAAGACGCCCAAGTGAAATGCATGGCATTCTAGGACAGAGCCAGCCCAGCGGAACACATGCCGGCCATGTGTGGGGAGCCAGGGGTCTCCCGGGGGTTATTGGGGGCAGGGCCGAGCCTTCCGTCCTGTAGGAGAGCTTTGGGAATTTTGGGGTGCTGTAGAGAAGGGATGGAGGCTTTCAAAGCTCTTCTCTGACAGAAATCAACCCCAAACAAAGTACGGGCAGCGGCGCCCAGATCTCTCTCAGTTTCATATAGCGGAGGGCAAGGAGGCCACACGCTGCCCGCGGAGCCTGGCCTCTTTCCCGGGGTCTCTTCCCCGCTCTCGGCCTCCTCCTTGAGCAGAGAAAGGCCCAGTCCCCACCACCCCCTTCAATTGAGGGGACCAGGCCTGCCCTGGCCGGCCCTCTGTGGTGAGGAAGGCGGGCTCTGGGGAGGGTCAGGATCACATGCGAGCTTCCTGAGGGGCCTCAAAGCCAGGGCTCTCTGAGCCACAGAGCGCGCAGAAGGCTGAAACTTCCCCATGGGGCCCAGTGACCAAGGCCCAAGTCCACAACGCCTGCAGTTCTCCCCTGCTGCTGCCCAGCTCCTCCCAGACCCCCACTCTCCCACAGATCACACTGAAGGGCAGACCAGGACCCTGCTGCAGGACCAGGAGCCAGAGACCGCACAATGGAACTGATCAGAATGGATCATCGGAGATCCTGCTCATTTCTCCCGGTGCGACATCCCTACCAGTTATTTCCTCCTGTGTCCAGCCGAGCCGAAGCCAGGCTCCCGGGCCCCGCGGTGCCACCCTTCCACCAGGGCCGGCCACTCGCAGCGGCGGCAGCGGCAGCAGCTGCTCAAAGGGGCGGCGGCCACCCGGTTCCCTACAGCGTCAGGACCTCCCGCAGCTGTGTGGCCCCAGGCTCTCCAGGGGTCATCGGGGAAATCTGAGGATCATCCCTTTTTCATTTGATAAGAAGGACGGTCGCCATCTGAACTCGAGGTGCAGCAATCAGTGACTCTGGTTCTTAGTTCCAGCAACTTCTCTACACTGACTTCCTCTCTGTCACTGTGTGTGTGTGTGTGTGTGTGTGTGTGTGTGTGTGTGTGTGTGTGTGTGTAGATACCTCCGGGCTCCCCCACTTCTTCACACCTGCCTCTGTGAAGTTACCCCTAGACCAGTCCAGGCACAAAGTCCCTCCCACTGCAGCTGTTGGGGCGGCAGGGACATTGAGCCCCCTGGTGGCTTTAATACCCCAAGTCCATTCCTCTCCCTCCGTGTGGCTTGCTTGGCAACGATCGGACACACTGATGATCCCAGGGGAATTTTCCACGTATCTTCTCAGCGAAATCTTAGGATTACAACACCGGAAGTGGTTAGCCTGGCCATGGGGGGGAGAGAAGGGGGATTTCTCCACACCCCCACCCACAGGCTGCCCCCCAGGCCACCACAGACAGGGCCGCACCCCAGGTTCCGGCCTGAATCTCCAGCCACCCTGCGTGAACAGCTGTGCGGTGTGGTTCTATGTCTTGTGTTCCAAAAGATGAGGAAACGTAGGGTTCAGGGGAGGTTTACAGTCGCCTCCTTGTGCCGCTGCCAAAGGAAGTGGGTTTCTGTTTAGATCTCACTGGAAACCATCTCTGAGTATCTGCTCAGAAACTTCTTAACTCTTCCTTCAGCCTTGACCTTTCCATGCTATCAAACTATAGCAGAAATAGTGAAGGTCTCGATGATATGAAACCCAGGACGTTCCTGAAAATGAGGACGGATCTCTTATGACAGGAAAGAAATTGGAGCCCAGTCAGGGTATACCCTGTATTATTGGCTGGGTGACTTTCCAGAAGTTAACTTCTCTGAGCCCTCTTTACAGACCACGGGGACAGTTAAGTTCAGCGATTACAATGGCCTCAGCCTCCCTTCTCCTTTCCCATCCTCCCCTTCAGCAACTGGCTTTGCATTTCCTCCATCTAGAACTGACATCTATTTCCTAGTGGACGCACATGGACAGACCTTCTAATTTGCTTTGGTCGATGACATGCTGGGCGATGGTACTGAGACCAGAGTCTGCCATCCTGTTCCTGTCTGGTTGATTATGGGTAGAGGTCCAGAATTTGTCTCCACATTTGAATTCTTAATGAGATGACTTTGCAAAGGACATCGGAAGAGGTCACATGAAGAGGCTGTAGAAGCCGGGCGCTGGTGGCTCACGCCTGTAATCCTAGCTACTCAGGAGGCTGAGATCTGAGGATCTCAGTTCAAAGCCAGCCTGGGCAGGAGAGACCGTGAGACTCCTATCTCCAATAAACCACCAGAAAACCGGAAGTGGCGCTGTAGCTCAAGTGGTAGAGCGCTCGCCTTGAGCTGAAGAGCTGAGGGACAGCGCCCAGGCCCAGAGTTCAAGCCCCACGACCGACAAAAAAAAAAAAGAGGCTGTAGAGGGCTCAGGGTTGGAGGGGGGAGGTTACTTTTCAATACCTTGCATTTATTGCTTTCTGTTCATTCATTTGGTGATTTTTTTTTTTCAGTGTTGGGATCGAGCCCAGGGGTTTGACTGTGCTAGACAAGCAAGCTACCACTGAGCTACATTCCCACCTGACAGCCCAGCCCAAACTGTGGTGGTTAAACTTCATTGTGTGCCTTGACTCAGGGGCTAGAGCCAATACTGTTCCTTTTCAAAGCTCATTTATGTCTTTGGCATTTTAATAGAAAGCTCTGTGTGTGTGCGTGCGTGCATGCATGCGTGCATACGTGTGTGTGTGTGTTTGTGTGTGTGTGTGTTGGTACTGGGGCTTGAATTCAGGGCCTCACACTCTTCTTTGGCTTTTGTGCTCAAGGCTGGCACTTTCCCACTTGAGTCACAGCTCTACTTTGGGCTTTTTGCTGGTTAATTAGAGGTAAGGGTCTCTTGGATTTGTCTGCCCAGGCTGGTTTTGAGCCATAATCCTCAGATCTCAGCTTCCTGAGTAGCTAGGATTACAGGAGGAAACCATCAGCGCTCAGTTCAATTTTAAATATTCTACACTTAAAATTATACTTATTAATGCAGATTGTCCCTGTGTGCTGGGTCCTGGTGACCTTTCCATTGATGCACATAATATGCTTTGAGCTCCATCTCCTTCTCTTCCCCTCCTCCTGGTCCCTTCCCCTTCCTGCAGCTCTGCCTCCAGCTTTCAGCTTTCCCCTCTCTTTCTTTTCCTTCTGCCTGGCTAGGCAGCCTAGATCACAGCCAGTTCAGACCCATGCCTACTCCCCCGCCCCCAGCCCCCTCTGGCCTCCCGCCCACCCCCACTCCAAGCCCAGCTCTGCCCCTCCAACTCTGCGTGGACTCCAGCTGTGTGGGTCTCCCATGGGAAGTTATCCCCTTGGGGTGTCAGCAAAAAGGCACACCCCCCAGGCAGGGTGGGGGGCTCACTTCTTTCAGAGAAGGCCCTGCTGATGTCCAGCGCTCAAAGTGTCTCGTTTTCAGGGTTGGTGGAGGGCGGATTGGTGGCCGCTGCTACTCTGCCACCCACAGCAAGTCCAGTTTTACACGTCAACCTGTTTACCATAACTCTTTAGAAATGCTTGTAGGCGGCCGTTATTGTTTAGCCCATCTAAATTCTTTCCTTTGCTTGATGTGGCATGGTTTAGGAAGCTGTTCTTCTTGTGGGGAACATTCTGTTTCAGAACCCCATCCACTCAGACGGCTCGGGCTATTTTCGGGCATCAGCCATCGTGGTGAACAAAGTGTGTGTATGGAGCCCTTGGCTTGCCTGTGTTGTTTTCCTTGGTTCCATTCCCTCCCGAGAGACTACTGAATCCATAATTAGGAACAGTCCCCTGACCAGTGTCACCACCGCAAGCCAACCTGGAGACCTGTCTTCTGCTTTTGAGACATCTTCTATGGGTTTCCAGTGCATATTCAGTAGACTCTGGCTGTGTGCCGCCGCTGCTGATTTAATTTCTGCTTATATTTTTGTTTCCTCTTCTCTGGGCAAAGCCAATAGCTCTCTGGGCATCATGAATGCAATCTTGTAGTTCTTTTTTTTTTTTTGCGGGGGGGGGGGGTCCAGTCATGGGGCCTGAACTCTGGGCCTGGGCGCTGTCCCTCAGCTCTTCAGCTCAAGGCTAGCGCTCTACCACTTGAGCCACAGAGCCACTTCCAGCTTTTTCCTTTATGCTTATGTGGTGCTGAGGAATCGAACCCAGGGCCTCATGCATGCAAGGCAAGCGCTCTACCACTGAGCCACCTTCCTAGCCCCAGCAATCTTGTAGTTCTAACAGAACATTTCGTAAAATTTTCTCTTCCTCTATGCTGAAAGGTCTTATTATCTGTTTTATGGTGTGTATGTGTGTGTGTGTGTGTGTGTGTGTGTGCGCGCGCGCGCGTGTACATGCTCATGCATGCGTGCGCGGATGCATGCCAGTACTGGAGAGTGAACTCAGAGCCTGGGCATTGTCCCTTAGCTTCTTTCCTCAAGACTGGTGCTGTACCACTTGAGCTACAACTCTACTTTTTGCTGGTTAATTGGAGATAAGAGTCTCTTGGACTGGCTTGGAATGGTGATCTTCAGATCTCACACTCCTGAGAAGCTAGGATTATAGGCATGAGCAACTGGCAACTGGCTGAAAATTCTCCTTGCTCAGTGAGGTGGTCTCCTGCTAGCATTATTTTTTCAGTTTGATATTTCATTTGCAAACTTGTAAGTTTGAGTTATTGGATTTCATGTTTCTTCTTCACACTCTTGCTGTCACGGTAACGTTTTCCTTGGTGTCTGAGTAGATTTTGTACTTGGACTCTGGTTTTGTTGCCCTTGTTTCTTGATGATGATACAAAAGGTACAGCAATGCAGTTGCAGAAATAGTGGGGATGAGAAAGCCCAGGGCCAACTGTGAGTGTTTCTTTGACTCCCGCCCCTAACCACCCTACCCCCTTCTCCACAGAGTCTCATAAAGAGATCTCTGCCCAATTCGTGGATGGCATACTATGTCTCGTCCCCGACTTGGACCAAACCCTAAGCCCTAATCCCCATGGTACAAACTGGCCAGATGTGAACTCAGACTCTGCTGCCTCCTGTCCAAAGCAACTCATAAATTCTTAACGATGTCAGCGCTGTTTGGTTGGTGGATTGAGGATTAGACTACCAGAACATTCTTGGGGTATATTAATCTCTCCTAATAAGGCACTGTCACAGTAGCAGGGTGGGTCTTCTCTGATTGGCTCTTGGAAAAGCTCTGCTCGCCACGGGCCAGGCCACGGGCAATCTCTCTTCATGTCTGCCCTTGCCAGGCTGGGTTGCTTGTGCAGGAATCTGGCCACACCTGTCTTAATACATAGCTGATTCCTGGCCCTGGCCCCTGCTTGGACCTGAGAGAGTTTTGCTTGTGGTCGTAAAGACAGGAAGTTGCAAGTTCTAGAATGGGGATTTGCCTTTGGGATTTCACTGCAGCAATCATTTTGCTTTGATGGACCCGCTCTAATAAACAGCCCTGGACGGGGTAGCAGAAAGACATGCCATGTATTTGCTATGGTCCTGGAGGCTGGAGGCCAAGAACAAGGTCCCCCCCCCCCCACCCCCACCCCCAGGCCTCTCTCCAGGGCCTGCATGCGTACTTCAGCCTTCTGGCCTCAATGTTTCTCAGCCTCTGAACTCACATTCAGGCCCAACCCCCCCGTGGGTCCTCTCCTCATCCTAGTAGGACACCAGTCCGAAGGCATTACAGCCGCCCTACGGACTTCATCTACCCTCACCACTTTTTTTTTTTTTTTAATTGTGAAAATACTGTACAGAGGGGTTGCAATTACATGGGCAAGATAATGAGTACATTTCTTATCAAGCATTGTAGCCTCCTCCTTTGTTTACCCTTCACATCCCTTCCCAGCCTCCCTCCACCCCCCCAGCCAATCCTCCCCCCACAAGTTGTAAAGTTCATTTTCGACATGACAACTTGTACTTCTCATTGTTGCAACAGGTCCACCTGTATCCTTATTTAAACGACTTGTTTTTCCCCTTCCCCTCCACAAATTATACCGACATCAAATACAGTAAAAGCAGGGGTTATATTGTGGGGGAGGGACATACAAAGCAACAAAGAAATAATCTTATAAATGCGTTAGAAACAAATGCATGAAAGAAAAAAAAACATTTAAATACATATCTTAGGGTCATTTTGCTAACATCACCTTATCTGACCTTTTCTGCTTGACTCATACATATACTAGATATTGCAAATAAGGGAAACCATGGGACCTATGTTTCTTTGGGCTTGGCTTACTTCACTTAATATATTTTTTCCAAGTCTTTCCATTTCCTAACAAATGGGGCAATGTCATTCTTTCTGATGGAGGCATAGAATTCCATTGTGTATATATACCACATTTTCTTGATCCATTCATCTACTGAGGGGCATCTGGGCTGGTTCCATATCTTAGCTATGGTAAATAATGCTGCAATAAACATAGGTGTGCTGGTAGCTTTAGTGTGGTCTTCTTTGTAAACATTTGGGTAAATGCCCAAAAGTGGGATTGCTGGGTCATAGGGGAGCTCTATGTGGAGTCTTTTGAGGAATCTCCATACTGCTTTCCAAAGTGGTTGAACAAGTTTATACTCCCACCAACAATGAAGTAAGGTTCCCTTCTGTCCATATCCCCTCCAGCATCTGTTGTTATTAGAGTTCTTGATTTTTGTCATTCTAACTAGGGTGAGGTGGTATCTCAATGTTGTTTTGATTTGCATTTCTTTTTTACCCTCACCACTTTATAACACCCTATCTCTAAGTATAGTCACATTTTGAGCCGTTAGGACTCTAACATGAATATCTGTCTACCTACCTCCCTCTCTATCCTTCTGTCCACCTGCCCACCTACCCATCATCCAATCACTCATCTATCATCTAAGCATCAAGTAATCAATCATCTATCTATGTATCTATCTATCAATCTATCTATCTACTATCTATCTATCTACCTATTATTTGTGTATCTTGAGACAGGGTCTTCACTTTAGAATATTGACTAAAACACTATGAACTTGAAGAAAAACACACAGCTCTAGAACAAGCCATCAATTTCTAACCTGTGGCATCAGACCTGTGAGGAAGAGAAGGGGCCTGGGGAGTCTGAGCTCCAGAGAGACGCCTCTGCCCCGTGCACAGGAGTCCAGGCTTCTAAACGACCCATGTGGGCTAGTTTACAACCTCCACAGGATACCAAAGCACTGAGGAAAGGTTAATGAGGAACTTCCTGTAGAGGAAGAGATGACATTAAGTCTCCTGGCAGGATGTGACAGGAAGTGCCTGGTGCAGTGGATCACTCAGCCCGAATCTAATCAAGCCCCTAGACACTCTTTTAAGCGAGCAGAGAGCCAAAGTTTAGAGGAGCCCCAGAGGGCATGAAAACGCTGTCACATCCCCAGTGTAGGAAATCCTACAGCATAAATGGCCGATTGCTTTTCAGAATGAAAGGTATGGGAGGAGGGAGGCCTCCTGCCTGTGGAACAAAAACCAGAACACTGGCCACACTTGGGCCCTGATTGGAGCAATCTTTTTAATAGAGAAATCAGAAATCTGGTTACGCAATAGCAGACATGAAGAAATTACATGTGTGTGTGTGTGTGTGTGTGTGTGTGTGTGTGCAGCAACTTTGTCCTTGCTTGGTGTTGGCTTTCCAGAGTCCTCCTGCCCCTGTAGAGGGTGTGTGTGTGTGTGTGTGTGTGTGTGTGTGTGTGTGTGTGTGTGTGTGTGTGTGTGTGATGAGTCTTAGGTTTCCATGATACTGCCTAGCACAGATGGTGTGGGTTTCTGGGCTGGGACACAGGGCTCGACCCCAGGGTCATCGCCTGTCCCTGACCTCCTGGGGCAGAGACATCTCAAATGCACAGACCCATCAGGCCTGTAGGAGGGCACAGAATTCTGGGGTCTTGGGTACACAATGTGTTCTGGAAGAGGAGTGGTGTTGCAGGTGGATGTGACTTGTGGGGCCTTTGAGCTTTATATGGAAAAGGCAGACAGGGAGGACAGGGAAAGGCCATTAGAAAGTTGCTCAGAGCAGAGCCCTTGCTGGGACCAGGGCTCCTGGCATGGAGGACCAGTGTGTTGTTTACAGGGACGGAACACTGAGTGCCAGCCCTCCTCCACCCCAGGGCCGGTGGCCTCTGCGTGGCTTACCACACGGTCAGGCAAACCCAGACATGGAGGTTTTCTGTTGCTGCTTTTTGTTTTGTTTTGTTTTGGCAGTTGTGGGACTTGAACTTTGGGCCTGGGCGCTGTCCCTCAGCTCTTCAGCTCAAGGTGAGCACCCTACCACTTGAGACACAGCGCCACTTCCGGTTTTCTGGTAGTTAATTGGAGATAAGAGTCTCACAGATTTTCCTGCCTGGGCTGGTTTTGAACCATGATCCTCAGATCTCACCTTCCTGAGTAGCTAGGATGACAGGCGTGAGCCACCAACGCCCAGCTTCTGTTGCTGTCTTTGATGGCACCATAGGGGCTGAAGGGGTTTCTTGGTGTCCTGTGACTGCCTGGCTGGCTCAGATTCCTGGTTTACCTGTTGAGCTGTCCCCCAGGACATGTGCCTCTTTTGTCTTTGTGTCATGCTCACCAAACAGGGCCACATCCAGGCCCACTGAGGCCTGAGGACTGGGGTTGGCCTGCGGGCTCCAGTTTAGAACCCAGCTCTGTAGGTCAGCTTGGTAGGGGCTCACTGAGCATTATTGGTTCATTTCCTATTCTAGGACCCTGTGGCATTCTGGCCAATTTCCTTGTGGGAACAAAATCTCCTTGAGCCTGGACTCATCTCAGAGCCTCTCCTGGTGCTTCCTGAAGCCCCCAGAAGCTTCAAGGGGGCAGGACCCAGGCATCAAAAAGCCCTAGGTGGCTGGCTCTGGGGGAGCTGTCACTCACAGGGCCAGAGGGCTGTGGTCTCTTCCTGTTCCCAACACCCACACTGCCCCCTGCTGGCAGATTGCTGTAATTTTCCCCATCCTTTTCAGACCTTTTCCATGCTTACTTATTACTATATTATTAGTATCTATTAGTACATATTGGTATCTATTAATTGTACAAAATGTATCCATACATGCATATAATGTGCTGTGATGGAATTCAACTTCTCAATTTCTCAGTCTTTTCCCATTCTCCATCTTTAAACCAATTATCAACAGGCTTCCTTGTTCTACTTTCACATATGTGTATAAAGTATTTTGACCATAATTGTACCTCATCACCCTCTCCTTTTCCTCCTTTCCCTCTCCACATTCCATTGGATCCCCTCCCAAGCAGTCCCTGCCTGACCTTTGTGTCATTTTCCTTTTGTCTAGCTTCCTCATGCAAGAACACGCAGCATTTATCTTTCTGAGTCAGATTTGCTTCACATGATGATCTCGTTCCGTCCATTTTCCTGCAAATGCCATAATTTCTTTTCTTTTCTTTTGTCGGTTGTAAGGCTTGAACTCTGGGCCTGGGCGCTGTCCCTCAGCTCTTCAGCTCAAGGTGAGCGCTCTACCACTTGAGCCACAATGCCACTTCTGGATTTCTAGTGGTTTATTGGAGAGAAGAGTCTCACACACAGACTTTCCTGCCTGGGATAGCATTGAACTGTGATCCTCATATCTCAGCCTCCCGAGTAGCTAGGTTTATAGGCATGAGCCACCAGCGCCTGGCTATAATGTCATTTCTTAGTGGCTATGTAATGTTCTATTGTGTATATATACCGCACTTGCTATGCTTGGACACCCTGCTAGCCTTTATATGTGAGTTTTGGCTTTACCGGGATGGTATGTAAGCAGTTGCTGAAGAGCTGTGCAGGTGCTCTGGAGAATGGGGGGTACGTTGTGGTTTGGGGGGGCAGCAGCCAGCATGTGGAGTGACCTCAGCATGTTGGTCTTCTCACATCCTGTCACACTGTGGCTCACTCCTAGAGACAGGGTCCCGGCTCCTTTAGCTGTGTGTGACCTAGGGCGAAGCCCCCTCTGCAACTCCCCTACCTCTACTCCCCACCCCCATGCCCGGGCCGACTTCTGCCTGTGTGAGCTCGTGTGTGGGGTGGATGAGGAGCTCTGCAGGCTTGGGCCTCCAGGTGGGATGCTGCTTCTCTCCCACCATGGCCTGTGGGGCGGGGGAGGGGTCTAGGAGCCACATGTCCCCTGGGGTTCCTGGCTAGGCCAGCCTGTTCACACAGCTGCCCGATGCCCCCTCCTGGGGATTTTCCATCTTGGATTGCTCTGCTCCTGCGGGGCTGTGGAAAGCTGGCCTTAGTCAGGAGCATGATTCCTATCCAGACAGGCCTGGCCTGGGGGCCTTTCCTGCAAGCCACACAAGTGAGATTAAGCAGCAGGCCAGGTGGGCGCCTGCCTGGGTGCTGTGTAGGAAGCGTTCAGCGCAATCTGCGATCCGCTCCCTTCCTGTCTCTGCTCCTCTGCACAGGCTTCCTCCAGCCACGGTCCCCAGGCAGGGTCCTCACACTGGCCTGGCACTGGACGAGGGAGCCACGGCAGGCCAAAGACCACTGGTGTGAATCGGGGCCGGGAGGGGAGGATCCAGAGGGCTGCCCGCCAGGCCGCACCCGGCTGCCACTCGTGCCAGCCTTGTCTGAGACGCCAAAGCCAACCCGAGGGAGCTTGGAGCCTCCTCCTCCAGGATCAGTGCAGGCCTGACTCCCAGTCACGGTGCCAGCCCGGCGCCCTGATCTGTGGCCTTGGGCGGGGAGCAGCTCTGTGGTTGCTTCAATAGTGGAGCAGGGACAGCAAGAGGAAGGCTCCTCGTATGCAGGAGATTTGCTGGGTGGCTTCATATATTTGGGTGGCTTCATTCTCTCACTCATTCATTTATTCATTCATTCTCCTCCTCCCTGAGTGTCTGTAGGCATTCGCTGGGAGCCAGGCATGGTGCTAGGTGCTGGGGTAAAAAGCTGAATAAGACTGACTTGGCTCTTCAGGGCCTCGGGCCGCAGGGAAAGCTGAGGGGCGCTGCCCTGTGGTTTGCTCCAGGTGGGAGGGTGAGCCAAGGCTGGGCAGGTGAAGGGAGGAGGGGCCCCGTCTCGCCCCATTGGTCCACCAAGAAGATGACCCTGAAGCTAAGCTTCCAAAGGTGGGCAGAAGGTTTCCTTCCAATAAAGCACGGCGAGGCATCAGAGACAGAAAGCTTTCTTTCTTGTTTTAATGATCATAATAGAAAATACAGCCATGACAGTAATAAGTCAAACAAAGGGAGATCTCACCACTACGCTTGTACAACTTGGAGGGGGACATGTCTAAGCAAAGAGCACACTGAACTCCTACAGAACGGCAGAGCCTCTTCTCAGTGACCACAGGGCTAACACCAGACATGCTCAGGGAAGAAGGGCCTAGAGGGCTAATGAAAACTCCTTTTTGTCAAGTAAATCACGGGCATTTACAAGTCGATTAGGAAAAGGTGAGTAAGATGCTGACACAAGGTGCTCCGGCATGAAGACCAGGGCAGGCAGGAGGGGTTGAATTGAGGAGGAGAGAGAGTATCTGGATGGGGGATAGGGCTGAGCACATGAACAAAGCCAGAAGTCAGACCAGACCCCGAGGGGCCCAGTGGCTGTGTCCCCCCAGCCTCTTGGGTACCCTACTTCCAAGCTCTCCCCCAAGGGAGCTCCTCAGAGGCCCTGGCGGAGGCTGGTCTCCGGAGTCCCAGAAACAGAGGTTGCTGATGGGACTAGCAAGTGACTTGTTCAGCCTCCGCTTTCTCTTTTCTTTTTTTATTTCTGCTTCTGGGGATTGAATCCAGAACCTCACACAGGCTAAGTGTGTTCTCTACCCCCCCGGGCCACGCACCCAGCTCTTGTTTTCCTGTTTTGTTTTTGAAACAGTCTCTGTCTTTCTGCTAACTTTGCCCAGGCTGGTCTTGAACTCAGGATCCTGCCTCTGGTGGATTATACACCCAGCTTTAGCCTGTGCTTCCTGGGGTTTCTCTCATCCAGGATGGGGGGCCCCTTAAAAGCCCCCAGAGTATGGAAATAGAGTCATGTGAATTTCTTAAGACTCATTTGACTTGCCTTCAGCTGGAATTTTCTGGAATCAACCATTGCTCAGTTGATTTCCTTCAGTGATCCACACAGGAGCAAGAGTGGGGATTTCCACAGGTCTGGACGTGGTAGTTCAGGCTCACGGAGTCCCTGGCTGCCCCCCGCAGCGTTGGGCTGGTTAATGCTCCGTCTGTGGGTCCGTCCTGCAGTGTAGGAGTTAACGGGCACCCCCGGCCTCCAGCCACTGGGGTGACACTGCCCGATGTCCCCAGGGGGATGGGAGGGCGCCGCTGTGCCTACAGTGTAGAAGCAGCACCCTGGTGGGGCTGCATGCTATGGGGGGGTGCTCTCCTGGCTCCCAGTCTTGTTGGAACCCCCAGAACGACCAGTGTTATGCCGACTCACGGAGACACAGGCCTTGAGAGGCTGACACAGGGGACCCGGCCTGTCTTGCCACACAGAGGGGGTAGGCTCAGTGGACAATGAGGACTTTGGGGTACCCCAGAAGCTGAGGCACACACACACACGCACACGGTCTCAGCATAAGCTATAGGATTTGTGATTGGTTGGTGATCAGGGCAAAGGAGACAGAAGCCTTCCCCTGGGGGTGCAGAGCTGGAAAGAGAATGGGAGGCAGTGTGGGGGTTGGGCTGGAGCTGTCTGGGTGGGGCAAGGCTGTTGCCATGGTTACCAGGCAGCATCCAGCCTGGGCATGTCTCGGCTTGCACGGAGGCCCGTGTGTGGCACACTTTTAAGGTCCGCAGAGACTCTGGTTCAAAAGCCAGAGTGGGTGTGGTCACCTCACATCTGGAGATTCACCTGTCTTTCAGGTGGAGACGGTTCTCACGCTGGGAAGAACTGTGTCCCCTCCCTGCTCACTGTGGTCCGTGTGGCTCCTGGGTCGCTGTCCCCTCCCTCCATGGCCAGTATTTCTCCAACACGGATCTCAGGAAGATTCCCCTCCCTGGACTCCACCGGGGCTGCGGACTCCACACTTCTGGGGTCTCCGTACTAGATCACCCACCCCCTCCCCATCCCTCTCGCTGAGTGACCAGGGTCAGGGCTCACAGGGCAGGCTGGCCAGGTGAGTACAGACAATGTAGGCTCCAGCGGCAAGCTTGGGCCCCGGCTAAACTCCTGGCAACGCAGCTCTCCCCCACAGCACTGGGGACACCCCTTCGGCATCTCCAGGGTGCCAGGAGGGGCCTGGCAGCTGTGGGTGGAGCACATGATCCCGGCTCCTGGTGAACACAGCGGCCAGGTGCCCGGCGATGGCTCTCTGTGGACTCTGGGGACCTCAGTGCTCCCCATGAGGATGGAAGATCCCATCAGATGCTCTCTAGAGCCCTGATGCTGAGGTTCAGAGACTCAGCAGATGTGCTACACTGCCCGTGGGTGGACGCTGGCCGCAGTGGTGTGGTGGCAGGAAGAGCGGAGGCTGTCCGAGGCCTGGTAATCTTGTCCTGCAACCCCCAGAGACCAGGGCCAGCCTCTGTCCGCTGAGATGTCCTCCGCTGGACAAGGACACACACGCCTCCTCAGACCGGTGGCCGGCTCCTGGGCTTTTTTTTTGTTTTTTGCAATTATCTGCTCCACCCTGGAGGGAGCTGCTGCGCCTCTCTCTTCGTTTCCTTTGAACGTTGTACGGAGTCAGCTAGAAGATGCCCCAGGCTCGAGGTCCTTCCATTCTGGTCTGCACAGGAGCTTCATGCAGCAGGTGCTGGGCAGAGTTCTTCTTGAGGAAGAGCCCTGCTCCTCCCCGCTGCCCCCAACCCATCTGGCCTTTCCTGGGGAGCTTCCCTGCCAGGACTCCAGCCACCATGTTGTAAGGAGGGGAGGACACTGGCTGGAGGAGGACAGGATCATGGGTGCTCATGTGATCTTAGCTGGGATGGAGAGAGCACTGAGTCGAGACCTAGGAAACACTTGGCCGTTCCAACTCCCTCCACTGGCCAGCCCTGGCACCACATGCCAATCACGTCCCCTCTGCCCCATCCATCCAATCACGAGGCAGGGGTGGGGCTTGTTCATCTCTAAAACTCCACAAGTCCTCAGAGAAGGAAAAGTCAGCAACTTCACTTGAGTAGTAATTCTTTTTTTTTTTTTCCCCTTTGGGTGGCACTAGGGTTTGAACTCAGGATCTTGCACTGGCTAGAAAGGTACTCTACCTCTTGACCTCCTACTCTCTTTGCTTCAGATACTTTTTGAACAGGGCTTTGTGTCTATGTTTAAGCTGACCTGGGCTGCAATACACTTATTTATGCTAGGACAACATTAGCTAGGATGACAGGCAGACGCCGCCACACTTCAGATGGGCTCTTCCAAACATCATGCCAAGCTAGCCAGCAACCATGACACTCCTAATCGCTGCCTTCCGAGTAGCTGGGATTACAGGCATGTGCCACCAGGCCTGGTAGCAATTCTAATTTTTTAAAAGACATCTTCCCTTCTTCAAGGATCAGCAAGTCCATCTAGTAGATAAAACCAACCAGCAGTCTCCCAGAAACCCCACCATGGTCCCAGTGGCTCCCACCTCTAGGTTCCAGGCACCCCAGGGTCCTGTCTGGGGCCAGGTGTCAGGTGACCAAGTGCCATTTGTAAGTGAGATCAGGAGCCATCCATACGCCAAGGGATGGGCCCAGAACCAAGGCTGGGTTGGAAACTCTGAGTTCTGATGACAGCTTTGGTCCCAGAGCCACAGACCAGACCATGAACAAGTCCCACAAATGATTACTGCCTGCAACAAGCGATCACCAAGCCTTGTCTACAGCTCAACCCTAACTGGCTGCTCCAGCCGGTCTGGGGTTTGTGGGTGGTGTTTTCACGGACTCTCTATCCTGTTCTACGTGGGCCTTGGTCCCCCATGTGGCTGCGACTCCAATTTCCATGTCTTCTCAATCAGCTTGACCAGAGCTGGGAATGCGGTCTGGGGAAAATTCCAGATCCTTGGTGGCTGCCCCGAGGGGAGGCCATTCCAGGGCTCAGCACTGCTGGTTTAGAGCCAGAGGCCAGCAGCAGGGCCGGGCCACGCGGACAGCCACGGCCCACGGCGAGCCCGGTGGAAAAGACGCCGTCCTGCGATGGCCGGTGGCCGCTCCCTCAGAAGGTGAACGCGTAGACCACGCCCACCACCACGATGTTCCCCAGAGTGGCTATGATGGCAATCCACAGCAGGACGGCGTCGTTGGAGGAGCGGGGTGGCTCCTCCAGCTGGCCGTGGCCGTTGGAGGCCGCGTGGACGTTGCTGGAGGAGTTGAACAGGGAGTACTCGGTGCTGAATTCCTCGTTGGGGGAGTCCATGAACACCCCTCCCATCATGGGGAGCTGCGGGAGGGAGAGAGAATCAACCAGGGCCGTGAGGACACCCCACCACCACCACCGAGGACTCTACCTGCCCCCCCCACTACCAAGGATTCCACCTGCCCCCCTCCACCGACGACTCCACCTTCCCCTCCCCCCCACCGAGGACTCCACCTTCCCCTCCCCCGACGACTCCACCTTCCCCTCCCCCCCCCACTGAGGACTCCACCTTCCCCTCCCCCGACGACTCCACCTTCCCCTCCCCCCCCCACCGAGGACTCCACCTTCCCCTCCCCCGACGACTCCACCTGCCCCCCTCCTCACCACCGACGACTTCCCCCCCCCCACCGAAGACTCCACCTTCCCCTCCCCCCCACTACCGAAGACTCCACCTGCCCACACATGGAAACCACCGTGCATTTAGCTGAGCCCATCAAAGGCAGATTCCGAAGCCTTTGGCGGCCATCTCTCCTGTGTCAGTCTGCACACACAAGCTTGGAAGAACTTCTGACAGTGCATCGGGATGGGTGAAGGCCTACAGGCCCCACCCCGCCCCCCACCCAAAGGCAGGGCCTTCTGCCACAGCTCAGACCATAAAATGCCTTTATTCTTCTCCTAATCTAAAAGACAATGTATACTCAGCATAGGACACCAAGAAGATATGAGAGGACAGAGTGAAAAGTGAGAACCACAATCCCAACATAATCGCGGTTAACAGTTGGGGATCTTTCCAATCTCCTTTCTGAGAGAGGGGGAGACAGAGACAGAGACAGAGACAGACAGAGACAAAGACACATGTTGAAATGTGAATTTTTTATCCTTGCATTAAAAAGCCCATCAGAGGAAGTGGTTCTGTGGCTCAAGTGGTAGAGTGTTGGCCTTGAGCTGAAGAGCTGAGGGACAGCGCCCAGGCCCAGAGTTCAAGACCCATAACGGACAAAACAAAACAAAACAAAAGAACCCATCAGAATCCCCTTTTTTTTTTTTTTGGGTCCAGTCATGCGGCCTGAATCTGGGCCTGGGCGCTGTCCCTCAGCTCTTCAGCTCAAGGCTAGCACTCTACCACTTGAGCCACAGCGCCACTTCTGGCTTTTTTCTTTTTGCTTATGTGGTGCTGAGGAATCGAGCCCAGGGCCTCATGCATGCAAGGCAAGCGCTCTACCACTGAGCCACCTTCCCAGCCCCCAGAATCCCCTTTTTAATAACCATCTAGTATTCTGCTATAAATACAAACCATGATTTAATGGTTCCCCTACTGTTGGAAAATTTAGGCTGTCCACTTTAGTCTGTTATAAGTAACGCTTGGGCATCTACTTGGCTGTGCATGCATTTCTCTCGGTGTAGATAGACTCCCATGTACACACTTCTCATATAAGTATTAATATTTTGGTTTCTGGTGCATGCAAAGAGCCAACCCCCTTTCTAGGGGCACGACTGGAATTCTCACCACTCAAACTCTGCACACTGCCCATAAACACTCTGGCTTGCTTGTTTCCAGGGACCAGAACTTTCTGTCTCGATTTTTAAAGGCTCTGCAAGGCTCAGAATAGCGGGGGGTTGAGGCTCTGGGTGGCCCAAGGGGAGAGGGTGAGCCAGACTCCACAGTGAGGCCTCCCCTGCTCAGGGGGCCCTCTCTGAAGGCAGAGGGGAGGAGCACTGAGCCCTGGGAGACTCTGGGGCCTGTTTGGCCCAGGGTCGATGCTTCTCTTAAACAGGACCAGAATGAAGGGACAGGAAGTGGGTGCACAACCTCCGCTCTCACATGCCACACAGCTAACTGTGGGGGACAGGTGAGTCTGCCTGGGGTCTGGGCACTTGTAAGTAGTACCTTGCGGCCTTCTTGACCCTAGACCCATCTGTCTTTGAGGTAGGAGTGCGCTTGGACCTGTGCTGATGGAGGCATCTTTGTAAAGCATGACCATTACTGAGCCAAGTGCTCCCTGAGCACTGAAGAGTAACTTCTGATAGGCTGGGCCCCCCCTCTCCCCTCCCCCTCACCAAAGTTGGACATTTTCATTCATAAGGACACAGCTATGCCCTGAGGAGGGAAGAAGGAAGATGTAGTGACAGAGAGTGACCACTAGGGGGAGTGTAGACCAGGCTGGTTCCAGGGTGAAAATCCCCCCAGTGGTATCTTTCCCGTGTACTGCCCTGTATCCATGATAACATATCCTGTTGAGATAATGAAATCGTTGCTGTTTTAGCCTACTGATGAGCAGAGCAAGATTACAGAGTGTAATTCCACCTCCATTGCCACAGGGTTCAACCAGAGGTTGAAAACGCTGTTGCAGAAAGTGTACTTTCTCCCTCTGCCCTGACCCTGAACACTCAGTTCAGCCCACATCACACTGAAATCTCAGGGTGCCCTGCCTGCCATCGGGGTGGGGGTTAGATCGGGCTGTGACTGCTCTCCACACCAGAGGATGGTATTAGCCCAGGAAACCACTCCGATTCCAAACTGGAAAGCCACATTCTACTAAACCTGCCTGGCTTTCACACTGCTGGAAAGTTGAGAAATTGCAACCAGAACCCTTGCAAGCTGGGGACCATCTGCAAACAATCTTAAAAATATAAAAATCGAAACAGAAACACTGTGGTGTCTTCAGAGAGTGAGGCGATTAGGTTCAGTCAGCAGGCAGAGCCTGGTGGCTTTTTATGAAGAGAGACGTGTTTGTCTACATACATGTACAGACAGTTATGTGTGCCTGTGCACAGAGTTCTGCAGCCCAGGCTCACACACATGTGCACTCACACACACACACCGTGAGTGCACACATGCTGTGTGCTGCGAACACCTCCAGAGCAGCTCTCTCTCCACTCCCTGCAGCAGCCAGAGCCACCTCATTCACTGGTGCTGCCGGGCACTGGTGACTCACGCCTGTAATCCTAGCTACTCAGGTGGCTGAGATCGGAGGATCACAGTTCAAAGCCAGCCCAGGCAGGAAAGTCCTCCAGACCCTTATCTTCAATAAACAACTCCCCCAGAAAGCAAGGCCTCACCATGCACAGGGTCCTGGCAGGGCTCCAGCAGGCAGGACAGAAGGGCTGCCCCTCCACCCGCAGGCCTGGGTCTCCAAGAGGACCCAGGGAAATAAGAGTAATTTTTGGAAAGCTGGAGCACATTGCACAATTAAGAGGGAAAAGCAGATTCGCTCCTTCTGCTCTGAAGCTGTTGCCATAGTAACTGCACAACACAGAAAGAGATAACACCGAGCACCCGGCCTCCACCCAGAGCACTACGGAGCAAGAGCTTGCCCTGGGGACAGGAATGCTCACTGTGTGGTCCAGGCCCCGGCCTCCACCGCTGACCCTTGCTGGCCCAGGCTGGCTCGGCAGCAGTTGCTTCCGCCTGCCCAGCTGGCTCAGAAGCCTGGGTGGCGCCATGGAGCCTCTGCCTGGGCAGGGGAGGGTAGCCGGAGGTTATGGATAGAGCAGGGCTCAGGACGAGATGGAGGAGGCTGGGGCTCAGGACGATGGAGGAGGTTGGGGCTACAGCCTTGCCAGGCTGCCGGGCTGAGTGGGCGTGACCCGCGTCCCGGTGCCCGCTAGAGCCCGCACGCACCCCCCCCCCCCCACACACACGTGATAGGTTGCCAGACACCACCAGCCTGGCCTGCCAGGGAGAGAACTTGGGATCCCTTTCCCGCTGCTCACTGGAAGGAAAATACTGCACTTGTTCATCCCTGGGCATGGAAATCCTCCGAAATACGCGCCATCTTCAGGTATAAAAACGAAGACAGCCGGGCGCCGGTCATCCCAGCTACTCAGGAGGCTGAGATCTGAGGATTGTAGTTCAAAGCCAGCCCAGGCATTAAAGTCTGTGAGACTCGATCGCCAATGAACCACCAGAAAACCAGAAGAGGCGTTGTGGCTCAAGCGGTAGAGCGCTCGCCTTGAGCTGAAGTGCTGCGGGACAGCGCTCAGGCCGAGTTCAAGCCCCACGACTGACCAAAAAAGGAAAGGAAGACACTGGCTTCTACCACCACCCACCTATACCTGATGTCCTCGGCCTCCCTCAGCACCACCGGCTGTGGGCTTGGAGCCTCCAGCAGCCCGTGTACAGATGGTTTAGCGCTCAGTGTGGGTGAGGCATCAGTCCCCAGCCACACAGCCTCACACGGCGCAGACGGTGCCATCCCTGGAGCCCCTGTAAGGTGCTCTGAGCTCTGCACACAGGAGGCCCCAGCAGCCTGGAAGGGGCGGTGCGCGGGCGTGGGGACGCCCCACGGGTGTGTTGGAGGCAGGGCGCCTCTTGCTCATCCTGGCAAAGCGCCTGGGCATCTGGCTACGTGGGGGACATCACCAATAAGAGCCGCCATGCCGTGCCCTGCTCCGAGGGAGAATGTTGTGAGCCCTTTAAAGAGGCCTCCGATGTGGAGGTGGGCTAGGAAACTCTGGGGGCTGAGAAGGAGGGCGGGAGTGGGGAGTGGGGTGGGGAGTCAGAAGGCACCTTCTTTAAAAGCACATCAGGCCAGGTGGTTACTTCCAGAAACTTCCATGGAATAAAATCACACAGGTGGTCATTTCCGGATGCCCACAGACCTGTTTCTGAATGAGAAAAAAAAAAAGTGGGCTATGTTTTATGCAAATGGAGATGCAGGTGTGGCTGGGGGGGGGGCGGTGGGCGAAGGTGCCCGGGAAGGCAGAGGCTACGGGTGGGTGCCACCAGGGTCAGGTCCCCTACTGAACAGGCTCTTTGGCCTCCTTCAGCCTCAGTGGCTCCATCTGAGAAATGGACTGGTTTAGCCATCCCTTCTCCCACTGTAACTCAAACCGAAAACAATAACTTAGTGGTGCAAAGGTTTGTGGCAGCCCCGGCCCACGATCTGCCCTCAGCCCAGAGTGAGGCTGAGCAGGGCATGGAAGGCACTCAGCATGGCTTGCCCCGGTGACCCGAGGACCCACCCGTGTGGAAAGCGAACTCCTGAAACAATCAAGGGCAGGAGGGCCTCGGGGCTCCGCAGCCCTCTCGGGGTGGATCCCGCCGATCGCGGGGCCATCCACTCTACCAGCCCGCCAGCCGCTGGCGTCCAGCACAGGGTCCCCTCAGCTTTACCCCCCCACTGATGTCGCGTGGGACGGCAGGGAAGGACGGCCCTAACCTTGGGGACCCATCTTAGTTTGTCTTGCTCTACTCAAATCCCACAGCCTGGGCCACTTAGAAATGATGACAGGCCTTGATTTAGCACAGCTCTGGGGGCTGAGAGTTCAAGGCCAAGGTCACTGCAGTGTGGCACTGGTGAGGGCTGCTCTGCTTCTAAGATGGCGCCACCACACTGGGCCCCCCAGGGCATGGGGCGCGGTGTCTTCCCCTGGGGGAGGGGAAGAATCCATCTTAGTCCTCATGGAATCACGGCACTAACCTTTGGGGGGGGGGGCGGGTTTCTAAGTTTAATCACCACCTAAAGAGCCCAACTCTGATACCGCTGTGCTGGGAACTAAGGGCGTGGATTTTGGAGGGACACACATCCAAATGGCACAGGCCCCGCGTGCAGCCCCTTCTGACCATCCTGTCCACCTGCCCCGGGTCTCACCCTGTTCCCGGGGTTCGAGTCACCGGCTCAGCATCCACAGCCTGGATTATCTGCTGGCTGCTGGCTTTGGAGCAGGCATCTCGCACAGGCATGGTGACACGTGTGCTGGCACCCCTGGCAGGGGCCGTGCAGAGGACTCCTGTGACCTGCTGGAACCACACACAACCAGGAAGAGGCCAGGGAGGATTCGGAGTGGGACTTCCTGGCCTGGGTTCCCGCGTTCCCATCTCTCCTGGCAGCAATAAACCCTAGCTAGGGTCCTGGCCACCCTCAGTCTGTGCACCAGGAAGAAAGAAAAGCAGCCTGTGAACAGGTGCGTTTACTAGACTCCCCTAGGCAGGAAAGGCCATCACCCCCCAACCCGCCAAGGAAACTGAGCCCCAGGAAGGCTCCGTGTGCCCAGCCTTCCAACCGGTTTCCAACTCAGGATTCAGACCCCGATCTCCCTAATTCTGTATCTCCAACCCTTACCCCTGACCTCAACTGACTTCTCAACAGAACTCAGGAAGGGCATCCGCCACCCCTACCCCTAAAGTACATAAGTGGCATTGCCAAGATCCAAGCTCCGATCACCCCCTCCCTTGGCCCTGAGGACTGGGTCTCGGCAGTGCTGTGGGACTTGGCATGGAGAGACACTCCAGTCCCTGTGGTCACCTCCCATCGCTCCTCCTTACATCCCAGAGCTGGGCTCCATGACACACGAGAAAGCCGGAGCTCACAAAGTGACCCTCAGGCCCTGCAGCCCCAGTATGGCGCGGGCTGCTCTCTGCTCCAGACTCCTGACACAGCCTCCCGTGGCTCAGCACAGGATGGGCTGGGCACAGAGCCAGGGGAGGGTGAGGTGGGAGAGCGATGGGAAGAAGAGGGGCTGGCTCCAAGGGACAGTGACCTCAGGGCCTGCTGCCTCTCTCTACAATCTATTCAACAACAGAACCTCTGTGTTCCTCTCCCAGACTGAGGATCAGAGAGGCTATGGAGGCTGCCCAGGGTCACCCAGCTCAGGAGCAGCCAGGCTGCGATGCCAGCTCAGATGTTTATGGCTGCATTTAGCTTTGTGTGTGGCATTTAATTTTATGGAGAAAAGGTCTACTACTATAGTCTAGGCTGGCCTAGAATTTCTGAGCCTATAGGGATCCTGGGATTATTGGTATGCACCACCACTCCTGGATAATGTGTGTGTGTGTGTGTGTGTGTGAGAGAGAGAGAGAGAGAGACAGAGACAGAGACAGAGACAGAGAGAGACAGAGATGGAGATAGAATCCAGGGCCCTGTGTTTGCTCAGCAAGCTCTTTAACACTGAGCCACATCCTCCATCCATGGCCCATATACATTTCTTTTTAAACACTGTATTCCAGTTTTGTTTCTGTATGTATACTGGTACTGGGGCTTGAGCTCAGGGCCTCCGCGCTGTCCCTGAGCTTTTTCACTCAAGGCTGGCAGTCTATCATTGAGCCACACCTCCACTAACAGGTTTCTGGTGGTTAATGTCACAGACTTTATTGCCTGGGCTAGTTTCAAACCATGATCCTCTGAGGTCAGCCTCTTGACTAGCTAGGATTAAAGGCATGAGCCACAGCATCTAGCGCGACTTGTACTATTTTTGCAATGATGCCTTTTAAAAATTTCAGTAGTTTTGTTGTGTGTGTGTGTGTTACTAGGGAATTGAACCCAGGGCCTCATGCATGCTACACAAGCACTCTACTGCTGAATGACTTTCTGCAGCTACATTCTTGAAGGATAAATATAACTTGTTGGGAGAATTCCCCGTGGGTGTCCTCTATGCTGCAATCCTTTTGAGTTAGAGACACGGGCAGTTTTTGTTCTGAAGAATCTTTTTTCAAAAGATGTTTGGAGGTCAGCAGCTTTGAAGACAGTCACCGTCCCTCTGGGGCAGAGGCCATTTGTGACTGAACCAAACCAGGATAGCAAGCCGCCGGCTCTGGGGAAAGGCTGGGCAGGTCTGCCCGCGGTGCTGCTGCGGCTCCATGGGGTTTCCTGAGCTTGAATGGCCCAGCTGCCACAGAACCCCACCTGAGCTCCCCCGCACCCCGGGGGACATGTGCGCAGATGGGGCTGAGGTGAACACGAACGGGGAACCCCACGGCGGGCTCTGGGTGAGAGAGCGAGGCCTCGGTCTTCCTCCCCATCTTTGAGGTTTGCCCAGCAAGCAAACATGTCTGAACCACCTGGGCTCTCCACCTATCTAGTGCTGACGGGAAGGGAGATGGCCCAGGAGAATACATCAGAGGTGCACCCTCGCCCAGGTGAGGCTGGGTGATTCCCGGCCATGTGCAGGACACATCCAGGCTAGATCCAAGGAACGGATGGACTTCCCCAGGGCATGTCCCATGCTAAGGAAACCCAATACAACAGGAGATTCCAGAGCGAATACGAATATGGAAACACAAACAGGGAATCAGCGCCGCCTGGCCCACGGGAAGAGGGAGGACAGAGTCATGAACTGTCCAGCACAGTCGCTACCAGCTTTTGCTCAGTGTGGTACAGTGTGTGTGAGTTTTGTTGGTTTGCTTTCTGTGCCGGTACTGCAGCTCAAATGCAGGGCCTCTGGTTAACTGGAGATACAAGTCTCTCAGATTTGACTGCCCAGGCTGGCTTTGAAACCACAGTCCTCAGAACTCAGCCTCCTGAGTGGCTTGGATTAAAGGTGTGAGCCATTTGTGTCTGCCCTGATCTCGCCCTGACTGTATCTTGGTCCCTTCCTGAACCCAGATGGCGGCGCACAAACCCTCAGGCCCCGGGAGGCTCAGGGTCCTCGTGGGTAAGGTGGCTTGTGATGCGCGGAGCTCACCCTCAGCCACTCACACCATCTGTTCCTCCTCCTCCCACCCGAGCCTGCCCGTCAGACCCCCGTCCCCCACACCATGCATGGGCCACGGCATTAGCGAGGGATGACCAAGCAGATCCTCGTGGCTCAGTCCATCTGCACAGCTAACTGAGCCCCTCCTGGGGATGGGGGGGGGCGGCAGGAGCTCCATGGGAGGGAAGGAGAGGCAGGAAGTGAAGAGGAGGCCGAGGCTGGGGGGAGGGGGCGGCATTAGTCACCACTCAGACCCTTCTTAAAGCAGCGGGAAGCCAAGTCCTAATGCTTTTCTAAATCAGCTCCCAGGGCTCTGTGCTTGGGTAGGGGGGCCCTCAGGGGACTCAGCTGTTAACTGAAGTTCCCCGGGCGCCACAGGCTGGCACAGCCCCCAGCCCTCACCTTCTTCCTCCTGGGAATGAGGCCTCTCAGAGGCCAGATGTCAGGACAAGACCCAGACCAGGCCACTGGGGGATGGCAGACAGGTTCTCTCAGGTCTCAGAGACACCCTGTCTAAGGACACATGAACCCAAAGTGACCAGAGCAGTGTGGAAAGGCATTTATTCCTCCCCCCACCCCCACCTCCTGAGTTTAGCTTCCCAACTCGGGTAGCAGAGGCTCAGCTTTGATGTAAGGATGTGTGTCACTTGAATTATACGGCGCTCAACAGAGAGAGACATAGACCAGAGCTGGAAGGAGGGGCAGTGGTCTGACAGAGAGAGACAGAGACCAGAGCTGGAAGGAGGGGCAGTGGTCTGACTAGATCCGGTGTTCTCTTCCTTTCCCCCCGTAGGAGGAAAAGTGTAGCGAGGGAAACACAGTTGCTAAGACACCAGCTTTTGGAAACTCTGCTTCTCCCAGCCAAGATGGAGCAATAGGGACAGGATTGGCCCTCCCAGCTGCCACAACAGAAAACACAGGATGCCATCTAGGAGGGTGATTTTCAAGAGAGCAAACTCAGGTTAAGGGAGCGATGAATGAGGGTCACGCCAGGATCACTCCTACTCATGACCTGGGGCGCACTGAGGCAGAGCTGGGTGTGTGCCCTGAATTTTAGAATCAGAACAGAGAGCGTAAGAGCCTGAGTGGCTGCTGCACAGTAAGAGCTCTGGGGGTTGGGGAGGGGTCTGCAGAGGACAAACCCAGCCTCGGAGACATCAGGTGATGGTGTGTGTGTGTGTGTGTGTGTGTGTGTGTGTGTGTGTGTGTGTGTGTGTGTGTGTGTGTGTGTGCAGAAAAACCCAGGCATGAAAGGAATTATAGGGAGCAGCACCCACCTGTGGAAGACATAATACCTGTTTGCATGTAGCAAGTCTAGAAGTTCCCGGGACATCCGGAAAAATACTCACAGAATACTGTCCACAGTAGCAGAGACTAAAAATGGCACGGATCCTGCCCAGGAAATCTTCAAAGCAATCCCTCAAGGAACCAAACTGTTCCCAAGTAACACAACTGTCTCCCAGCACAAAGGCCTTGAATACTTACAGGGACACAAAAATATCTAGTACACAAGAAGGTAAAACCATAACCAATCCAGAGTGACCAGGCGTGCACAGGCATGATGGCGCACAAGGCAGAAGGTTGGGAGTTTGAGGCCAGTCTGAGCTGGATAATGAGTTCAAGGCTGGACTGAGAAAAACAACAACCCACATGCCAAACTGTGAGAAAATACATACCATACGGCAGAGAGGGCAGCCAACCAATCAAAACCAGCTCAGACCTGACAGAGACTCACAGTTAGTAGAAGACGACATTAAAACAGTTCCTCTTAGAACATTCTGTATGTTTTGTTTTTTTTAAGCAGGAAGCACTGAATACGAGAAGACAGTGGAAGGAGTTTTTCTTTTGTGGGCAGGACTGGGGTTTGAACTCAGGGCTTTGTACTGCTAAGCACAGGGTCTACCACTGAGTCTCACCTCCAGCTCTTGTTACTCGGGTTGTTTTTGAGATAGGGCCTTTCCCTTTTGCCCAGATCAGCCTCAACCATGATCTTCCATCTATCATTCCACTGTAGCTGGGATGGCAGGCACATACCACCATGCCCAGTTTGCTGTATTGAGATGGCGTCTCCTGGACTTTCTTGTCTGAGCTAGCTTGGAACTGATATCATCTCAGTTTCTGCCTGAGTAGCCAGAATTATAGGAGTGAACTGCTGTTGTGATTAACTTGTTTGTTTATGGTGGTACTGGGACTTGAACTCAGATCCTGGGCACTATCCCTTACCTTTTGGTTTTTTTGCTCAAGGATGACACTCTACCACATGAGTCACAGCTCCACTTCTAGCTCTTTGTTTGGTGGTTAACTGCAGGTAAGATGGACATGATAAATTATACAGGACTGTAGGCATCTGCACACAGTGAGACCAAAGGAAGATATTCTTGGGAGAGCAACACAAAGGCCACAATGCCTATGTGTCCATGATCCTATAAAATAATATTGATCAAAATGAACTCCAGGAATTGGAAGAAGGGTTTTTTTCTTTGTTGTTGTTGTTGTTTTCTTTTTGTCTTGTTTGTTCATTTATCTGCTTTGGGGAGTGCATAGAAAGGGGTGCACAGAAAAGGAGGGACAAAGTGTGAACAAAGGCAGCAGTGGTACTCACTAGATACTATGTTGAAAACGAACTGGGCAGGGATGGGAGGGGAAAACAGGAAGAAAGCAAGGGAAGGGGTGACATTGTCCAAAAAGAAATGTACTCTTCATCTGACTTATGTAACTGTAACCCCTTGGTGCATCACCTTGATAACAATAAAATAGAAAAAAAAAGTTTTTAAAACCCTCAAAACTAGAGATAAGAGTCTCATGGACTTGATTGCTTAGTTGGCTTTGAATCATAACCCTCAGGTCTCGGCATCCTGAATAGCTAGGGTTACAGGTAGATTTTTTTTTTTTTGTCAGTTATGGGGCTTGAACTCAGGGTCTGAGCACTGTCACTGAGGTTTTTGGCTTTTTGGGTTTTTTTGTTTTTGTTTTTTGGGTCTGGATGTGGGGCCTGAACTCTGGGCCTGGGCGCTGTCCCTCAGCTCTTCAGTTCAAGGCGAGTGCTCTACCACTTGAGCCACAGCGCTACTTCCGGCTTTTTTCTTTTTGCTTATGTGGTGCTAGGAATTGAACCCAGGGTCTCATGCATGCAAGGCAAGCGCTCTACCACTGAGCCACCTTCCCAGCCCTGGGGTTGTTTGTTTTTTTTTGTTTGTTTTGTTTTTTGCTCAAAGCTAGTGAGAATGCTAGTCATACTCCACTTCCAGTTTTTCTGGTGGTTAATTAGTGATAAGAGTCTCACAAAGTTCAGATCTCAGTCTCCTGAGTACCTGGATTACAGGTGTGAGCCACAGTGCCGGGCTTGCAACGTATTTTTAAAAAGACACAAACTAAGCTCATAGAGAATACAACTATGTTTTGAGATCAGTAATACACTGAGGGTGCTTGTCAGTAGTTTAGATATTGAAGAAAAAACCTTGGGAAACTCCTTCCCATCTGAAACACAAAAAGAAAAAGACTGAGGAAACAAAATGAACAGAGTATCAGTGAGCTGTGAGGCAATCTCAAGTGGCCTAATATATGTATAAAGAGCTTCTAAAGGAAGAGAAAGAAGGGGAAATAGAAACAAAAATTTGCAAAGAAATAATACCAGAAAAAAAATCATACAAGGATACAAACTATGCACCCACACAGATATCCCCAAATCCTAGCACAAGAAACAGGAAGAACACTGCACAAAAAGATCAAAGTGCTTAAAAACCAGCTGTAAAGAGAAAAATCTTGAAAAGAGGCCAGAGGGGAAAAAAAGAGAGATTATGCTCACAGAACAAAATAAGAGAACAAGAGCGGACTTCTCACCGGAAACGATGCAAGCAAGAAGAAGGTGGAACAATCTCCTTAACTCGGCATCAAGTTTGTGCACAGTGAGAAATGCCTTTGAATAATGAAAACAAGCAAAGGAATCATATTTGCTCCCAAACATACAAAAGCACTTCTGAAACTTGAGACATATTGAAGAAAGACCTCCAACACAAGGAAAACAAAGCAAAAAGAAACGTGGATCTGTACAATAAAAGGAAGGGGCGATAACTAAAAGTAATAACTACCTGGGAAAAGATGATTTAAATAATTTAAGAGAAAACTAGCTTTCAACAAAGAGTAACAATGGAGTGTGAGTTTTGCAACTTATGTATAAGTAGACATTTAACAGTCACAGCTCAAAACAGAGAAAGGAGGAAAGTATACTTTTGCAAACTTCTGACTGTATGTGAAGGTACAGAAAGGCTGTAAGTTAAAGATCTTTACTATAAATCAGAAGTGGGGAGCCTTTTAATCACCAAGGGCCATTTGCCTATTTCTGACACCTTTTGTGGTTCGTACAAAATGATTAATACAGGCGCTGGCCACAGGCAGGCAGTCAACAGGGAGCAGGTGTCTGTCCTGACATGTACCAAGTAGTTTTGTGGGCCTCCTGACAGGAGTGAAAAGTTTCACCTCCACCCCTTCACACATAACAGCAACCCCTAAAAGAGCAAAGTGTCATGCCAATTGTAGTATACATGAAGTGTCCCCACAAATGGGGGCTTCCTCCCCTCTGGTGGTGCTATTTGGGGAAGCTCTGGAAAGCTCAGGGGATAGACCTAGCTGGAAGAAGTAGGTGAGTGGAAGGATCCTGGGGGCATCTTATCCCTGATACCTTTCTGCTCTCTCTTGGCTTCCTGTCCACCATGAGGCACACTGCCTCCTCCCACCACCCAGTGCTCTGTCTCAGAGGACCTCACAGCCAGGTGACCATGGATTGAGCCCTCTGCAGCCACAAGCCAAAAGAAATCTACCCTCCTTTAAGTTGTTTGTCACAGCGACAGAAAAGATAATTAATGTAGTGTTTAATAAATGAACATAAGCCGTAGAATAAATTTTTTTTGGGGGGGTCCAGTCGTGGGGCCTGAACCCTGGGCCTGGGCACTGTCCCTCAGCTCTTCAGCTCAAGGCGAGCACTCTACCACTTGAGCCACAGTGCCACTTCCAGCTTTTTTTCTTTTTGCTTATGTGGTGCTGAGGAATCGAACCCAGGGCCTCATACATGCAAGGCAAGCGCTCTACCACTGAGCCACCTTCCCAGCCCCTAGAATAAGTTTTTTGACAACCTACAAGAAGATAGGAAAAAGGGGAAAAAAGAACAGATAGGAAAAATAAAAGCAATGTGACAGGAGACATGAAACCATATCAATAATTACATTAAATGTAAATGGTTTAAACACTTCTATTAAAGAGCACTGAGACCGTCATATTCCATTTAAAAAAGATGTTCTTGAAGACTTGGGCTCACACAAGAGCATGCACAAGTTATGATAGCTTTATTCACAAATACCAAAACTAGGAGGAACTCTTTGGTAGGTGAAAGAAGAGATAAGTAAACTGGAACACCCAGTAATGGGTATCACTCAGTACTAAAAAGGATGAGCTCATAAAAGACACGGAGGAAACCTAAGTGCATATTACTAGGGAGAGAGGCTGCACAGTGCATGCATCCAACTACACTGCACTCTAGGAAAGGGAAAACTATGTAATGATAGAAAATGGATGGGATCTTTGGCCATGAGTTGGCAGCTGTTTTTTGTTGGTTTGTTTGTTTGTTTTGGGTGTTTTTTTTTTTTTTTTTTTTTTTTTTTTTGCCAGTCCTAGGGCTTGACCTCAGGGCCTGGGCACTGTCCCTGAGCTTCTTTTGCTCCAGGCTGGTGCTATACCACTTGAGCCACAGTGCCATTTCTGGCTTTTACTGTTTATGTGGTACTGAGAAATCAAATCTAGGGCTTCATGCAATCTAGGCAAGCACTCTTACACTAAGCCATATACCCAGTCCCACTGGCAGCTGTGATGAGAAGGTTCAGAGGGTTTTGTTTTCAGTTTGGTTTTCTTTCCTTTGTTTTTGTTTTGATGGTACAAGAGTTTGAACTCAGGACCTCAGGGCCTTGTGCTTGCTTGGATGATTCTCTACCACTTGAACCACGTCTCCAACCCTGCTTTTGATGATGAATTGGAGGTGGAGTCTAGTGAACTTTTCTGCCTGGACCAAACTCCAACAATGATCCTCCAAATCTCAGCCTCCTGAATTGCTAGGATTACAAGGTGTGAGTCCTGCCTCTTGGCTTCAGGGACATCGTAAGGGGGCAGACAGAGCAGAGAAGGAACAGCGATGGGTAAAGGAAATTGGGGTTTGGCCCCCAAGTGAGCAAAACGCACAGCAGATGTGGCAGAAGCCACATCTCCATCTTCAGATCACCAGAGCTCTGAGGTCCCAGGTTGCAGTCTAGAGTCTTAAAACACTGTCTGGAAATTTGGTCTAGATAATAGTTTTACAGATATTTACTTCTCAACTGCTCATCACAGCCCTGCAAAAATGCCAGCATTACCGCCTTTACAGAGGCGGGTATAATTAGAGTGCTAAAATATTTAAATTGTTTCCATGGGAACTTGAATTAAGACAGGCCCTCTGGTTAAAAACATTTAAGATAATAGACAATTTGTATTTCAATGCTCACTCTTAGCTTTAAGAAAACACTAAGTAGCATTTTGCCAAGCTCCCTAGAATTCTATTTTTCTGGGCACTGGTGCATTTCTCTGGGACAGGAAACTTCCATTAGTTTCATACAGATCTGTTGGAATATAATCCCATAGGCCCGAGTTCAGCTGAGATGAATTCAAGAGACAACAGAATCTACCCACTGTCTTTTGTGATCGTCCCCTTCCATGAAAAATAATTAAAATGCAAATTAACCATGAGTCTCCCAAGGCCCTAAGTGCTGGCTGGGAAGATATCAGCATCTTTTCTGTGATTAGAGCCACGTGGTTTATGTTCTAGAAAGGCTGAGTGTTAGTGTGGTACTCTAGGTGTGATGAACCTTCCTCACAAATGGCAAGGCCAAAGTTGAAGAGGCAGGCAGAGGGCATACTGCCAGCTTCTCCCACGCAGCCTCTTATACACAGCCTCTTAGCCCTCCCTGACAGGAGGCTGAAAGGTATGAGACTGTCATCAGTGGTCTAAAACCTGTCATGGCATACAGTTTGGCCAAATTCACTCAGCTTCTTAGTAATAACTGACTTCTCGTTTGGGTGTGACCATACCCAGGATCTTCCCTGGCTCTGCACCTACCTGTCCAGTGCAGAGAAAAGCCACTGGAAACCCTATGGCCAGACCAGTGCCCACCTCTTCTGCATGGTTCATGCAGCAGCCGGCCTCCAAAGATGTCACCTTTCCTGCTCTCCTGGCTAGACCTGCATGCTGGGTCTGATTCCCCTCCCCAGGCTGGGCTCAGGGCTTCCTTCAGCAAACACTGGTGATGTCAGTGAGATTCTAGGACTTTCTGGGGCCAGGCTCAAAGGAGACTACAGCTTCACCCAAGATTGCAGAACACCTGCTCTGGGGAAACCAGCACACCAGGCAGAAGGTGCAGCCAGGCTGAGGCCGCCATGCTGGAAGGAAGCTCAAGGCATGGCAGGAAGCCTGGCAGGCTGAAGCGCCAGGTGCAGATCACAGCCAACTGTGCCGAGAGGCCAGGCGCTTGCGAAGATACCACCTCATATAGCCTATGCTCCAGCCAGGCTGCCCTGGAGGAGAACACTAGAGCAGATGCAAACCATCTAGCTGAGGCCTTCAATTCTAGTCCCACAAAACTGTGAGCTGGCTGGGCACCAGTGACTCACGCCTGCAATCCCAGATACCCAGGAGGTTGAAATCTAAGGATCCAAGTTCAAAGCCAGCCTGGGTGGACAATCTGAGAGATACTTACCTCCAATTAACCAGCCAAAAGCCAGAAGTGGAGGTATGGCTCAAGTGGTAGAGCACCAGCCCTGAGCAAAAAAGCCAAGTGAGAGTATGAGGCCCTGAATTCAAGCCCTAGTACACACACACTCTCTCTCTCCCTCTCTCTCTCTCTCTCTCTCTCTCTCTCTCACATACACACACATACACATACACACACAATTGTGAGCAACATAAATGACCACCTCAAGTTACAAAGTACCTAAAACACTCATCCGCAGGTAACTGAAGCAGGTTGTATCATGGTTGGGTCGGTTCCTTTAAAGTTTTCTAAGTAGGTGACAATGTTGAAACAAAGCCCAGACTGCATATACAAATCATCAGTCCAGCTTTCTCTAAACCCCAGAGCACTCACAGCCCAGGGCCTGTGTATGTCTATGACACCAGGGAGAGGCTGCAGCCCAAGCCAAGGCCCTCTCTAGGGCCCCTAGGTCCCCATTCACCCTGGGCTACTCTGTGAGCTTCGCTGGTGGGCCCCAGGCTCCCGGCTCCTCACCATATACCATATACCCTACTCCTCACCTTAGCTCCTCTACTCCAACCAAAGGACTCCTTGCACTCCATCCAGCAGGGAGACAATGTTTCATGCACCCTGCCTTTAGACACACATTCTCCTCCAGCCCTGCCCTCGCTCCAGTCCACACAGCAGCTACACAGGACTCAAATTTAGCTCAAATCAACTCCACTGGGCTCCTGTGTTTGCCCTATCCTGCTTCGTATCACACAGAAGGCCTCCACACAGGCTTTAGGATCTGGTACACAGGAAACACCTGCCCAGTGACCAAAATGAAGGATGTTGTGTTCCCATTTCAGCAATCGTGAAACTGAGGACTACAGAGGTCTTGCTCACAGACCCAAGAGATAAAGACCCTCGTCTTTAACTTTCATGGGTCTTCAGATCTTTCTTACAGGCTGAATTAGATCCCTTCAAAAGACACACTGAAGCATAGGCCCAGCACAGCTGGAGGTACCATCATTGGAAACCATCTCTACAGATGCCATTAGTCTGGATCATAAAGGGGGCACTGAGCCAGCAAGACCGCACAGACATGGACACACCCACAGAGGGTACTGTGTGGCCACTGAAGCATAGACTGACGTGATATGTCCACCAAGGGACACAGGGAGTCACACACAGGACCATGACACCAGGACGGGGCCCAGGGCAGCCTCCTTCCGCTATCCCCCACAGAGGCCAGGCCAGGCTGACGCTGGTGTGAGCCACTCAGGACTAAGAGAGAATAAATCCTTGTTGCTTGAAGACATTTTGCTCCTGATGATTTGGTACAGCAGACCCAGGAGTGCACAGAGTGCAAGAATTTAAGAATGGACGTAAGAGTGACCGTTTGCTTCTATGGATAGCTCCCTGAGGCGGGGGGTGGGGGTGGTAATTCATGGGGTCCCTGGTCCCCCATTCCTGGAATTACCTCTGAGGTGAGATAGGATGGACGGCATCCTGAGCTCTCAGGTCCTGGCTTATCGATGGGCCTCTGGGCTTTCCATTTCCTCCCAGGGTAGACAATGAGACGGTCGAGGTAAAGTGCCTAATATAGCTCCTCCCCCAGCCCCATCCCAGGTGTGGTCTGGACCCAAGGAGAGCATCCATTTTGGAGCAAGTGCTGAGGTTCTGTTATTCTGAGCCCCAATACTTCAAGATGAAGAATCAACACTGTGTTTGGTGACTTCCGGTGGCCATATGACTTTCAGTGACACAGCTAAGAACCCATTTTCACCAGGGAATGTAGGAGGGCCCTGTGGATGGCTCTACCTTCCAGGTCCCAGTCTTGACCACACGGTGGATGCCTGATGGGTGTGTCGGGTGGGACTGGGCTGGGAGTGTTCTGAGACCCGCAGGTACTCACAGCTTCAGCCCCCTCCTGGAATTACTGGGCTGGGACGGTCACTATGGCAACAGTGCAAGTCACAAGCAAGGCTGAGCTCCTGGGCCACAGGCACCCATGGTCCACGGAAGGCCACACCATCGGGACTTGGGTAGGCCTGGCCCCTATCTCTCCTCCATCCCATGCTTTGTGATGAGTGCTGCCAGCACAAGGCTAGGCCTTTACCTGGCATGGGTGTGTTCCGTGCTGGCTCACCCAGTCCCAGGTTGCCTTCTTAAGACCTGGTCCTGATAGTCCCAGAGTGGCCTGGTCTGTTGCTGAGGCGGCCCAGGGCAGCATGCATGCTGGGAAGGGCAGGAACGGACAGTGGCCATCTTTGGACATGGCGCCCTTAGCCAAGATGCAGGCATTTTGGACTCCCTGCGCACCTTCTACCACCTAGCCTTGGTCTCCCCTACCCCTTGCTGTGTCCCCCACCCACTGGCGCTCTGGAGGGCCCCAGATATATTGTGGGGCTTCCTTACCTCTATGCCTCTCCTTCTTACTCCTAGGCCTGCCAAGGGGAATCTTCATTTAGTGACAATATACCCACAGAACCCATCTCAAAGTCCTGACAGGAGCAGGTACTCACCGTGACACACATGTCACATTCTCTGTTGTCTCTTCATCTTGTCTCGCCCTCTGCCAATCATCTACCAGATACTTGTCGACATCCTACTATGTGCCAGGCAAGGGTGTCTACCCAGCCTTTGGCCCATTCCCTTAAACTGGGTCTTGGCCTGACACACCATGTGTCCAATACCCATTAGCAGCCAGAAGGAAAATCTACAGCTCATTAACCCTGTCTTCTGCATCCCTGTCCTACTGCCGGACCCGGTGTGCGGCCCAGGCAGGTCATCAACATGGACAGGAGAACCGGATGGTTCACTGACTTCCTCTGTCGCACACACCAGGCTCACTGTGCACACCCGAGCAGGTGCTAAGTGCTCAGTCAGGCTTGGGCATAGAACCAGTTCCTACCATATGGGAACAGGTAAGACAGCACCAAACTTGGTGCAGTCCTGGAGCACCGCCTCGGCCGGCCTATGAGGACTGCACCTGAGAAGTCTGGGTGGAGGTGGAGACCGAGGCACCGGGCAATCTATGCAGGGTGAAGTGATCAGGCAAAACCCCCAGCAACTTAGATTTGAAACCTGGTTCTCTTCGTCATTATTTACTCTTGTTCAGGTTTGGCCTCCTGATTTGCAAAATGAAACAACAGGGTCTGACTGAATGCAAAAAGAATTTACTCTCATAAACAGTGCCACACATGTGACACCCCAGCACACAGTAGGTATTAAGCACACAGTAGGTACTCAACAAACCTAGTATGCCCTCCTTTCACGTAAGACTCCCTGTGTCTGTCCCCAGTGGCTAATTCAGAACTGAGCATATAGTCAAAGTCCAGTGTCGGGCTGCACTGATGGAGAGAAATGGGAATTGTAAACAAAGAGGAAAAGGAACCTGCTCCCTTTGCAGGGCCTGCCTCTTGGTGCTGAAAAGCCCTATGTTTATGCTGTCAAGTCACCATAACAACCACTGATGCTCCAGCCAGCCCCAGGGGTTCCCAAGGATCAATTTATCTGGTAACCATGGCAACCCCAGCCTTCACAGATCCAGACAGGAAGGCAGACACAGACCTGAGTGAACTCCCCCCTCCCTCCCTTCCCCTCTCTTCCCTTCTCTACACTCCCCACTCAAATAAATCCTGGCAACCTCAATGCTAAGGCCACCCCTTACGACAGGAATGACTCCTTTTCCATCTGACAATATTTGGGGTTTAGGAATAGAAGACTGAAAACCAGGAGAGAAGCACAAAGACACTGCTCAGGGTGAAGAGAATGAGGGAAAAACGTGTCAGAAGGCTGAAGAGCTGAGATGATTTCCCAGGGCCCCAGAGCCTCAGCCTCTGACCCCTCCACAGGACTGTCTACACATTCTGCCTGTGGCTACCATGTTTGAAGCACACCTCCACCCCAGGTGAAGTTTGGACAGAAGGGCTGTCCCCTTAAACTTCATCCTTGCAAAAGGGCTGCAGGTGGGGGCCCTGGGGGCAGCGGCCTCCTGTCCCAGGCAAGGGCGGACCCTGGGCTGGGACTGGCCCTCCCCGGCTGGATAAGGTGCGGAGGCCCAGAGCCAGACTGTGGGCAGTGCGGGTGCTCCGGCCGCCATGCAGCTCCAGGAAAGGGCGTTGTTCTTTGTTGTGGCTGAGAGTTAAAGCAGGAAATGGGATGCTGCGGGACGATGGCCCCAGTGATTCCCTGGGCCTCCCCGGGGCCCACCAGGAGTCATTCCTAGTCCAGCCACGAGGAGCTGACGGAGGGGTCATGGTGGCATTTGGCACAGGACACCAGCACAGGCGCTGCCTAGACCCAGCGCCACGCACAGAGATCCGAAGCCATCTCTTGGCAGGTCACGCCAAGGGTCTTCGGACACAGGCCACCCAGGGTCCCCACCGCCAGGGAGAGAAGAGGGGGGCACCTCTAAGGTCACCCCTGGCAAGTGACAGGCCCTCCTCCCCCCAGGAGTGGGGAGCGCAAGGCCCGTCACCCACCCAGGAAGGATGGCAGGTGGGCGCTGGGCAGGAGGGGAGCAGGTCTGGATGGGGGAGGGGTTTCCCCCGCGCTGTCCTGCCGGGGGCCTGGGTCCCCCGCGCTGTCCTGCCGGGGGGTCCCCCGCGCTGTCCTGCCGGGGGCCAGGGTCCCCCGCGCTGTCCTGCCGGGGGGTCCCCCGTGCTGTCCTGCCGGGGGGTCCCCCGCGCTGTCCTGCCGGGGGGTCCCCCGTGCTGTCCTACCGGGGGCCAGGGTCCCCCGCGCTGTCCTGCCGGGGTCCCCCGCGCTGTCCTGCCGGGGGCCGGGCTCCCCTGTGCTGTCCTGCCCGGGGTCCCCCGCGCTGTCCTGCCCGGGGTCGGGGTCCCCCGCGCTGTCCTGCCCGGGGTCGGGGCCCCCCGCGCTGTCCTGCCGGGGAGGTCCCCTGTGCTGTCCTGCCGGGGGGTCCCCTGTGCTGTCCTGCCGGGGGGTCCCCCGCGCTGTCCTGCCCGGGGTCCCCCGCGCTGTCCTGCCGAGGGGGTCCCCCGCGCTGTCCTGCCCGGGGTCCCCCGCGCTGTCCTGCCCGGGGTCCCCTGTGCTGTCCTGCCGGGGGGTCCCCCCTGCTGCCCTGCCGGGGTCCCCCGCGCTGTCCTGCCCGGGGCCGGGGCAGCCCTATCCGGGGCTCTCAGGCGTCCGCGCGGAGCCGCGCGCGGTGGGCGGCGGGGCTGGGACAAAGGGCGCGGCTGTGGGCCGAGCGCGCGCGGACGATCGCCCCGGCGGTTACCTGCGCGGCCATGAAGGACAGATCCATGGTGTCGCCGCCGCGGTGGCCGCACCGCCGAGCAGACGCCCCGGGCCCGCGGCCCCTCTGCAGCCCGCGCGGCCTCGCCGGGCTCCGGCTCGGCTGGGCTCCGGCTCCCGCTCCGCTCCGCTCCGGACGGCGAGTGGGCGGGGACCCCGGAGCGGGCGCGGGGCGCGCGGGGGGCGGGGCCTCGGCGCCCCACGTGACCGCCCCAGCCCCTCCCCGGGGCGGGCCGGCGGGACCCCACTCCTCCGGCTCGCTCACCTCGGCCGCCCGGAGGCCCGGTGGGGAAACTGAGGCCGGCAGGACTCCCTCCCCCGCTCCCCGCCCCCCCCCCCCCGCGCACTCGGGATCATCCACTGCCAGGGCTGGATGGGGAAACTGAGGCCCGGTAGGATTTCCACCCCCTGCCCCCGCTCGGGATCATCCGTGGCCAGGGCTGGATGGGGAAACTGAGGCCTGGAGAGGACCAACTGGTTGGTGCAAGAAGGCATCCGCCCTCCCCGAATCCTGCGCTCTGGGCGCCCGGCGGGGCAGCTCTGGGGCCGGCGGGCCGAGCTGGGGTCCCGGGCCGGTGACTCTGCTGCGATCGCGGCTGAATTAAAGAAGAATGAAAGGCGTGGAGGAGAGGTCGCGGGGGGCGGGACGCGGGGGGCGGGACGCGGGGGGGGGCGGGACGCGGGGGGGGGCGGGACGCGGGGGGGGGCGGGACGCGAGGGGGGCGGGGGACCCGGGGGGGCGACGGGACGCGGGGGGGGGCGGGACGCGGGGGGCGGGACGCGGGGGGGGCGGGACGCGGGGGGGGGCGGGACGCGGGGGGGGCGGGGCGCGGGGGGGGGCGGGACGCGGGGGGGGGCGGGACGCGAGGGGGGCGGGGGACCCGGGGGGGCGACGGGACGCGGGGGGGGGCGGGACGCGGGGGGGGGCGGGACGCGGGGGGGCGGGGCGCGGGGGGGGCGGGGCGCGGGGGGGGCGGGGCGCGGGGGGGGCGGGACGCGGGGGGGGGCGGGACGCGGGGGGGGGGCGGGACGCGGGGGGGCGGGACGCGGGGGGGGCGGGACGCGGGGGGGGCGGGACGCGGGGGGGGGCGGGACGCGGGGGGGGGCGGGGCGCGGGGGGGGCGGGGCGCGGGGGGGGCGGGACGCGGGGGGGGGGGCGGGACGCGGGGGGGGGGGCGGCCGCCCTGGGAACGGCTCTCCCGGACCGCACAGCGCCCGACCCGGGCGGCTAGTGACCTGTTCTGCTCAGCCTTTCCCTCCCCCGCCCGGTGCTCCAACCACGACCAGCCAGGCTGCCCAGCAAGAGCAGAGACGGCGGGGCGGGCGGGCAGGGCCTTCTCCAGGGCTCAGCCCGGGCCCTGACGGCTCTCAGCCCCCCCTCTCCTCCCCCCCTCTCCCTCCCCCTTGGTCCTCCCTCCCAGGCCGCTCTCATGGGACACCTGAGCCTCAAGCCGCCTGGGAGGGAGGCAGCCAGCCTGGGACACCCAGACTCTGTCCCAGATGAGGAAGAGAGACTCAGACTTAAGGTCACCCAGCACCGAGGGACTCGGAGATGGGGACCAGGAAGGTGAAGACGCGTGGGCACCCCTCCTTCCTCTTCCCTCCCTTCCATTCTGTGTGTCCCTCCTCCTTTCTCTCCCTCCTTCTTCTCTCCCCCTCCTTCCTCCTTTCTCGTCTTGCTTGTCCCTTCCCTTGCTTTACAGATCTGCAAACCCTCCAGCCCCCTGGTCCCTCCTCCCCTTCAGTCTCAGCCGTTTCTGTGCCTCTTGAACCCATCATTCCTGCCATCCCTCCAGTCATCATCTCAAGCATCCCTCCATCATTCCTGCCCCAGCGAGATACTTGTGCACACAATCTGTGCCAAAGACGGCATCTCACCATCCCAGCCCTGCTGGGTCCATGTCCTTGTAACTGTCTCCCACCTGCCCACCCCACGGGCTCCTCTGTGCTAAACTCTGTCAGTCATTCTCCTGCTTTTCACAATTACCTCATCTTTACAGTTCCCCTACTTAAAACCTTTATAAGAAACAACATTACTCTTAGATGTTTTCTTCTCCGGCTCCTCCTCTTTCAGGAGACACCGAGTGTCCAGCCCATGGCCTGGATCATGGATTAGTGGTATGCCTGCCCTTTGATGGGCATTTACCTCCTTCAGTGCAAACCAGATTTCTTGTCTCCTGATGCCAGGGCCTCTCAGAGACGGTGCAAACAGGGATCTGCTGGGCCTGTGGTCAGCTCATCCTCACAGTTGCTGAAGAGGTCATGGCTTTACAACTTCTGAATTCCTTTTTGTTTTTCTTCTTTGCCAGTGGGTTGGGCTTTAACTCAGAGCCTGAGTGCTGTCTCTGAACTCTTTTGCTCAAAGCTAGCCTCCAGTTTCAGGTCTCACGTCTTCCCAGCTTCCATTGCTATATGAAGGGATTCCTCTTCGTGAATCTCTTCTGCACCTGCAGAAATTCCCATGTCCCGATGGCTCTGTGTCTTTGCAGAACACAGACAGACACACAGACACGCAGACATTGTTCACGTTAGCCATTCTGGAGAGAGTGGTGACATTTATTGTCATTTTCCTTTGTATTTCCCTGAGGGCTAATGAAGCTGACTTTCCACGTGCGCGTTTGCCATGTATATATTATTTGTGACCAAATGTCCTTGGCTTGTGCCCCTTTTAAAATTAGATGGTTTCCTTTGCAGTTCGGCGAGTTCTTTCTGTCTAGGAGAATCTATTTTCATCAGATATGTGGTTTGCAAAGGTTTTCTCCTGGTCAGCTTCTTAACAGGGTCATTAGCAGAGGAAAGGTTTGAAATTTTGATGAAGTTTTGACTTACCCATCTCCCTCCTCCCTTTCTTTTATGATTGTGGCTTTGTGGTATCAAATCTAAGAGCTCTTTTTTTTTTTGTCGATTGTGGGACTTGAACTCTGGGCCTGGATGCTGTCCCTCAGCTCTTCAGCTCAAGGTGAGCGCTCTACCTCTTGAACCACAGTTCCACTTCCTAAGAACTCTTCAGCAAGACTTATGTTCTGAAAGTCTCTTCTTTCACTTGAACACATATATACTTATATGTGAGCTTTGGAATCATTTTTGTTGTTGTTGTTGGTCATGGTGTCTGAACTCTGGGCCTGGGCACTGTCCCTCAGCTCTTTAGTTTAAGGTTACTGCTCTACCACTTGAGCCACAGCGCCACTTCCAACTTTTTCTGCTTATGTGGTGCTGAGGAATCGAACCCAGGGCCTCATGCATGCAAGGCAAGGGCTCTACCACTGAGCCACCTTCGCAGCCCTTTGGGATAATTTTTATGCAAGGTGTTAGAGGGATAGAAAATCATATTTACTTGTGGATTGCCGCCACCATTGGTGGAAAGAGTCTCTTTCCTCCATTGAATCACTTTAAATCTTGGTCAGAAATCAGCTGGATGCATTTATTCATGCGTTTCTGTCTCTGGTTTCTCTTTTCTATTCCACGGCTCCATGTGTCTATCCCTCCATAAGACCGCCTTGCTTACTGTAGATGCTATGACAGGCTCTAAAACCACTTGCTTATCCCATGGAACGTCAGTGCTGTGTCCTTTTGACCTTACCCCTCTCCCTCCCTTGAAGCCATATTCTATTCTCCGAATCTGTGTTGCTTCATTGCTTTTAGGTTCCATGTATAAGAGACTTGTGAGAGGCTTTTTATCCCTCTGTGTCTTGGATCACTTCCCTTACTGTTGTGTCATACGACTGCAGGATCCCCTTTTCAAGGCTGAGTGATATTCCGTAGGTGCAGGCATACACACATACCCCATTTCACCTGTTCATCTTGGCTGTGGAGAGTGCTGTTGGGATGAACACGGGAGCTCAGACGTCTTTAAAGGTGTGACTTCATTTTCTTTTCTCCCCCACTCCAGGGAGATTGTAGAGTGGTAGGTGGTGCTAATTTTGGTTTCTTTCAGACCGTCCCTACCATGTTCCGTACGGGCTGGGTAACTAGGGAGGGAGATCCCCCCAGGGTGGCCTCTGCCTCACCCTTGGGTACCAACTTCATAGCGCTGCGCAAAAACCACCTTCGGGACACATGGAGGTAGAGACCAAGGAAGCTTATCAGTAAAGCAAAGGGAAGAAGGCCCAGCACCACCCCCCCACCGACACGGGGGGGGGTACCCCTGGCAGGCACAGTGGGGACTCCAGAAGGACGGGGGGCAGTGGCTCTGGCTGCTCCCAACACCCAAACCTCAATCTCTCCCCTCCACCAGTGCTGTTCTACCAGTAGAGCCCAGAGACAGCGGGGTTGGTCTGTGGATTACATTTGTATCATCAGGACACAGATGCATTCTTGTAGACAAAAGGTGGGGTCCATCAGATGCCCCCTCATTCAAGATAGCAAGGGAAAGGCAGAAAGAAAGAGATGGAGGCAGACGGGAGACAGAAGCCCTGGAGAGACAATGCCTCTTCTTCTTCTTCCCGAAGACCCTGGAGACAGAGATGTCTCCCTGATTGAGACAACACTGCTGACGGCTTGGCCTGTGGTGTGCGGGACGGGCACCCCTTCCCCTTGGGGAGAAGTGGACAGTGATCCTCCCAGATGCCAGAGCAGCAGAGACCCACCCCAGGGGACATACATGGAGGACCCTGCATGGATGGTCCACTTCTCACTTTCTTGTCCTGAGAAGACTGCGGTCCCCTTGCCCCTCCTCTTCCTCCTCCTCCTCCTCCCTGAGAAAGCAGGTGGCTGACAGGGCCTCCTTGACCTGAGGCGGCCCTCCCCCTCACCCCACCCCCCAGCTGGATGGGGTCTACACCAACCCACCAGGAGCCCAGAGGCCATTGGCACCTTCCCTGTGCCAAACTCTCACTTTCAAGTAAACTTTATCTCCGCTCCCACTTTCCTGCCTCATAATACTTGATATGCTGGAGAAAAAGAAAGGCCCCAAGACCCTTGGAATCAGCAGGGGTTGGAGAAGAGAGTCCTTCTGTCATGCATTTTGTTCCCGGGCAAGAAAAGACAGGCTTGCTAGTTCCAGAGTGCAGTGCGCACTGGGGTGTGGCCCAGTGGGGTCAGCCCAGAGCGGCTTCTCATCCAGCCCAGCTCCATTGGGGAAGGGGAGGTCAAAGCCTCGCAAGTCCAGCTGCTCTCCAGGACAGTGTTTCGCTCTGAACCCCTGGGTCCCAAGCCTGGCTTCCCCTGTCCGTCTGCCTCAGTAGCACCAGCTTGCACCTGCCGGCGCTCTGTTGGGCCTCACTCTCTGCCCACCCTGTCTGACACTGCTCTGTGCAGACCGTGGCTTGGTTTTTCTTCTCATGTTCCCGGTGGTGATCTTTAAGAGAACTGCTTAGTTTTGATCAAATCCTGTTGACTTGGTTGAACTTATTCCTAACCCCAAGGTCATGAACATCGTGGCCTACTTTGGTGTAACAGAGTTCCAGGCTTCCCACAATGCTCTAGCTTCATTTCCATACCTGCTGTGAATGAAAAGCTGGGGTTCCTTTTCTCTTTTCTAAAAGGACGTCTGAATGTACCAGGGCTATTTGTTATAATGGCCATCTTGTCACCATGGAATTTTTCTTGGCCTGGGGCTGAATTTAAAGAGACCCATTTAAGGTGGCACTTGCTCTCAGGTTCAAGCCCCGCATTTGCAGGGCTCTGGCAACCAATGCCTCCTTAAGTTTTTCATTTCCTGCTCTTGCATAACTATTAAGCCCCTTGTGTCAGACCCTCCTCCCTAAGAGCTGGGCTGGGGGACCTTCTCCACGCATATTAAACATATTAAACGACAGGGAGATCCCCAGGTCTTTGTCCAGTTCTCTATGCTGCAGCCTCCAGCTATAGGACTCTCGGATTTAATCTGTCCAGCATGGAGCTCCGCTTTCCCTCTTCTCCTGGCTCCATCTCAAGCAGATAATATACAGTCCAGGCCCTCCACGGACAGGTCCGCAGGCTGCACGTTGCACAAGCAGACCTAAAAGTAAAGTGAGAGGGGTGAACATCCAGTCCTTGGAATGCATCTGCCCAGATGGTAACTCCCCCAAAAGAGACATTGGGGACAATCAGCCAAGGAATCTAGCTTCAATCTTCTCTCCCTCATTCCTGTTCCCAGATCACCTGATCTCCTGATGACTGCTCAGGCCACACAAGACTTCTCTGTCTGGGGACCACATCAGCTGAGGTGGACTTCCTGCAGGGAACTGAAGGGAGCTAGCCCATCTGCTTGGAATTCTCTCTCCATGTTTCTCCTGGTGGTTCAGATTCCATTTCAAAGCCACCCCTTCCTTCAAGGATACCCTCCTCGATTGTCCCTGCTTAAATGTCTCAGTCATATCACCTTTCTCCCCCATAGCAATTAAAAATTTATTAAGAACTCCTGGAAGGAAAAATTGGGGCCCTAGTATCTGTGTCTCCAAGTTTCAGTCCATCGTGAGGATTTGAGGGCCTGGCAGCATGGAGCAGTTCATCTCATGGTGGACAGGAAGTGGAGAGAGAGAAACCCCCTGGGCTACTGCTTCCTCTCTTCCTCCTTTTAGTCTGTCTGGGCTCCCAGCCTTTGGGATGGGGCAGTGCATATTCAAGGCAGGGCCCCGCTCTGTTGGTCCTCTCCAGAGGCGCTCACAGATACACCCAGTGGTGTGCCTTGCCGGTCCCCCGGACCAGCCACCACCACTTCCTGCATATCTCACCATGGCCGCAGGGTTACTGGCTCAAGACTCCTTCCCAGGGCCACTGATCAGGATTGTGGAGTTTTCTAAAATGTGTGTGCAATAGGTGTGTTTGTATACAAATGTACATGTGCGCTTTATGTGCAATACCTGCAAAAGGGTTTCAACTCAACACACCAATTTGTGTCTTGATCAATGCCACCCTTGCATGGTCCTTCCCCACCTGCCCCACCCATCCCCTCGAGCACCACGTTCTCACGAGTACATTGAATAGTGTGGTTGTAACTCACCCACCCTCCCTCTTCCCCATTTATCTGTCCCCCTCCCTCCCTCTGCCCTCGCCCTCCATCCTCACAACACATGCTCCAACCTCCTGGTATTCATCTGGTTAAACTGCAAGTTACTTACCCAAAGGAGTTAGCCATTGGAATCCCAGGACTGTGTGTTATAAACTGGTTACTGTGTGGTGCTGGGGATGGAACCTGGGCCTTGCCCATGGTAGGCAAGCACCGCCACTGAGCTGCTGCTCCAGCCTCAGGATTGTGTGTCGTGAGACCCCACCTGCCCTGGGATGAGGACCAGCCTTGCCCTCTGCTTGCTGTCAAAGCAGGGAGTCCCCAGGATGCTGTGTCACCCTCCTCTAAGGCACCTACCTCACCTTCCCAATGTGCAGTACTCGCCATGGGCCCCGATGTGCAATACCAATCCACCCCCATCTCAGAGCAGAAGCAGTAGGAGACGGACCCCAGCCTCTCCGAGCTGGTGAGATGGGAGGCCACCTGCGTGCTCTCCCCAAGGGGACAGGCCTGGGAGGTGACAGCCACAGACTGGGGTGAGGCCGCATGCTGCATGCATAATTCATATGTGCCGAGAACTCTGGATCCAGGGATGAAGAACAGTGTGTTCCTTTCCAGGCTCTCAGCCTGGAGGCCCCAGCAGGGGGCGTGGCTTTGTCGTGTTGCTCCATCTGGGATCCAGATGGAAGAGGTAGGGGGCCACCCAGGCCCTACCAGGGTACATGTCTGTCCTTCCTGCAAGGCCCTTAGAAGGGTTTAAGAATTCATGAGCTGCTGGCTGAGTGACTTGATAAATTATTCACGGCACAGCCAGGCCACGGACATGGTCAGGGCCCCATCTCTTTTACCAGGCTGGAGAAAGGAGGCCGGAGGGACAGCAAACTGTGAGTGCCGGAAATCCTGCGGTCCTCGGAGGCCTGGCCCCACTCCCTCGTTTGCAATGAGACACTTATTTCCTGACCATTTGCTGGACGGTCTGCCCCAGTGATTTTGAAAAAGGAACTCTGGAGTTGCTAGTATCCATGCGGCTGGGACTGGAGTCGTTCCAAATCCAGAGCTCATGACCTGGATTGTACATGCTCCCCAGGTGAGCCTCACGGCTGTGAGCCTACCTCCCAACCAAAATTAAGCCTTCTCTTCTCCAGGGTGCCCTAGGACTCTGCGATGAAAATGTAATCCAAGTCAATTCAATTTCACAGGCATTAGCGAGTAGAGCACATCGTCCCTCTACACTGTTATGTTCCGCCACAGTAAGGCTCGGGGAGGTTAGTCTTTCTTGGGTCACTCAGGAAATATGGGCTCTGACAGGATTTGAATCCAGACCCAGATGACTCCAAAGTCGATTTGTGTCCAGTGCTGCAGTTCTTGATCACAGGGAAGCTCTCTGAGGATGATGAACTATGGGAGAATTAGCTCATTCATTCATCCATTTATTCTGCAATTCAACAACTGTTTCATTCATCCCCTGGGTGTAGATGCTCTGAGCACCTACTATAGGCAGGGCACAGTGTGCCTGTCAGGGGTCACCAGGGTCAATCCCACCTTTGGGGGATGCCCAGGAGTTGGGTTTGTATCTTGGCTCTGTCACTTGCTAGCTGTGACTTTGGGCAAGCTATGGAACCTTTCTGAGCAGGCCACTTTCATCTCTGAATGTGGAGGTCTGAACGAGAAGCAGGGCCGAGGGCCCAGGGCAGCACCTCACACACTGCGGGGGTGTTCCCCCACAGGAAGGCAAGAAGAAGTCCCCCAGGGGCGGGCCAGTGTCAGCTTTACAGAGATCGCTCATTTGCTTATGTCTCTTCTGGCTTCAACATACATTCTGTTGGAACAGGTGCCCAAGCATGGGGTCAAGAGGGAGGCAGCTTGGCACCAGCAGCTGCCTGACCTAAGCAGAGGACTTGGGGTGTTTCATGAGCAAACAAGAATGAGCAAATATGCATTTATGATAGAATAAAGGAATGGGTGACATAATTAGGTGACCCAACAAGTAAAACATCTCCTCCTATCCCCAATGATTTTGACTGTCTTCCTTTGCCCACCCAAGGTCAGGGCTGATGTTCACCATGTGCAGATACAGAATGGGCAGAGGCTGGCCACTTTGTTCTTCTGCCTCCTCATGGGTGCTAGCTTCCACAGCATAAGAAGGAACAGGGAGCTTGGAGGAGGGTCGCTTGCCATGACCACGCCCAGATAATAAGAGACCCATGCTGTCTCGCCCCATTTCTCAGCGCAAAGCCCCCCAGGCACTCACCCATTCACTCCCCAAACAAGTGCTAATCTCCTACCGAGTGCTGGGCACCAGGCCAGGCTCCATGGAGGGGACTGGGAGGCTCCTGGCTCACATTTCCACAGGAGAAACTGCTACTGAGTTATGAATGGAAAGATCACTGGCCATGATTAGCTCGAGATCTGCAAAATCCAAGATGGAAGCCACACATGGCTACTGAACATGAAGTACTAGCTGGCTAGTCCAAAGTATGGTGCATGTTTAGAATGTACACAGGAGCCGGTGTCAGTGGCTCACAGCTGTAATCGTAGCTACGCAGGAGGCTGAGATCTGAGGATTGTGCTTCAAAGCCAGCCCGGGCAGGAAACTCCATGGGACTTTTATCTCCAATAAACCACTCAGAAAACTGGAAGTGGCATTTGGCTCAAGTGATAGAGTGCTAGCCTTGAGCTGAAGAGCTGAGAGACAGCACCCAAGCCCAGGGTTCAAGCCCCACGACCGACAAAAAAAAAAAAATGCACACAGGAAGTTGAAGACTTGCTGTCATAAGTTCATGATTTGAAATGCTATCTGTTGAGACAACAGCATTTTGGATATATTAGGCTAAAGTAAATCCACTATTTAAAGTACCTTCCTCGGTTTGGGTTTCTTTTTTCATTTTGTTTTGACCTGACTACTGAAGCATTTTCAATTGTGAGCCCTTATATTTTATTTCCACTGGAGATTATTGCAGACAGCCCAGCGCAAAGAGCCCAGCTGCGGGGTTGGAGGGAGGACAGCAGGGCTGGAGGGGTCTGGGCGGGCTCTGTGGCCTTTGAGGATGGCTGAGGAGGGGCAGTTGAAGGATGAGGAAGAGGAAGACAGACAGGGAGCTCTGGAAAGGGGGAGGGGATTAGCTTGGGTACTTCTAACCAAAAAAAGGGCCCCCTTCTCCAAGATGACCAGAGACATCCTTTCCCTTTCACTCTGGGGAAGAAACAGCCAGCCTGGGCCTGGGTCTTGGTCTGTATGTGTAGGGTGCTACTCCTCTGCCATCCCCAGGCCCCCTGAGAAATCCAATGTGGTGCACCTGCCCACCCTGCCTCCCTCCCCTCCCCCTGAGTCTCCCGCTCCAGCTCCTTCCTTGCCACCCACACCTGCCTTCCTTCCTAGGAAATTTCTAGACCTCAGGCTCGTTCCCAGCAGATAGTTGCTGTCTTTGCTGCCTTTGTGGGCCCGCCTCCTCAGAGCTGGATGAAGTCATTTTAATCCAGCCCTGATTGCACTGGGAGGAGATGCCGCGGGAGAGCAAGTGGCTCTCTTCCCAGCAGTGACGCAGGCAGGAAGATAATTGGGAGATCCATCTTCCTGCAGCTCTGCCCGCCCGCCCAGGGCTGCCCTGCCCACACTTCCTGGAAAAACAGGACCATGACAGCAAGGGAGTCGTCCTGAGGTGTTCGGGCTTCAGTTTCTCAGGCCCCTTGACCCATCTCTGTCTGTGTTCACTCCCAGAGCCTTCTGTTCAGGGAGGAGTGCCCCCCCCCCCCCCCCCCCCCCCCCCCCCCCGCAAAGAGGGAGGACAGATACCCTGGATGGGCAAAATATCAGCCGCCTCCACTAGTCCCTTCCTTGGACTCCAGTGCGGCTTCTCATGAAGTCAGGGCGGGGACATCGAGACACCTGGAAGTCTGTCAGCCTGGCTCTCGCCTTCCTGGTCCTGCCCCGCCCCCCATTCTTCAGGCCCCTCTTGTGGTTTTCCATCTTGCTTCTCTGTGCTTCCTACACTGTGCTTCCTGTGGCTGGGGCCTCAAGGTCTCCCCCATCAGGGCTGGGCCCTGCTGCAGACCCCGCTGGGCCTCCTCCTCCTCCACAGCAGAAGTGGCTGCCAGGGTGGCTTCCGGCCTCCTCACCGCCCCCACCCCAGAGCCACCAGGCCTCACTCCCAGACCCGGGGCTGGAGGTGAGCAAGGACTGAACCAGGCCTGGCCCCGATGTTGGTTCTGTTCCCACAATAGACATGTCTAGATCTAAATCCCAGGGCCTGTGAATGCGACCTTCGTAGAAACAGGGTCTCACTGAGGGAATCAAGTTACCCTAAGATGATTACCTTGGCCCTAACCCAGTATATCTGGGTTAGGTATCCTTATGAGATCTCTCTGTGTCTCTGTCTCTGTCTCTGTCTCTGTCTGTCTCTCTGTCTCTGTCTCTCTGTCTGTTTCTCTCTCTCTCTCTCTCTCTCTCTCTCTCACACACACACACACACACACACACACACACACACACACACACACACACACACACGGAAAGGACCATGATGAAGACAGAGATTGGAAGGATGCAGCCACAAGCCAGGGACTGCTATCTGCCCCCTACAGCTAGGAAGAGGCCAAAGGAAGCCTAACCAGAGTGTCAGGAGGAGCAAAGTCCTGCTGACACCTCGGTTTTCAAGCTTCCAGAACTGTAGAGAGAAAACTGACTCTGTCTTAAGCCACTCTGTTTGTAATACTTGGCACCGTGGCCTTAGGAATCGAGGATCCTACAGTTCATGCTGTATAATTGTGAACACATCGTGTGTGCCCTGCCTTCCTATTCAGAGGCAGACACTTCCAGTACTTCTCAGAGTTGCAGGTTTCCCAGGAAGGAATAGGTAATAGATACTGTGAAGATTACTTAGCTGGGATTATTTGCAATCATAATTGCTCAAGTGTGATGCTGAAACAATAAACAGAGGAGAGGCGAAAGTAGATGTTCCAGAAATTGTTCATTTAAGTGCAGGTGACAGTTGGGTCTGCAAACTAACAGTAGATATGGTTTGCAGTGTCTGTCCTCCTCTTCTGGTAAGGATTCCCAGGTTTCTCCCTCTTCAGCTATTTATTTACAAAGCTCCACTGGGGCTGATCCTACCCCTCCCTGATGGAAAGGGAATCGCTCTTCTATGAAGTTGGTAAGCAGTTAGAAGGTACATGGGAAGTTGCTAATAGCCATCCTCTTGCCAGCTCAGGGAAGCAGAGCTGAGAGACGGGGAAGGTTCCTGGTAGAGTCGTGTGAGTACCTGTATCCTGCGGTGCCTGAAGGCATACTACTCCTGGACTCTACCACAGAGTTTTGTAACCTGACATTGAAAGTTCTGACTCAATAATGAGTTGGTAGCAGAAGTGGGGTCTTAGGGTGATAGAGTCTAATACGAGGTACCAGCTGCGTGGCCGATGGGGTGGGCAAAGGAGACTTTCACAATCTAAAGCTGAAAAATTGCTTGCTATTATCCATGAGCATGTCTACCGCCTGAGTGACTTTCTAGTTCCTAGGAGGGAGAGTCTGTCTGGAGGCAGAAGGAAGGGGTGGGACCCACTCAGGACAACACCTCCTGAGCCTCTGAAGATCTGGAGCTCTAGAGCCCTCAATTTGGAGCCAAGTAAGCCACTGGGTTTCTTCTGCTAAGCCATTTTGAATTGAGTTTTTGCCATTTGCACCCGAGTCTTATAAAAACTTGACTTTGCTGCGTGCCTGTAGCTCATGCCTCTAATCTTAGCTTCTCAGAAGGCTCTGGGGATCGTGGTTCACAGCCAGCCCACACAGGAAAGTCCATGAGGCTCCTAGTGCCTATTAACCACCAAAAGGCCATCAGTGGAACTCTGGCTCAAGTGATAGGGTGCCAGCTTGGAGAAAAATAAGCTCAGGCCCTGAGTTCAAGTCCTTGGTTGCTGCAGACCCTTGGTAAGAGTGCAAAGGGATCTGTCTGCGCACTGTGACAGTCAAAGGTGCTGCTGGGCGTTCCGTTCCATGTTAGAGGCCTTCTGCCCTCCAGGAAGACTGAAGAACTTCTAAGAGTATGATTAAGTTCTTTTTCCTCTTAAGGCTCAGAGTGGCTTATTGATGAGCTTTGAGGGAGGGTATAAAGTGGCCCTGATCTTGGAAAGGGGCTGGAGTTGACAGTGCTGGGGTGCGGACAACTGGGCTGTGTTCAGAGCAGGATTTTCTCTTTCTTTTCTCTCTTTTCTTTCTTTCCCTTCCCTTCCCTTCTCCTTCCTCCCTCCCTCCCTCCCTCCCTTCTTTCTTTCTTTCTTTTCTTTCTTCCTTTCTTTGTTTCTTTCCTTTCTTTCTTTCTTCCCCCCTCAATCACTCACTCTGTTTTGCGTGTGTGTGTGTGTGTGTGTGTGTGTGTGTGTGTATGCACACACATGTCCCGGAGCTTTTTGTGCTCAAGGCTAGCAGGCTACCACTTGAGCCAAAGCTCCACTTTCAACTTTTTGGTGGTTAATTGGGGATAAGAATGTCACGGACTTTCCTGTCCAGGCTGGCTTTGAAACATGATCCTCAGATCTCAGCCTCAGCTAGGATTACAGGCATGAGCCACCTGTGTCCAACTGATTTCATTTTTTTAATCTTTGTTAAGTGCTCATATGTGCGCGTGCACACATGTGTGTGTGTGGGGGGGGGAGTTGGTTATTGTGTCTGGCCCGAGAGAGGCGGTCCTCCTGTGGCAGAGGGTGTCCAGGGTTGCATGGAAGCGTCCACACTCTATTAAGAATGTACTGAGAAGCTGGGGACCGGTGGCTCACGCTTAGCTACTCAGGAGGTTGAGATCTGAGGATGGTGGTTCAAAGCCAGCCTGGACGGGAAAGTCCGTGAGACTCTTCTCTCCAGTTAACCACCAGAAAACCAGAAGTGGCACAGTGGTTCAAGTGGTAGAGCGGGCTCCTTGAGCTGAAGAGCTGAGGGACAGCACCCAGGCCCAGAGTTCAAGCCCCACAATCTACCAAAAAAAAAAAAAGTGCTGAGATTTGGAGGTCGTCACCAGGCCCCAGCCTGAGGGCTGGCATGGAAACATCTGGCTTGAGGGGGCACTGACAGCACAGCTCGGGCTGTTGTGCACGTTACACGAGGTGACTCATGGGAATTTCCACACCCAGGGCCCGCGTGTGCTCCTCGCTTACTGGTTCTGGAGGGGGGGGGGCCGCTGAGGTGCGCGTGTGCGCCCCGGGCAGGGGCTCCGACGGGCAGACCGTGGTGTCAGAGGACAACCCTGGCTGGACAAGGGGCAGCGGGTTCTCGGGCTGGAGCAGGCAGTTGGCCCAAGTCCCAAACTGTGAGTATGAACCCTCAACTCCAGGGCAGGCTCCACTGCTCGGCCCCGGCAGTGTGCCTTGTCAACACACGTGTGCACCCACTCCGGGGTCCTTCCCCAAGGGCTACGGCCTCGAGGTTCTGTGCATCCTTTTTCTCCCCATTTTTTATTAGCATGCACTCACAGTACGTGGCAGTTTTGTGCTAATTCCAGTTACCTACAGAGTACCCTGAGCAAGGTCGCCTCCTCTACTTCATCCCCTGTCCCTCCCTCCTCCCTCCTCCCTCCCCAGTGCTCTCTCCTCTCCCCCTCCCTCCTCCCACTGGGCTCTCCCTTCCACAGACTCTTCTGAACACTCTGCTTTCCTGGGCTAAGGGTCTAGGTCCCACAAACAAGAGCAAAAATGCGATCTCTGTCTTTCTCAGTCTGGCTCATTTCACTGAACACAGTGATCTTCCAATTTGATCCATTTTCTTTCTTTCTTTCTTTCTTTTGGGGGTGGGGTCCAGTCGTGGGGCCTGAACTCTGGGCCTGGGCACTGTCTCTCAGCTCTTCAGCTCAAGGCTAGCGCTCTACCACTTGAGCCACAGAGCCACTTCCGGCTTTTTTCTTTTTGCTTATGTAATGCTGAGGAATTGAACCCAGGGCCTCAGGCATGCAAGGCAAGTGCTCTACCACTGAGCCACCTTCCCAGCCCCTTGATCTGTTTTCTTACTAGTAACATAATCTCATTCTTCTTTATGGCCACAAAGAAATTCTACCGTGTTTATAAACCACATTTCCTTTATCCATTTACCAGTCGATGGACTTGTAGGCTGATTTCATATCCTGTCTCTTGTAAACCTGCTGGGCAGGTGTGTTTATTGTGTGCAGATTGACATTCCTCTGGAAGTGTTCCCAGAATGGAATGGCCTGATTGTACAACACAATGAGTGTTGTAGGTCCTTTTTTCAGTCTCTGGAGGAATCTCCATACTGATTTCCATAGTGGCTGCATGAATTCACAGTCCTACTCACCAGCTCTTTCCTGACCCATGGCCATTCTGACTGGAGGGAGATGGAATCTCAAAGTTGTCTGAATTTGCATTTTTCTTTATAGCTAAGGATATTGAGCATTTCTTCACGTGGTTTCTGGCCACTTATACTCATTCTATTAGGAGTTGTCTGTTCAATTTATTTGCTCATTTGTTAATTAGATCGTTCTTTTGGTGTTTGGTTTTTTTTAACTCTTTATCCAATCTACACATGAATCCTTTAGCTGATGCATAGCTAGCAAAGATTTTTCCTGCCATTTTGTGAGTTGTCTCTTAATGCTGGTAATTCTGATAATTCTCCTTCGGGTGTAGAATTGTTCTAACTTGATGCAATCCCATTGGTTAGTTCTTGCTCTTATTTTTCTGAGCAGATGGAATCCAGTTCAGAAAATCCTTACCTATGCCCATGTGTTCAAGTGTTTGCTCTATTTTTCTATAGTAGGTTCAAGTGCTTCAGGTGAAACATGAAGATCTTTGATCCATTTTGATTTAGCATTATTATTTTTCTTTTTTTTGGGGGGGGGGTCTGGTCGTGGGGCTTGAACTCTGGGCCTGGGCGCTGTCCTTCAGCTCTTCAGCTCAAGGCTAGCACTCTACCACTCAAGCCACAGTGCCACTTCCGACTTTTTTCTTTTTGCTTATGTGGTGCTGAGGAATTGAACCCAGGGCCTCTGGCTTGCAAGGCAAGCACTCTACCACTGAGCCACCTTCCCAGCCCGCATTATTATTTTTCTGCCAGCCCTGAGGCTTTGAACTCAGGGCCTAGGCGCTGTCCCTGGGCTTCTTTGGCTCAAGGCTAGCACTCTACCACTTGAGCCACAGCACCACTTGTGGCTTTTTCTGTGTATGTGGTACTGAGATATCGTACCCAGGGCTTCATGCATTCTAGGCAAGCACTCTACCACTAAGCCACATTCCCAGCTCCTGAATTAATTTTTGTAGAGCATGAGAGATAGAAATCTAGTTTTCATTTTTTACATGTAGATACTCAGTTTTCTCAATGCTGTTTATTGAAAAAGCTTTTTGCCCCCAATATATTTGTTGAAAACTATATGGCTGTTGCTATGTGAGTTTATTTCTGAGTCTCCTATTCCATTGATACCTGGTTTTGTGCCAGTGCCATACTATTTCTGTTACTATGGCCTGTAGTATAATTTGAAGTCAGGTATTGCAGGACCTCTGGCATTACTTGTTTTGTTCAGGATTGCTCTGACTAGCTAGGACCTTCTATGCCTCCATAGGCATTTTAGGATAGAATTTTATATTGCTGTGAAAAAATGACATTGGAATTTTGGTGAGAATTACATTGAATATGTAGATCGCTTTCAACAATATAGTGATCTCCATAATACTAACTATCCATGAACACAGAAAGTTTTTCCTTCTTTCACTGTCTTCTTCAATTTCTTTCTTCACAGTTGTGTAGTTGTGGTTGTGGAGGTCTTTCACTATCATGGTGAGGTTTATTCCCAGGTATTTAATTTTTTGAGGTTATTATGAATGGCATTGTTTTCCAGAGATTTCTTTTTCATCATATGCAATAGTGGCATATAGAAAAGCTATTGACTTTTGTATATTGATTTTGTATACTGCAGTGTTACCCATAACACTGTTCTTTGGTGATCTCTTTAGAGTCCTTCCTAAATACTGATCATATCAGCTGCAAATAGGGACAACTTGACTCTTTTCTTTCTTATTTGGGCTCTTATTTCTATCTCTTGCCTTATTCTCTTGTTAAGATTTCAGACATTATCACCATATTGGATAAGAATGGGGAGAGTGGACAGCTCTGCTTTGCTCCTGACCTCAGCAGAAACGGTTTCAGTCTTCCCCATTTAATAAATGTTGGCTGTAGGTTTGTTGTATGTCGCCTTTATTATGTTGAGCTTCTCCACTTCTACCCCTGGTTTCTTCAAGGCTTTTATCATGAAGGCATGCTAGATTTTTGTCAAGGATTTTTTTTCGTTTCTGTTGGGATGACCAGGTGATTTTTGTCCTTCGTTCTGTTTGTGAGCTATGTTACGCTGATTGGTTTGCATATGGAAACCATCCTTGCATGCCTGGAATGGCACCAACTTGATCGTGGTGTGTGATCCCTATAATGTGCTGTTTAACTTGTTGTGTGTGTATTTGATTGCTAAATTTTGCAACTATAGTCATCAAGGAAATGGTTCTGTAGCTCTGTCGTTGTGTTCCTATGCAGTTCTGGTGTCAAGGTAATACTGGCTTCATACAATGAGCTTGGCAGTGTTCTTTCCCTTCCCCAGTGTTCTGTGAAATAGTTTAAAGAACGTTAGCTCTTAATGAAAGGTCTAATAAAATTCAACATGTATCCATGCAGTCTTGGGCCTTTCTTCTCTGGCAGTGTCTTCATTACTGCTTCAATTTCACTGCTCAGTATGGATCTGTTTAGATTCTTTTTTTTTTTCTTTTGGGGCTTGAACTCAGGGCCTGGATGCTGTCCCTGAGCTCTTTTGCTCAAGGCTAGTGCTCTACCACTTTGAGCCACAATGCCACTTCTGGTTTTTGAGTAGTTAATTGGAAGTAAGAGTCACACAGGGACTTCTCTGTCCAGGCTGGCTTTGAACTGCAATCCTCAGATCTCAGCCTCCTGAGTAGCTAGGATTACAGGTGTGAGCCACAGGCTCCTGGCACTTTTTAGGTGATTTCTATGATCCTGGTTCAGTGTGGGTAAATCACATACATTTATAAGCTTGTACTTTCTTCTAGGTTTTTTTTCTTCCATTTCTTCCATTCTATTAAGATAGAAATTTTCAAAATACCCCCTCACGATCCTCTGAACTCTATTGGCACATAATTGTGACCTTCTTTTTCTCATCTTTGATCTTGTCAGGTCACATCTCTCTTTGGTTAGTTTGACTAAAGCTTTGTCAATCTTGATGATCTTTTCAAAAACCAGCTCTGTTTCATCTGTTCTTGAACTTCCTCTTCCAGTCTCCATCTCATTCATCTCTGCCTGGATCATTATTATCTCTTTCCATCTTCTGCTTTGAGGCTTGGCTTGTTCTTGCTTTTCCAAGAGCTTGTGATGCATTCATTAGATTGTTTACTTGAGATCTCTGATTTTGAATTCAGGCACTCTCAGATATAAGCTTTTTATTTTTCTTTTCTTTTTTTTTAAAGCACTGCCTCTGTTATGTTTTTGTTGTTATTGTAAAGGCAAAAGTAATTCTCTTTACAGTTTCCTACCTCTTAAGTAGAGCCTGGAAGTCGACTAATAGCTAGATAATTTTTTTCAAATCAACAATAAATAAATACATTGTAGCAATTACATAATAATTCAGTGTCAACTCTGTTTGCATAAATATCTATATATTTGTAAACACACAGCCAGGTTTGAGAAGTGACACCCCGGACTGACCTGAGGCTTTGCATGCAGGTTTACTTGCAATGCCCTTCAACAATGAGGATACAGTCTTGTATCTATGCCCTTTAAAAAGTGTGAAAAGGAAACAGGACAAGAGATAAAGGAAACAAAAGGGATGGAGCTGGGCTCTGGAGTCAGATGTGATTTTGAATGTGGCAGGCAAGACCCCCTTACAGGTCTGATGGGCAGAGGCTTGGCTGGGTGTCTGCTCATGTAACATCGGGCATAATGTAGGTGCTTAGTTCATATGAGGACCCTTAGTTTTCCCTGCATCCACGCCCAGTGAAGAAACATAAACCAACACACAGAGGTAAGACCAGCCAATCCTGATCATTAGCATGTACCTCTTCTGCCCCTGTGTGGCATTCTGGGTTATTGCAAGGGCTTCACCAGTGAGTATTATTCAGAGTAAATATTACTTATTTTCCCCTTACTTTAGAATTTACCTCTGTTGAGCTCTCAAATCCGTTCTGCCATCTTTTTACGTTTAGGTTTCCATTAAGGACATGGGTTTGTCATCAGTTTCCCTCACTAGTTTGCAAATCCTCAGAAGGAAGAGACCTGTTCTGTGAACATGTTACGTGAATTGCAAGTGTTTTCCAGATCTTCTTCTTTGTTCTCTCACAAGCTTCTGTGGCGAGACCTATTTTCTGTGCACCACACAATGTGAGGGCTGGAAGGTGGGGCAGGGGACAGGCTTCACCAGCTTGGGAGACCACGGAGACCACGCTTGAGAGAGAGAAGGAAGGTGGCTGTTAGGGGACAGAGGGCAAGCGACAATCCTCACAGAAAGAGGACTGCAGAGGACGGTGGGACAAGGCGACAACATTGGCTGTCGCAGGCAGGAGGCGGGATGCATTCTAGGACAGTTCCAGGATCTTGTAATGCTCTACATTGAGGGTCAGGGCAGCTGTGGCTGGAGAAGATTCCAGAATCTTACTCTGAGCAAGAACAGGAAGGACCCTGAATGCTGAGTAAGATGTACAAATTCACCCAGCCAGAGAGCACACGTTTAATAGAATTAAACGGCCATGAAGGATAGGAAGCTCCATTGCTTCTGCCTTGAACTGTCTGTTGTCTTCGCTGACAGAAGGTCAGACTAAAAGTTTCGACCTTGCCAAGGCCATTTTAGAAATAACAAATTATTCTGACATCTGAAATTTATACCCACTAAAATCCCACGTCTTGAAAAGGCAATGATTTATTTATTTTTTTGGAAGCTGATCTTAAAAAAGACACGACTCATTTTTAGAGGTAGGCATGTGTAACCTTTTAGAATTTTAGAAAGCTCAAGATCCAGATCCAGATCTCTGACCATTTGCAAATGGAATTATTATTATTACTGCTATTGCTAGAAGAAAATTTTCTCTCCAGAGAGCTTAATTATCATGTCAGCAGATGGCAGCCCAGGATTCACTGAAGAGGTTACCTTGAGCTTGTAAGAATATAGAAGAAAATGGAATCAAAATGAAATATAACTGGTTGGAATGGAAGGTTAAAATAAATTAAGGTGGAAACCTTAATAATTCTTTGTGTGTATGTGTGCTGGTTCTGGAGTTTGAACTCAGGGCCTAGACACTGTTCCTCAATTTTGTTTGTTTTTGTTGTTCAAGGCTAGTACTCTACCAATTGAGCCACAGCTCCACTTCTGGCTTTTTGGTGGTTAATTGGCTTTCTTGCCTGGGCTGGCTTTGAACTAAGCTCAAATCTCAGCCTTCTGAGTAGCTAGGATTACAGGTGTGAGCCACTGATGCCCCGCTTCAAATTCTTAAGAATACATCTGAAGCTTTATAAGTGTGGAAAAAGACTGAGCCTACAGCTCATAATTTACTCCAAGTCACCTTTGAAGATTGGCTATGTATTCACTTTCCATTGCTAGTAACGTAATATCCAGACCAGGTAAATTATAAAGAAAGCAGCGCTGTTCTGACCCACGGCTACATGTGATGGCGTTGTTGGCAGCATCCCAAGGTGGTGTAGACAAGGCCAGGGAAGGAAGGAATGGATGCCTTTCCCCTTGTCAAATGGGTTCCTTTATAAAACATAATTTTGGTTCCACATTCAGGAAGCAATTCCTACCACAAATCAACTTACAATGCACCCATATTAATTTTTCTTCTGCTTCTTTTAGTATCCTGTCGTTTTGCGAGCAACTCTTCTGTTGATGAAGAACATGTATCTGTGTATGCTTTGAAGTGGTTTTCTATCAAACAAAGCCACTCTAGTCTCCGTGGCTTTTCAAAGGGTGTGATTTGATTTCACAGTTGAAGTATCCTTAATTGGGTCTGGTAGGATGAAGAGGAGCCTCTGTAGGATTGTCAAGACTCATAGTTAGCCAGCAGGGGGCACCGGTGTTCAATAAATAGACCTCTTCTTATTGGTTAAACTCCCAAACGGTTTGCTTTATCTTACCCAGGTGAACTGGCAAAGCTAGACTTCTCCAGGGGAGGCACCTCTGATGGGGAGGGGAGGGGGAGAGATTCGTATCGACAGAGCCTGGAGGAATTGGAACACTACACCAGAACACCCCAAACTGAGTAAATACTGAGCCTCCTGTAGCTGGATGGGCTGTGATACAAGCTCTACATATTTCTATTAGCTGCCCACTCAGGGCCACTCAGGGTGGCTTTCCCTAAGCTTTAGGACCTAAGCTTTTTGCAGACCCTTTAGGAAATGCCAATGTGCAGCGCCCTCTGCTGGGTGCTCCTAGCCATGACCGAGCAGCTCTTCCTGCAAGGTTATTATAGATCCATTCTCTCCCAAGAGTGCTTCTGTGAGGAGAGGCAGGGGCTTCACCAGCGATGGGTCCTGGGCCTTCCCAGTCACTTAAGAGCCCCAGATGTATTAATTCTGTAGCGATGTGGCCTGGAGTGTTGCTGTGTGGAGCAGAGAAAGAGCCTGGCTTCTCACTCCAGCGCTGCTGCGGGCTGACTCCTGAGCTGCAGGCCGGCTTCTCCCCCTCCAGGGGTGCCACCTGCGGGTGAAGCTGTGGCGTAAGCGGAGCCCTTCCTGAATTTCCCAGGGGCCCTGACTCAGGATGCCAGCAGTGGTGGTGTGAGCTACACATCCGGTTGTCTTTTCTCTGTGAGCTGGGATGAGGCTGGGTCAGAGGCCGCCCACAGGCTCTCTGCCTCCCCCAAGGCCAGCAGGGCTCCTGGGAACGGCTGCTCCAGGAACATGCAGCTCCTCGGAAGCACACGCGTTCCCACACCTGCTCAGCCCCCGGAACCAGGGCTGTGGGTAGGGCTGGCAATAGGAGATGGGCCGCTGGGGATTCTGACTCATCGTGGAAAAATCCAGCCTTTCTGTAGCCCATCTCACAAATCAAGCCGAACCTAGACCCTGCCAGACATCTCTCTCTCTCTCTCTCTCCCTCTCTCTCTCCTTCCCCCAACCATGTGCACACACAACCAGGCATGTGCACACATGCACACATACATGTGCACAGCACACACTATGTCGGAAGGTGGTCTGAGACACACCAAAAGAAATGAGAACATTTATTTGAATCTTCTGTGATGCATGAGTTGGGCAGCTCTAGCTACAGTCGGCTCTGAAGGGGATGAGGAGCTGGTTTTATCGTTTTCCCGATGGGAGCCAAGTGGAGGAAGAATTCATTTGGTTAACATTTGAACCGTTGCTTTTATCTAGACTGTCTGCTAGGAAGGTCAAGATAATATAACTAAAGCTCAGTTGGCTCCGTGTGACCGGGTGAACTTGTGTTCAGTTTTCTTTTAGATTAAGGAGTTAGGGTTCAGTCTGAGTACATGAGAACTCAGAGTGTTAGTGCCACAGCTCAATTCTCTCTCCCTGCATTTAATTCTTTTAGCCATGAAGACTGGGCCTTCCCATACTGCTCAGAACTTCAGAAAGTGCATTGCTGCAATGTTTGCCCACGGCAACGGGCACTGGATATTCATAGTCCCAGCTGCCTGCCTGTGGATTCTCACCAATAATAACAACCCTACACATAACAGCACCTACCAATAATAACAGCACCTACACATAAAAATAACCCACTGTGGGGAAACAGGACGCAGAGGCCCTGAAGTGAAGTTTAAGAGAAAGGTGTCACATTTCACCTCGTGTTGATAAAAAGCAAGTCCACACACACACACACACACACACACACACAGATAATCCAAGGCAGGAAGAGAAAGGAGAGCAAATGCTGTACAGGGCTGGGGGCGCTATCCTTGGAATATGGGGTGTCACCCAGAGGAGGAGGGGGTGGCGTGGCCTTGCAGTGGGGAGACTGGACTGGGTACAGAGGGGGCCACTTCAGCCAAGGCTCCCAAGGAAGCTTAGCTCAGAGAAAAGAGTCCTCTGGGTGCGGATGGACACACTGCACGAGTCATGAGTTTGGAGCAAGGGGCCCTGGAGTCACAAAGACTCCTTGGCCAGCTTGATTTCCCTGCATCGATTTTTTTGAGCTCCCATGGCTGGTGGCCATCCAGTCTTGGATGGATGAGGTGCAGGCAGGTTAAGCTCCACATTGGTGGTACTTGGAGGACAGCTCAGATTCGACGTCACTTCTGTGTCCGGCTCGCTGCCCGCCTCTGCCTGTGTCTGGTCCAGACGGTGCTGTTGGCCAGCAGCTGCGGGCATGCACGCACTTATCCGGTGTTGCTGTCATTCACAGGAACCGATTCACCAGGCCACAGGGAGCCAGGTGCGCCAGGCCTCGCACACAACTCTGCAGGCTCCCATGTCCTGGAGAGCGTTCTCAGACCACCCAGCTCCCTGGGGGGAGAAGGGGGCACTAAGGATGGCTGCCGGGCGTGAAATGTGTTCCAGGTGGAAAAACCACCAGCCAAGGAGGGCCTTGGGTGTGGGGGAGCTGACCCAGTTCTTCCAGTGCCTCGAAGGAGCTGCTGTGCCTAAAACCTCACGTCCATCCTCCCTGGTCGGAACCTGCCTGCCTCGTGGTCTCTGCCGTGGTAGTCTGGGGAGCTGCCTCCAACCCCCGGGGACCTCTGCTACCCCCCACCCAAAGTCGGGAGCCAGGATAGCCAGAGAGAGCACTGGATCAGGAGTCCCAGAGCCAGTCCAGCTCTACCTCCTCCCTCCTTCTCTGGGGGAGTCCTCTCTGGGCCTCCATGATTCCTGCTTTCCTTGTATCTTCAGAGATGCTGGGCTCAGAATCTGAGCATGGCCTTGGTGAGCCGTGTGACCTGAGGTGCATCAGTGTGTCTCAGTGACCCTGTCTGTGAAATGGAAGAGTCAGATTAGAGATGACTGCTGCTGGGAGCTTCTCTCAATGTGGGTGTTCATGGGAGGTATGTCTTTCTCTCTCCTGACAAACTGTGGATTTAGGAAGCAGGGACTTAGCTGGGTGCTGGTAACTCATGCCTGGAATCCCAGCTACTCAGGAGGCTGAGAGCTGAGGATCCTGGTTCAAAGTAAGCCAAGGAAGGAAAGCTTATGAGACTCATCTCAGACTAAGTAGCCAAAAGCCAGAAGTGGAGCTGTGGCTCAAGTGGTAGAGCACCAGCTTTGAGCACAAAGGCTGAATAAAAGAGTGTGAGGCCCTGAGTTCAAGCTCTGATACCAGCATCTAAGCAGAGATTTCGTGTTCATCTTTGACCTTTGGTGTCTGCAATTGCACACAGAAGGTCATTGAGAACAGCTGGACAAGGAATTCAATGAAAATACAAGTCACTGCGTGGAAACAGTCCTCTGTGGACCGATGGGCTGGGTGGGCCTATTCACAGGGAAGGTTCTGACCTGCGAGCTCTAAACATGTGTCCAGCGGCTGGATCTGTTCAAAGGCACGGTGTGTAGTGGCCTACCAACTTCAGGATGAAGCCAGGCAGGCTCAGGGAGGTGCGGGGCTCGATGGATCCCCCTAGGCTGCTCCTCCTCTTATTCTCTGTGTAGCTCCAGCGTCTTTGCTGTCCCAGGGCCCCCAAAGAGGACATGCCTAACCCACAGCCACAATGGTCTACCCTTCCAGAACCTTCCCCTGCATCAGTGAGCTCTGTGCCTGGCAAGCAATGAGCAGTCACAAGCAATAAGATTGTTGGCACAACGGGCAGACTAGGAGATCTCCACTGGTTGGGTGAGGGTGGGGTCATTACGCAATGTGGCCTCGCAGAAGAGTGCCGGCTCTTCATCTGCACCAGGAATGCAGTGAAGACAGAGGCATCTTCACCTGCACCAGGAATGCAGTGAAGACAGAGCCAGGCGGAGCCGAGGCAGGGCTCAGGACCTGGCGTCTTTCTCCTTTCTCACTGTTTCTCGCTTGCTTGCTGCTGCAGGCTGCCTCAGGCCATATATAAGGAGCAGGAGCAAAGGCCGGTTAAAAAATAGAAAGGGCACTTGCTGGGGCGTTGGTGTCTTTTCCCACACCATTGGTGTTTCCTAAGAGCCTGGCTTGCCTTCAGAGTGCATTACATGTGTGTGTCTGTGTGCTGGGCATACATCTGCACACATGTGCGTACCTATGTGTATACACATGCACATGTGTGTGCATTCATTGCACCCACAAGCACATGTGTGAGTGCACGTGCAATATGAGTGTGCTGTGTGTACACATGTTCCATGCATGTGCAGTGTGATCTGTGCATGTGTGTAGTGTGAATACAGCTGTGTGTGCATGCACTTACCTGTGTAGTGTATGCGCATGCTGTTTTTGCATGTATATCTGTGCCTGATATGTGATATGTGTGTGCGTGTTCTCTATGAGATGTGCGTGTGTGTATATGGTACATGGAGCACATGTACATGCACATTTGGGGGATAGCGGTCTTGCATGCTTGGCATGTTGCATGTGGCATGTATGAACATGTAGTGTGTCTGTGTGGGTGTAAGTGTGCTATGCATTGTGTGATTATATGTGTGTGGCGTGTGTAGGCAGGTGTGTGCTATATATTCTGTTAGGAGTGTGATATGTGTTGTGGTGTTTATGGCACATGTGTATGTGAGTGGTGTGTGCATGTGTGTGTATGTATGTTATCTTTGTGTGACATTTGTACCACCTTGTGACACATATGTTTGCATGGTGTATTTGTATGTGTGTGATGTATGTGTGTATTATATGCATGCATTGTGTTTAGGCGGTGTGTAATATGTGTAGTAAATGTTTGTATGTGCCTGTGTGTGTATGTGGTATCTGCTTTGTGTTTATGGTGACATGCTATGTGGCATGCGTGTTGCATGTGATATGTGTGTAGTGCACATATATGTATTGTGTGCATAAGAGTGTTTATGTGTGTCTTTGTGTGGTGTGTTTCATGTGCTGTGTACTTTTCTGTGGTGTGTAATATGTGCATGTAGTATGTGTATGTGTGTTTCCTGTGTCTAAGCATTTGTATGTGTGTTGTGTATATGGTATGTGTTGGGGGTGGCATATGTATGTGTGGAGTGTATTATCACGTTTGTGTGTTGTGTATGATGTGTGGGTGTGTGTTGTGGCTTGTATACCTGGTATATGTCCTGTATGTGGTGTGTGATGTGTGTGTGCATGATGTGTGTATGTAGTGTGTATTCTGTGTGTGGTATGCACTGGTGTGTGTATTGCTATATGGATGTAGTATGTAAGTGGTGTGTGTAGTGTATAAGTATATGATCTACGTGGTGTGTTGTGTGTGGTGTGTGTGTGACATTTGTGTGCTATGTGTGCATGTGTGTCCCTCTGTGTACACACATGGGCCCCATCCATCCTCTGGAGGTGACCCTAGCCCTGCCTTCATGGAAGCTGCTGGCTTTCCACTCCCTGCTCCTCCCCCTCCCTCTTCCCTCCCTTTCCCTCCCTCCTCCTCCTTCCTCCTCTCTCACCCTCCCTTCTTCCTCTCCCTCTCCCTCCCTCTCTGCTCTTTCCCTCTCCCTCTCTCCTCTTTCCCTCTCCCTCTCTCCTCTTTCCCTCTCCCTCTCTCCTCTTTCCCTCTCCCTCTCTCCTCCTCCTTCTTGAAGAAATGGAAAGAAGAGACAGGGAGAGAGAGAGAGACAGAGGCAGAGACACAGACAGAGAGACAGAGACAGAGAGGGAGACAGAGAGGGAGAGCAGAGAGAGAGGGAGCGAGGGAGGGGAAACCTTTCCTTTCTCCTCCTCCCTCCCTTCCCCCTTCCCATTCCCCTCCCTCCCTTCTCTCTTTCCCTCCTTCCCTCCTCCCCCTTCCTCCTCCCTCCCTCTCCCTTTCTCCTCTCTCCCTTCCCCTCCCTTCCTCCTTCCCCTCCCTTCCTCCCTCCCCCTCCCTCCCCCTCCCTCCCCCTCTCCTCTCCCCCCTCCACTCCCCCCTCCCCCCTGCCCTCCCCACTCTCATCCCATTAGCCAAGGAAGGAGCGCTTCACTAGCCGTGCTCTGGCTCCCAGCGCTATTAAGCACAGCGCTTGTTCCTGGCCTATTCTTAGTTCTGGCAGGTTCTAGAGGAGGAAGATGGATTCCACCTCTGCTCAGGAACAGCAAGTTCATTGCAAGTAGCAGCACCACAGGGAGATGCCAATGTTATGAAGCCTTAGAATATAACCAGTCTCCTGGACAGAGGGGTTTCCCCTCCCTCGCTCCTCGCTCTCTGTCTCTGTCTCCCTCTCTGTCTCTCTGTCTCTCTCTGTCTCTGTCTGTCTGTCTGTCTGTCTGTCTGTCTCCCTCCCCCTCCTCCCTGTCTCTCTTCCTTCCATTTCTTCAAGAAAATAGCTACAAGTGTGTGTGCTCGGACGGACGGGTGTAAAGGTCGTGGCTTTGGACTGAGGGAGGCTTCCGTCGCAGTCTCACCTGTGGTGCTTCCAGCTGTCAGGTGGGGTGTGTGTGTGTGTGTGTGTGTGTGTGTGTGTGTGTGTGGTATTTGTGTAGTGTGTGAGTGGTATGTGTAGTGTGTGTATGTGTGTATGGTATATGTGGTATGTATGCTGTGTGTGGTGTGGTGGTATGCGTGTGGTGTGTGGTGGTGTGTGTATGCTATTTGTGTAGTGTGTATGTGTATATGGTATATGTGGTGTATGCTGTGTGTGTGGTGTGGTGGAGTGGTATGTGTGTGGTGGTATGTGGTGGTGTGTGTATGCTATTTGTGTAGTGTGTGTATGGTATATGTGCTATATAGGCTGTATGTATATGCATGTGATATGTCTGTGTGGTGTGTGAGGTGGGGTGGGGTGCTATGTGGTGTTGTGTGTGTATGGTATTTGTATAGTGTGTGTGGTATGTGTGCATATGTGGTACGTGTGTGGTATGTGTGTGTGGTGTTGTATGTATGGTATTGGTGTAGTATGTATATGTGGTGTGTGTACAGTGTATATGGTGGTGTGTGATGTTGTATGTGTAGTGTGTATGTGTATATGGTATATGTGGTATGTATGGTGGTGTATGTGGTATGCATGTGGTGTGTGTGGTGTTGTGTGGTGTTGTGTGTATGGTATTTGTGTAGTATGTATGGTATGTGTAGTATGTATGTGCATATGGTATATGTACTATGTTTGTTGTATGTGGTGTGCGTATAGTGTGTGGTGTTATGTGTGTATGGTACTTGTGTAGTGTATGTGGTATGTGTAGTGTGTATGTGTGTATGGTGTATATGGTATGTATGGTGTATGTGGTATGTATGTGGCATGTGTGGTGTTGTATGTGTATGGTACTTGTGTAGTGTGTGTGATATGTATAGTGTGTATGTGTGTACAGTATATGTGGTATGTATGTTGTAGGTGTTGTGTGTGGGGTGTGTGTGTATGGTACTTGTGTAGTGTGTGTGATATGTATAGTATGTATGTGTGTATGGTATATGTGTTATGTATGCTGTAGATGGTGTGTGTGGGGTGTGTGGTGTTGTGTGTGTATGGTACTTGTGTAGTGTGTGTGGTGCGTGTAGTGTGTATGTGTGTACAGTGTATGTGGTATGTATGCTGTAGATGGTGTGTGTGGTGTGTGGTATGGGGAGGAGGGAGGGGTGGTTATCTCTCTGAGCCGCTCCCCGTGCCAGCTGTAATTGGGGGATCAGATCTTTGGGCTGGCTGGAGGGAAGATGGACAGAAGTGATGCTGTCTGCCAGGTGCACAGTAGGTGCTCAATAAACGCTGGTGCAGAGTCCCGTGCACGTGGCCTGCTCTGATCCCTGTGCCATAACTCCTCATAGTCACAGTGATGACGAGGACGAGGGAGAGCTGGAAGCTGGGGCGGGGCTGTGTGTTCTCCCCTGTGGGGCTGAGTGAGGACTTGGAGGTGACCTTCCGTGAGCCCTAAGGTCAGGATGCTCGGCGAGCACTGCTGAGGATGTTAGAAGGGGGATGCCTGTCTAGAAGGGGTGGCCCCCTGGCACCCCGAGTGCTGAGATGTGGCTGGAGCCGTGTGGGGCACCTCCAGGACAAGAAGGTGGCTCAGTGGGTGCCTTGGCAGGGCCAGGGAGCAGCCCAGGCCCGTCTGCCGCCAGCCCTGCCTCCCACCGCGCTTGGGAACCAGCAGGCCCTGCGGAAGGGGAAGGAACCTGGGCTGCTGGAGGAGGGGAGGTGGAGTCCGGCTGTGGAGGCTGGGGCCCCTTGGGTGTGAACGGAGCGGCACAGCGCTCTCCGGAGAGCGGCGTGTAATTGGTGTTATTGCCTGCGAGGCCTCCTCCGTTCCCAGAAGAGCTTCTCGGAAGAACAGGTGCAGCAAGGAGCTCTTAAAGTGTTGGTGACCAAGCCGCCATGGGGCAGGCTACAGAAGAGAGAAGAATGGGCAGGCAAGCGGAGCAAGAATATTCTAGAGGCCACCTGCAGAGGGCGCGGGGAGGGGAGGCTCAGCAAGAGTGGTCTGGTGTCTACACTACAGTGATTACGTTGTACCTGCCCAGGAAGATTCTAGAAGCTCCGGGCAGTGACTTCTGGGGCAGGGGTCTTTCATCTCCTTAGCTTCCCAGTCTTCACACACGCTGTGTGCACCATGGAGGTCCTTCCACACGCAGTCATGCGCTCAGGACGGTGTGTGACCGGGGGGCACAAATGGACCTGCCTCACTGACAACCTGAATAATGGGCGCGGCTTTGTCACCTCCCCCGCCCCTCGAGTCCTTCGGTTTTGAATTCTTGCCAACAACTATGGCAATGTGGACGCTGATTTTCTCCTCCGCTCCCTTGGGGATGGAGGCCTGGGTTACTCTCGATCCTTTGCCTCCGATAATTGCGAGATGGACATGTTTGGACGTGTCTCTCACTCTGGGGTCGGGGGTGAGGGTGGGCTGGTGAGTGGCGGCCATCAGCACGCCCAGCTCTTACCCGAGCGGTGACTGCAGGGCCTGCGCACCACGGCATCATGGGAGAGCAGCCCCACGCTCATGCTCAGACTGTGCCAGCGGCCTGCTTTCTCACAGCCCTCGGATCCTAAGCATTATCTCATGTGCATTTGTAATTATTTGCATGCTGGCCCTGAGGGGTCCTGGGCCAGAACTAGCTACCGAATCTTTTGTGCCTCAGTTTCCTCACTTTGGCTGGCTGTGGAGATTCACTGTGCTTGGCCTAGAGTCACTGCTCAGCCACTGCTCGGTTAATGCCAGCCGCTTCTTGTCTGCACTCATTACCACAGGGAGACGCCACGTACCCAAGGTCAGACGGCCTGGGTGGCCACACCATGGGGCTGCCTTTGAAGGGACGTTGCTTTGAAGTGGATTTTTTAAGTTTTGTGAAGTAATCTTCTGTGGTGCAATAGGAAATATTGGAGTGGAGGCAACTGGACAGTGGCTTTCATTTTATAGAGTCATTTCTGGAAACTGCCCTGCCTTTCATTCTGGCTGAAGAGACAGAGGTCCGTGTCTGTAGGCTGGCAGTACATGGCATCTGGGCTCCTGGCCCCAGGGGAGCTAAAATGTCCTGGGGATTTTAGCCCAGAGTTAACCAGTACCGGACCTCAGGAGGCAGGTGTAGATCAATCACAGAGAAAACAAAACAACAACCAACATTGACATGTTGATCATAATTGATCGAGGCCCTGGAGAGATACGACTGGTTATGATATGAAGATAAAGGAGTTTTATATATTTGTGTGATGCTGATACCCAAAGAAGAATGTCAAATAATATTATTCGGGCAGTGTTAGTATAGACCATAACAGCACTTCCTGACAATTGCTTTAAATCCAGAACACACGAAGCCTCTAAATAAAGGCCTCTGGAGGTCTGGGTCTCCAGACAGGAGATTAGCCAGACGCGTGGATCCACAGAGCCCCAGGGTGAGTGTGGGCTCTGGGTTAGTGTCTGCACCAGGAAGTCGTTTTCACCCGAGAGTCAGGGCTCTCACTTTCCTCAGCCAACTTCTCCCTCCTTCATCCCTTCCTGTCATAACCAGCAGTGGAAATGGAGCTGCACCCAAGGAGCATGCTGTTTTTCCAGGGTCTCCTGTGTTTTCTGTGGGGTTTGAAGCCCATGGATCAAAAGGAAGCAGGCTGAGCCTTGGGAGGTTCAGCTGTGACTGACAGCCACCCAACCCAGTCTTGCTTGCTCTGGACGTGAGTGCATGGTTGGCCAACGTGGAAACTCAGGCCTTGGTTGGAGGAGCAGAGGCTCCGGGGAGTCACGGGGATCTGCTTCCATCTCGCGCTCTGGTATCCACCATGCTGGCCAGCCCCAGAAGAGGGATCTACTCAAGGAGCCATTGGGCCAATGTTTCCTCATCCGTGGGGGTAAAAGGGAGTGGGAGAAGGAGTGGGGAAAGAAGGAAGAGGAGCGGGGAGGGAGGGTGAGTGGAGGAGGGAATTCTTCCCCATCCACTCTATGGCAAAGCCCTGCTCTTCTGGTTGGACCAGCTTTCAGGTCCTGTTGACTCTGGCTGACCGCCATGTTCTGGACTAGCTCTTGATTTCATGACCCATCCCTACTGAGGAAGATGAAGCAGTGCACAGTCAGCCCTGGATCCAGAATACGTTCCTCAGCTTTCATATCACTACATGGCAGGGGGGGGTTGAGAAGCTGGCTGAGATGCTGAGAAATCAGCCAGGGTTAACTCCACACGCTTCCAGGATTCCAGACTTGAAAAGGGAGGAGATTAAGATACATCTCTCTAGAGCACAAGCCCAGGGAGGGACATACAAGACTCATCTCTGTGGTACCAGTGGAGATGAGGGGCTCATCCTAGGGTCCTGAATGCTGTCTGAGTGCCCCTGGGTGGTTGGGGAGCTGAGGGAGATGGGGAGGATCAGGTGGACAGATATTTGTGGAGGGAAGAGCAGAGGTAGGTTCAGAAGCTGGAAAACACCTCATTACCTAACTGTACCTAACTGTAACCCTCTGGTGGAGGCTTTGCTTCGTGGCCTGCTCCCCGCCCTGCGGACACGGCAGCCGATGATGAATGTGTGGATGCAAAGGTGCTGCCCAGAGCACACGGGTGTGTGTGGGGGGAAGATGAATAGAATCAATACTTGCTCCTCCGTGACTGGCGTTTGAGGATGGCGGAGCTGACTCTAAACCAACAGCAAGTCAGAATGTCTACTTTCTCCTCTTCATCAGACAATCTCAGGGATGGCCAGTGAGCTATACCTGCTCAAAAGGGTCTTCTTTTGTTTTGTGGGCCACTGACCAATAATCATGACCCAGTGATAGGCTCTTTTCCCTTTGTGTTAGTGTCTCTAAGTCTCTCTTGGGAGACTCTCCTCTCTTTCCCTCCTCCCCCTCCTCTACTTCCTCTTGCTCCTCCTTTTTCTCCTCCTCCTCTCTCTGTCTGTCATCTTTGTCTCTTTCTGCCTCTCTATCCCTTTATTTATCTGTATCTGACAGTGTTTCATGTAAATACCCTACAAATATCTATGTTAACCACTAGAGGTTCACAGAATATATTCACAACGCTCAGTCTTCTTGAGAGAATTCACACAGCCACTGCAACACAGAGAAGGTTCTCACTCTTACAAATGGTGATGCTACCACTAGGCTACAGGCAGGACTGGACCACAGCATCTTAGGGGACTTTTCCAGGAAAGCATTTCTTGGCCTTGGCACCAAGGAAGGCACCTGGGAAGATTTAGCTTGACCTAGAACTCAGAACCAGGAACCGAGCGCCTTCTCTGTGGATGTCCCTGTGGCAGACTCTGGTGACACCAGTGAGTTAGGTTCAGCTCTTGCTTCAAGGAGCCCAGAGTCCAACAGCCTCCCAGGTGCCACAGGGACAGCAGAATCCTGCTTTCCAGAACAGCCGCGTTTCCCTTGAGGGTGGCCAGTCATCTCTGATCTCATTTGCCCGGGCATGGAGTAGACTTCAGGGCCTCTCTGTCTTTCCCACCTGTAGACTCTCAGAGGCTTGGACTGCTACTTTCAGGAACCAGAAGTGATGGTTGCTGTCCATGGTTCTGACTAGCCCAGGTGTGCTGAATTTGGGGTGGAAATTCCTGGGAACTTGGATCCCTAAGATCTGCCCTGGACTTTCCCCCACTATGTCTAACATCCATCCAATCACCCGTCCTTAGCCAAGTGGTAGCTGAAGTGGGCAGGCTGCAGGGTGAGTGGGAGGCGTGGCTTTCTTTGCCTCTTGAAAGAGGGATGCAGACCCAGAACTTGGTTCTTCTCATTGGGCTGAGAGGTCTGGGGCCCAGCAGCATTGAGGCTTGGGGGATGAGCCTGGGTTCTTGCGGGATGGGTGCAAGTTCTTGGGGGATGGGTGTGGGTTCTTGGGGGTTGGATGTGGGTTCTTGACTCAGGAAGACCCCTAATGCCTCAGTGTGATTCTGTCTCTTTTCCCACTCCAAATGTGCCAGGTGGGGAGCTCAGGTCTCCTGGTAGCATCGCGGTGCCCTCTGTCTGCATTAGAACCATCCTATAGATGCCTTCTGGGAGAAGGCCCTGCCCCAGGGCCCTGGGTGAGCTGCTGGCCAGATCTGTCTACAAACCAGGACAATATACAGTGGGTTATTGGATGATACTCATGGAGCACTGGGTACCCCAGCCCCACCGTCTTTGTGAATTAGGGATTTTGGCTTCATCCTGGGTTATGCTAGCCTCACCAAGGGTGTAGAGCTATTATGTGCAATTATGGAGAATCATTTAGCAAATGATTAGGGACAGAGAGCAAACAAATCACTGTTTCCAAAATGGTTCTCTAATCACATTGCAATCCTCAGAACCCAGGGCAAATATTAGCATAATTAGTCACTGCCTACCTTGTCAGCCATAAGGACTTCATTTCCAGTTAGGTTTGGGGGGACTGGTGCCCAGTCCAGGAGCAGACTGAAGTTTTGTTTAAGGTTACCTTCTGCTTTCTGAGCCCCCTCCCTCTGGACAGAGACTCAAGTCAGTGCTGAGGCCTCCTCCGCCAGTACCTGATCCAGGCTGGGCCATCATCCACAGTCAGCTCTGCATAACCTTCCTGTCAATTCAGACTGTCTTTGGTATGACCTGTCACATCCTTCGTGCCCAAAAGAGGAGGAAGTGACTGTCAGTGGCCGGGCGCAGCCTTTGTTGCTCCACTGGCTGTGTGGACAGCCAGGGGAGGCTGGAGATTCACGGGAAGCAGATGACTTCTAGGTGAGATGGTCTGGGAGTGGCCAGATAACACAAGGCTAGCTTAACTGGAGCCTTGCCAGCACTTCAAATGGGGTCTGGCAAACTGCGGGAAGTTATTCAGTGTTAACTTTAGATTGCTGCATAGTAAATGACATGGGTGTATATAGTCCATGTGTTCATGGATGAGCAAAATAATGTCACTCACACACACACACACACACACACACACACACACACAAAATGGACTATGATTCAGCCCTAAAAAGCAATGTCATTCCAATACCTGCTATTATTTCTGCCCAGAGCTTGTGCTAAAGGAATCAAGCACCTACTCCTTCAGAATTTCTTTCATGTTCTAGTTCCTGAGGGAGCTTTCGGGGATGCCGGTTTCTGCACTGAGAGTCCTCTCCAAACTCCAGTGTGCCCCCACTCCATCCAGCTCAGATTGTCATTGGAAATAGTAATGTTCAAAGTAAGCAATGTATACTAATGTCCAGGCTTATAAAATACTGAATATCGGGCTGGGAAGGTGGCTCAGTGGTAGAGCGCTTGCCTTGTATGCACGAGGCCCTGGGTTTGATTCCTCAGCACCACATAAGCAAAAAGAAAAAAAGCCGGAAGTGGCGTTGTGGCTCAAGTGGTAGAGCGCTAGCCTTGAGCTGAAGAGCTGAGGGACAGCGCCCAGGCCCAGAGTTCAGGCCCCACAACCGGACCATAAATAAATAAATAAATAAAATACTGAAAATCCATTTCACACGTTTGGCTTTGCTCTCTTTTGAAATTTCAGCAAAATGGCAATGAAAGTTACACTCCTGGATGGCCAGCAGACTCCACCCTACTCACAGTCAAGTCTTTCCATTTCCTAACAAATGGGGCGGTGTCATTCTTTCTGATGAATGCATAGAATTCCATTATATACATATATATACACATATACATACACATATTGATTTTCTTGATCCATTCATCTACTGAGGGGCATCTGGGTTGGTTCCATATCTTAGCTATGGTGAATAAGCTGCAATAAAAAAATAGCTGTGCTGTTGGCTTTAGAATGGCCTTGTTTGTGATCATTTGGGTAAGTCTTGTTTTAAAGACTCATCTGATGCAACTGAAAAGAAACAGTTTTCCAAGTTGTTTGGACCCTTTCACCTTACTTCTAATCTTTGTGTGTTCACAGATGCATTCACCACAACTCTTTGGCAAAATTAGGAATTGCTGCCAATCTCTCTAGTACCTGCAGTTACTATTACTGACAGGAACTGAGAATATGCGAGGAGGGCAGAGTCTGCTCCACATGCAGAAGTGGACCTTACAGGCAACAAAGGGATTTGTAAGACGATTTAGATCCTTCAAGCGCGAGCAAGGAGGGGATGGGACATCTACATTCCTTGCAACCACCGCGTCTTTTCCCGTCACATCTCCACGAGGGATGGAGGGAGGGTCTGGGCTTGCAATGGCAGCACTCCGTGCTGGAAAGCAGGTGGGTTTGCTGAGGGCAGAGGTCATGCCTGGAAAATGTGAAGGGCAAGCTGTGCGGTGTGTTCTCTGCCTTGGGCACAGGCCACAAGGGTACATACTGTCTGTAAAGACTTTTAGAGAAAAATGCCTCCGTGGTGGTACACATCTTTAATCCCAGCACTGAGAAGCTGAGACAGCAAGATCATGAATTCCAGACCAGCCCCCGTGAGAACCTGTCTTCAAGAATAAATAAAATAAAACTAAATAGCAAATGTGGTCAAGGATACGAAGAAATTAAATAGTGTGTGTGTTGACAGGAATTTAAGTGGTGCAGTTCTTCAAAAATTAAACAGAGAATTACCATCTGGACATGGAAATTCTACATCTTAGTATTTACCTAAAGAACTGAAGTCAAGCCCTCAGTCTGCATACTCACATTTAGAGTAACGCTGTTCATAATTGCCAAGGAGTGGAAGAAACACAGTGTCCACACACAAATGTGGCGTATGCACATAATGGAATGCTATGCAGATATAAAAAGGAGTGAAATTCTGATCCCTGCCACACAGGAAGACATTGTGCTATGTGAAATAAGCCATGATCCCACTTACATGCAGTACTTCGAGCAGCCAGAGTCACAGGGACACAAGTTGTGTGGAATCTGCAGAGCGTCTGAGGACGGGAGTGGGAAGCTGTCATTTCGAGGGGGACAGAGTTGCATTTTGGGAAAATGACAAAGTGTAAGGGCAGCTGTGGGGATAGTTACCCAGCCTTGGGTACGCACTTTATCCCACGGAAAGGTCCCTGTGGTTTAAAACGGTACTACGTATATGTTGCAAGAATAAAAATAGCCTGGGTTTCAATTATCCTCAGATGCAGGCGGCTCTAAGCAATGCCAGGCGTGTCAGCCCCTTCCCCTGGAGGTATCTTTTGTTGCTCTGTATTCTAGCCAACTGTGTGGCTACTGAAAACTTCTGATCACAGTTGTGGTCCCTCCAATAGCCCGTTATATATCTTGTCCTCCAGGGAGGGATCTGTTCTGCACCATGGAAGGTAGGAAGAGGTCCGGGCAAGGTGTATTCACCTGAGAGCCCGTTGTACACTGTGAGCTGTGTCCAATCCTTCAGGTGTGACCCAGGTCCTTGTCCCCACTGAGCCATGTGGTGGTTGTGCATGTGGAACAGAAGCTCCAGAATCAACAAGGCGAGAGCCCGGGGCCTGCAAGGGAAGAGGCAGTGTCTGTGCTGTGCCGGCCTCGGCATCCTGGGCGCCCCCTAGCGTTTGATTAACACTCAGGCTCCAAACCGGTAATGGAGGGTGTGAGCTGAAGATTGGTGGCAAGTGCAGATTTTAGTTCTGCTGTGAAATAATCTACCAGAGTTATATGCTTAAAGCAACTTGTTTGTTACAGCTAGAGTTTCTTTGTATGTGTGTGTGTGCATGTGTGTGTGCAAACATGCCCATCCTGGGGCTTAAACTCAGGGCCTGGGCACTGTTTCTGAGCCTTTTTTGCTGAAGGTTGGTGCTCTACCACATGAGCCACACCTCCATTTCTGGATTTTGGGTGGTTAATTGGAGATAAGCCCTGGCTGGCTTCAAACCATAATCCTCGTATCTCAGCCTCCTGAAAAGGATTATGAGCCACTGCCCCCCTTAGAGCTTGTTTAATAGCTTGTTTATTTTTAACCAAAAATAAAACAATTTGAAGGAAAAATAAATGTTAATCCTGGTAAGAAAAATGTTTTTTTTTTTCCCCACTGAGGGGAGCATTGTAAATACGGCGTGCTCCAAAAGTGGACTGGGTTTAGCTATGGTGAAATGCAGACCACAAGCTGGGTGTGGTAGCTCATGCCTGTAATTCTAGCTGCCCGGGATGCTGAGCTCTGAAGATGTAGGTTCAAAGCAGCCCAGGCAGGGAAGTCTGTGAGACTCCTATTCCAGTTACTCCACAGCAAAACAAGTTCAGGGACAGCCTTGCATGAAAAGCCAACTGGGAGCACAACACCTTGAGTTCAAGCCCCAGTACTGGTGTGCATGCGGACACACGCATGTGCGTGCACACACACACATGCACACTCCCAGAGGAGATTGAGTGTGTCTGTTTGAGTGCCTGGAAGGCAGCCGGGGCCAGGTTAGCAAAGTTCATTGCACCAGGGTTTGACCTACAGCCCTCCTCCCTCTCCCACTGAAAGCATGAGCTATGAGAGTGGGGCCCATTGTCCAGGACTCTGGGATGAGTGACCAGAGCTCCTTGGAACCCCTTTGCTTTGACAAGCCCCCTCTGAGGAACCCCACATTCTTCCCACAGTGGGGGCCCCCTCCCTTCTCCCTTTCTCAAGCAGGTAGAGTTAGGGCTGAGGAACAAACTTGTGTGTATGTGAGTGTGTGTGTGTGTGTGTGCAAACTGGGGCTTGAACTCAGGGCCTGAGCGCGGTCCCTTAGCTTTTCTGCTCAAGGCTAGTGCTCTACCTCTCAAGCCACAGCTTCGCTTCTGCCATTTTGGTGGTTTATTAGAGGCAGGAGTCTCACAGTCTTTTCTGTCAGAGCTGACTTTCAGCCATGCCCCTCCAAGCTCAACCTCCTGAGTATCTAGGATTACAGGGGTGAGCCATAGCCACCAGGCTCTGAGCAAACTTCATAATGGTGCAGAAGAGGGGGTGGTGTGTGTTTTAAAAGAGCATCCACTGCCTGGGGATAGCGTGGTTTGGGTGTCCTCAGCTCCCAGCGGGGAGCTGCCAGGTAAGCAGAACAGCGCCAACTGCCCCAGCAGCGGCGCGGTCGGAAGCCAGGCCGGGCAGGGGAGAAGGGAAGCTCCTGGGCACCTGTAAGTCTGCTGCCACAGGAAGCTGGGGTGGGGGGAGGCCTGCCTTAGCTAGGCCAGAAAGCCATTCCCTAGGAGCTCTGGGTCTTGACTCCACTGGGGGCAGCCAGAGCCAGGGCATCTGGGGAGGACTGGCCAGCCCTGCCCATTCCCATGGCTCCAAGGCTGGATTGCACCTGCAGACACTGTGTGTGTGTGTGTGTGTGTGTGTGTGTGTTGACTAGGGTTCATGATCACAAACACGCAGAACTCACCAGATCCACTCGAAGACACAGGTTCTGAGATGGCCTCTCTGGTCAGCGGTGGCAGCACCTGGGCAGTCTCTGTGCTGCTCTGGGCCTCAGTTTCCCCTTACGTGAAATAATGAGTCCTCTTCCTCCATGTGACAGGCACCGACAAATTCTCTCTGACACCTGCCATCTGCACCTGAGCAGCGTGTGAATGATGGCCGGGGGCAGCTGTTTGGGATGGTCTTTCCTGCCCCTGGAGACAGCAGGTAGCGTGAGGAGCCAGCTGTGAAATTTAGGGGAACCCCTCCCCCCAGAATGTGGGGGGGGTGGCTAGGGAGAAGACCAACCAGGCGTGCAAGCAGCACGCAGCAGGTAAGGGAGGAGGTAGGGCCCTAAAGAGGAAGGTGAACGGCTTTGGGTTACCATGGTAACAGCGGCTGGTAGGAAAGGGAAAGAGGAGATGGCAAGGGTGGCAGTTTTCCCTTCTTTTTTTAGACCAGCTTTCTTCCTGTGAGAGAGGAGGGAGCGAGGAGGGAAGGACGAAGAGCGGGGAGGACTGAGGGACAAGGAAACCATCGCTTTTTAAGCAGATTGGTTGGTGTTGTGTGAAAGCCAGAGGGACATTAATTCCAGCCCGCGCAGCGTCGGTCGGTGGCATGGCTTTGTGCATCCGAGCTTGCATAGCTCACTGTGCTTGCGGTCCAGACAGGGGCTTAGGCCCGTTTTACAGACGGGGAAACTGAGCCTCCCACAGGCAGAGCTCAGCGCGCGTGGGGCGGGCTGCGCCTTGCTCAGAGGGGCGGCGGAGTCACACCTGAATTACAGAGCCTTCCCTCTGTTCGCCTGCCCAGCTTGGAGGTACAAACCTAACAGGGAGCCTACAGGACTTCCTGTGGGCTTCAGTGGGTCCCAGGTGTGAGTGTGTGTGTGTGTGTGCATGCCTGTGTGTGCATCCCTGTGTGTGTGTATTTGATGAAAGTCTCAGGCCACCCTGGGTCTGACTGATGGAAAGTCACAATCTCACCGTCCTTAGGATTCCATCAATGAGGCCAGGTGTGGTAACCCATGCCTATCATTCCAGCTACGGAGCTGAAGTTCTAGGCCAAAATCAATCAATCAATAAAAATCACAAGACTCTATCCCAAAAAATTACTAGGATTGGGGATATGGCTCAAGCAGTAGGATCCCTACCTAAGCTCAAAGCTCTGAGTTCAAACCCTGGCGCTGGCAAAACCACAACTTCTCTGAATACTGCTGGAATTTGTCATTTATACTGCTCACTTTTCATCCTGCTCTAATCTGGGCGCTGGCTTGGGCTGTCCCCTTGGCTGGTGTAAATGGATCACTGCTCTGACTGCAGACAGCGGGAGGGGCCTGGGGGTGAGGACAGGTATGAGGAAAACGCAAATTCCTGGAGCATATGTACGTGCTGGCAGGAGACTCCAGGAAAAGCCAGGAAGGGAATGTTACCTGCCAGGGGTGGGCACCCACCTGGGGGCACCCTGGGTCACCCAGATAATCAGAGGGTACCGGAAATCAAGGGGAAAGCTTTACTTCACAAACACCTGTCACTGCCTAGTACCAGGCCAGGAGCTTCTGTACACATTCACTGGCTAATGCTTTGTAGTGGGTGTTTAATCCCCATTTTCAGGATGGGTAAATTGAGGCTCAGAAGGAGCAGCAGAAGCTGCTCTCTGGCCAAATATGCACGAGTACTGACACTTAAGTTCCAGACACCCCTATGGGCGAGGTGGGGCTGCGGAGACGGTGCTGGCCTCTGTCCAGTGGAGATGGAAGTCACTGGGATGGATTCCCACCAGGCCAAGACCTGGGGTCTCCTGACACACAGGCTGCCAGGTTTGTGGCGACGACTTCCCGGGTGGGAGGTGAGGCTGTCCCCTGTCCCCTGGGCAAGGTGAGCAGCCAGTGTGCTGGAGGTGGAGCGCTGAGCACAGCTGGCTGGGCTGGGAAGACGGCCGCGCTGCACCGTCCTCTTCTGAGAGCAGATGAGTCAGCGGCAGACGCGAGGCAGCCACAGGTCTGTAGCGCAACTTTGAGGACAGAGTATTGTATTATTAGAAGATGTTGACGTGGCACTCTGTTTGCAAAACCCTCTTCGGTCTGGGAAATATTTGGTGCACGTTTGTGGAAACCTGATTTCCTGGGGAGCTGGGGTTTTTATTGTTGTTTGTTTTTCAAAGTTTTAGCAAGGAAAAGGAAGCAAAGAGAGCAATTGCTACAGGAAGCAGAAGGGTAGCGGGAGCCAATGGCTCACACCTAGAATCCTAGCTGCCCAGGAGGCTGAACGTCTGAGGATCACAGTTTGGAGCTCGGTTAGGGGGACAAACCTGAGAGGCTCTTATCTCCTCTTCACCAGCAAAAAGCCAGAAATGGAGCTGTGGCTCAAGTGGAAGAGCTCCAGCTTGAGCAAAAAGTAATGAAGGGATAGCACCCAGGCCCTGAGTTCAAGCCTCAGTACACACACACACACACACACACACACACACACACACACACACACACACACGAACACGAATGCAGAGGTGTGCTGAGAGCAATCGCAGGTGGGTGACCACCACGCTGTTTTAGGGCTGAGGAGCCAAGCTGGCAGGGCACCAAGCCCACGCGGTTCCATGTCATTATCATCTCAGCCGGTTAGTGGCTGAGGCATGACTGGCCTTCTCCTACCCCAACTCGAGCCCTGACACCAGGTGTGGGAGTCTGTGCAAGTACCCACGGCTGATTCTCTTCTGAGGCTCAGGAGAGGAGCACTTGACTCAGAGGGTTAGAAACAGAGCTCAGCCAGGCACGAATGGCTCCCACCTGAAGTCCTTCCTATTCAGGAGGCTGAGATCCGGAGGATCATGGTGTGAGGCCAACTCAGGGCGAAAAATAGACACCATTTCCAATTAACCATCACAAGCAAGGCTGGAGATGTGGCAGAACTTTGAGTAGAGACAGGAATGGGGCGGTTAACTCTGGCTCCACAGCTTTCTCTCATGTGCTCCCTTCCCATGTGCTTTCTGTCTGTCACCTTTGTGAGCTATGCATTGTTCCCAGATCTGTCTCCTCATGGCCACAAGATGGCTGCAACACTTCCAGACATCTCAGCAGATAGATGCACACCAACATTCAGTGATTCTAAACATCTCCTATCTGTCTTCCTTTTAGAAGCTCTTCAGAAAATTTCTTCTTATGTTCCATCGACCAATGTCCTGTCTTAAATCTTAAAGAAGTGCCTGGAAGAGGGAGAGGTTTACCATAAAGACAGGCATTGTTCCTGGATTCACTCCCTGGGACTAGGCAGGCTGTACTTCCTTTTATCCCTAGCTACCCGGAGCCCGCACAAAGTCAAGGCTCATTTACGGAAGTCAGCCAAATGTCCTTAACTTAGCCACCACCTTGCCTTCTGAGGTCTCTCTGTATTGCTCAGACAGGCCTTGCTGCCCGGATCTTCTGACCTTGAAGCTCAGAAAGATGAAACCTGATTGGCCAAAGGTCTCATAGCTATTTCTTAGGAGACTCCACATTTGATAAGATTTCAAGGTGGGTAGTCCCTGAGGGAAAGGTACTCTACTCCCAGTGTTATGCAGAGATTTTATTAAAGAGAGAAAAACCCCAGCATTGAAATAGTGGGCTAATTGGAGGTGGAGGTAGAAAATTGTAGTTCCTTGCTGTGTTTCACTTTGGAGTTGAATAAACAGTTTAAAGGGAAGAGGAATGGCTTCCTGTTGGCTGGTGGAAGCTCCCTCTGGGCTGCTGAGATGTTTAGTCTCCTGTAATTGTCCGCCATCCCTCAGGCCCAGGCAGGCTGACTGCTGAGTGGGAGAAGAGATCTCAGCAGCAAGGGAACGAAACTTCAGCAGGAAGCAGCTCCCACCAATGGGAGCTGTGGGTCCTAATGTCTCCCCAGGAGACCCATCAGGGGGTTATTTCTAGGCAGAATTAATTTCTTTTTGCTGGGAGGAATCTAATCTTCTTCCCCTCTCTCCCTCCCTCCCTCCCTCCCTCCCTCCCTCCCTCCCTCCCTTCCTTCCTTCCTCCCTCCCTCCCTTCCTTCCTTCCTTCCTTCCTCCCTCCCTTCTTTCCTTTCTTCCTTCCTTCCTTGCTTCCTTCCTTCTTTCCTTCCTTCCTTCCTTCCTTCCTTCCTTCCTTCCTTCCTTCCTTCCTTCCTGTCTTTCTTTCTCCCTCTCCCTCCCCCCCCTCCCTCCCTCCCCCCTCCCCCCTCTCTTCCAAGGCTGGGACTTGAACTCAGTATCCGATGCTGTTTCTCATTGGCTTGCATTCTACCCCTGGAGCCATGCCCTCCAACCCCAGCTAATTTTCTTTCTATGTAGCTGTCACCCCCAACCCATCCCCTGTAGACATGAGGTTGTCTGGCTTGGTGGGTAGCTTTGGGTTGAAAGACAGTTTGGGCTCTAATTCAGACACATCTCATTTGTTTTATTATTTATTTATTTATTTATTTTTATTTATTTATTTTTGGTCCGGTTGTGGGGCCTGAACTCTGGGCCTGGGCGCTGTCCCTCAGTTCTTCAGCTCAAGGCTAGCGCTCTACCACTTGAGCCACAGCACCACTTCTGGCTTTTTTCTTTTTGCTTATGTGGAATTGAACCCAGGGCCTCAGGCATGCAAGGCACGCGCTCTACCACTGAGCCACCTTCCCAGCCCTTATTTTAAATCCCATGTACTGAAACCATTCCTCATGTGCCTTGGTCTGTGCAGGAGCTGGGGACACCAGAGGCCTGGAAGGTTCTGTCTGCTCTGGAATGTTCTGTCTATCCCAAGGTCCCATTGTTGGAGGGAGAGGATGCTGACAATGCTGAAATATCATGGAGAGAGTGCGGATGAGGATCTGTGGGTGTCTGTGGGGTGCCTCCTCTCAGGGGGGACACGGAGGGGAAGACTGCTTCCTGGGAGAGATGAGGCCTACGCCGCGCTGAGCAGAGGCTCCTGTGGGAATTTGGGGAAGAGCCCGCAGCAGGCCCCAGGTCACCGGTCACCCTTCCCCACACTCAGGCTGCATCATGGTGACAGGAGCCATCACAGATTCCTTGCTGGGTTCAAACTCAGTGTTTTACATTTGTAAACGTGCTCAATTCCTGCAGCAACCCTATGAGACCAACGCTTATGATCATCGCCGTTTCACAAATGCAAATCACACCTCCAACCAGCACCGGGAGGAAGTGTGCTAGCTAAGCTGAGGACATAGCAAAGACTGGCCAGGCCTCCCTCGGTGTCATGCCAGTGGAAAAATCATCTGCACACCTCCCTCGGTGTCATGCCAGTGGAAAAATCATCTGCACACAGGGCCTGTGCTCCTGCGGTTACACTCGGTGCCCTTGGCTGCACGGAACACGGAATCTTAAAAGACTTGGATGCACATTGTCCATCCCACTCTCAAGGGGTTGATGTGTTGGCAGTTTGGAGACCACGCCCCGAAGCAGCAGCTTATTGAGGGAAGTGAATCATGCAGAATGTGATTGGGCACACCAGTGGGGTGGGGGTGGAGCTTGTGTTCTAGCCAGTGGCTTCTGAGACGGGGGAGGGGTCTGCTTGCTGTGGGGCTCAGCATACTTGAGCTGGCCTTCTACGAGTGTCTTGCTTCTCTGTGTCATGGGAGAGAATGGCAGAGATGCATTATCTAGAACATTGCAGTTTATCAAAACACACCCACCCACCATGGTCCGGGCCTCTCAGCACTACTTTCCAAGGGAAAGCAATGATCAGAATCACCTGAGAGGAGAAGGAGGCTCAGAGATGGCAAAGGACTTCGCACAGCAGGCAGTGGCAGAGGCCGCCCACTGAGCAGGAGTCAGAAGGAGGTTATCAGTGGAGAGAGCTAGTCGTGATTACCAGGTGGTCACCAGGTGGAAGCTGGTGATCTCAAGAGAAAAGCAGCAGGTATGGGTGACTCCGCATTCCTCCCTGGATGTCCAGCGGTTTGTAAGATGTGTCCTTCTTATATTGTACTCCTCTTTCCTTTCCTTGGGCTGTCGCCCAAGACCGGAAGTCAGCAATTCACTGGTATGGCACACAGAACTGGGAATGGGAAGAGTCCAAGAAGTGTCTAGGATGGTGGGAGCTTCCTCTAAAATGTTCAGGCACACAGGCTCAGGAATCAAACAGGACTGGGGTCAAAATCAGGTACTTCATTGTGTGTAGGCCTTCCTTATAAAACCAGGGTAGAAGAGAATTTCTTCTCGATATTGATCACAATGATATATGTAGTGAATGCCACTGTCCCAGTGCCAAGAAGCACAACTTTGGTTGCTAATTAGTCACTGCAAGCTGTTGGGGTGTTTGGAGATCGGTGTACTGCTTCACCTCTGTGCACACAGGTACTTGCTTCTAGGCTAAAAGCATTCTTTTATTGGTTGCTTACTCTGCCAGACACGGCTCTAAACACCTTTCATATATATCGTTTGGAATTTAGAATAACAAGCTAGTACTATCAATTCACGCATGGTAGTTATTTTAATAATCACTGCCGCACCATGAGGTAAGTATTATGACTCTGTTTAGGAGTCAGGAAGCCCAGAGAATTTGAGTCACTCATCTAGAGCCATATAGGTAGGATTGACTGCCCCGGTGTCCTGCCGATGGAAACTGGGTTCTAAACACCACCATATTTTGCCTCTCGCTGGTTAATATTCCTCCTGCTGCTGTGAGGTGGTTGCTAATCTTCTTTCCACAGTTTCCTCTGGAACATTTGATATTCGACCGCCGCGCAAACCGTGAGCATGGGGAGAGTCCTTGCTGGGGATCTTGGTTTTTTTTTGTTTTGTTTTGTTTGGTCGGTTGTGGGCCTTGGACTCAGAGTCTGGGCACTGTCCCTGAGACTTTTTTTGTGTTCAAAGCTAGTGCTCTACCACTTTGAGCCACCAGTTTTCTGGTGGTTTATTGGAGATAAAGCCCAGGCTGGCTTTGAACTTTGATCCTCAGATCTCAGCCTCTTGAGTAGCTAGGATCACAGGTGTGAACCTTTGGCTCCCTGCACTAAATGGGGGACCTCTCTGAAGACGTATTTGTATCTCATCCTGACAGAGGTCAGAGGCTATGAGCCAGCACAAAACACATCAGCACCATGGAGAGCACCCTCTGGCCTCCAAAATGGAGGTGTTCTGTGGATCATAGAGGTGAGCTAAAACTTCTGGGCTTGTCATGGTAAAGCTACAGGTTATGGAGGGACTTACAGGTGCCATATGCTCTGTGTATTTTTACTTCATCCTCACAATGCTCCAGCAAGCCAGTGTGAGCCAGGTTGCACGTGAGAAGGTGGTGTAGCAAGGCATTATGTCACACGGACAGTTAAGCGGAGATAAATCCAGTCTTTTGACTTCAGATTCCTTGCTTGCTACACTGAGTTATGATACTTTAAGTTGTCTTTCATAGACAGTCGTAGTTTTCATCCTGGCCCCTGATCTAGAGCCATTCCCACAGCAAACTGCCCAAATCTATCAGAAGAAAAGACAACCATGTACACTGGGTATCTAGGAACCTCAATCTGGCTGGACATATCTCTCCAGCAGATATGTAAGAATGGACCATGTATATATACTGTTATTGTGTTTGTTTCTTTCTGAAGCCCTGGCCAGGTACTCTTACACAGTGCATACTCAACATATATTTATTAAGTGAATGAATAAAAGAGGGAATGGATGAGTGAGTGAATTACATTTGAAGGCTTATACCAAGCTGCTTAGCCTGAAGGACTCTCGGTGTCTCGCTTTCCCTTCCAGAGCCCCAGATACCATACCTCTGAGTTCTGACTTTTTTGTTTGTTCGTTTGTTTTTGTTTTGGTCAGTCGTGGGGCTTGAACTCTGGGCCTGGGCGCTGTCTCTCAGCTCTTCAGCTCAAGGCAAGTGCTCTACCACTTGAGACACAGCGCCACTTCTGTCCGGTTTTCTGGTGGTTCATTGGAGATAAGAGTCTCACGGGACTTTCCTGTCCGGGCTGGCTTTGAACTGTGATCCTCATATCTCAGCCTTCTGTGTAGCTAGGATTAAGGCGTGAGCCACCAGTGCCCGGCTATGAGTTCTGACATTTTTGACAAAGGCAGAGGTGGGTGAGTAGGAGAGCAGGAAGAGATACCCCAGTGGCATAGGTATCTATACTCTCTGAGGTTCCATGGGACCCGCCTCCTATGGGGAAAAACCAGAGACTATTCTAGAGAACACCTGTGTGGTGCATGCATATCAGCGATGGAGCTGTTCCTGCCTGCCTCATTAGTTATTAAGTTCCTCTTGTGTACCAGGGCTGAGCAAGGAAATGTTCAGCCACACCTGGCCTTTTAATTCCTATATGCAAGCTACTGTGTCTTCCTTCTTACCTTCCCTCCATGCTGCTTTCTCCACATTCCCTAATTCTAGGGTCCTATGTCACCCCCAGTGTTCCACATCCCTGCATCCTCTGGTTCTCTGCAGGGTGGTTTTCAGCTTCTGTCTCCCCCCTCCCCAGGAGACAGGGGTAGGGAAAGGAGAGTCCTGAGTGTGCCTCTCATATTTCCACAGTGCATGGCAACTTAGATAGTGGTAGACACTTGACAGACTAATGGCAAGGCTAACATAGAATGTATGAATGATCTGTCCACGCACGCGGGAAGTCCACAGATGGAAATGACTGACATTTTTCTCCATTGAAGACTGTAGAGGAAAATCCTTTCCTTCCCACTCACAAGCCAATTATCCTGGCTCTTCCGCTGTACAATTGTCCTTTCCCAACATTGACTCACCACACACCACTCTGTTCTAGCTGGTGTTAGTGTATTTGACCCTGAGGGCACCCCCTCTAAAGCAGATTCTACCATTGCCATTTCTGTCTGGCAGAAACTGATGGATAGAAGCTAAACAAGTAGCTCAAGCTCACGTACCTCCTGCATCAGTGCAGGTGGTGATAAGAAGTAGAATATGGTAGGTATGAGAAAAGAACAAACCTAATAAGAGGCTAAAACCTTTGAGATCACCACTAATGGGCCATTTGTTTATTAACCATTAAGTTGGCAATTTTGTGAGGCTAAGCATAATATAATTATATGGGCAGGGTTGAGGTGACACAAGTGATGGTTCCCTTCCTTTGGGCAAGGGATGCAGGGATCTGTGATCTGCCTACATACTTGCACGCATGTCCACAGGTGCATGCACGCACGCACACCCCCACATCCCCACACGGAGAGGAAGGGGAGGGACTCGGAGCCTAGAGAGAATGAGAGAGCTATGTGGGCAGGGTCCGGAGGGAAGATGTGGTTAGCATCGGGTGGAGCCCCCAGGGAGCTCCATCGGGGAGGAGGGGAGTGGGCAGAGCACTTCCTCAGCCTGGCTCTCCCTTCATGAACTCTAGGTCCCGGGAGCCTGTAGCTGCAGGTCCTAGGGCCTTGTCTGTTGGAGCACAGAATAGAGTGGCTGAGGTGAGAGTGATCAAGAGGCAATCAGAGACACTCAGCCTCCTAAGCAAGAGGTGAGCTGGGGTCACACCCAGACCACCTGGTGTGTTCTGAACCAGCACGTCCCCCTTTAACCTGGGGGGAGGTGCGGGGTGAATCGAGCGGCTGCATATCACTCCATATCTGGTGCACCAAAATCTCCTCTTGGGGATTTCCTCCGAGCTTCTCAGGCACTCACAATCAATTATTCACCCTCTCCATTAATATTTGATTTCTAACAAAAGAGCTGGTTTCCTGTGTTTCTGTGCAGAACAGCGCCAGTCAGAGCATAGGGCTGCAGCCTGCTCTTGGCAAGTCTGGCTCACCTTTGGCAGCTCAATATTTCAGACGGTAGAAGAGGGCCCATGCTATGCTTTATAAATATTTTAGAAGTCAAGGCTGGCTGTAAGATGGTGGCACACCTAGGAACATTGGTGGCATCCAACCAATTGAGGGCAGTACCCTTGGACCAAAACACACCAACTCTGGGAGGAAGCATGTGGGCCTGCAATTTAAAAGCCCACACTGTGAGAAAAATAGGATGCGAAAACTCTGAAAATATCAGGTTCTGAAACAAGTTAGTGCTACCAGACAGTGACAGAAAGAAATGAGAGCATGTGTCCTGGCACATGTCCACCAGGTCTGCGCGGGGGCTGGAGACAACCGATCTCCCTCTCAATTGGCACCTTTTGTTTAATGGTTCCTCTGCATAGCGTGCCTCCCATTCCTCAGCCAATGCATTCTCTTTTTATGTGTCTTCTAGGAGGAGCTCCATCACTTCCCATCTTGCTCTGGGTAGAGTGAAGCATCTTGGGTAGTGGGAAATCTCTCAGCTAGACTGTGAGTTGACTTTTCCTCATGGTAAGAGAACATGTCACAGTCATCTCTGGGTACCCTAACCCAGCATGGTGCCTGGAAAGCCCAGATGCTTCTCAGATGTCGGATGAATGAATAAATGAAGCAGCAGCACCTCAGAGGAGGGTTTGTGGGAATTCCACGGAAGCCCCTGTGCACAACCTGTGAGTGCCTGCAGGGGGCGCCAGTAAGAACTTAGGACAGCTGAAACATGAATGTCATGGATTAGGTGGCTCAGACCGCTAATGTTTATTTCCCCCGGTTCTGGAGACCAGGAAGTCCAAGACCCAGACCTTGCAAAACTCTGGATATGGTGAGAATCTGTTTCTCATTAACGGTGACTTCCAGGTAATGTCCCATGTAGGATGAGGCTCCTTAGCTCCCAGAGGTCTCTTTTCTAAGAACACGAATCCCTCCCTGGCTGTTGTATCTAACCTCAGTACCATGAAATGGAAGGCTTTGTCCAGTGGTATTGTTCAGATGGTGTGTGGATGGCTCGCTAGGGGGTTTTCAGGGCTACTGTGGGCTCTCTCACATCCTTTGAGACTTCCATTCTCCCCGCCCTGGTCCTGGTCTAAAGGCCCAGTTCCTCTCACCTCTGCCTGAGCTCTGGATGGTCTTATATCCCCAGCCCAACTACTTTTTTCATTGTGTCTCGCACACTTCTGCCAACCAGAGAGGTGCCTATTGTACACCTAAAATATTTTACACCTGAAATCCATCCATGTATCTCCCTTATGAACTGAGCAGAGCCTTGGCTCATTCATGTTCAGGAGTAGGGTGGAGGTGTATAGCTCAAGTAGCAGAGCACCTGCCTAGCATGTGTGAAGCTGTTAAGTTCAAATCCCAGGACCAACAAAAAAGAAAAGAACAAAAAGGAAAGAAAAGATAAGAAAAGAAAAGAAAAGATAATGTCCAGAGTTTGCTATAGCAGGCTCCAGCTTTCCTTTTTTGCACAACTTTCTCCACACCATCCATTGCTCTCGGACTTGTCTGTTCTCTGTAATCCTGCCTGCCCCATTCTGTGTTTTGTGTTTTCCCTATCTTCATGTAGCTTCAAGAACTGGCTGCATAGTAGCTGGACGTGCAGGTGATCTTTCCTCCCACTGACTCTTACAATGGTCCTATGGTCCTAAGAACTGTAGAGTGCCAACACCACCACCATCACCATCACCACTATGACCATTTACATCATCAACAGCCCCCATTAATACTATTTCCACCACTGTCATCATCACCACCACCATCATCACCACCACCATCATCACCACCAGTGCCATTATCATCATCTAGGTGCCTAGTTATGAGGTTTCCCATCTCTGTCAGCTTCCATGACAGATAAAATAAAACACTGTCATGTCTCACTGTGGAGAAGGTAAAACTCGCTTCCCTGCAGAGGAAGGGGAGGTCTCTGGATTGTTTCCCATGGAAGCTTTGCAGGCACTGAGTCAATGTACTGAAGCAGCGGTCAACAGGGAAGGCAGCTGCTGCCCAGAATCTTTCCATGAACCCTCGGCAGAGAATCTCCCATGGCTTTGGACATGTGCAGCTGGGTTGTGTCTGCCTCTCCTTCTACAAAAGTCAAGTTATGAGCTGGCAAAGAAAATCGATTGGTACCTGGTGGTTGCAGCCAGTTTCTGTCAGGCAGTTGCAAATCAATTCGACTCAATAAGCATTTCCTGAGCACCTAATTTGTGGCAGGCAGCCGGCTAAGAATTGAGCCTATGAGGATCCAGGTCTAAGAAGTCATGTGTGCTGGAATCTTCCACTAGTCCCTGAGATCCACTCTTCCCCAGGGCTCCCTCTTGGACCCTCATGGACTACCAACACAAGCTTCTGTCCTTGGGTTTCCAGATGGTTCAATCAATGGGAAATGCCAGCCTGAGGAGGGGGTGGGAGGGGAGATGGGATGTGCTGTCCAGGCCCCCCCAATGCATCCCTCCCTGCCGCATTACTATAGATCGGATCCTCCCTGCCACCCCCCCCCCCAGCAGAGCAGCCCCTCACACAGCTACTCTTTCTGGATTAGGGGGACTGGACCCTTCTTCCCCACTTTGTGCTACAGGCAAAATCTCTGGCTCCATTACTTGTCCTGAGGTGGTGTATCCTTCTATCACATTTCTCTTTTCTTGCCCAGGCCTTTGAAACAGTACCTTCCATTCCCAAGTGACTGTGTGATCAGCTGGCTTCACCTTCTCAGAGTTGTTTTTCAAACAACTTGGAAGGAGGAGTGACAGGAAATGACCTCTGAACCCCAGCCCACCTATACCAATCAGAGCCAAGAAGGAAGTGTTCTGGAGTCCAGAAACAGACAGAAGGGTCCAGCCCCTGCCCAGATGACCCAGCACTGACTTACAAAATGGATGAAGCCAGCAGGTCATGGTTATCTTGCTCTCTTTCAACTCCATTCAAGTTTTCCAGTTCAGGTGGAGGTAAAGAAGAGCCTAGAAGGCATCTCGGGCTGGTTCTTCCCCCCAGAGGACGCTTCAATGGCTGCTTCAGAGGTTCTGCCCTGCCTTAGCGTGTAGGGCCTCTGACTCCAGTCCCCTGGACCACACAGCATGTGTGCTTCCTCTGGCTGCCCCTCACCCTGTCCGAGCTGGGCAGGGCTTTGTTGCCCCCAAGTGGCCATCCTGAGCAGGAAGGGGCACAGGGGAGGGGGGCAGGCTCTTGTGGCACTCCGCTGTCACCACCCAGTCCACCAGAAACACACTTCCTGTGCTCTGGCAAATTCTGAAGGCACTCCTCAGGTACACGGACACTTCCTTTGGTTTGTGCCAAATGTCAATCCGTTCAGTACTTGTCCTTAGGACCCCATCTATCTCTGCGTTGCCTCCTTCCTACTGTCAGGAGACCCCTGTGTGAGTCATTTCCTCTCATCGGGGTCCTTGTTTAGCTCCATGTAGCCCTGTGTGGCCCTCAGTGTGAGGAAGAAGCTATCTCAATTCCCATGAATCCATTGTGTTCCATCGTAGACACACTGTGTGATTTTTTTGACTTCCTGTGGTGAGGAAGGTTAGAAGGGTTGGGCTGTAGCCTAGGGCAGACCACAGTGGTGGATGGGGAGTTGGGCAGTTTGCCCAGGTGGTCGAGTGCTGGGGTTCAAGTCTCCATTTCCTCCTCCAAAGGCCTGTGAGCTCATTGTACCAGTGTGAATTCACAGCCCCAGTGTGAACCAGTGTGAACTCACCTCACCAGTGTGGACTCACCCTGCCAGCGTGAACTCACAATACCAGTGTGAACTCACTGTGCCAATGTGAACTCATCAACCAGTGTGAACTTACCACAGAAGTGTGAACTCACTGCCATGTGTGAAGTCACCACGCTGTGTGAACCCATCTACCAGTGTGAACTCACCACACCAGAGTGAACTCACTGCACCTGGGGCCATGGATGGGCCAAGGCCGTGTCCTGCACAGAACCCTGTAGCCCCATGGATGAGATAGAACAGGTCACAGACCACCGTTCCTGGTCATTCACACATGTGCAAATTCATTTGTCCCAATTAGCACATTCTGTTCTTAACACTTCCACTCCATGGGGAAGGTGATTAAATCTCAAAAACTTGCCAAGGTCTTCTGGTAAGTAAGTAGTAAGGCTAGGATTTGAACCTAGAGAGTTGAACTCTGGGACTTTGCTCTCAATCAGGGCCCCACACCATCTCCTGATTAGTTACAGTTCCTTCCCGTGGCCCTTGAATTCTGTTCTGCTGGCCTTACCCCAGCCTTCCCTTTCACACACTGTCCCAAGCCTCACCCTCACATGTACACAACCATGTACACAATCCTTACACCAACCATTTAGAATGGTAGCCATGGATAGGTATTGGGAGCATTTGACGTATGTCTGTGTTTTGGAACAGATCTGGTTTTTTTTTGTGTGTGTACCCGGCAGGCTGCATGCCAGACAGACAAAGCCAATATAAACTCCATTTGGGCAAAGGTTCCCAGGGCATAGAACCTCGGACCCAGCTGTTAATTAGGAAAACAAATACAGCACATGACTTGGCAGGACAGAGTGGCGCCCTTCCGTGGACACCAGGAGCACAGGAGCCATGTCTTCTGCAGAGTGCCTGGCTGCGGTCACGGGCAGCCTGCACAGGAGGAGCTGGCATCTGCTGCCTTCTGTGGTACGATGTAGTAAGTGAGGCAGGTAACTCTCTAGCTAGTCATTTTCTCCTGGGCCTGCTTCCCCAACTGGAAAATGTAAGAGCTAGGGATGGAGGATGCTGAAAATGTCCCTGGATGGAGTAGCCCATTTATTCATGGGTTCTGGCGCTGAGGGGAGTCCCAGGCCATCGAGCAATAACGGGGAAGGAAATCAACATGCTGGAAGGAGATTGTAGAGTGGGCTTCTCAGGAGTCTTCAATCTCTGACAGAGAGAGAAACGATTCCATGTAGACAAATTAGATTGGGCTGTTTCGATGACAAATAATGCAAACTCTTTTTACCCCCCTTTGCTTTTCTTTTCTTTTTTTTTCATTTAGTTCTAGGGTCCTGGCTCAGGAATGGAAGTAATTCTCTTGAATTCTGGGGACTCTGATTTCTCTCTGCATCTTATTGAGTCTAGCTTTCACTTTGTCAAAACCAGCTTTCTTCTTCAGCAAGGAATCAAGTAATGTGGTCCAGTGTGGAAGTCCCTGTGTTGGTCCACCTGAGATGCTTTTGCTTATTAGCTCTATTCCACTAGTTTTGAAAACAGATTTTGGGTGACCACTACAAGGTACAATAGCAGATTAACCATGAACTGGCAGTACCTGTTGCTGAACAAGTCTTGCTGAACTGTGGACAGAGATGTGTATTCACAGAGATCTACATAAAAGTAAAATCATTCTACCCACCGCCAGCTAATACTACTGATCCTTTCCAGTCTGACTTGCCCTCTATCCCACGTGGCTTTCTATCAGGTGAACCTGGGTGGTCTGTGAGCTTGTTGCTCTCTGGTGACTGGGATATTGAGTTAGGAACACATTGTATTTACTTTGAGTTTTGTGAAATACATATATGTTAGCCACAGTTACTTTCAGCCAGAGTTAAGCTGCTTCTAGCAAGAAGAGCTTCCAGGAAAATTGTCTCTCATTTACTTGAGTCAACCAGCTGATATCACGAACCCAAAGTGCAAGGCTAGCTAGGAACACTATCTATGCATACGGCACTGGAGGAGAAACAGACTTGCTATACACAAGAAAGAGCCTGTGTTGTAAACTTTTTACTCTGATTTCAAACACACAGGACAATGTGAATTCTTCTTTGAAAGAATATGTATAATAAGACTTACCCCCTGAATTTTAAAACTGTCTGGGCCTTGAGCTGTGGGGTGACACTTTTCCAGCTCCTCCCAAATATTTTTGGAGACTTGGAAGACACAAATAGGATGCAAAAACTTCATTCAAGACGTGAGTGTGTAGCTGGCATTTTTTCTGGTGATACATGATGCTTTCATCTGACGACTGGTTATTTGTTTAACTGCCTTTGTGGAATGTTTGTTCAAGACTTTTGCTTCCTTAAAAAATTTGGTTGTCTTTCTATTATTGAGTTATATAAGAAAGTTCCATATTCTGATTACAAGTCATTTGTCAGATAAATGTTTCTTCCAGTTCATATCGTGACTATTTGCTTCTTAATTCTGTAAGGTTTTTGTTGTTGTTGTTTTTGGTCAGTCGTGGGGCTTGAACTCAGAGCCAGCACACAGTCTCTGAGTTCTTTTGCTCAAGGCTAGTGTTCTACCACTTTGAGCCACACAACGATTTCTGGTTTTCTGGTGGTTCATTGGAGGTAAGAGTCTCATGGACTTTCCTGCTCAGGCTAACTTTGAATTGCGATCCTCAGATCTCAGCCTCTTGAGTAGCTAGAATTACAGGTGTGAGCCACTGGCACCCAGCCCTAATTATGTCTTTTGATGAACAGATTTTTTTCCTTTTACCAGTCCTGGGGTCAAACTTAAGACCTTGCCCAGGCTGAGTAAGTGATGTTACCACTGAGCTACATTTCCAGCCTTTGCTGAGGAGAGGTTCTAAATTTAATGAACTGTAACATCACTTTATTGTTAATGAGTGTTTTCTGTATCCTATCTAGGAAACCTTTTCTTATCTCAAGGTGTGGTAGACATTTCCTTGTATTTTCCTACAGCAGCTTTATAAATGTAGCTTTGACACTGGTCTTTGGCCCATTTAAAATTAATTCAGTATATAGTGTGAGGTAAAAAATGTAATATTAAAGATTTAAATTTAACACCCCACCCCCCAAATTTTTCTCAAGTTTTCAATCACTGTTTCTTGAAAGAGTCTTCCGTTTTCCTGTTACATTGCATCAGACCCTGAGTTCAAGCCACAAGATCAGCACACACACACACACACACACACACACACACACACACACACACACACACACACAGAGCCATCTTGAGTCAAGTACCAATGTTCACACCTATAATTCTAGCTACTCAGGAAGCTGAGACCTGAGGATCACAGTTTGAAGTCAATCCAGGTAGGAAACTGTGAGACTTTTAACTCCAATTAAACACCCAAAATCTGAAAGTGGAGCTGTGACTCAATTGGTAAAGCACTAGCCCTGAGCACAAAAACTCAAGAACAGCACTCAGGCCCTGAGTTCAAGCTCCAGAACTGACAACAAAAAAAGAAAATTGCCATCTTGGCTGTTACTTGCTCGGTATACACTTTAGAATAACTTCACAATCAAACAACACTGGCAGCTGAGATTTGATGTATATAACTACATGAATAGAATTAGGAAAAGCTGAGAACTGTATTAAATATTCTGGTCCATGAATATGATCTATAACCCATTATTCAGCTCTTTGGAATGTTTCTCAGCAATAGTATAATGTTTTTATGTATGAACCTTGTACATACCTATTTTTAAAATTTATTCTTCATTGACTCACAATTTGGCATTAGCACGTTGTTTCCAATTTTGAGGGGGGAAACATTTAGGTTTTTTTATCCAGTGTGTATAATTTTAACTATAGTTTTTATGAGAAGATATTTAACATATTGAACCATTCAACTATGAGGAATATAATTTGTATTCTTCATTCTATAAGAATTTTTTTTAAAAAACCATGAATAGGTATTAGATTTCCAGATGCCTTTTCTGCACCTATTGTGATGGTCTTATACTTTCCAGATTTACTCTAGTACGGTGGCAAGCTGCATTGGTTGCTTTTTTACTGTTAAATCAGCCTTGCATTTCTAGGATAAACCTCTCTTTATCCTAATGTACTATTCTCTTTATATACTGTTAAGTATGATTTGCTTATTTGAAACTCGTTTGAGATAATCAACTATTGTGTTGTGGGGTGGTTTTTTTTTGTCATTGTGGGGCTTGATCTCAGGGTTTGGGCACTATCCTGAACTTTCCTGACCACAGCTCTACCGCTTTGAGCCACAGCTCCACTCCCAGTTCGGGGGTCTCCCGAACTCTCCTGCTTCAAACCTCGACCCTTATATCTCATTGGTGGGATGAGAGCCACCAAGGCCCGGCTACTGAATTTGTTTTTAAAGAAAAAAAAATTATCTGATTTGGGTTCTTAGGTAATGTTGGCTTCACACAATGCACTGGAAATTGTTCGCATGCTCCTATTGTCTGACAATCTCTGCATAACCATGTATCATTTCCCCTGGTGCAGATCCAGAGTGTGATGAGAGTCCTTCCAGCAGCCATGTTCACATCTCTGAGCCCTGCCAGGAGCTGACACAGGGTGGGGGTGGGGCGGATAATTCCCAGTAGTAGGTGAATGATGCTTCCCTCATTCTCCACCCACTCCACCAAGATGCATTTGAGGATCACCTGAACCCCAAAGGCAGATGTGCAGATTCCATCTGTACAAGGACCTGCAAAATCTCCTGTCCTGTGACATTTCTCCTAACATTCATCTTTTCCTTCTTTATAACCATTTTTCTGCTTGTTTTCTTTGAGGATAGAAAACAGTGTTCAAACCTCAAACCTCTGATGAAGAACTCATTAGACTCTCCTTTCAATAGGCAGTGACTTTCCAAGTCCCTCATATCTAGTTTTTCATCTAGAAAGACTATGCAACCAACTCACATGAAGTTACACTGGATTTTAACAGTAAAAGGATCTTGAGACATTATCAGAGTCTTATTATTTACTAGTAAAAAACTAAATAGAAGTTTCTGACCCTTGTCTTTCAATGTGCTGTGATTAACAGCTAATAGAAGCATCCCTTGGTTCTCACAGTAATAGCACACCACACTGAGAGGCCAGAACTCATGGCAAGAAAAGGAGAGGACTCAAACACAGGTTTTCAGGTTCCAAAGCTCATTTTCATTTTTGGGTGATTTCTTGGTCCTTAGGGAAAGAGACTCGGGTTCTTGGTGAAGAATGAAAGTCAGGGCTTTCTGCACATATTTATAAATATCCTCGGTGAGGACAGGATGCATGAGTGGCCAGACCAACATTGAACTTGGCCAGCCCTGGAAGATGGGTTTGTGTGACTCTTTAATACTGAGGCAGTCTGAGGTTGTCAGAACCCCAAGCCCAACAGCAGAGGCTGATGCAGACTCCTCAGAACCAGGAACAGAGTTATCAGGAAGGTCCCAAGTGTGATCTGGTAATGACCCCAAAGGTTGGAGAATGGTGCTTTGATGGTGAGGAGTGGGCGATGATCACCAGGGGAAAGGACAGTGCATTGTAGCTTCCACTCCAAGAAACAGGACTAGGAGCCTCTGACTGATGTTTGGGCAGGCCAGCCATGCGTGGACTCCAGTGGAAGGCCAGTGAGCCTGCTGGAATATGGTGCCTGAATGAGCCTTTCCCAGCTGGAGGCCTCTGAGATGAGTGGCTGCCGGTGTCTTTGGAGCTCTGATTCATGGCTGGTCCACATGGATGGCCAGCCTCCTCCTGGGCCTTTGTGGTCCCTTTCTGGTTGAGAGAACAATTGCACTTAGAGATGAGGGAGATGTGGAGGGCAGCCTTCAGATCTTGTCAGAAGTTGTGATGACTCACCTCTTTGTGCTTTTCTAATGTTGATTCTTTTAATCTCAGTAGGGCAGATGCCACTGAGGCAGGCAGATAAAACTGGGTCGGCAGCTGCCGTGGGCACGGGTAAGATTGGCCATGTATCCTAGAGTAGTTGTGGCTGGCTTACTGATGCTCCAAACACATCTAAACATAGTTGATCTGCCCAGCCATGGCTCAGAGACTTGCATTCACATTTCTGATGGGCAGGCTTTGCTAAGGACCACCCAAGATCTATCCCAATTCTCCAGTTTATTATCATCAAAAGGTACTGACAAATGTCCTTTGGGTCAGACAGTTATCACATCCCAGTAACAAAGTATTTGCTCAGCAAAACAAGAGTCCCTGTAATGTCCCATGTGCAATACTGTGCTTAGTTGTCCTTAAATGAACTTTCTGGAAAGACCCCTAATTAAGGCCTTATGTTTATTACTGCATATCATTAACTTCATTGTAACAGAATGGTTTGTGGGAATGGCATGTACAGTTATTAAACTGTCAAGTAACCACCACCAGCCACTCAAAATTACTCATCACAAAGAGCTCCCTCCTCTCAGCCCAAACTAATGTCAAATTGTTCCAGATGCCTGGGTCTTTGAGCTGCTTCGCTTAGTCCTACTCTTGCTTTGTGGTGTGCATTCCCACTTTACTTTCACTCCAATCAATCTGTGCTTCTCTCATTACTCCTGTGTGTTTTGTACAATTCTTTGTTCAAAACACAAAGAATCCAAGACAACATCTAATCAAGACCATGATACAGCAATCCTATAAAAAGCACTTTTCCTTTCATTTTGTTTGATTACAATACTAAGCACTACCCAGCGATTGTCCACTGCTTTCTACACTTAGCTGCTTCCATCGTCTGAATGACCGCTTGCTGGTGTGTTTGAGTTTGGATGAATCTCTGCGTGCGTGGGGGCTGCTGTCCAGGCAGGGAGAACAGGTGTACTCACCTTTCACAGAATGTCTTTTCATGAAGCTGTCCAGGCATGGCTCTGATCTCATTCTAGAAGTTTCTCACTGTTCTCTACCAGAAGTGGGAGAAGCAAAGAAGTTACATCTCTCAACAGTTGTTCCTGAGAAAAGTTAGAGATATAGGATCTTGGTTCTCATGGCAACAAATAGCTCATCATCTAGAGAGGCACCTGAAGTTTTGTGTCACGTGTTTAGGAGCTACAGGAAAGATGCAGTCTGTTCATTCCATCTGCTTCCCGCAGAGGAAGAACCATCGCACAGGTGTGTCAGAGAACTTTCAAGCTCACAAGTGGTATTTCTACAGCAGTCCTGCTTGTGGTGAGGTGGGAGCTGTGGGGTCTTTAAGAAGAGTTCCAGGAAGAAGAATCAGAAAGGCCATCCCTGAGCTTCCCCTTGTCCCCTGCCCCAGTGTGTGACTTTATCTTAGTCAATCTGGGCCTGGAAGTGTTAGGAAAGGGTTTAGCTGGTCAATGGATTGTTTCTGTGGAGAGCAATGAGACAGGGAGATGGGTGGGGTTTGGGTGCTCTGCAGGCAGTGATGGAAAGTAGAGCCCAAGGTGAGGAAGGGTGGCAGTGGCCGTCCCAGGAAGGGAAAGCAACCAACTCAAGGAGGGTGGAGGGAGGACTCAGGAGAGAGAAGGAAGAGATGGAGAAAGGAAGGGAGAGGAGTGGGGGCAGAAGGAAGGAGAGGAGGAAAGGAGAGAGGAAGGAGGAAACAGGAAGCTAAGGAGGAGAAGAGGAAGGAAGGGAAGGGAGGGAGGGAGAGAGAGAAAGAGAAAGAAATAGGGGGAGAATGAATACGAACATGTGCCTCGCTGGACAAGCTCCTGATTTGCCTATCAGGGTTGCACACTGGTTGCCAACAGCAGCACGTGTGCATTCTTCTGGGAGCTGTGTTTTTATTGATCATGACCCCTGAGCCTTCACAATGACCTGTGGGCCAGGTAGTAGCACCTTTCTAAAGATGAGGAGACCAAGGTGAAAAGAGGTGACCGCAACCACAGAGTGCTGGCTTCTTGGATCAGGCTCCTGGCCCAGGTCAAACTGGATTCCATCAAAAACACCCCCAGAGGGTCCTGCTCTAGCGCCACCAACCAGTGGCCCACAGCTGACACCTGAGCATGTGCATGCTTTAAAAATTGTACTGGGGTTTGAACCGGGGGCCTTGCCCTTGTTAGGTAGGTGCTCTGCCACCTGAGACATGATCCCATTCCTGCATGCTTCAGTTACTTAAAACTTTTTTTATTTTGTTTTTGTAAACGTGATGTGCAGAGGTGCTTCAGTTATTTTTGAGATAGGGTCTTATGTTTATGCCTTGGCCAGCCTGAACTGTAACGCTCCTGTTTATGCTTCATGCATAGCTGGGAAGACAGGCGTGTGCCATCACACCCAGCGATTGGTTGAGATGGGACATAGTGAACTTTTTGCCCAGGAAGGCCTCAAATCACAATCCTTGGGATCTCTATCTTCCCAGTAGCTAGTATTACAAGTGTGAGCTACTGCACCATCCAGGATGTACACTGTGATGAGCGCCCCAGGACACGGTGACCTATGTTTGCAGTTGCCCTAAGGGACAGCTGAGGTCTAAGTGATCTTTGGGGAATGTGTCCCAAGCTTGGAATTCTTTTAAGAGTAAGGCTTAGAGTCACAGCAGAACACCGACAAGATCTTAATGCTCCACAGTGAGACAGAGGGGAAGCTGTCACTGATGTCTGCCTTTTACTTTCTTGGTTCTTGAATACAATGTCTAAGATTAGAATGCTGCTCCAAGCACACAACAGGACCATGAAGTATAGAAAGATAGCAAGGAGTGATTTATTAGCCAAGCAGTGATTTATTACATCTAGAGTGTGGAGGTGGGTGGTTCAGGTGAGGACAGAACTGGCTGTGTGGAAGCTCTGTGTGTGTGTGTGTGTGTGTGTGTGTGTGTGTGTGTCCACACGGGGTTTTATCCAATCCAATGGCACTGCGAGGTGTCACAAACCTGAGGTCTTCCCCTTGCAGAGGCCTGAGCATGGGAAGGCATAGACCAGTGCATTTTTCCTCTTTGCCTTTCCTGGCTTAAACCTTGATACAGCTGATTGTTCATGGCTGGACCAGGGTGGGGCCATCTGGGAGTTAGAATGGAATCTTGCAGCCTGGGGCATTTCCTCCTTCCTGCTCCTGTCTACCTAACTGCCTACACTAGCCAGGCTTATGACAGTCTGTCTACACACCATCCCATGCAGCCATATCAGTGTGTCCATAATTCTAATGAAAACAGCTGTTTGGAGCACAAGGCCATGTTTATACATTGTGATAGTCAGTCCATTGTGTTATGGGGAAATCTACTCCAGGAAGTGACCCAGAAAACCTTTGGAACCATCAAGGGATAGGAACATGGGATGTTGTCCGCTGAAAGCCAGTGAACTAGAGTGTGTGCACTAGATGGCAATGGAAATTTTAACTGTCAAAGAAAACGGTCTTCCCACGCACGCACACAGGCCGCCTGGTCTGTGATTCATGCACTATTTGGTGATTTCTTCTGACCAGCAGAGGGAGGCTCTCTGCAGGCAGGCACACTGCATTCTCTCATCCCAGGGACTGAAGTGAGGAGGGTAGGGGCTGCAAGCTGTGTCCTTGGAATGAGTGGGGGCACCACATTCCCGAGGACAAGGCCTTGTGGCCCAGTTCTCTCCCAACTCCTATTAGCCACAAATTGTAACTTCAAGCTGTTGGACTTAAACAGACGCCTCACAATGAACTTGCAAGTCCTCAAGGTGTCCTCTGGGTCCCGGGAGCTCCCTATTTGAGGTTACATACCTTTGCATCAAAGATCAAGGCTGGTAAGGCCAGGCGCCTGTGGCTCACGCCTATAATCCTAGCTACTCAGGAGGCTGAGATATGAGGATTGTGGCTCAAGGCCAGCCTGGGCAAGGAAAGTCTGTGAGACTCTTATCTCCAATTAACCATCAGAAAGCCGGAAGTGGAGCTGTGGCTCAAGTGGTAGAGCACTAGCCTTGAGCTGAAGAGCTGAGGGACAGTGCCCAGGCCCAGAGTTCAAGCCCTAGGACTGACAAAGAAAAAAATGAAGGCTGGGAGATCTGGGGTTCAGGCTGAATAGCCTACTGCGTGTCTCTAGTCCCAGGCTTTGGCATAGTGAACTCATTTTCTGAGTTGTACCTTCTAGTCAGTTCAGTGACAATGACATTAGACACATACAAATTCTTGCATTGATGCCCCATAGCTCCCCAACTGCCTCCACAGGGCACAGAGGATACCCTTCCCCTGGGCTCTTACCAAGGGCTTCCAGGTCTCATCCTGACACAGATCTGAGACTCACAGGGCTGGTGAGGTACCCCTGGGCATTCCGAGAGGAAGAGGCAGAGCTGGGACTCAGAACCACAGGGTCCCTTCCATAGGGCAGAGCACCTGGCAGCTTGAAGCCACCAGGCTATGCTGATGGTTTAGCTGGCCCGATGGCCAGGACCTACCTGTGCTTTCGGAGTTGCCCTGCTGGGGTGGAGGTAAAACAACCAATCAGCCTCTCTCCTCCAGGGCAGCTGTGTTGTGATCAAGAGGTAACTGGGCTGATGGGAAGCTGTGTGTTCGAGGTGAGACCCAACTAGCCCCTGGCCTCCTCAGGTCTCCCAGCCAAAGCCTGGACCACACTTGGTGCGGATGGCTTAGGGGCAAGGTACAGAAATTCTGAGAGCTCAGGAGTCAAGTTGATGGCATCTAGGAGTCTGGGGTCCTTTTTATTTTCTGCCAAATACAGAACTAGGAGGCAAGTGAAGTGGGAGAAGAGGCAAAGTTTATTTGGAAGTGAGGGTTAAGCTGCCAAAGAAGATACCAACAGCTTCTTGGCTACCAGTGGGTCAGAATAACCCCTCTCCCCACGCCCCCCATGAGCATTCTGATTGGGAGGGCTGCTTTAAGCCACCCGAGGTCCTGCCCACCTGCTTTCTGGACACAGAGAGCACAGACTTCTGGGAGCAAATGAGAAAGGGACCCAGAAATCCAACATTCTCAGCAGAACGCGGTGTCTCCCCCATTTCCATCTTTGGGGCTAGTCTCAGCTGTTCTCACATCTGGTTGGATGGATGAGCGCCCTTCGCGCACTTCCCCCCCCTTCCCCCACCTCCCCCCCCCGCCCCCTGCAAGGCTCTGCTCCAAGGTCCTCGGGAGAAAAAGAAGAGACATGTTTCTTCTCTTCCCAGGCCACCAGTGTTGCCTCCTAAGACACTTAGGAGAAAAGGCCATTGTCTGCCGGGGCTGGATCTTTGTCTAGCTGCCCCTAGCCTTTCTGTAATTCTCCCTTAGCTTCACCTGATCTCATAAGGAAGGGGAGCTCATCTCTCAGGGGCAGTGGAAAGTGTGGGTTCAAGCCTATGACTTCGGTGACCAGTCAAGTCCGCTGGCCGCTGTTGGCCAGCGCTGGGCTGAGTACACTTAGAGGTCGACTTAGACCCAGGAATTGTGGCAACCTGGGGAAACTATAAGCCTGCACCGTGCAGTCTCCACTCAGTGAGAGCAGGAAGGAGACACCCGCCGTGCGGCTGGGGAGAGGCGGCTGGTCAGGGGAGGCGAGCAGCATCCCGACCACTGGGGAAGAGGCACAAGGGGCAGAAAGGAAGTCAGAGAAAACAGCAGTGGGTTTGTTTCCATTGCGCCTTTATTGTTTACTCTGTGCACTGGTCAGAATTTCATACAATCCTTCAAGAATCACACAACCTGTTAGGCAGCCCTCTCCCCGGCACTCCCTCGTTCCCTCCTCTCCAACCAGCCTTCTCTCATCTCCTGCTCCTATCACATGATATTCTGCCAGTGTCAAGGAACTCCGGGGTTGTTTAATTTTGGGGGGACAAGAGGAAGAGAGGGGTGTAGAGCTGGCCCTCAGCAACCCAAAAATGGTATCTGTCTGCCTTTACCCCCTTTCCTGTGATTTCTTCACCCTCCTTCTCAGGCCATCACTGGAGGAAGGGAGCAGACAGAGTGGAGTTGGAATCCTGACTCCCCCGGAAGCCCTGTCAGGAGCTCCCCTGTCTTTTTCTGGGGGTGCTGCCCTGCACGCTGTATGCATTAAATATATCTCTGGTGGGGAAAAGATTTCTGATCAATCAGTGCGGGAGCCAGGTGCTCGGGGGCATTGGCAGAGCCCAAGGAATGGCTCTCCAACTGTGGCATCTCAGGAAGGAGGGAAGAGATCTGGAGGCAGAGAACCTCCTTGGTGTCACTGAAATCCAACCAGGCAGTGGCAAAAGGAATCCTGACCATCTAAACCAATCCACGGTGGCCAGGCCAGGCCCCATCTTAAGGAGCCAGGGCAACAGGGAATACTTTGTTCAAACCTCACTGACTTTTGGCTCTGGGTGTCTCCCTGCAGAAGGAAAGCGGCTCTCGTGCCAAGCCCCGCCCCCTCCTCCCACCCCACACCGTTACTGAAACTAAAACTGAGAAACACATGGTAACAAGAATGAAGTAATAGCACTGTCAGGAAAATTCTGACTGTTCCATCCGAGTCGATCTGTGAACGAAGCCACGCTCTGGGTCTTCCCTCCACAGTCTTGCTTTAAAAAATATATATATGTATATATTTTTTTTTCCCCAAAGCTGCTCTGTCACTCAGCCCCGGTTCATGCATCATTCTTAGTAAAGACAGAATGTATCCAAGCCCTGCATGCCCACGATCGCTTGTACATCTCCAATACACGACAAAAAGCCTCTTGACAAAACAGTCTCAAAACATGCACCAACCAAGACCATGGCTGGTATTGTGTGGGGGAAAAAAGGTCCTTAGGATGAGAGAGAGAGACAGACAGAGAGGAGGGGAGGAAGGAGGGAGAACAAAGGTACAGAGGTAAAGGACTGAAGATGAGACAAGACCAGAATGATGACAGAAAAGAACTTCGGTAAGTTAGGAAACAAAGCAAATAAAATCAAGGCCATCACCGTGGGTCCGGAAGTGCCTCTCCAAGTATTTGGTTCATGCTAAAAAATAGAGCACATTTATTAAAAATATATATTTATAAACCTTGATATGAACAGATACGCACGTCAAGCCAATGGTAAAAGAAAAATAAGTTATCTCCCAGTATCAGACAAGCCTGATGGGTGGGATACCTGTGAACTAACGGCCCCTGTGGATTCCGGCACTAAACAGATCATCAGATTGCCCTGGAGTGCCTGTCCTCAGAGACACACAGCCCAGCTGCATCTGCCCTGCTCATTTTCTCAGCGCTCTGGGAAGATGGATTTCTGCATCCATCCGCTCACCGCTGGAGCCAAAGGCTGGAATTCCACACACACTCTCGGGCCCTGTGCCAAAGACGCTGAGTTCCTTGTGGCCTGAATGAGTTTGGCTGGATTCATTGTGCTTTAGTGTCTGCACCTTGCGGCAGGATCAGTTTGTTGGGCGACCTTTTTTTTAGGAAGTTCGGAGGTGCATGGATGGAGAGCTGTGGAGGGCTCAGGCCTCGCAGTGCCAGCTCACCAGTTGGTGGACACACAGGGCGCCGGGTGGTGCAGCCATCGAAAGGCCTCTGTGGGCCCTCGGGGCCTGTCACAGGGTGGTGTAGATGTAGACGAAGATGATGACGATCAGGTTCAGGATGGTCCCGATGATGCCCAGCATGGCCAGCACACTCTCCTCTTTACTCTCTTTCTCTTGGCCTCCTCTGTCTTCATCATTTCCACTCGTGATTACCATCTTGGTTGCAAATGTCTTTATCTTCCTCGCCAGGCTAACCTGTACAATGCAGAGAGGTAGCACAAGAGACGATCATTTCCCAGCGTCCCCGCCGGGGCCGGGGGATGACGCTTGATGTTTAACCTGACTACCACTCAACTCATTTTGTGAGGCTTCCTCTCCCCTGCCCCTGCCCGATAGCAGACACAGCGATAGCAGACAGCATTCACACTATGGGAGCTCCTGCCAATGCCCTCCAGGTGTGCCACCCCGTAGGTGCAGGAAGGGCATGGACAGCAGCACAGGCCCCAAAGACCCAAAGGCAGGTGGGAAGTCCCTTGCAGTGCAGGGAAGTGAACCACAAGAGTGGCAGGGCCTTCAGTAGGAATATGTATTGGAATAACTGTCTAGCAAGGCTTCTGGGCATTGCCTAGGGAAATGAAGAGGCAGAGCTGAGCACTGCTCTCCTGGGTGTGCACTCAAGAGGAAGCCCTGCTTCTGGGCACCTGGAGACAGGTGAGATCTTGACTCCTGGCTGTGTCTGCCCAGTGGGCAACACAGAATGACCGGTCACAGAGCCATGCCATGGAATATTCCACAAAATGGCAGGGCTGTGGCTACCCAAAGACAGCCTGGAAGAGCACCTGAGTACGGAACACATGTGGCCCGACTTCATTCGTAAAGTCTCACAACATGACAATCCAAGTTGCACCTTGGTTCACACATGTACACTCGGACTTCCATAAAAAGCAGGAGACGAGTGACACAAAATTCAGGACAGTGGCTTTCTCCAGGGCAGGGCAGGGCAGTGTAGATTGGTGGGGAGTGTCTCTTCCTGTCTGCCAAGCTTGGTGGTGGGCATTTGTCTGTGTGTTTTTATTAATTATTCTTTATACTCTACGCGAATGTTTCAGTTACTCTTTTGTACGTATGATTTTTCAAAAAGCAAAACTGTTTGTTTGGGTTTATTTTGCTGGTACTGGGCTTGTACCTGGGGCCTGAGTGCTGAGCTGTCCCTTAGCTTTTTCACTCAAGGCTGAGTCTCCCACCTGAGCCACACCTCTATCTCTGGTTTTCTGCTGGTTAACTGGAAATCAGACTTTCCTGCCTAAGCTGGCTTGAAACTGTAATCCTCAAATCTCAGCCTCCTGAGTAGCTAGGATGTGACCCCTGGAGACCCAGGGCTTGGCTTTTTTTTGTTTTTTAAGGTAGTTAACATGACTATGTGGAGGTGGGGGCCCACAGTGGGCAGTTCTTCCTATCAATAACTAATCCAAACCATACATAGAATGTATCAATGCACATTTTCAGTGGGGATCTGGACAGGCCTGAACCCACCCACCTTCTTGATTATACTTCTGGATCGTGTGTCTTTGCAAGCCACAGGCTTTCATGCTTTAGGGTGTGATGATTAACTTTATATGTCAACTAGACTGGGCTACAGGGTGCCCATATATCTGGCCAAAGGTTATTCTAGGTGAGTCTGTGAGTTCGTATCTGGATGAGATTAGCATGTGAATTGGTAACAGAGGAGAGCAGATAGCCCCCTCAGTAGGAGTGGGCTTCATGCAATCAGTTGAGAGCCCAAAGAGAACAAAAGGTGGACATTTCTCAGAGTAAGCATCCTTCCCGCTTCACAGCCTTCAAGCTGGGACACGGGCGTCTTCCTGTCTTTGGACTCTGACCTTTGAACTTTACTCAGCTCCTCTTGGCCCTTAAGCTGGAAGGAACCCCATAAACGGCCCTCCTTGCTGCCTCAGCCTCCATCTGTTACCAGGCTGCTTCACCACACACCTGCCCAACCTTCGGTTGTGAGGCATTTCAAAGAAACTGCAGATCCTGGGACCTGATGGTCTCCAAAATCACACCAATCAATTCTGTCTAATAGGTATCTGTTCATTTCACACAGATGCATTACATGCATTACATAGATGCATTACACAATACTTCAGCTTATACACATATATATGTAAAATGAACACATAGGAATACATGCACACGTATGCATATATACACATACATGTGTATATCTGTGTATGTGTACGTGCTTGCGTGTGCACATCTTGGTTCTCCTTCCCTAGAGAACTCCGACCAATGTAGGGATCACATGAGATCTCAGGGAATCCCAGAGGATGGACTCGTGGCCCAAACGCAAAGCCCTGGAGGGACTGGCTTGGGTCACATCTTGCAGGACAACTCAGGACTTGCAAGGCAACATATGAGAACAGATGTCTGGGTGAAGGGAGACCAGCACATTCACGAAGACGAGAGGCATTGCACAGCATCACCGTGTGCACAAGTAAATGAACCACATCCTCCCGGAAGCCTCTTTTCTGCACAACTGTGGTTCTAAAGAGACTCCCAGTGGATTCCTGTCCCTACAGCACAGCTAGGGAAAGCATCTCTTTGGTTACCTTTCTCTTTTTTTCTTCCCCTAAAAACACTGAGTGATCTATAATAAACATCCAGGAAACTGCACAAATGGCTCCATACATGTGTTTTGCTAAGGCTACAACAAAACAAGCAACCTTCTACACCCCAGGGTGCCCCCCCCCCCCCGCCCATGCCCCAGTCAGGCCTTGTCCCTCCTTCCTCCCCCCAGACACCCACTGCCTGACCACTACAGGCCAGTGTCACTAGATTTGACTTGTCCATAAATGGAATCACGTGGTACACTTTCTCATGAATCTGACCTTTCTGTCTCTCACTGTTATTCTGTGAACCAAGATTTTTGTGTAGTGGTGGCTCCCTCATTCTCATTTTGAGCAGTATTCTTTCCTGTTCCAATGATTGGGTTCATTCTACCAAGGATGAGTTACCCTGATGTGAATGCTCTTGAATTCAACTTCCGGTAAAAGTATGTCTCTATTTCCTGTGAGAATCTTCAACATTGGGCCAAGTTGAAAGAACTGGTCAGTGAGCACACACACTCCCATGGTTTCTTTCCTGGGCCGAACCATACTCCTAACCATCCTCATCCACCCACTCCAAGTCCTGATGTGTTTCAAAGCCACTGCAGCTGTCACGGCTCTTCTTAAATACTGCAGCCTGCATGCACACCTGGTTCTGGGTTCCACTCCTAGCTACAGCTCTTCCTTTTGATGGAAAGCTTTTATGGGTGCATTTCCCATTGTCTACCTCTAACACCCAGGACATGAAATGCCAGGGCACAGGCTGGGCACGTGTTTGAGCTTTAGGACAGACCTGCAAACAGTTATTTTACAGCGGCGTCTGCTTGCTGGTTGATAAATGAAGACTAGCCATGCCCTGCATCTCACCGAGTCCATGGCTCAGGAATAAAGTTCCTTCGAAATCCACTCCCTGTCCCACCTTGCATGTCTGTCTCGCCACACACCAGTCCCTTCTTCACTGGGGTCTCCCGTTTCTCATCTGTGTTCTTACACAAGACTTGGAGCCCTGAGTCCAGGAGCTTTGGAGTCCCTACCTCCAAACATGGAGCCGGCATGGAGCAGGAGCCCAGGAAAGCTGTGCCGAGCGAGCGAGCAGGTACTGTGAGGGATGTGGCATCTCCCGTCTCTGCAGGGCAGGGAACAGAGGGCCAAGGCCGGTCTTAAGAGACGTCGTTAGTGCCGCCCTGAGGACCAAAGATCCATCATGGCAGCCACTCAAGCACAACCAAGAGCCTGTCATGGAGGCTGCTTGGTTTCAAGGCTTAATTTAGCTCTTCCCTGAGTTAACCCGAGATAGCTCTGACTCAGGAGGAAGTGAGGGGGACCATCAGGCTGGCTGTGTTTACATTCTAAGACACTGCCACAAGCCAGAAGCCCACAGAGGCTCCTCTGACCCAAAAGAGTTGTCTCTAAGTTGCTGCTTGGTGATCAGCTTGATGCCACCATAGAAACCATAGTGGGAGGACGGCCGGACCCCCAGGAGGAAGGCAGGGCTGCACAAGAGGAAAGCAGAACAGTCTTCCCGGGGCACAGCTGTCGTCTGGGTACAGCGATGGGGAAGATGGAGAAAGGCTGAGGGATCAGCCCGAACACCAGGGTCGCAGACGAGACAGAAGAGAACACAGGAATGAAACAAAAAAAAAAGTGAAAAGCAGGCCAGACAATGTCTGACATAAAGCTTGCTACTAGAGTAGAAAATTCATGTACTCACTCATTTCTGCCTGCCAGGAATGCTGGGTGGCGGGGCTAGAGAGGGCTGACTGGAGATAAGGAAAGTTGATTTTTTTTTGGGGGGGTAGGGAGGTTGATAAAAATGTTATTAAATTTTTGGGTGATAATTTTATAACTCTGAAAATTCACTAAAATCATCAAATTATATACTCTTTAAACATGCAGCTTTTTGAATTATGTATCAATAAAAATGTAACTCTTGAAAAGAGTATTTGCAATAGTCCCTGAAATAGAAAGTACCTAGAAGTATTCTAACAAATACACTTACTGGGGAGTTGTAAAACTTAAAATTATTCAGGAGTGATAAAACTTTGCCCAAAAGACACAAAAGTATACCTAACATTTAAAAAAGGAAGACAGTTGGGTACCAGTGGCTCACATTTGTAATCCTAGCTACTCAGGAGGCTGAGGTCTGAGGATCATAGTTCAAAGCCAGCCTGGGCAGAAAAGTCTGTGAAACTCTTATCTCCAACTAAGCACCAAAAATATCCAGAAGTAGAACTGTGGCTCAAGTGCTAGAGTCCCAGCCTTGAATGAAAAAGCTCAGGGAAGTATCCAGACAAACTTCAACCCCAGGACTGGCACACACACACAGAAGGGGGAAAAACATACCATCTTCATGAATACAAAAATATCCCAGAACTCCCGTTCATTCTAAACTGATTTGTAGAATCACTGCAGTTCCATTCACAATTCTGGCATATTGGACAAGTGGATATTAAAATGTATGGTAAAAAGCCAGGCCCAAAGAAACATAGGTCCCATGGTTTCCCTTATTTGCAATAACTAGTATATGTCTGAGTCAAACAGAAAAGGTCAGATAAGTTGATGTTAGGGAAATGAACCCTAAGATATGTACTCAAATGTTTTTTCTTTCATGCGATTGTTTCTAACACATTTATAAGATTATTTCTTTGTTGCTTTGTATGTCCCTCCCCCATGGTATAACCCTTGCTTTCACTGTATTTGATGTTGGTATAATTTGTGGGGGGGAAGGGAAAAAACAAATTGTTTAAATAGGGATTCAGCCGGACCCATTGCAACAATGAGATGTACAAGTCGAAAACGAACTTTACAACTTTGGCGGGGGGAGGGAGGGTTGGGTGGGGGGCAGGGGGAGGATGGGATGGGAAGGGGAAACAAAGGAGGAGGCTACAATGCTTGATAAGAAATGTACTCATTATCTTGCCCATGTAATTGTAACTCCTCTGTACAGTATTTTCACAATAAAAACAGAAAAAAATGAAACGTATGGTAAAGTGACAAGGGGTAACAGCAGCCAAGATATGTGCTAAAGAATAAAGCAGGGGGCTCACTGTAAAAGACAAAGAATAAGGCAGGGGCTTGCTGTAAAAGACAGAAAGAATGATCACACAGGCTCTCAACAATTAGCTGGCGAAATGGAAGCTGATCTCTGTATATACAGAAGATGCACTGGGTGTTGTGGGTCTTTAGAGCAACTCAGTATCTTTCAGAAATAAATGAAATCAAGTCAGTATCTCACAATTCCAGATAGATTATAGACAACTGCCGAAAAGAGACAACTTAAAAGCTTTTATAAGACAACAGAAATGAATAGATCTATGACCTTGGAGTATAAAAGGATGTCTCCATTAAGACTTAAAAGCTGGAGCAGTAAAGGAACTAACTAGTAATAAAGTAAATCATCTTTAAAGTATGTCCTGTTTATCAAACAATACCACAGAAAGCAAAGCATGAAGCCAAACTATCCGATCTATACCTATAGCTGTCTATCTAGATGAATACGTGCCACATGAATGATACATAGAGGTATATATCATTCACACATACAAATACACCAACCAAACAAACCCAGAAAGAGCTACCATCAAGCTATCACCAAACTGGCAAGAACACACATATCCAACAAGACCACCAAACCCTGGCAATGGCCAATTGGTGCTATTGCTTTGGAAAAACAGAATGGTGTCATCTTGTCAAGAAGATGAGCTAGCACCTACCTCTAGGTCATGCTCTGAACACACCTGACCACATGTGCCAGGGTTTCGAACACCACAGCCAGCACAGCTCTGGGTCCCAAACACGTGTGTCTGCTTTCGTAGAAAATCCAGCTCTGCTGGGCAGCAGAAGTGTGACGAAACCCAAGAGCCAGGTAGTGACCAGGATTAGGGGGTGCTCAGGGGGGCAAAGCTGGGGCTCACTACATTGTATTTTCTAAGAATGTTGCTCTTATCTAGTTGGTAATTAGCAAAATTAAAACAATTGTAGTTGATGGGGCTGGGAAGGTGGCTCAGTGGTAGAGCACTTGCCTTGCATGCCTGAGGCCCTGGGTTCGATCCCTCAGCACCACATAAGCAGGAAAAAAAAGCCAGAAGTGGCGCTGTGGCTCAAGTGGTAGAGAGCTAACCTTGAGCTGAAGAGCTGAGGGACAGCGCCCAGGCCCAGAGTTCAGGCCCCATGACTGGACCAAAAAACAAAAAAAACAATTGTAGTTGAATAATTGGCTAGTTAATAATGAAACAATGCTCTATTTTGTAAAACAGATCAGGGTTCTAAAGACCTACTGGGATGCTAGCTGCCAAAAGACCCCTGCAAGGTAACAGGAAGCCCACCCTGCTGCTAGCCCACCAGTGTCCCCACATCAGCGCCGCTAAAGCCACACAGTGCGATGCACGCGTGCCGTCAGGCTGTGTGTCTTGGGGAATGAGCCGTGCGAGTTGCCAGGGCACAGAGGCTACAGGAAGCTGAGAAAGCAGAGGCATCAGGGTTCTGTGGGGCTCCGGGATTCACAGCCAGCCAGGCCAGAGGCAGCAAGGACACTGATGTCCACACCCTCCTGTGGGCATTAGCACTCCCTTTTCCTCTGGAGGATTACCCTTCCTGAGAGATCTGCTCAGCACCAAGGCCCAGGGGAAGGCGGGGATGTGGCTGCTCCCCCCACCCCTCTCTCTGGGTCTCTGGTTCTTCCTAGCCATGGGGCCCAGGTGAGTTACCACCAGCTGCTGCCTGGAGCTGGGCTGTCTTCTGCCCTGGGTAAAGCCTGGTTCAACATTTCCTTCTCGGCCATGAACTACACATCTGGGCTATAAAACCAGTGCTCTGGGAATACATTTGCCACCAGGATCCATTCCAGCAACCAAAGAACTCAGGGCTGCTCAAGTCCGTTCTGTTTGATTCTCACTGGATGTCTGAAGGGCTCGGACAGAGAATGTGAAGTGCTAATGGCCCTTTCTGAGGCCTTCTCCTCACCCTGGAATTCACCACCTCTCCACACAGCCTCCCCGCCCGCCACAGCAGTGGATGCAGGAAGGTTCTGTTCTGCTCTGAAACAAAATACCCTCACTAGGACTTGCACCCCAGGGACTATTGCTCAACCAGGAAAGTAAACAAACACCAGCGCTTGCTCCCATCTCCTGGAAACTTCACCTCTGTGAAGAGGTCACTCCAGCTTCCTCCAGATGCCTAGTCTACGCTGGGCTGCCGCTGCCGCCACTCCTGATACTGCTTCTCACCCATACACAGGACTGTGTATCTGCCCTGCCGGCCCGAGGGCTAGCTCCACCCACTCACCCACCCGGCAGCAAACGTCTAGACACCTCCATCTCCTCCAGCACCTTCCACACTGCTGTTGAAAGGAGTGGCTCTCTGGTTTTTGACTGGGTCTCCTCAACAAGCACTCTGCCAGGCTGGCCATCAGCTCCTGCTGGTGTTCTTCCACAGGCACAAGGAGGTTCAGGGAGGATTACAGTGCCAGCCACGGTGTCAGTGACTGCGCATGAGACATGGTGTGACTGTGGGGACCCCTCTGGACTTCTCCACGCCGGCAGCCAGAGCTGCCTGCTGAGAACAGCAACTGGTCCACCAACAAGCCAGCTAATGGCCGACATGCAACTGAGACTGAAACTGCCACGGGATGTCCACTCACTGGTACATTACACGGCCGTGAAAAATGACTGTGACAAATGACCATGCAGTAACAAGAAAGCCACCTATCCTGTGACAAGGAGAAAAATAAAGGAGATGAACATCTAGGTCCACTGATCACTGTAAATATTCTTTTTAGAATTTATTGTGGAAAAAAAAAACCTACCCTGGAGTATGGGGAGGGGAATTCAGAAATTTCCTGCAACATCGATTCTGTTGCTTTACTTTTAGCACATTCAAAGCAGTCAAACACAAGCAAATGAGGCCAGAAGACTGTGTGAGTTGCCTCCCCAGGTCACAAGAACAAGGTGTTGCATGCGAGGTAGGAGCAGAGATCTCCCACCTCCACCTGTCCCTGCTGGAGCCAGGGCTTGAGCAGAAAGGGAAAGGGGTCATAGCTGTGTGAAAACCATGAGGGGTAAAAGTTTGACGGCTCAGCTACTCGCCTTGCACGGGAGTTGGCTTTGGTGTCGATAGGAACTCCTTTTTCAAAATAATGCCTGCCTCTGAACAAAACCTTTGCTCTCATGTGCTAAAAGAGAGAAGAAGAAACAGAAGGGAAGGAGGAGGAGGAGGAGGAGCCCTCTTAGTCCATGCTCGGCCAGTCCTCTAGTCCATGCCGGACACCTGCTCTGCCCTCCAGAGGAGCTCCTGCATCTGCCTGGAAATCCAGAACAGGCAGCTGACAGATGTGGAGGGTAACAGGGTTTCCAAGCAGCATCAAGTTCAAGACCACCAGGCACACCACAGCTCAACCTTCAGCACAACCTCAGGCTTGCAGGGACTCTTCTCCCAGATCCCCCCAACATGACCCGGCCCTGCTCCAGCTGGTGCCTGCCAGGCAGGTGCAAAAGGCCTTTGGCTCTCAAGGGCCGGCAAAACTCACACAGACTCCCATGGCCACGCTCTGTACTGCGAAGCTCCTCAGGAACCTGTCTGGCCCCGTGGCGGGTGTGGCTCTGAGGCAGCAAAGGCCAGGACTAGCCTGGCTGGAGGAGGAGGAGGGAAGGGTGGGTGTGAAGGGAATGTGGGCACGTGGGGGGGGGTCTCCATAGGCCTGGTCCTTGTGGCATCATGGTGACATGGTGGTGGCAGACACCAGGCTGCATGGGGCACTGAGTCAGGGCAAAGGCCCCTGTAAAGCCACGTAAAGCCATCTGGGAAGCTACTCACTTGGTACAATGGCCACACATGGTGTTCCTATTCATTTTCCCCATCACCCAGTTTTACTATTTATGTTCTTGTATGCATGAGAACTTTCATAATGAAAATTTTAAACTCAATTAGCTCTTAAATTCCAAAGAACAGAGTGTGAACATTGCTAAACTGCACTCTAGGATGAAGCGCCTACCCAGGGACCCTAGCCCTTCCCCGACCCCCTGCGCCCACATCCGGGGAGGGGAGCTTACTCTGCCTGCCAGCCTATCAGGAAATGGGTCAGAAGTGCCCAGTGCCCAGGTGTGAACACAGTGGAGGTCAGGCAAGAGCTTCCGCCCAAACCAATGCCTCTATAGGCATCTGTGCCCTGCACTGGTGACCCCAGAGTGGCCTGGGTGGGATTCAAGGAAGATGGCGGCTTGGACTTCCTTGTTTTCGGAAATCCGCTCTCTCAGATTCTAAAGCACCACTCAAGAGGAACACATGTGTGCAGTGTTCAACCCTGCTCAACAAAGCTACACGATTATTAGTACTAGTTACAGTGCTCAATCTGTCTCTCTAGTTAACAAGAGGTTACTGGATCTACCTTCTCACTTGTGGCTAGTAACTACCCTGCAGCTGCACATAGTAATGGCCAAAGCTACTAATTACTTGGCAGGCACAAGGCGTATCATCCATCCATCTGGCCATTCATCAACCTATCCATCCTTCCATCTGTCTATCCATCTACCTACCCATCTGTCTGTCCATGTATACATCCATCCATCCATTCATTCTCTCCATTCATCCATCTGTCTGTCCATCCATTTGACCATTCATCATTCTATCCATCAACCCATCTGTGTCCACCCATCCACCCTTCTGTCCAATCATCATGTATGCATCCATCTATCCATTCTCTCTATCCATCCAGCTACTCATCCATCTTTCTATCCATTCAACAAGTAATCTTTTTTTGGGGGGAAGGGGGTTGGTTATGGGGCTTGAACTCTGGGCCTGAATGCTGTCCCTCAGCTCCTCAGCTCAAGGCTAGCGCTCTACCTTTTGAGCTACAGTGCCACTTCCAGTTTTCTGAGTGTTTATTGGAGATAAGAGTTTCACGGATGGGCTGGGAAGGTGGCTCAGTGGTAGAGCGCTTGCCTTGCATGCTTGAGGCCCTGGGTTCGATTCCTCAGCACCACGTAAGCAAAAAAAGAAAAAAGCCGGAAGTGGTGCTGTGACTCAAGTGGTAGAGTGCTAGCCTTGAGCTGAAGAGCTGAGGGACAGCGCCCAGGCCCAGAGTTCAGGCCCCACGACCAGACCCCCCCCCCCCCAAAAAAAAAAAAGAGTTTCACGGACTTTCCTGCCCAGGCTGGCTTTGAACTGCGATCCTTAGATCTCAGCCTCCTGAGTAGCTAGGATTACAGGTGTGAGCCACCAGTGACCAGCTAACAAGTAATCTTTAAACGGCTATTATTTGCCAGATTTTGTCTAGTGGACTGTGATGTAGCAGCAGGACCATGGACAAAAATGTGTTATTACCCCGTTAGAAACAAGAAACGGTCAAAATAATTGCTGAACACCTTCAACATGCCAGGCACTGTCTGTAGGAACTAGTAATAAAACAGTGTCTAAACCCATTCAGGATTTGAACTCAGTAACCAATGCTGCTTTCCAACACTGCTCATTGTCTGCCTTGTCCTACAATGTCTACAATGAAATACTACATTCCAATCCTGTGCGTACTTGCCACAGTGCCTTTGCACTCTTCCTAGCTTTCATAACTGCTGCTCCTCTCTGAGAAGCAGGCCCAGCAGCCTGCTTCAGACTGCATTAAGCATCTCCTAAAACCATGCCTTTATTTGAGTCCTTCCCAATACCCATGAGCCCTTTGGGAGGAATGAGCCTGGGTCTGATGTAACTCCATGTCCTCTGACTCCTGACCTACTCTGAGGTTGCCATGGTGCTCAGTGAGCCAAGTGAGAGGAAGAGTTGGTGGATGGATGGAGGCCAGATGGTGGTGGGGAGATGGATGATGGATGGGGGGATGGATGGACAGTGGATGGTTGGATGTGTGGTTGAGTAGATGGTTGGACAGATGGATAGAAGGATGGTGGATGTGTGGGTGGGTAGATGGATGGATGGACAGATGATGGATGGGTGGCAAGTGGTTGGATAGAAGGATGGTAGATGTGTGGGAGGGTAGGTGGATGGACAGATGATGGATGGATGGCAGATGGAAGGATGGTGGATGTGTGGGTGGGTAGATGGATGGACAGAGGATGGATGGATGGATGGCAGATGGAAGGATGGTGGATGTGTGGGCAGGTAGATGAATGGATGGACAGATGGATGGATGGCAAGTGGTTGGTTGGAAGGATGGTGGATGTGTGGGAGGGTAGGTGGATGGACAGATGATGGATGGATGGCAGATGGAAGGATGGTGGATGTGTGGGTGAGTAGATGGATGGACAGAGGATGGATGGATGGATGGCAGATGGAAGGATGGTAGATGTGTGGGTGGGTAGATGGATGGAACAAACTCAAGGAAGCCTAGGGAAGCCAGTTTCCAGGTTAGAGGAGGAGAAGTGTGGAACACAGCTGAAATGGATGACAGGAAGTCCAGCCAGGCCCACTCAACTGACCACAACCGTATAGAGACAGTCAGAGGAGAATGTGTGTTCGGTGAATACGCCCTCATGATCAAGCCGGGGTCAGCCAGAGAGGACAGCCTATTTGTGTGTGTGTGTGTGTGTGCATGCGCAAGTGTGTATGTATACATGTGTGTGCAACTCTCACTGTGAGAGAACAAGGACTGCTTGGCCCTAAGACAAAGCCTAAGAAACGGTTCCCCGGCTCTAGCCACCTCTGGCTATCAACCAGAGTTGCTGTGTCTCATCACCTACACGTGCTGACACTGAGTCACGCGAGAGTAGCAGCCTGCAGCAGACCCTGGCTTCCTGAACCACTTGGGAAAGAGCCTGCGTGGACAGGGAAGAGCCCTGTCCCCTGGGGCCCCATTCTCCCCTTTGATCAGAACGAGGGCTCACAGTCCCTTGGTGGATCTTCTTCTTCTTCACCTTGAAGTCTGATGACAAGGAGAGTTAGTTTGCTGGGTGTTAAGCAAGAAAAATGTAAACATGGATATAAAGAGGGGAAAGGAAAAAAACCCAGCTCCTGATACTAACACGTAAGGGTAAATTAATCAGCATCTCCCCTTGCTCACAGAAAACACATTTTTTTATTAGTTGTGAGAAAAATTAATTCTATCACACTAGACTTTCCACAGGAATGCAAGCCATCAGGAAGCACTGTGGGAAGAGAGCAGGGGACGCGGACCAGGCCCCTGGTGGATCCTCCACTAATTTTTCCCCTCCCCACGGTGCTGCTGCCTCCCCCTCCTCCACCCCCCAGTCCTGGGAGGGACCAGCAGGAAGCCAGGGGGAAGATCTGGGATTCTGGGTGCCAGCTGGGCCGCCTTATACACCTGCCTCCTCCTCAGCCTCATGGGAGACCACGGACCCGTGACATAGACTCACACTGGGTGTAGGTCAAGGCTTCTGGTTGCAACAGTGCAGTAGAAATGGAGAAGACTGAGTTTGTGTCTGACCCTGAGATGACTTCCACTGAAACACAGTGACCTGTGCAGGACTATCTACTACACCATCGTTTGTTCATGCAGACATACAGAAAAGGGAAGGAAAAAGCTACAGTCTGCCCTTTTAAGGGAGTACTAGGCAGCTGTGAAGGAATGTATAAACTGACACTGTTACCTTAGGAAAGAAAGTGTGAAAGATTAGTTATAAATGCAAGATTATTTATTTCACTTTAGATAGGGGTTGCTTGGGAGTAGACTACTAGCCCAGAATTTGTGAGGCCCTGAACTCCATGTCCCCATACTGAAAAGAAAAACATAAAGAAGATATAGGTGTATGTGTTCATTATGTAAAAGAAATACAAGAGCTGGGTCTGGTGCCACATGCCTGTAATCCCAGACTGAGACACGGAGGCAAGAGAACTCTGAGTCAAAGGCCAGGCTGGGTTACATAGTGACACCCTGTAGAAAAGAAAAGGGAAGACGAGGGAAGAGAAGGAAAGGACTGCAGAAGAAAGGAGAGCGCAGGGAGGGGAGAGGAGATGAAAAGGAAGGGAGAGGAAAAGAGCAATGGCGAAGGGAGAGGGGAGGGGAAAGGAGCAAGTACAGGAGGAGCAAGCTAGAAATTCAAGACCGGTTGTTCAGAGTAGGAATGGGAAAAGGGATGAGCCAGCAGGCGGTGACATTCCTCTAGATCTATCTGTTGGAAGCATAGAAGTGTTTCACACACCCTTTGTACCCATCACAGGAACTAACTAAAACCAGCCGTCATGGTGGTGAATCTCAAGCAGCCAGCAAACAAGTGGGCCAAAGTATTAGAAAGACAAGGCGGCCTGGAGAGGGCGGGAAAGGCAGCACCAGGGATGGCTCAGCCCTCGGCACCAGCCTAGAACCATCGAAATCCAACTTAGCTAACAAGAACTCACTTGTGGGTGTTGGAGAAGGGGGGTTCAGAGAGGAAAAAGGCACCGCAGGGCCGGGTAAGATGCCAGTGTGGGCGTGCATCCATCCAAACGGCCAAGACTGAGAAAGGCGTCCTTCGGGGATCTCACTGCCGGCTTGACCCCCACGGAAGGGGTGGCTGCACCATCAACAGGCATGGTCTATGTGGGCACCGTCTCATGTCCCACAGCTCACCACGGGGCTCAGGCTGGGACCCAGTGCCTGACAGCCATTCCTGGCTGTGGCCCAAGAGGCTGCAGGGCAGCGGCACCGCCGGGCGCACAGCCAGGACCTGGGTCTTGGTTTGGATAAGCCATTCTCAGCTGCAAGGAGCCAACGCTCCTTGGAGAAGTGGCTGGTTCCAGGACAAACAACGACACACCTTGAACGCGATGGCAAGACTAAGGGTTCTGTTCCCCCTGCGCTCCTCCACGCCAGACACTGTATTTCAAGCAGATACAGGCTTTGCCAGGATACTTGGAGCCCACTTCTTAGGACCCGGCCTTTGGCTGAGCTCCTGTCCCAGGGCCTGATGGGTGATCTTAAGCCTTTCATGTTTGTCCCTAATCTGCCAGGGACTCATGTCCTTCTGGGAACTTGTCAGGTTTCAGCTGCCTGCACCTCCTCCTCTCCCACTCTCAGGCCCCTGGCTCTGCCGATCACCGGCGCACCCGCCATTACCTCAGGTAGCTCCACAGACCTCACGTGCCTGCCTGCCACAGTGACTCTTTCCCAGCTCTAAGGAGAGGTGAGTCCTGGACGACAGGAGCTTCCAGACCTACTATCAGGCAGAGCCCCGACCTACTGAGATCTAGTTGTGCGCAGTGACATCCAACGCATCCAGTGACTTGCTCTCCACATCCCCACAGCCTTGAAGTTTTCTTCCCACCAAGAGGCAGGGTCTGAGCTGGGCCCTCCCAAGGCTCCTTCCAGTAATCCCAGCTCTGTGAGAGGCTGAGAACGGGAGGATTGCAAGCCGGCACCGGCAGCTCACGTCTGTAATCCTAGCTACTCAGGAGGCTGAGATCTGAGGATGGCGGTTCAAAGCCAGCCTGGGCAAGAAAGTCCATGAGGCTCTTATCTCCAATAAACTACCAGAAAACTGGAAGTGGCGCTGTGGCTCAAGTGGTAGAGTGCTAGCCTTGAGCTGAAGAGCTAAAGGACAGCATCCAGGCCCAGAGTTCAAGAGCCACCACCAACAAAAAACAAATGAAAGAAAGAAAGAAGAAAGAAAGAAAGAAAGAGAGAGAAAAAGAAAGAAGGAAAGAAGGGAGGGAAGGAAGGAAGGAAGGAAGGAAGGAAGGAAGGAAGGAAGGAAGGAAGGAAGGAAAGGAAGGGAAAGAAGGGAAGGAAGGAAGGAGGATTACAGTTCAAGGGCAGCCTGGACAGATTTGCCTGCCTGGGCTGGCTTTAATTGTTCAGATCTCAGCTTCCTGAGTAGCTAGGATTCCACATATGAGGCCCAGACACCTGCCTCAAACCCTCATGCTTTAGGCTGGTGTATGAAGATGCTGGCTGAAGAGGCTTCAGGAAAGCAGGCTTTTCTTTCAAGCAGCAGCAAGGGCTTCTGATGCCAAGTGATGGACAGGAAGATGGCACCTTTTCTGGGGGAAGCCAAGCGTCCATCATGGATGTTCAGCAAAGTGGGGACAGTAATTCTCTGAAGGACTCTAACAAGAACTGTGAGAACCACAGGCCTAGCTTGATGCGTTCGTGATGTGTGTTCAAAGATGTGCATGTGTGTGTGAAGGAGCTTATTTTTTTAAACTGGTCTTGGGGCTTGAACTTGAGACCTGGGTGCTGTCTCTTGTCTCTTTTGCTCAAGACTAGCTCTCTATGACTTGAATCACAGCTCCACATCTGGCTTTTTTTTTTTGTGGTAAATTAGACATAAGAGTTTCATGGGCTTTCCTGCCCAGATGGCTTTGAACCCTGGCTCCTCAGAACTCAGCCTCCTTGGTAGCCAGGATTTCAGGTGTGAGCCACCAGCCTTCCTTCTGAGTTCTCTGAGGGCCAGAGGGAGTTTGAGGGTGTGTGGGTGTAAAACTCTAGCTTCCCTCATGAGGACAGCCCCACTCAGCTGTGCTGACAGCCATCTCCCACTTCCCGTCTGCTATGTGTGACCGCACACACTCGGCCCAGACGTTGGTGCTGTCCACATGGATGGGCCAGGCCACCTTCTGAGCACTCAGAGTCCAGTGACAGTTTGAATCCTTGAATCACTGACAAATGAGGGAAGGGAGCCAGCCAGGCAGAAGACGGTGCCCACGGCTCTCACAGCTGGTCCCACAGCTGGCGGGGCTGGAGAGAGCCAGACTCCAACCCACACAGTCTGGGACCAGGCCATTCTCTGAAGTACTTCATTGGGAGGCTGCCTAAGCCTCAGTTTCCCTGCTACAGAATGAGATAACCCTATCTGCTGCCTAGATTCAGCAAGGGCAGATTCACAGGCTCTCTGGCACCATTTTCCTTAACATTGCGAATGCTATTTATTTAGAAAACTATATTGTTGGATTTTTTTCCCTTCAAATCTCACAGAGGAAAGACAATGCTTTTGAGGAACAGTCAACTTAAGAGTCCCTTCTATTCCCAGATCAGAGACAGAAGGAGCAAGATCAACAGTAAAGGGCTATAGATCCTTTACTCTTGGGAGCTACTCCTTGTTCTTCATGGTTGGTGTCAAGGTAAAAGGGATGTGGCCAGAAGTCCTGTTAGGAATCAGCATCCTATCCCTTCTCTCAATGCTTGATGGCCCGGGATCTGGGCACCCTCATTTCTAAGCCCCCTGGGGAGACCTGGGCTTTGCCAAGGAGGTAAAACAGATCTCCTGGGCTCAGGTCTTACTGAGTAAACATCTTGGCCATACCAGCCGTGGATCAACAACCTGTATTTCATGAATAATTTTCTTTGGCAGGCTGAACTCATCAACACTTCACTTGCTCTGGAACATTTGCATTTTAATGATACTTTTTTTCTGACATGATCAAACATCTGGATGGATTTTACCATCTCCTTTGATATAAAAATCCTCTCCTTACATATGGATTAGTGCAAGTGTGTGTGTGTGTGTGTGTGTGTGTGTGTGTGTGTGTGTAGGCTGGAAATAGCACCTTCTGAACCTCTGAAAAAGGAAGGGGTGACAATGTCCCAGAGAATTATACTTATTACCTGACTCATGGAATTGTAACCGCTCTGTACAACTCCTTAATGATAACAATAAAATTATACTTTAAAAAAGTCAGACTTACGGGGCTGGGAAGGTGGCTCAGTGGTAGAGCACTTGCCTTGCATGCTCAAGGCCCTGGGTTTGATTCCTCAGCCCCACATAAGCAAAAAGAAAAAAAGCCGGAAGTGGCTCTGTGGCTCAAGTGGTAGAGCACTAACCTTGAGCAGAAGAGCTGAGGGACAGCGCCCAGGCCCAGAGTTCAGGCCCCACGACCGGGAAAAAAAAAAAACAAAAAAAAGTCAGAGTTACAATTTTGGTCCATCTTTGTCTAGAACAAATAAGGACCATGAAAAGGATTTTCTTATAAATCACCATCCATGGAAAAATACACACATCCTATCAAGCCCTGCTGAGTCCAAACTCCTGCTACTCTCTCCCTCAGTCCATCCCACATCAACTATCCTCATACCCTTGCTCTTCTCTGAAAGTACCAGCCCAGGGCCTTTGCATTTGCTGTTTCCTCTACTGGAAAACACTTTGTCCAAACTTTCAGATACCATGTCCTAGGCAAGTCTTCTTGTCCAGATCCTCCATGCCTCTCATTCTCTACCTGGGCCACTACTATACTTCATTTCTTCAAAGCACTGGTCTCTACTTAAACATCATACATACTTGCATGCATGCATGTGTGTGTGTGTGTGTGTGTGCGCGCGCGCACGCTGTGAGCACGTGTGCATGTGTGTATGGTACATATCTTCTTCACTTTGAAGAGAAGCTTCATGGGAATAATCTTGTCCCTATCTGCAGCCCCACTGCCAAGAACAAAGCCAAGCACCCTGGAGAGGCTCAGGGAGCAGGTGAGTGAGGAAGAGGAGGAGGGGATGGACGGCATTGCGAGGAGGCAGGGCTGAGTCCTCTGGTGGTCAGGAGCCCCAGTCCATGGGATTCACTCCTGGGATCTCCATTTTGTAATGTACATTCCGGACTCTCTTCCTTGACACCTTTGTCACAGGCACCTCTGTGGGGCCTTGAGGACCCCCCCAGTGTCTGTTCAGTGAGGGTCTGGACACACCAACAGAATATCCCCTTGTCCCTGACGTCAGAAAAGAATGAACATTAGACTTTCTCATCTCAGCATTCAGCAAACCTTCCATTTCTTCCTTATTCTCAGCACCTCAAGGTCACACAGAACTGCATGGGAGCACTTCAGGGCAGCCCGAATGGCAATTGCTCCTATCTGCTCTGGCCATCAGGCAGTCTGTAAGTGAATATTTCTGTTTGTTCTGGCCATCCGGCCATCTGTAAGTGAATGCCCCTGTCTTCTCTGGCCATCGGGTGGTCTGTAAGTGAATGCTCCAGTCTGCTCTGGCCGTCAGAGGGAGCTCTTCCCACTTGGACCCATATGGAGCCACACCACAGCCCTGTTGTCTATCTCTGCTAAGCACAGGCCATTTCTGGGTTTGTCTCCTGCCCACCCTGGGTTAGAAAATAAAACGTCAATAAAAAATTACTGATAACAAAAAGCATCCGAAAACATAGGCAATAAAAAACAAGCAGCCAATGGCCCCTATCCATCAGATAGCGTCAACTTTATCCAGTCACACACCAATGGGCCGCACTTGGCCTCCACAAGCCTCCTTCTCGGAATGAGGTTTGGGGTTAGCGGCGTCACCGCACCTGGCGACAGGCTGCTGCTCCTCTTGGCTAAGAACTATTTGCTAATGCCCTGCACAACTTGGCCTTCTTCCTAGTCACCCCATTGGCCACCTTGTCGGCAGTGAGGACGGCTGACCTGGATTAGTGCGCACTCTGCGCTCAGCATCGAACTCACTACCTGGCTCACAGCCTTGTATTGGAGGTACGAACTGTGTCTCATCAGCCAAAGTCGGGAGTGCAGCGCCCAGTCCAGTGCCATCCCTGTTCCCGGCCTCCTCAGTTTCCCTATCTTGTTCCTGCTCCGAGTTCAGAGCCTGCTGGCTCCTCGCAGCAAGCAGGGTGGCCTGCACGCTTCCCGAGTCTCCTTGTCGATGTGTCCCCCTCCCTGCACACAGCAGAGACCAGGCCCCGTTACACTGGGATTCTCCTCTCCCTTGTATTTAAGCAGTTCTGTTCTTACAGGAAGATTTCCCATAAAAGTGCTCAATAAATGAAACACTGGGATAAAGAAAAGCCCTCAGGAAGTGGCTTATCTTGGACCCATAGGATCTGAGGAGTTCTCCAAGCTGGAGGACTCTAAGTGATTCTGTTGTTCCCTCCCTCCGAGTCAGAACATTCTAGAAGAGGAAGATTCTTAGTGGTAAGAGATGAGAGTAAGATGAGCTAAAGGGCCTGTGGTGGGTGTAGGGACCACACTGCCCTAAATTTGCACTGTGATGCTCTAAATGTGTCCCCTGAAAAATCTGTACCTTGGGATCCTGTTCCTGAGGCCACAGACTGAAGGGGAGGGGCCCTCTGGGATGTGAATAAGCCACTATGCTGTGCGGAAGGCTGAGATTGGTCTGACTGAAGTTCTAAGTCAACCCCGGGGCAGGGAAAATTCGCAAAATTCCATCTACATGAAAAGCTGGGCATGGTGGTGCATGCCCGTCATCCAAGCTAGGACAGGAAGCATAAAATAGAAGCGTGGTCAGGGCATGCACCTGAGCAAAAAGGGAGATGCTATTCCAAAGTAACCAATTGGAAGAGGTCTGGAAGCATGGCTCAGAGGTAGAGCACTTGCCTAGGAAGCAGTAGGCCCTGAGTTCAAACCATCAGAAAAAGAATATTGGTAAGTAATGACAGAATTGCTTTATCAAGCACAGGAAAGGCTGGGTAGAAGAGGCGCTGCTGGTGTGGGACTCACCATTCCTTTTTTATGTTTAGATGGTGCTTGTGAGGAATGAGCACAACAGGATCGTGGTGTGGATGAAATGAGTTTGTATGAGAAACATCCCCAGAACAGTGCCACGGAATTCTCAGGTTGGCCAGGAAAAGACACTGGTGTTATAGTGAGAGCCATACCGAGGTGAGGCCACAGAAACACAGGACACTGCCATGTGTCGCTCACTAGTTTTGTGTGTGTGTGTGTGTGTGTGTGTGTGTATGTGTGTGTGTGTATACCAGTACAGGGGTTTGAACCAGGAACTTTTTCACTCAAGGTGCTGCTCTACCACTTGAGCCACAGCTCCACTTCTCACTTTTTGGCGGTTTGGAGATGAAAGTCTCATGGACTTTCCTGCCCAGGCTTCTTTCTCACATCTCAGCTTCCTCAGTAGCTAGGATTACAGGTGGGAGACACCAGCACCAGGCTTGTCAGTCGTGGGGCCTGAACTTTGGGCCTGGGCACTGATCCTCAGCTCTTCAGCTCAAGGCTGGTGCTCTACCACTTGAGTCACAGCGCCACTTCCAGCCTTTTCTGTTTATGTGGTGCTGAGGAATCAAACCCAGGGCCTCATGCATGCAAGGCAAGCGCTTTACCACTGAGCCACCTTCCCAGTCCATCAAGGAACATTTCTTAAGGTCACTGAACTTGGGCTTTCTCAACGATTCAATCAGTGAACGAATTAACAAATTAATATTTAAAATTTATAAATTTTAAATATTTATAAATTAAATATTTAGTGCCAACCTAGGGCCGAGGTCCGTATGCCTGGTGTTGATGACTGAACAGGTTATTAGTTTGTAAGGAACTGACCAAGGCAGAGGCTCTTTCTCAGAAGATGCTATGATTGACAGGTGCTGTGACCACCATCAGACCCTGGGTGCCGCTGGAGTCAGAACGCAGAGATGCCAAGGACGCCTGAGGCCAGGGAGAAGGTGGCAGCTGAGAGAGGAGAAGAGTCAGGAGACCATTCCACGGGAGAAAAACAGCACATGCTGGCTCATCAAAGGGAGACACCGGATCTGAAACAAGTTCTGAAGTCTGGGGCTCAAGAATGCTCACCCCGGGGGAAGGTGCTAGAAAACTGTGCTGGGGTGATCAGAGGCCAGAGGCTGTTCCTAATTGCACATGGGAGGGCTTTGGAGCCCTGGCAGAATTCTCATTTTGCAGAAGAGTTGGGGGCAGGGGGTGTTAATCATTGATGATGCTCATGGAAAGCCGTGAGACCTGACACTATCATGCATTGGGAGCCACCTTGCAAGACGGGGGTTGACGCTCCCCATCACTGCCTGGATTTTGTCTTCCCTATTCACTCATTTCACAACTCAGCCACCTCTACCCTGCCCCGCACTCATCACGCACCAAGTCCACACAAACATACTTTGCCAGAACGAGCTATGTGCTTGACTGAACTAGCACGCAGTCCTGGAAATCTCCCCCCCTCTCCCCCCGCAAGCAAGGCCTACACACAGATCTTCGTGTCTCACCAGCAGACCTGGCCTCTGGTCCTCCCCCTGGCCTGAGCAGGCCTCGCCTGGCTCTCTCCTCCTGGACATGGGCACAGATCTGCCCCTGTGCCCCTGTACCAGGCTCACAGCGCCCTCTTCCAGGAGCAGCGCACACCTGCCCACTGAGGTCTGAGTTTTCTGCACATTCCCCCAGGACAGCACTCATTAGCTTTCTCAGGATGCTGTTTGCCTGTCTTCCTGCCCAGTCCCCTTAAAGACCCTCAGCTGCAACCCAATGCCAAGGAGAGATGCTCCAGAGATGCGTGTAATGGGAAGACATTCCTTAACATGCATATGCTGATGAGCCGGGGCCCTTCAGGCCTCTGTAAGCTGTGTCTGCATCTCCCCACCTCCCTTACTCCTGCCCCCCTGCTCCCCAAGCCCATCTAGGCTGCCTGAAGCTGGCAGGCTCCTGGAGTACGCAGAGAAGCAGGTCAACCTGTAGGGAAGCTTGTTCTCTCCAGCGAGGACTTGGTGTTTTATGTAAAAGTCTAACAATCTATAGACCCACGGCGCTGCACCTGCACAAGGTCACGGGCCCGCTTCCAAATCTCCTCTCTCACTGGACTGGGAACAATTTCCACCAAGGGGGAAGGAAGGAAAAAAAGAAAAAGAAAGGTTCAAGAAGTGCAGCTGCTGCCTGTGGCCCGGGCACACCCAGTCCCTTGCTGAGACCCGGGGCCGTAGTCCTCAGGATGAAAGGCACCCTGCCTGCTCTGGCCCTACAAGCCTGGGGGCTCAGGGCTAAGGCACGGGGGAGGAGTACCCCAAAATACACGGGGCTCCAACAGGGCAACTTGATCTTATTTGTGGGTTTCACAAGCCCCTGCACAGATTTGGCTCACGGCATGTGTTCAGTAAGAGCTCTGCCCCACCCCCCTCCCCTCAGAGAGCAAGAAATTTCTAGAAAGTCCTCAGAATGAGGTTCCTTCTTTCCGGTTCTTTCTCCACACACCTTCGCAGTGCCCCACCGCCCACACAGGAATGTGCTAGAGCCTTTTGCTCAGCTCAGGAGATCCAGCCAGCACCCATCGAGCCTCAAGAAGAGGAAGCCGACCATCCGAAGCGGGCAGCAGCAACGTGAGGCTCCCGTGCCGTCACCGTGGGCATCACCGTGCCCCAGGCACTTGCCGGAGCCCCCACGTGAGCTTCCTCTGGGTGGGACCTTAAGCCTCTTGTAAATGAGGAAGCAGACCCAGCAAGGCGGGACATGGTTGGGCCACATCCAGGCTGGAGGGGGAGCTGCCATCGGATGCACCATCCGTGGGGGCTTTCAGAATCACGGGTGCCCAGACCCCTACCTGAGACCCTAGTAGGACACCAAGTCCCAAGCCCTCCCCCCACCCCATTTTAAAGGCTCCAGGAAGAAGATCCTCATTTGCACAGTTGGGCTGAGAACTCTAGCACTTGAACAAGCTGAACTGAACACCTACTATACCTCTGGTTCTCTGCTGGGGAATCCTGTGCTCTTCTAGAAGCATCCACTGCCAGAGGGAGGCATCCAGGCAGCTTTGGGCCTCAGGGTCACACACACAGGAAGTGAGGGCAGACCCTTCCCAGCTGGCACATGCCACCAGGGATTCGACTCAGTGGTATCTTTTTCCTTAAAGGGACAGGCAGACAATTATTTTAGCCAGGTTGCCCCAGGTTCCCATCCCTTGATACTCTAAGTCGCCATCCTATAAACCTAGCTGTTCCATGCTGCCTCCTAGGCAGCCCAAGTGCTGGCACCATCTTCCACACCTTCTGTGTCTCTCTCCTCCAGTTTTGTCTCATTGATAGCAGACCACCGCTTAAAAGACTCTAGAGGAAGCTGGACACCAGGGGCTCATGCCTATAATCCTACCTACGTAGCAGGCTGAGATCTGAGGATTGCAGTTCAAAGCTAGGAGAAGTCTGACTCTTACCTATAATTAATCACAAAAAGTGGAGCTGGGGGCTGGGAAGGCAGCTCAGTGGTAAGAGTGCTTGCTTTGCATGCATGAGGCCCTGGGTTCGATTCCTCAGCACCACATAAACAGAAAAAGCCAGAAGTGGCACTGTGGCTCATGTGGAAAAGCACTAGCCTTGAGCTGAAGAGCTGAGAGACAGTACTCAGGCCTACGGTTCAAGCTCCATGACTGACAAAAATAAGTGGAACAATGGCTCATGGTAGAGCACTAGCCTTGGGCAAAAAAAGCTCAGGCACAGCACCTAGGCACGGAGCTCAAGCTCCAGTACACACACACAAACCAAAAAACTCTATGGAAGATCCCACACGGCTGGATGGATGGCTGGGCAGAGGACACAGCGCCTCTACAGGCTGACACTTGCAACTGCAACAAGTTTTCCTTACCCAAAGGCACCTTTCCCAGGGGTGGCTCCCAGCAGGGACACAGGGCCACCCAGCCCCCTGGCAGACAGATGCGGTGGCCTCTTCCACACTGGTCCTCAGTCAAGTACCTCCCAGGGGGTAATGTGAGCCACAGGCACTTATTCGGGGCCTGGTTTTAATCTGCACCATCTCACCGAATGCCCCGGCAGCCCTGCAGGGTTCTCAGAGAGGAAAGAGAGGCGCCCAGGGGAATCGCCCGGTCCCCACGCTGTGCCACATGGTAACTGAAGTTGCAGACACGAGATGGCTCCCACACGCCAGAACCCAAGAGGAAGGCACCGGCGGTGGCAGCCACACAGCGTTCTCACAGGAAAAACAGCTACGCTCCAGGCTGCTTCCCCCCAACCCAGGCGACCCCGGCCAGCTGGGGTCACAGACACCCTCACCACCAGTGTGCCAGGCGCCGCCAGCCACCCTGAGGAAGGGGACACACGGGGGGCGTCCCTGCCACCCCAGCAAACACTGAGCCCGAGCTGCTGTCCACTCACAGTGCCCAGACACGGGCAGTGCTCCAAACAGATGCCAAGGCGGCACAACCTGTCCCCGCAGCTCCGGGCTGGCAGAAGGCTCCACGCCTCTTTTGGGAGAGGGACCAGAAGACACAGAGCCCACTGGGAGAGCTGCCAAGACAACCTGAGCAGAGGCCCGAGGGCCAGACACACTGCCCACTCGTGGAACCTCTCAGGGCCCCTTGGACACAGGTCCGAGTCCTAAACTGCCCACAGCCTTACTTGGCAAGGTGGAATGGAGTTAATCTGAGATGACACTGGGTTAGGGTCTCTACAGGAGCAGGAAGAGGAGAATCAGACACAGACACACAAAGCGAGAGGATGAGGAAGATGGAAGAGGGAGGGAGCGAGGCAGCTACAAGCCAAGGAAGGCCGAGGATGGCTGGCCACGGCTGTGAACCGGGAAGAGATGAGGGCTGGCCCCAGGGGACGCCCAGCCCCACGTCTGTCCGCGTGGCCGCCACGCATGGCAGCCCACACACACACTCAGCTCTGCAAGGCTGCGCTTCACACCTCTTACAGATGACGGCAAAGGCAGAAAGAGCAGGATCAGCCAACATGAGTGTTTGACTTTGTACTCCCTAACTGTAAGAAGGCAGAAGAGCTCTGTCATCTGTGGAACTGTGAAAAAACAAAACAAAACAAACAAAAAAAAAACCAACCCTGGGAAACTTACACAGTAAGGACGCAAGGCCGGCTGCAGAAGCCCAACCCCGGAGCTGTGCCCTAAGGGATGAGCTAAGTCCCCGTGCAGCCCCAGCCACGCTCCTTGCCCATCACTGGTCCACTGGAGTTGCTAAATGTGTGCCCATCACAACACCGATCGCACGAATCCCAGGACTCTGGTGGAGAATGGATAGATTATTCTAAAAGCTGCTGGTTTTCTCCCAGAAAGAAATCAATGCTCAAAAGCTAAGGTTATTTCCGCACACCACCCCAGCCTGCATCTTTGGACTCAGAGGAATGGGGTAATGGCCGGGGCTCCTCACCCGTGCTCTGAAACTTCCATGGAGAGGGGAGGGGCTGTTTCTTCAGAAACCAGTCAGCTGGAGACTGTGCACAGGCCCAGCCTCCCCTTGATTTGGAAGACTTAGCCAGCACAGACTCCTAATGTGCACATTGTAGCTAGCCTCCTTGCTGCCAAAGGACCATCTTTCTAAGTCACAGACTGGATCACGCCATTTCCTTGAACCCCAAGCTTGGCCGGCTGTGGACACTGGCAGGTCTTCTTAACAGTATCCTGCTACTGTTTAAGGGACCTCCAGGAACCCCAATACCACCGCTCCCTAAACCATTCTCAGGCCTAGGACCAAAGTCGTGGCTACGGCAAAATGAGAAAAACAAGGATGGAGTACTTTTGACTGATTATCTCTAATGAATGAACTCATCAAAAATAATTACGTGAAACAAATCCGAATATTAAGATTTTCCTCTTTTCAAAAACGGTTTATCATGTGATGCTAATAGCAAAGAAAGATGAAGACTTAGCTATCGTACGCCAGCTCCTTGGTGTAGCAGAATGCCTCATCCATACCCCTCCACAGGGTGGCACACAGTCACCCTAAGCCATGACACAGACCTGAGGCAAAGGGGTTGGAAGGTGTCTTTGCTGCCACCCAAACCTGTACGCCTTCACCGGTAACCTGTACCACTCACAGCCCCAAGGGACCGTTCTGCTCATCACAGAACTCTGGCCCATCACAGCTGCTGGGACCCGGGATCCCACCCATTCAGGCCTCTCTTGATAATGGTGGAGGCCACAGGGAGACAGAGGGAGTTGTGAGGTCACAAAGACTTGGGGGCAAAGGCTGCCACTTGGGGGGTGATGATTGTTTGACCATGTGTTCAGAGGAGAAGGCAAGGAAGCCAATGTTACAAGAGGTGGGAGCAGTATGAGATGGCCAGGCTGGGGACTCCGGAGAGGGGGTGCCCTGGTTTGCGAGATGCTTTCCTAGTTAGCATTCTTTCCCGGTACAGCCAGGCTATCGTTCTTGCTCTGCCTTCCATGACAAGCAGGTTCCCTAAAGAAACACCCTCATACCTGCCTGCAATGCCCCTTCGTTCGATTTGTTTCCTTGCCTCTCTGATCCTCTTAGTTCTACACGAGCAGAGACCAAGCCGGTGGCCCTTGGGAAATGCCTACAAGCGGCCTGGCACACAGGTTCTTCCCTAGATGGATGACTGGATGGTTCTAGCCTGGCTCAGGGTATGTGATTTTCACAGCCCTCTGTGCATATTACTGAGATGGGGGCCTCTAGCTGCAACCTCAATAGAAGCCTCCACCCCCCATCCCATAGCTTTCAGAAAGGCAAGGGGCAGGAGTCCACGACTCTGCTCTCAGAGACAAGCAGGGCCGCTTCGCAGGGCAGTGAAGGGTCTCCCTTGTGAATGGCTGAAAGCCAGGAGGGTCAGGGTGGCAGGAATAGTCGGGAGGCTGGGCTGGAAATGGAGAGAGGAAGTTGGCAGCTCAGGGGCTGGAGAGAGAGCCTTGTCCTCAGGGACGGGGAGGGGAAGCCAGGCAAGAGGGGAAGGGAGCAGGGGGAGGGAGGAGGCAGGCCCCACCCTGGCATCTGATGCAGTAGGTACCGTGCTCACGCGGGGCCCATAAATCATCTTTCCATTTCTTTTTAAAAATCAAAAGGGGACAAAATGACTTAGGAGGAAAATGCTTTAATATCTATAAACGTATCACATCTGTGTATTCTTCATAGCAACTTGTGTATCACAAAACATAGACTGCGTATCCCTTCCTCCCTCCTCCCATTCTTCCTTTCTTTCCTCCCTTCCTTTCCTCGCTTCCCTCCCTCTTCTCCCCTCCCCTCCTCTCTCCTATCCTCCCCTCTCCTTTTCCTTTCTTTTCTGGATGAATTAAGTTGTATCAATGAAGTCAAAAGTACTCAGGACCAAGAAAGTGCAGACCAGGCGGCAGGTAAAAAAGGAGGTAAAGAAGATGGGGTGAGGGGATGAGATTTACTCCAAGATCAGAACCAACGGCTCTCGCCCACAGAGGTGACCCCAGGCTCTTTGGCTCTGCTTCCTTCTTGAGGCAACAAAAGGAAAGCCAACAGAGCAGAGGCCAGTGCCAGGACCTGCGCTCTCCATGGTGCTTAAAGCACGCTACAAATGCTTCCACATGCTGCCCATCGAAAGACCAAGTCCGGCTGTCCCCACCTCTGCATACGGCTGACGAGCCTCTAACCGTACACCAGAGGCCAGGCTCGCTCACCGCTGTGAGTGCACCCTGAGCCACACGGGGGAAGCACAGTTATCCAGCACACATCCACACTGGCCAGAACTCCAAGTGTCCATCCTCACAGTGATGCAGCGGCCGTGGCAGTCCGCCCCTCCCAGTCCCACGCTGGTCACACACCTCATCCCAAACCAGGTGCCAGACACGTGAGGGAAGGACTACCAGATAGTTCTACCCTAGTCAACTCCAACATGAGCTACTAGGCGATACCGAGGGTACTCAAGTTGGAAGTCACCATTTGATCATTTGTTTTAAAAAAAAAAAAAGGTTATCAGCACTGTGGTAAATATTTACATGCTAATCTTGGAGCTTGTGCTCAGGGCCTGGGTGCTGTCCTTGAACTTTTATGCTGAAGGCTAGCACTCTACCACTTGAGCCACAGCCCCACTTGTAGGTTTTTGCTGGTGAACTGGAGATAGGAGTCTCATAGACTTTCCTGTGCCAGGCTGGTGATTCTCGGATCTCAGCCCCTTGAGTAGTTAGGCTTACAGGTGTGAGACACTGCTGCCCTTTCCTTTTTTTTTTTGTTGGTCGTGGGGCCTGAACTCTGGGCCTGGGCGCTGTCCCTCAGCTCTTCAGCTCAAGGCTAGCACTCCACCATTTGAGCAACAGTCCCACTTCTGGCTTTTTCTGCTTATGTGGTGCTAAGGAATTGAACCCAGGGCCTTATGCATGCAAGGCAAGCACTCTACCACTGAGCCACTTTCCCAGCCACGCGCTCCCTTTTCAATTTTTAAATTAGCATCAACTAGTTGGGGTTGGGGGGCATTTGACATGTCCATATATGCATACAGTGTGCCTTGATCGCTCACCCTTCGCTCTCATCCCTTCCCTCCTCAAATCTCAACCAGCCTCAGTGTTCCACTTTCACACATGTAAAGTATTTCCACCACAGTCACCCTCCTTTTCTCTCTGTTCCTCTGTCCCCGCCCACTAGTAATCACCCCTCAGACAGAGCGTACCTCACCTTCCTAAGTTCAGTTTTGTGAAAGTGCACACTGGTAACAAGAGGCTTCACATTGGTATTTCATACACGCATATACTGTACTTTAAGTCAGATTGCTCACAAGAATTACGTGAAAAGTATGTGCATGATCCTGCATGTGTTTACCTATGTTTGTCTTGGAGAAGTTTCTGTATCAGCCACAAATGCACTGAGCCTTAACTTCTTCATGTGTGAGACAGGAATGACATCAAAGCTCACATCACCAGGGAGCTGTGGTCTCGATGAAGCTTAGTACTTTCTGCAGAGACTTCTAATAATGTCTGCACCAGTGAGCACCCACAATATGAAGGTTCCCATCATTTGTGGCCATCTGGATGCCTTTGTTTTCAGAAGAGGAAAGCAGTAATTGCAAAGGCTAAAGCAGATGGGTCAAGAGCCAGAAAGATATTTCCAAGACTCCACCATTCTGCAAACAGCTTCAAGGAACAAGGGCACAGCCCAGAAGCACTGACAGCCCAGAGGAACCTGCTGAAGAGCTGCCACGCCAGTGGGGGACTTTGAGACAGAGCTATTGCTCAGTTGCAGGCTGGAGGGCCAGGTGCTTGCCCGGGAAAATAAAAAGAGCTGAGGGGTAGACACTCAAAACTGTCTTCCTCTTAATCGTCCGGGAGGACAGCATGGTGCCCATGTGGTTTTTCCCACTGCTTTACACCCACCCCACCTCACAGAGATTGTTTCAACCACTCTTTCTTTAAAATATCAGCCAATAGCCAGGTGCTGGTGGCTCAGCCTCTAATCCTAGCTATGCAGAGGCTGAGATCTGAGGATTGCAGTTTGAAGGCAGCCCAGGTAGGTCAGTCAGTGAGACTCTTATCTTCAATTAACTACAAAAAAAAAGCCACAGTGGAGTTGTGGCTCAAGTATTAGAGTGCTGGCCTTGGGCGAAAAAGCTAAGGAAAACACCCAAGCCCCAACTTCAAGTCCTAGCACTGACACCAAAAAAAAACCAAAACAACAACAACAAAATCTGCCCCAAAGTGGTGAAATATGCTATTTTTCCAGCAAGTGTATTACTTCTGTCCAAAACTGCAATCGTATATGGGACATCATGATTATTTACCTAACACACAGACCGGCCAAGTTTGGGTGGAATAATCCAGGGCAGCTGGCCTACAATTCACCATGTTCTACAACACCATGATGGATGTATCTGATGAGTGAGAACTGGCCTTACAGGAGTGGCTGGCAATGCTGTTTTCCTGTTTTGAAGTCTGCCAGCAGGATCATCAGCTGCTCCTGCAACTGGGAAGACCTACCCGAGGAGGTGCCACACAGCTGGCAGGGCACAGTCCCCGCCGTGGAACAGCTGGCCGGTCCTGGAGCACGCACATCCCTCTCCAGCCACCCTTCATCCAGTCACTACCAGATGGGGAGGGATTCGCAGGTGCCAAGAAAGCCCCCTCCCAGTTACTGGGGCTTCAGAGGGTAGGATTGAGAGCAGAAGGTCAGCTACATCAGCATCAGCAGACGTGATCTGGGTTACCCCAGGGGTATGCACAGGAGCTTGGTGATGTGGCGTGTGTAGCTTCCCCAGGACCCAATGATGCTGTCCAGGGCTCTGAGTGCTCCAAAAGAAAACACAAAGTCATCTCAACTGAGCCACACCCAGATCCTGGCAACCATTCGGCTCCCTCTGACAGCCCTCGGTGCCTGAAACATCCACACAAGCTTCAAAAAAAAAAAAAAAAACAAGGAGTGAGACAGGGCCCGCTAGCCCTGGGCATGCCCAGCCGCCTGGCTCCGAGCCCGCCTTCCACGAAGAACAGGAAGGAACAAGTGAAGGCCATGTCCTCCATGCTTATTGGCAACGGGGCATCATGAGCACACACTGTCCATCTGCAGGTGGGTATGAGCCAGCCCTGGGCTCCGGCCAGTCCCAGAGATCACAGCTGGCTCCCGAGTGGCCCGTGCCCCACTTAGTCACAGTTCCCAGCATGACCTTGGGTTGCAGGACATCTGTAGGCTCTGCTTTGGCGACTGAGTGCTAGGTGGGGCTGGTGGCTAGCAGGGGCTGCATTCCATCCAGCTGCCTGATGGGAGACAGGGTCCTCTAGAATGGTTCTGCACAGGGAAGCAAACTGCCTGGGTGCTCTGCCATTGACATGAGACCACCAGCCCGCCTTGAGGAAGACTCTTGGCCAGAGCCACACTTCCCAGAAAGCAGCTAAGAATTTGCCCATGGGCTTAGGGAAGAGTCTTTTTCCTCCTCTGCTCGGCAGGTCTGCACAAGAAACTTGTTCTGCCCAGCACCTTCATTTCAAAGCAAGGGGTCAGAGTAGGCCCTCTTCTCCCCACCCATTCCGGTCACCGCTGGTGGAGGCTCAGGGAAGCTGGCTGCAGCACATGCCCTGGATTTTCTCAGCTGTGGATGTAGGTCTGAGAGCCTTGTTTCCAGGCCAGGAGAAGCCTGAATGCATTTTGCAGAGGCGCAGGGAGACCTACGGCTCGGTGAATCAGGCTGGGACACTGCCCGCTCCATTTCCTGTTGGCCAGAGTTCCTAAGGGCTGGGCAGCAAGCGCTGGAGCCAGCAGCTCCCTGGCTTTCTTGGTGAGCCCCAACAAGGTCGGGAGAGCTGGGGTCTGGGTGGATCGACACAGACAAGCCCAAAACAATGCAGTCAAGAGAAATGGTACTGGAGATCACAGCAAGACCACCGCACTACCTTCATTCTTGCATAGGATTCTTGAACATTTTACACATCATCACTGTCCTCTAATACCGAGGCTACAGGGGGCAAAGGGAACGGTCATAAATCAGGGAAAACAGCTATTGTCTTAAAACCTCACCCCTGTTCAAACACCCATAAGTCACCTGTAAGGTAGGGAACACTGCTTACGTTCATATTTAAGTTTCACTCCTACCTGAGTGCAGCCTTGGCCTCCCATGGCCCACCACTGCAGCTTACCGCACCCCAACCCTCAGGTCTCCCCATGCTTCCTCCACTCTCCCTCAAACTGGGAATTCACTTCTCCTTTATCTCTGCTTGACCAACTTCAACTCATCTCTCAGGGCTCAGATATTATGCCCCCTACTTCCCCAACTGGAGCCCCCTTTCTCAGCCCTCTCTGGGCATGGCAGTCACACTAATTAGCTACCGGAAGTTATATAACAGGCATTCCCAACTGTCTATCAAAAGGGGATCACCTCCTTCACCTTTGTCCCCCACAGCACCCTGCCTTACGGTACATCAGCACCTTGCGGGCACAGGCAATGCAGCCGCTACAAAATGGCGGTCAGAGAGACGTTGCTGCACTGGGTAAAGGTGAAAGTGTTTATGATAAAATGTGTTTGCGGCCTCTCTTCAGCTGCTATACTGCTGGGTAAGCTAGCTTCTGGACAGCCAAATACAAACTCCCCAGCTGACCACACATCCATCTCAAAGACCCCACATCTTTACCAATATGTGCTCGCTGGGCCTCAAAGGTCAGTCTCTGAGATGGTCACACTGTAGCTGATATTTCTGAGAGTGGTTTGCTGGGCCTGGACCCCAGGAGGGCCACTGTTGATTTAAAACAAAACCGACCAGGGTGACTCTTCATTAGTAGAAGACAAAGAAGCCAGAGCGGTGCTCTGCAGACTTCCCAGGTCCCTCAGCATGGAAACAAGAGAGAAAGATCTAGAACCTCACAGACAGGAGGTAGCGGGTGGCCTGTGACTGTATGGGGGAATGGTAAGGCCTCTGAGGTACACAGCAACTGGATCATCTAGCCCAAGAGGGACTCAGTCTATTTCTAGAAACTCCCTCCAAAAGAGATTTCTACAGCCATGTTGATAATCCAGTCCAGTGATGAGTCACTCTGTGACATCAAGCCTCGAATTAAAGAGCCGCTTCCACGTTGGCCTCCACCGTGACAGGGAGCCTGGGAGTGCAGGTCTGCCCCGGAGGGCATAAGAGAATCATGGCCATGGGCTTCCAAGCAGCAGAATGATCCCCGCCCTCCCGGCACCCCACCACCTTGGAGCCCACAGCCCTCAAAGGGAAGGCCTGGTGGCTGGATGGCCTTTAGACACGTTTTGGAGGCAGACGCAAGAAGGCAATGTGGAGAGGAGAGGAGATTGCACAGGCTACTGCTGGAGATCTGGAGGAGAGGGGTGCTCCTTTAAAAGGCCCACCCTAGGCCCCCAAGGGAAGATTGTGTGCGTGTGTATAAATATATATAATATATAAATGTCTGTATATACAATACATGTATATATATATATATATACATATATGAATACACACACACACACACATTCTAGACCCCTACCTTCAAATGTTCTGACTCAGCAAGCTGGCAGCAAAGCCCCAGAATCTGCATTTCAATAAGCTCAGAGTGACCCCTCCCACTTTTGTCTGAGCAGTAGAAGGCCCCAGTAAGAATTAGAGCTTGTCCCCAGAAACCCAGGCTAAGACAAGAAGCAGGAATGACCAACAAACCCCCAATTGCCAACCAAGGCTAAAACCACACACACACACCCCAGCCTACCTCCAGGTCCTCTATACTCAGCATGAACGGTGTGGCAGGTGCATGGGGAGGGGAGCAGGACATGACATGCTGCGGCTGTTTACAGCCACCCAGGGAGCCTCCAAGCCCAACAGTGCTTAGCCCAGGCTGGTGCTTGGGAAGATTTTACAGAGCTGTTGACAGGTGAAATCTGTCTGATGGGAGGGTGATGGGGTTGGTCCTTGTAACAAGGTAGGACCAGAGAAGGAGGCTCACTGCGGGTAGCAGAGAGAGCGCCAGGCCCGCACAGATGGACACAGCAGCCCAGCGGGGGTGAAGCTGGGGTTTCCTTGAGCTCCACCTGAGGACAAGCGGCCCTGGGATAGAAGCCGCATCTGCAGGGTCTTTTTAGATGGAAGCAATGTTGATCTTGTTGGCAAAATGATGGAGGCATGATCTCTACTCTTTCTTTGGGGAATCAGGTGGATTTTTCCACTCTCGCTTTTCAGATGGGAAAAAGGATGCGGGCGTTCATTCCTACCTCTACATTTTCACTTTGTAAAGCTGGGCTTCGGTGTTCTTTTTTTTTTTTTTTTTTAAAGAAGTATTCAATAAAAGTCCTCTCAGCAAATGAAAGCAAAGTATAGACACTTATGAATCATTTCAAGCTCGAAATGATACTCTCTGGGCACGTTCATTTTATTTACAAAAACACAAACCAAGACTTGTCATTATTAATCATTAAAAGATGATAACTGTCGTTATCATCCATTTTCTGAATTAAAAGGCCTCATGAATCTGGGGCTGGGAGGGGGGGCAGGGGCACCTCAAGGCCAATCAAAACTTGGATGGTTTCTCTGTGGCAGGATAAAGCGGTGTGTGCCAGATGACAGGAACTGAGGACCCAGGGATGATGGGAAAACGCCTTGGGCAGTCCCTAGTTGCTCTTTAGCTCTGTGATGCTAAATGAGGCACACATCGCAGCACATCGCAGGTTATTGAGGGAGTGAACCAACTGGGAACCCGTGGACCCCCAGTAATGTCACCCTTTGGCCTTGGACTCAGGCTTCCAACATGCCAGTCTACTGCAGTGTTTAACCCAGCAGATACTCAGCCACAACTCTCCCGGTCTACCAGGAGGAGCTGGAGCAGGGGCAGGAGTTAGCCACAGAGTCTCATCTCCATTGAGCTTCAGCCACACTCAAAGGCAACAAGAAAACCAATAAAGTGGTTCAGTTGAATGTATTTGCAAGTGGACGTTAGAGCACATGTACTTTGGGGTTACAAGTAACTGAGGTTAACAGCGATCAGAGGCCCTGGATTCACTGCTTCCAGATCTCTACTCTTTGCATAGCTACGTTTGCATTTTCTACTTTGTAATTAGCATACAGAGTAGAAAACTGGCCCAAGGCTGAAGCTTCCAGGCACCTGCCTCTTTCCTCAAAGTCTAAGATTTGGGTCTCACTGGAGACCTGCCATGATCCTCCTCATTTACCACATCAAAAATCCATGCTGACTGCTGTGGTGTAGTTTTACGGATCACAGATGAACCACAACAGTTTTCTAATCATCCTATCTACTTTCTTTCATGAATCACCAACCACCAAACTTGAGGCTTTGACATACAAGCAACTTGGCAGTCCACAGGAGGACTTTGTTTAAGACATCACTAGAAATCAGGTACTGGTAGCTAATGCTAGCCACTTAGGAGGATGAGATCTGAAGATCACAGATTGAAGCCAGCCTGGACAGGAAAAGTCTGCAACACTCTCCTCTCCAATTAATCAGCAAAAAGTTGGAAGTGGTAGAGTGTTACCCAGTACCCAAGCTCTGAGTTCAAACCCTAGTACTTAAGACACACACACACACACACACACACACACACACACACACACACACACACACACACACACACGAAAGACAAGGGGAAGGCTAGCATCGGCTAGAAGTATTTTCCACTGCAAGCGAAAATAACCAGAGGAAGAGGGAGTTTCCAGACCTGGGAATGGCTGATAGGCAGCTCTGCATACCCACCCACAAGGGACAGCAGCTGAGCGCCCTGGGGGCATCTATACTCCTTCCAAACTCACAACTTGCGCCTAAAGGGCGGCAGGTGACCCTGTAATGCCTTACAATAATCTGTCTGTTCCTGTTCCACACTTTGTTGACTGGGAAGATGAAATGGCAGGCTTCTTGGGAAGAAACCATCCTGGGAAGGCTCCTGTTCTGTATGTTTGGTTGTGCCCTGTCAGGAGGGTGTGGGGCAGCAGTGTGAGCCAGGGCATCCCAGGTGTCAGCCTGAGACCATTTTCCACAGAACCCAGGATCACATGGAGTGATCACAGTGGAGTTATTTTAGCTTTCCCAAAAGCACTACCAACACTCACCTTTTTTAATGTTATACTTGGCTTGTTTCTTAATCTCTTTGGGAGTGAATAGATCTGACAGCACGTAGTTAAAATAAATCTGATGCGCTAAAAAACAATGAATTCAGAAGGCTATCACTAGCTCAAGAAATAGCTCAATCCACCAAACGTCAAATCTTCCCTGTGCTTTTTTTTTTTAATGCCATGGCATTCTCTAAAGATGGAAGGGGAAGGGCACAATTTGCTTACCTGACATAACAGTAACAGTAGAAATGAGGTGTACACAAGACTGCGTACACCTTAGCAGTGTACACATACAATCTCGCTGGATTGTGCCATTTGAGAACAGTGTGAGTCTAAGCCAGGTGCTCCAGCACACGGAGCCCCGCTTCCCGATCCCCAGCTCAAGGCTCACAAGGCCAGTGTCGCCCAGTTAGAAGGACCCAAAATGGTGTCTGCCCTCTCTACCTGAAGCCTTGACCCCAGGCAATGGGTGACACACGGAAGCTCTACCTGGAAGCTGGCAAGCTACAACTGCACGGCTGACTCCATGAACTCTTCACCATTTCCCAGCTTCAGCTGACTTCCAGGCTCTAATTAAAGTATGTTTCCATTTTCAAAACAAATGCAAACAGTAATTACATACTTCCCCTCCTTACCTTCCAGGTACAGCCTGAGATGGAGGTAAAATCTCCACTGCCCTTGGACTGTGAAGCTACACAAATAGGATGCAATATTCTCCCTACCCCTTTGACCCATATTATGTAACAACTGCTGTGTCTCCTGCTGAGAGACCCTACAGAGAGTCTTGGGACATTGTACCTTGTACCACAGCAAGACTACACTGTGTCAAGGGAGCTCCGGTAGGAGAGCCGACGCTGTCACCTCCCAGACAGAATTTTCACCATTACACATTGAAGACATGGAGTCTCCACACGAGGTCATAAAATGCATCTCCTATAATCTGAGCCTTCTATTGTAGATACTGATGTCTAATTGGAAACGTTACATAACCTTAAAGACCGGAGCTTTCGGAAGCTATTAATAACCAGCTGCACCCAAATTCTGAAGATTCAGACAGCTTAGAGTTGGAGGGGCTCATTATGTACGAACAGACACAGATACACACATGCACCTAGATGCACCCAGACGGGAGGAATAGAAATCTACTGCCCCAGGCCACAAAGCCACGACACGAGCCTTAGAAATGAACCCAGGTTCTCTGGGGCTTCTGCTCTATTCCTTTCCACTCCTATATGTAGATGCCCCGACTGCAGCATCTGAACACAGACACCTTTCCACGCCATCAGCAAAAGAGCTGCAGGTCCAAACTCCTGAGTTAGAAATGGTAAGCAGGGGAAGGAAATGCCTCACAGTTACTACACACACCTTCCAGGTCACCACCAAGAAATCGAGGTACTTCTCACACACACACACACACACACACACACACACACACACACACACACACACACACACACACACACACACACACTCTATCTAGTAGCCACTCTTAAGTATGGTATGGAAGAAGCGCTCAGCTTTTGACACCTTTCAGAAAACAAGCAGGGAGCAGGGCAAAACAAAATTGAAGAGGAAGAACGTACTCTTAACTGTTCACTTTCATCCTGGGTGAGGGAATGAGAGCAGAGTAAAACAAAACAGAAGGACATGCAGACACAGATGAATGAAAAACTAGACGCCAGGAGTGGAGAGTAATGGAGGATTGTGTACTCCAGCTTTGGGTTCCACTTCTGTAATGCATGATCTGAAAATCCTTTTTTCAGCATTGCACTCTCCTTTTCCGAAATAGCCTAATGAAGATTGTTTCTCTGTGTTCATTTTTATTCAAAACCTTCCCAAGTTAATGAAGAGGCGCTAAAACACACAACACTGAGAGATTTACGTCCCCATTCAAGATATATTATATTTGCTCCCCAGACTCTATGAGTGTATCAAAAAGGAAAGCTTTGCTCTGGTTTTGTGAATTTCAAACCCACTGGGAGATTAGTGGGGGGCATTTGGGGGGAGTGGGGGAAGATGGCATCTGCCCATTTCATGTGGAATTCAGTAACACTTTCAAAGCTTCATTAATTCACATTTTTAAAAGACCAATGCTAGCACCATTCGCAGCCCATAGGTCAAGTTGATACATTTGGCTGTAATCAACAGCCAAAACAGAAAAGAAGCAGTCAGAGTCTAAACATCCACCTTGCTTGTCACAGCTACTCTGAATCTGAGGTCCTGCAAGCTCAGCTCTGCCACTAATATAGCCAGCAAATAGCACAGGTAGGAGACAAAAAGCACCACTTTATTTGTCGGCACTGATGGCTCTGCCAGAGCATCTAGATAGACATTATTTCATCAGTTCTTAGGGGCTAATATCTTTTCTCCTATTGAAATGCATAAACTAACCCACAACTCCAATCTGGCACTTTGGGACATTTTATAGCCACCATCCTCTAATCTAATAAATAAGCCTCTAAAGCATGGCACAGCTTTTATTGCTTTGGGCTAAACCTGAGCCGCCAAGTTCCTTTGACCCAAAGTCCTCTTCTTGGAAACCAACAACCTATTCAGTAGTGTGCCTGGTCCACACATCCATGTCTCACCAGCTCACACGCCTGTGTCCAGGGGCCTGCATGCCCAAGCCCAGGCCTGCAACTCACTAATTCTCACATTTGCAAGACTGTTTAGCTGAGAAGTCATCCAAACAGACCCTGTTCATTTCACCCACAGGGAAACTGAGGCTCCTGACTGCAAAATATCTTTCCTTGGCACGGATACCACCATGGTCCAGGTGGCGTAGAACAACTAAATTCAACACTTGGAGATGCAATTATCTAAACAGGCGGCCCACAAGCCCACCAGGCTCCAGTGATTGCACGTGGCTTCCTCTCCTGTGGGAATCCACCTCAAGGCACTTAAGCAAACAGTTAAAAGCTGCAGACCCTGGAAGGGGGGGAGACAAACTGAGGGCTTCAAAATGCCATTAAAGCCCCTCCCAGCTCTCCTGGGCTAAGAGCTATGAAGCTCTGCAGACACAGAGGGATGCAGAGCTGAGCCAAGATCTTGGGGCAGCCCCTGCTCGGTGGCCATCTGGGATGAGTCCCTGTTCCTATTAAGTAACCAGCTCCAAGACTTCTCACAACAAGGGCAGGTTTGGGGGCCATGGTGAAGGCAAGCAGGCTGTATGTAGAGCACACAGCAGGGAAAGGACACACACAGGAGGGACCAGCTCTCCCTTTCCTTCACTTAGGACGCTTGGGAAAAGGAATCCCAAGGAGGAAGACACCAGGGAAACTTCTCCTCCCCCTCAACCACACACAGTAGATAGGTGCAAGCAGCTATGGATGGGAGGATGGACAGAAAGATAATGCTACCAGCAACTCCGGTTGTTCCTAACATAAGTACACACAAACACACACACACAAACACACACACACACACACACACACACACACACACACACAGCCTGGATCTTGAGATGAAGAAGCTAGTAGCAAACATGGGATAGGTGTATTTGTCACCGAAGGTTCACCGGCGAGGAAGCAGAACGGGTACTCTTGGTTTTCCATGTCTGGTGCCCACCTCCCGCCCCCCCCCCAGCCCTGTGACCTTGATTAAGTCATGCAACCCCCCCTGGGCCTCAGTTTCCTCCTCTGAGCCGTGAATGAAGAGGGTCTTACTTCCCGGAGCTGGTGTGAAGCACGCTGCCTCCAGCGCGGTCAGCGCGGTCTGGAAACCCGCTTAGTCTCAGCTGTTCCCCGATGAGGAGTCACACATGCCATTACCTGAACCAAACAGGTCCCTCCAGGCCCGCGTGTCAAGCCCACATCCATCTCCCCGGTGGTCGGGAAGCACCAGGGCTCCAAGGCGCCTTGGCGGTTCAGCCTCCCGGCGGGGGGGGGGGGGGGGTGGACGCAGAGGGACTTAAAGGGAAGCCTGGAAGGTTCCCCCCCCCGGGGGGACTGGGGAGGGGGCTCAGAGGCTGCGTCCGCGTCCTGCGAGGGGGGCTTTGTTCCCGAGGCCGAGGGCCTGGCTTACCGAGAAGAGCATCCGGAGGCGAGTGGGGGGCGCGCGGGGCACGCAGCAGAGCCACAGCCCGACCCGGGCCCGGGGCGCCGGAACCAGAAGAAGGCGAGGAGGAGGAAGAGGAGGAGGAGGAGGAAGAGGAGGCTGCCGCCCGCTCCTGCCTCATTCTCCCCGGCAGCGCGGACCCTCTCGCCGCCGCCGGCCGGGGCTGGCTGCCGGGCGCTGGCCCCCGAGCGCGCCGCTCATGTCCCGGTCAGCCGCGGGCGAGGTGTGCGCGCAGCCAGGTCGTCTCCGGGCGATCCCCGGGGGCTCCTCATGCCCCCCGCGCCGGGGCTGGGCGGGAGGACCTCGGGGGGGAGGAAGCAACGCGGAGGGAAAGAAGGAGAAAAGGAAAAGAACGTGAGAGGGCGGCGAGCTGCGCCCCGGCGGCGGCCGGCGGGGGCCGGCGGGACGGCGCCGCCCTGCGCCCCGCGCCCCTGCGCCCCGCGCCATCGGCGGGGCGCCGAGCCCCAGAAACTTTAGCACATGGCCGGTCCGGTGGCCGGAGCCACCTCGCCAGGCGCCTGCCCCCCTGCCCTCCTGCCCCCATCTCCCCACACACACACCCCGAGCGCAGCTTACCGGCGGCGGCCCCGGCGCGCAGCGAGCGAGCAGCGCGCACCAGCCGGGAAGGAGGAAAGGGGCCGGCGGCGCGGGGTCCCCGCCGGGGCGGGGCGGGGCGGGTCAGCCGCGGCGAGCGGCGCCGCTACGGCATCCCGGGAAGGGGGGGGAGCCGCGAGCGAGCCCGATGGGGGAGGGTCCTGCGCCCCCCGGCCCCGCCCCGCGGCGCAGCCGCTGCGGACGCGCGCGGGCTTCCCCCGGCAGCCGTTACCTAGCGACCCGCCTCGGGGAGCCCACGCTGACGCGCGCGCCACGAGCGGGGCTGCGGCAGCCGCCGGGCGGGGGTGTGGGGAGGGGGAGCTCCGGAGCGGGGGCGCGGAGGGGGAAGGCCGGCGGCTGCGGCCGGAGCTCCTCCCTCCACGTTCCCCTCTGCGCTTGGGAGGGGACCCGGGAAGACGTGGCCTCAGCCTGGCTCCGGCCGAGGGAGGTGGGAGCGGGGGAGGGGGAGGGGGGAGACGAGGGAACCCCGATCCGGGCGAGGGGGGTGGGGGGGAGGGCGGGTGGCCCGGAGATGCGGCTGCCACACCCCGGGGATAGAGCAGCAGGTGGCGGCGGCGTGGTGGCCGGCTCGGGCCTGGTGCCCAGAGCCGGGCGGGAAGGAGTGCGGGCTCCGGGGGGTCGTGGGTGTGGGCTCCCACCCACGTGGCATTCTTGGGGACCCCCTTCTTCTCCCCACCCCAGGACGTGGTGTGAAAGATGCGCTTCCCCGTCCCTCTGCTCTCCCTCCCTCCTTCCTGGACGATTTTGCTGGCTGCCTCTTTGTGGAGGAAGCACAGGTCGCCCAGCGCCCGCCCTGAGCTCCTCCTCCCTTGCAGAGACCCGGAGATGGCCGCGCTTTTAGGAGCTGCTGCACTGGTGCTCACGGCCTTTCCTGCCATGCCCACCCCCCCCCCCACGCCCAGATACCAGCCTTTGGGCGCCTGGACCCTGCCTTCTTTTGGGGTTGAGGCTTCTCTGGCCCACCGCTGTTCAAACCCAGATACTTCCAATTATTTGTAATGCACCAGGATGCTTTTTTACCTTAGTTGACATATTCGGGAAAATGGAGGCCTTTTCCTCAAAACTCAGAACCAACTACTGGTGCCTAAGGCACCCCCTGGAGTGTGCCCACAGGTTCTCTGTAAGGCGCATGAAGCCTGAGCCTGGTTCTCTGGATTGGCTCCAAAATACACCTCAACGCCTAGGGAACATGGGCAGGGATTTGGGGCACGGTCAGAGCAGCCAAGGACCCGTGCCTCAGAAGATAAAGGAGGTAACTTGCCCTCACAACCCAGACCGGGGTCCCCATTCAACAGCTGGGTGCCAGGACACCTCTCCAATTCTCAGAGGCCCCAACACCTATAGAAGCACTGCCACCTCGCCCAACTTCCTGCCTCCCTTCTGGCCAGCCTGAGAATTTCTCTTCCTCTGCTGCCAATGTAGAGAGAGAGGCAGAAGGCCAATCCTGCAGAGAGAATTACACCTGCCCAGGAACCCCCATCCATAGCCCTGCAACACACCAGGGCACAGCATCTCCCCCAAGGCATTGTGGGAAACAGCAGGGGCTCCTATTGGTGGTGTTAGGTGGAGAGACAAGACAAGTCCTCCATTGGTTTATTTTTCTTTGTTTGAGATGAAGCTGTCGTAAACTCATCCATGTAAAGTCCTAATTTAAGAAATCAAGGCCCCAAGGCAGCACTTATCTAGAGACAAGTACTTTGCGAATTTCCCACCCCTGGGCAACAGCTGCATTCTGACCTTCCCCAGCCTTCCCCAGAGAAGCAGCTCAGTTGGCTAACCAGCTCTTAGGAGTGATGGCAGCTGGCACCATTTGCTCATGCCGACGTGGCAGCCAGCTGTTTCTTCAGCCCTAACTTCCCACAGGTACAATCTGACATTGAACTTGGTTAAGCCATCCAGTGGTTACAGTACAGAAAAACCTCAGGGCTTGTATTAACATACACAGCCCTGCCAGGTCCCACTTTATCAGCGGACACAACAACCTGTGAGAAAGAGTGGTTTGGTGGCATCGGCATTTCCATCACATGGAGGTAGAGGAAAACCTAGAATTAGGACAAATGAGAACAGCCATAGTGACTAGCAAGAAGAAAAGTGAGAAGCTGGAAAGAGATAAAATCAACTTTGACTAGCCGAGGAGACTTTGCATGGGCGAGAGTTCCATTACCCTCCCCATTTTTGGTGTGGTGCTGGTACTGGGGCTTGAACTCAAGGCCTTACACTCTTTCTGAGCTTCTTCACCCAAGACTGGTGCTCTACCACTTGAACCACAGCTCCACTCCCAGCTTTTCACTGATTCATTGGAGATAGGAGTCTCATGACTTTTCTGCCTAGGCTGGTTTCGAACTGCAGTCCTCTGATCTCATTCTTGTAACTAGGACTACAGGTGTGAGACAGCAGTGCCTGTTCTGTTACGTCATATGTGTGGCCCCGAAGTTAGAGTAGGCCTCCAGGGACAGGATGCTTTTCTCAGAAAGGAAGAACACTTTAGCATGAGGACAATGTAGGCAAATTACAGCTCACAGACCAAATCTTCCAGTGACCACGTGTGTAAACTGTTTTCTGTGCACACAGCTGCCCATTCATTTATGTTGCCTTTAGGGGGCCTCCATGAGCAGAATTGGGTAGTTACTGCAGTTACTGTAGAGACTGCATGGCCCAAGCCAGGTGCTAGTGGCTCACACCTGTAATCCTAGCTACCCAGGAGGCTGAGACCTGAGGATTGTGGTTCAAAGCCAGCCAAGGCCAAAAAATAAAAGCCCACGAGACTCATGTCCCCAAAAAGCCAGAAGTAGAGCTTTGGTTCAAGTGGTAGAGCATCAGCCTTGATGTGGGAAAGCCAAGTGAGAGCCTGAGGCCCTCAGTCCACCAAACCTGGAGTATTTAGTATCCAGCCCTTTGCAGAAACAACTTGCCACAGTGACTTAGAGCATTCCAAATACCAAATGGGCTGCCTTAAGAGGCAATAAGTTCCTTGGTATTCAGCAAGAGCTGAAGGCCCAATTGAATTGAAAAGAGGACCTTAAAGTCTCTGATGACGATTATTCAAATTTCTGTGTTGCCTGACAGTCACAAACACAGATAAATAATCCACCCATAGAACAGGTCCAATAGGCTCTTGGGCTACAGTTTCCCATGGCAGGATCCAATGCCCCATCAAAGAAGAACAATGGCTTACTCCTTGCTTCATAGAGCAAGACAGATGATATGCAAACTCAAGCAACCTCAAGGACAAACATCTGTTGCAAATCTCTTCACACCCAGTCCTCTCCCACTGGGAGAGAGGTACTCATGTATAAGTGCATTGATGAGTAACTGTAAGATCATTTCAGGCCACCATTAGACCCTGATGGCTCACACAACTGTCACTGTGTGTTTGCCAAGGATAAGCCATGGAATTAGTGGAATTCGTTCTTGGGGCCTTTGTTTGGATCTCCAAGGAAGTTGTTCAGCAAATTCACTGACTGACCTTGAATTGGAAAGAGCCAGCACCTGTCCTTGAAGGACTGGAAAAGAATGGGGTAAGGGTCTGATATCAGGGTGAGACATAGCCGGGCAGAGCTGCCCAGTAAAGCAGCAATACAGACCATGCTCTTAACAGAAACGTGCTTTCTTTCCAAGTAGGATCACAAAGAAAACCAAAATGGCCTCTGAACAAAAAGTCTATGATCACTACATTATCTTTTCCTCAGCCAAAATGGATGCAAATGGACTTCATTTCTACATGGCAAAATACCAAGGTGGAAACAAGGAGACATCTGCTCCTACTGTAGTCTACGGCCTGTGTACAGATGCAAAGATTTCCTGACCAGAAAAGGAGAATGGCCCTTCACGAATAACATGGCCAAAGACCAAGTTCATTAACCTCTGCACTTGGTGTCACTGCACAGAGAGCAGGCTCCTCTGTTCCTCAGTAGGCTGGTCCCATCACAGTGTGCTGAAATTCTGTGTTCTGATTTGCCTAAAGCCCTCATTGTTTTGATTTTGTTCCTTTCCCCAGGAAAGTAAAGCAACAGAAGCAACCAATTCATTTTAGGTCATCTTTGCATCTCTCTTGCAGCTGCTTATGTTTCTAGGTGACAGTTAGATAAGCGAAGTGCTTAGTTTCAGGTCCCTGTTGGCAGGATTCTTCAGCTGAGAGACAGAGGCCCCACTAAAAGCTCCCTGCTGAGAAACTCTCAGACCTCACTGAGACCCAACTGCATTCATTCTCCTGCACTCAATTATGTCCAAAACCTACCTGAACCAAAGTTACATGTGCTCTCTAGCTAGGAGAATCTTAATGTTGTTCTGTGTTTATTTGGACTCTTAAAAAGCCAGGAAGAATGCCAGGGAATTGCACCTGCCCTGACACAAAATAACCATCATGAGAAATTCTTCAAATGTGCCTTACCTTCACAGGAATATCTCGAACCAATTGCTCTGTTACCTGTTATTCCCATTTCAATCTGTGGCACAGATTTTTCTAGTCTCAAACTCAGTCCTCACCTCCTGCTTCTCCTCCCCTTTTGTCACAGCACAGACAGAACTTGATCTATTTTTACCACCACCTGTAGCCAAAGCTTGGACAATATTAGATTCTTAAATGGGACTTGGTTCTTTGTGTGTGTGTGTGTGTGTGTGTGTGTGTGTGCGCACACGCGCGCGCATGCGCGCGTTGGTCTAAAGTGAGGCTTGAACTCTGGGCCTGTGCACTGTTCCTCAGCTCTTCTGGTTTTCTGGTAGTTTATTGGAGATAAGAGTCTCACAGACTTTCCTGCCTTGGCTGGCTTTGAACTGTGATCCTCAGATCTCAGCCTCCTGAGTAGCTAGGAATACAGGTGTGTACCACCAATGCCCAGCCATGTGTTTGTTTTTAATAATCCTATGCCATGTAAGAGGCAATATACCAACAGCCTTGTCTCCAGGTCATTACAAAATGATTCTTGGGTCTTTTATCTATAATTGCCCAGTGCCATCATGATGATCTCAGCTCCCAAGGTGAAACTGGAAAACATGGTTAAAATAATTGTCCTTTGTACACTCAAGCACATAGTACTGTATTCTAAGGATTGATATCAATATGGTACCATCTTCTAGGGAGACAGTCCAATATAATCTCCATAAAATGGAAAATAAACATTGCCATAACATTGCTTAAAAAACACAGAGATTGCCAGTCTCTCACTCTTCTTCCTTCTCTCAACCATCTATAAGGTTACTTGCTCCAAAATCAGATAGATATTCTCCAACGACAGGGAAACCATGATTGTGAAGAGCCAACAGTGGCTCACATGTCAGCCCATGGAAGTGACATTGATCAGAAATCAGTTCTTACATGCCTCACTAACCAGGTCACACGGTACCATTAAAGTGAGCTTTCTACTGTCACCTCGGTCACATTCTGAGGAGTTTCTTGAGTACAGGGAAGGCAAAAGTTTCTTCCACCTAGGTATTTCCAAAGTCTCTGCTAAGACTTTGATTTATTTCAATAAAGCAGCTGGGGCCCAGCCGGGGACCAGCCTGCTCTGTTGGAAGCTCTGTGGACAGCCAGGTCCCCTTCACGATCCCGGAGCTAGATGCCTCTACATGAAGAACAAGGACTCCAGACTTTCAAGATGTCTGTTGGAAAGCAACATCTGATCAAAACAGAGGCATGGTGGATTGATGCATTAATAACCCATCTTGGAAAATATCCAAGAACATGCCATTGAGAAAAGAAAGCCAGTCTACGAGTATACCATTATCAATGTGCCCAATCTTGTCTGATCTCAGAAGCTGAGCAAGGTTGGGCCTGCTTAGTTCTTGGATAAGAGAAAACAAAGCTAATGTTTGTATTAAGACTTACCAGAATGGACATATCTCTAATGAGTTTATCATAGTTATCACCACTACCTTCACCATAATCTTTACCATCAGCATCAGCTTCATGATCATCATCACCATTGTAACAGTATCATTGTCACCATCACCACCACCACCGTTATCATCATCATCATCATAATCATTCTTGTCATCATCACCACCATCAGCAGCGCCATCTTCACCATCATCATCATCAGTATCATCACTATCATTTTATCATTACCATCACCATCATCATCCTCACCACCATTATCATCATTATCATCACTATTTTTATCATCATCATTACCATCGCATCCTCATCTCACCACCACCATTATCATCATCTTCATCACTACCATCACCACCATCACCACCACCACCATCACCACCATCATCATCATCATTGTCCTCACTGGCACTAATTGAGGTTCTGTTTTGTGCCAGGCACTTTCATATATTTACCCACAAGCCCACTACAAGCACATAGCATTAGGCTCACTTTATAGATGGTAACAGTTTAATGATAGCGATATACATTTCTATCTGACCAGCCAGAGCCCATCACCAACAAATGCAACGTCTTCTGTGACATCGATGAACAGAAATGCAAGACTTTCTAAATGTAACTCCTTTCTCAGAGTAGAAAACATGCAGACTGAGTGCATCACCCTTATTTTGGACAAAGAAAATATCTCCTTCCAGCCCTTACCTGGTTTTCTCTCCCCCTAAACCATTAAGTTTGATGATCAGAAGCCTTGTGAAAACACCTTGAGGAGTGTGAAAATGACTGAATGATTTCAGAAAGTTATCAAGAATGCAAGCCCTAAGGGAGTCTGTCTGTTAGCGTCAATCCATAAGTCTGTCAGTCCTTCCCAAGGCCCCCTCACACACTGCATGTCCACAGCGTTCGTGTTTCAGGAACCAAGGCCCGTTCCACATTCCAGCGAGATGGACGAGGTGGATGGAAGTGAGGCATGTGAAAATGGAATCGCCCTATGGATTCTCCACTTCCCAGTTGGTGCCATTTTACATAGCATCCTAGATATGTGTGTGTGTGTGTGTGTGCGTGCGCGCGTGAGCACGCGCACGTGCGCATGCTTGCGTATGCTTAATCCAATGATTGCAGAAGGTATAAAAGAAGAGAGATGTAACTGATAATACAAAAGGCATCAGGCAACAGTGGGTCTCTGGTACTTACTGGGGAAAAGGAAGGGAGGAAGGAAGGAGGGAGGGGAGGGAGGGAAGAAAGGAGAGAAGGAAAGGGAAGGGGAATGGAAGGAAAGACAGAGAAGGAAGGGAAGGAGGAAGGGGAGAAATGGGAGGGAGGGTGGAAGAAGGAATGAATGAAGGAAAAGAGGGAGGGAGGAAAGAAGAAAGGAACAAGAGGAACAAGGGAGAAAGGAAGGAAGAGAAAGAAAGAAAAGGAAGGAAGGAAGGAAGAGAAATTCTAAAAAGCACAGTTTCAGTAAAAGCTGTACTTCATAGTTAAGATCGGTTGAATCAGCCAAGTTTGCTGCCAAAGCAGTACAGAATATGTTTATCCTGCTCATTTTAAGTCCTAAAACTGGAAAACGACTCCTCTCCAAAGGGTGTAATCTGCATTGGGAGCGAAGTATGATGGAGGAATGATGAAGAAAATGCAAACTCTTTTAAACATTAACTTGGGCATGTTGCCTTTAAAAGAATGAGCACAATGTTGCCCTTCTCTTCCCCGACATAAGGTAAATTAATTAATATGCATCACAAATCCAGGCTCTTCTGGGCCCAGGGATCTCTTTAGTGAAATGTGATCAGAAAACCTGTGCAGGCAGAGACAGCGGAGGAGTTTAAAGCATCTGGAGGGATTTGGGTTGCTTGTTTATTTTTTTTTCCTTCTTATTCTGGAGCTCATTTCTGGGAAAGGTTCACGGGGCCATATTGATTCTTCCACTAAGCGTCAAACCATGCACAGCTTGTCAAAATCCACTGGGGGTTACTTCCCTTTATGTCAGGTTGTTGGTCAAGGAGATGACAGCAGAAGCAACCACTGATTGAACACCTGCTGGACCCTTGCAGACTTCCAGCATTGCATTCTTACTTTGTTTTCATTCCTTAACCAAACCCTTGAGTTGGTCTATATGATGTGACATTCACTTACAAAGAAGAAACTCCAGGATCTGAGCTGTTAGGAACGTTTCCAAAGCCATGGAAACAGTTATCTACTGTTGTAGAACAAATGATCACACTGTGCCATTACTTACAACAGTGGTCACTATTATCTCACCATTACCGAAGGCCAGCAAGACAGAGACAGCTTGGTTGGGTCTTCTGCACAGCCTCTCTCAAGGTTGAAACCAGGCCTAAGGCCTCACCTGAAAGGCTCAGTGGGGAGACATTCACCCTGTTTTTTTCCCCTCGTAACATGCTTGGCACACTCTAGTTCCTCAAGGGACACCAGACCAGGTACCACACTTTTTAGATGACTTTTGGCAAGAGGCCACCGTCAATCCCTCACCACGCATGCGCCTCTCCCCCAGCTTGCTTCAGCAAGGTGGACAAGTTGAGATGGCAGTAAAGAGTCGCTCTACAGATGGAACCACAGTTGGATGCAATCTTACCAGCACAATCACATCCCACCATCTTTGCTGTATTTTATGGTTAACAGCAGGTCACGGGACCTGTCCACAATTAAGGAGATTATACCAAAAAAAATGTGAGTACTGGGGGGCTAAGATCATCAGGACATCTCAGCCCTCTGCCATCTAGTCCTGCTCAGCATGGCTGACTGTATCCCATCTCCTTGCCTTCTCTCCTGCTGTTTCCTTCTCCTCAGCACATTCTGCTTATTCTCAGAGGCTCTGTTCTGCTCACACCTCCTCCAGAAAACCTCTAGCAACACCAGGCTTCTTTTTCTGGTCTTCCCAGTGGATCCCCTAGCTATAGAATGGCAGAAGTACTTCTGTTCGTGAGTTCTTGTACAAGCTGTTTGGTGGACTTCTAAATCTTGGTTTGTTTGTTTGTTTGTTTGTTTACTTTTTTGTATTTATTTATTTAGTCGGTCTTGGGGCTTGAGCTCTGGGCCTGGGCACTGTCCCTCAGCTCTTCAGCTCCAGGCTAGTGCTCTATCACTTGAGCCACAGCACCATTTCTGGTTTTCTATTGGTTTATTGGAGACAAGAGTCTCACAGACTCTCTTGCCCAGGCTGGCTTTGAACCACGGTCCTCAGATCTCAGCCTCCTGAGTAGCTAGGATTACAGGCCTGAGCCACGGACGCTTGGCTTTCCCAAATCTTGTACACAGGTTCCCAAGCCTACGCAGCCCAGGGCGCCTCTGAGCTTCCTCCACGCTTACATTCTGGGGAGGAGGGGAAGGCAGAGTTATGAACGCCCACAGGAACCCCCATTCTCATTCTATCTTATGTAAAGAGATTTCAGACTCCATAGAGGCCACTTGTCACAGAAGCAATGCTACAAAGAGCAGTTGGGTTCTCCATGTGTTCCACTCCTGTAATATTTCTCTGGGAAAATACGTTAAAAACTCAAGTGTGGCCCTCCAAGATTTGCTAAAACAGAGAGCAAGACTTTCAGTAAAATTTATTGAGTATTCCCTCTAAGAGAAAATACCTGTCTTTTATCATCCACCCAGATACATTCTTCCCTCGATTCCCATTGTCTCGGCTGTATTTAAGCCCCCAGGCCTCTTTGCCTGAATGCCTCAATAGACTCCCAACAAGCCTCCATCCCACCAGCCAAGTGAGCTTCCTAAATAAAGTACAGAAGTGACCATATCACTCCATTGTCTAGCCCTATCCAACGGCATCCCTTAAGGCAGAGATAAAATCATTGGTTGGCTTATGAGGTCTGTCTGTCGTGGTCCACTGTCCTTGAGGAAATCTGATACCTTTTCAACAACCTCACTACATTTGGAGTTTCCACATATGATTCCTACATTCCTGGATGGGATGAAAAGTAGCATCCACAGTTTTTCCCATCTTCCTTTGCAGCTAGCATGTGGGCACATGACCTGGGTTCTGCCAATCAGATCCTCCCTGTGAGAAATAGATGCTGAGGAAGCAGATGCAGCCAGGACCCAGGAGGTGGTCTGCTGGGCAGACTAACAGAGCAGGAGGTGGTCTTCTGCTAGCACAGCGTGTGGGATGATTGGAACCCCATGGAGGCCATTGGCAGCCATGTGTTCTGTTGTACCGGACACTAGTTATGATTGCACAGCTCCTGGTGATATGAGCCTTGGACCTGCGAGCCAGCTAACAGCAGAGTCTGTGGGTCATCCCTGAAATCCTGACTGAAGCAAGCTCTTGTATGTCCAGCTCTGGTGAAGTCCTACAGCCTCCTTCTAGGCACATCCAATGTATTCCCCATCTGATGGTACCACCAATTCTGGGAATCTGACAAATATTTTGCTTTCTCCGGCACCAGGCTCTTCCACATCATGTTCTCTGTGTCTGATTTTTTTCTTAGCTGTTTCTTATTTTCCTGGGTTGCTCCTATTCAGTTTTTGGATCCTGACTCTTAAGTCTGTGTTAAAAGTCTCTCTTTAACCTGTACTTCCTTACTGTAGAACATAATTGATTGTATTTTAATGGGCTATTAACCCACCTACATCTTCCTCTAAACTACGGGCAAGGAATGTGTTTTATTTGCAGTAGGCAGCTACTGTTGTACGCATCCATAGTTTCTCTTCTCTTTATTCTGGGAAATGTTCTAATTCCTGCCACTACAATCAGGGAATGCTAACTTCTACTGATCTCTACCTAGGGGCTTCAATATTCAGAAGGTTGGCATCTGACAAAAGCTAAGCCCACCGGAGCTCTTCCTTATGTGGGATCTAATGAAGTCCAAGGATTTCTGTGGCTCTGCCCTTCATGTGGGCCAGGAATGTGGACACACCTCTGAAAGCTGTCACCAAGATGATACCTCGCCTCAAGGTTCAGATGGAGAAGGATCTCCTTCCAAATTTGCAGCTTGTTGCTGGAATTCAGGCTCTTATAGCCCATGGCTTTGTTGGCTGTTGTTGATAGCATAATGTCTTTTTTTTGTTTTGTTTTGTTTTTGTGATAGCATAATGTCTTAGTTCCTCTCAGGTTGTTGACAGGCTGTCCCCAGTTCCTTGTCATGCGGGCATCTTCATAGGTTCACTAGCTTCACCCAAAACTGCAAAGGAAAACGTGTTAGCAAGAAACATGTGCATTCTTCTGTACCACAGTCACAGAAGTGAGGTCACCTCACCTTCCTCTTATCTTGTTGGTTCAAGGCAAGTCACAGGCGCTGCTAGCATTCAGGGGAGAAAGACAGATCAAATTTAATAGTGCAGGGATTGGGGATAATTGGGAGCCATCCAGTTGCTCTCTGATAGACACGTGGGCAGAAATAATTCTGCAATAAAGAGATAAACTGAAAAAAGTGACCCATGGAATCCTAGGTTCTAACTCCAAATGTACATATCTGAGTTCCTGCTAGGGTCTTAAAAGTTTGGTTACTTGACCAACAAATTACCTTTCCCCCACATAAGCTAATATAGTTTGTATTGGTTTCCACTAAAAAGCTGCTAGGCTGGACAGTGGGTGGCTCATGCTTATAATCTAGCTACTCAGGAAGTTGAGATCTAGAAGATTGTGGTTCAAAGCCAGCTCAAGAAGAAAAGTCTGTGAGATTCCATCTCCAAAATAAGCAACAGAAGTCTGGACTGTGTAGGCACCAGTGAGCAAGCAAACCAAACAAGCATGAAGCCCTGAGTTCAAATGTTGTTCAGTTTCTAAACTCACCTGTCACTGTATATCTACTGCCTACCATACTGCATGGAATTTGAGAGGACTCTTGATATCCTGTTGAATTGGATGGACCATTCTGGCACTTGCTCACATAGCTGGCAACTTTAACTCATCAAATCATGAGATGTTGGAATTTTACAGGCCTCTTTTCAACGTGCTCATTTTATATTCTAAAGAAGTCAAAAGGGAGTTGAGAAATTTGTCCTTGGTCACCAAACTAGTCATACTGTGACAGAGCTAAAAACAAAGCTCGAAATTCTGTGGCCCTCCCAGGGTATAGCAACTGAGGGTGGACAAGTTGGATTGGCCAGCACCATGGACAGCGATCCCAAAGCTCTGGTTTCTCCATGCATTCCCGTTCTGGAAGTCCATGAATTAAAGGACCGCAATGGAAATATCTAATACACCGAATGAAAACTCAGCTGGGTGAAATGATCAGTCTTGATATGACTTACAGTCTCACCAGGCATGAGAATGATATACCAAATCTCTCCGTGGCTGTGAGGGATATAATTTTCCTTATGGCTTGTCTCACAAGGAATTGAGTTGCTATTAAAAACAACAACAACAACAGGAATTCAGTAAAGTCTTGATAATCAATTTGTTTCAGGAAGAAATCAGCATTCTCATAGCTCAATGGTCTAAAAATACACTCTAGGAAAAATTATTTTATTGCCTTATCCAGAATGCAGGAGAGTACCGCTGAATAATGGCCTCACATTCTGCAGAGCCATACGCCTTCCCCACCGGTTTGGTTTACATCGTCAGAATAGCTGAACTGTTTTGCTTGCTCTTTTTAATACTTAGAGAGTGTCAGCACGCATCCTGGCACAGCTAGAAGTGGCCTTGCTAGGGGTTCTCCTTACAGTATTTGACAAAGATGATCTCTCAAATCTGCTAGTTGTAGACCAACTGAACATAAATAGCTTGAGCTGGAAAATATGACCTGCTTCAACATCTCTGATTCTGGAGCTTTAAGGCACACGGAGTGGGTCAGTGAATTATTAACATTAAAGCAGTGTTTAAAGGCTACTTTTTCCCTGCTAGTAGTTACCATGCAATTGCTGTCGAACTTGTTGTTCTTAAGAGATATAGAGGGGCTAGAGTCATGGCTGCATACCTGGTAGAGCGCTAGCCTAGCAAGTGTGAGGCGCCAGGTGAACCCCAGCACTGCTCTGTGTGTGTGTGTGTGTGTGTGTGTGTGTGTGTGTGTGTGTGTATGAGACAGAGAGAGAGGATATGCATTTTCTTATTTTTAAAAATTTATCTTTAAGCATTTGTACCAAGGAGTTTTAATTCAATGCATGAGTACATGCATCTCGATCAACATTACCCCTTCCAATGTTCTCCCCCCTCTCTCCCAAACCCACCCCTCCCCTCAAGTTTCCTGGTTCTGTTTTCACATCTGTGCATTGAACATTATGACTGTATTCATCCCACCCTTCTCTCCATTCATCTGCCCCTGCCCACCCCGCACTGGTCTCTCCCTTTCCTCCCCATAACACATTTTGACTTCCTGCTATTCCTTTTGTTAAGCCTTAAGTTATTTGTTTGAAGGAATTTGAAGCAGATATATCTTTACCTTTTTCTGGGGGGGGGGGGGGTCTGGTCGTGGGGCCTGAACTCTGGACCTGGGCGCTGTCCCTAAGCTCTTTAGCTTGAGCCACAGCACCACTTCTGGCTTTTTTCTTTTTGCTTATGTGGTGCTGAGGAATTGAACCCAGGGCCTCAGGCATGCAAGGCAAGTGCTCTACCACTGAGCCACCTTCCCAGCCCCATATCTTTACTTTTTGAAAACTAAAAAATTTCCCCTTTCCTATCGGCTTACATTAGTTATACAGAGGTGGATTTCACGTTTGCACTTCCACATGTTTCCAGTGTAATCCGGTCCCACACCCCCTTTATCTGTCCTCCCTCCCTCTCCCCAAGTCTACAAAAGATAGAAAAATCTTTTGGTACTAGGATTTGAACTCAGGGCTTCACACTGTCTCAGCTGGTGCTCTACCATTGTTGTCTGCTAGTTATTTTTGGAGATGGAGTATCACAGAATTTTCTGCCCAGGCTAGCTTTAAATTATGGTATTCCAGGTCTCAACGTCCTAAGTAAGTAGGATTGTAGGTGTGAGCCACAAGCACCCAGCTCAGAGACACATTTTCTATGTGGTATGTACAACAAGGTAGATGTAGCGAGAGTGAACATTGTGCTTGCATACAGAAAGCTGGGAGTGGGTTGTTACAACCTTCCTTGGTGGAGCTCCTATGCAGGGAGCAGTGGTCACATCCTTTCCCACAGATGGAGGCTTCTTTGGAGTTAAGAACTGTGCTATTCGACCTGATTTCCCCATGCCAAGTGCTACACACTGCAAAAGGATTCCTTGCTCTGAAAGAATGCATCTTTGAGCCAACTCACTCAAACTAAGCAGTTCTGTGTTATATAAAGGCTCAGTGTGCATTCTCCACCAAATTACATCTTGTGCCTTCCCCACCCCCCTTTCTCTTAGTTTTTCTGTGAAAGATCAGAAGTTGCAAAACTCCAGAGATTTACTCTTTAGGAATTAGTGTAACTCACAGAGAAATATCTTTAGAATAGTCATAGTAGATAAAAATATAAGGAAAGAATATGAAGAGGGGGCAGTTATGTTATTATACCCTGTGCCATGTCATTAAAATGTTAATGTAGGAAGTTTGGTGCAGGAAATCTGCTTTGATGCTCCTACATGAAGTCACCCTTCTTCATAAGGCAAAGGCCATTGTCAGCATTCTGCTCTGTAACACAGGAAAGGATGGGAGAAAAGGAAGGAGGGAGGAAAAGAAGAAAAGAAGGAAGGAAGGGAGATAAGAAGGGAAGGGAAGGGAGGAAAGAGAGAGGGAAGCAAGGAGGGAGAGGTAGAGGGAGAAAGGGAGGAGATGGAGAACAGGAAGGAAGGAAGGAAGGAAGGAAGGGAGGGAGGGAGGGAGAGAGGGAGGGAGGAAGCTGGTGGTTTAGCAGAGGGCTGGGAGGAAGGCTCATAGGAAGCAGACAGGTGATCTCACCTGATTGTAGTCTTACATATATGGTTGAAGTGTGAAAATTAAATGTGATGGCACCTGTGGCTCATGCTTGTAATACTAGCTACTCAAAAGGCTGAGATGTGAGGATCACGGCTCAAAGCCAGCATGGGCAGGAAAAGTCCGTGAGACTCCTATCTCCAATAAACCACTCAGAAAACAGGAAGTGGTGCTGCGGCTCAAGTGGTAGAGTACTAGCCTTGAGCTGAAGAGCTCAGGGACAGCACCCAGGCCCAGAGTTCAAGCCTCACAACCAACAAAAAAAAAATGTGATGGGGTGGGGAGGCTGGAGCAGAGCAAACAGACCAGTCAGAAGGCCGTTGTGGCTTCCAGGAGAGCTACTGGGGCCACCTAGATGAGAGCAATTCTGGAAGAAATAGAAGGGTTTTACTGAGCAGCAAGGACAGCATCTTACATGCTTTTACCAAAAGAGAAGCTGAGGAATGCCACATCTCACTCATGGTCATGACGCTTCTCAGTATGATCCTGACATACAGATCAATGTCAGGAAATCTGGATGCCCTGAACTGCTTCTACCGATGGCTGGAGAAGCACGCTTCCTTGGCTCGGCCTTGGTTTCTTGGTCAGCCATACCTGGAAGTTGAGTAGTCCTCTGCTCAGGTGCTATGACTGCTACATCTGTTCTCTGGATGCTGACACCTGATCATTGCCACATAGGCTTGTGCCAGGAAGGGCTGGACCCTGACAATGTAGGCTGTTTGCATACTCTGGCCCTCCAGGAAGACGTATAGTGCTAGTTGGGGGCGGGGGGCATCTGAGGATGAGGTCAAACTGGGCAGGACACAGAAAGGGAACCAAACCACCTCTGTGAGAGGGAAGAGCAAGGCAGCCGGTAACCCCAATTGTCTCTGGTCAACGCCCATCCAGATGGACCCGCAGCAGCTCAGGCTGGACAGGAGCCTGGTGATCATGGCCTGTGAGTGGATGCCATTAACGTACTGCCCTCCATTACTAGGAGGTGTTTGCTGGGTAGGAGAAAGAGGAACAAGAAGGGAGAAGAAGCATTGCACTAATCAAATAGAGTCCCGTGTTCTGAGTTTCATAAAGCCAGATCAACGATGTGAGTGGACAGGAGTCCATCTTACCTGCTCCCTGCTCTCCAGAGCCTAGTTGGTAACACTCTGTGTTTCAGAGAGCTGAATCCTCTGCAGTCTCTGGTCTTGCCCAAGCCTCAGGCCAGGGATGGGAAGGGGGGAAAGGAGGGGGTGTCAGCCTCGCCTTGCCTCAGTTTACCCATCGGGAATACAGGCTGACTATAGAACCAGTGCTTGGCATGCAGTCGGTGCTCAGTAGCGAGGTGCCTGTTGTGACTGTTTAGGGGTGCTCAGTGTTTCAAGTGGAATGTGTTTGCCCTGTAGGATCTGGAATCTGGAGTTCTCCTACAGCCAGCCACTCCGTTCTTACTCACAGACCCTTGTCAGTTCCATATATTTTGCATGAACTCCTCCCCCCCCCCACCTTTCGAAGGAGGTTTTCAAGCAGCTGCACTATTAAGAGTGCAGCTCTTAATAGTGCTCCCCTTCTCCCCTCCCCCCATTTCCAGGCGCTCTGCATGGCTGGAGGAGAATCAGCTGGGGCTTCTCACCGAGAGCATGCCTGGCTGTGGAAATCCTTGGGCTATAAATAGCGCATGTGTGTTTTTTTAATATGATGGACTCGTTTTCTCTGATCATAAAATCCATGGCTTCTATTTATAGCCACGGTGGTTGCTCGCTAGTACTGAAGGACTGTAAAAATAGGCTTCGGGAAATCAGACGTGCTTGGCCAGCTCTCCCCGGTAGAGGCTGCATAAGGGGTTTGTGGAGATGGGGGGGGGGCGGGCGCGGGGAGGAGGATCTTTGCATTAACCCTGTACTGCCTCTGAGTTCTCCTCCATTCTAAGCTTGCTCTGTTGTGGGCCTTCAGCTTGCATGACATTTGCTGGGGGTGATGAGACAGACCCCTTCGCTCATCGAGAACCTGCCCTAGGCCAGCCAGGCTTCCGTGCTTTGGAGGAAGCATACAGTGTTTATAGTGTGGGGAAGAAACTGATACATGTTAATACCATGGTGCAGTGGGTATCAAAGTCTGGGAGGCAAAGAAGATATGCTCAGCGCTGCCCGAGACAGCAGGGAGCCTGGGGCTGCCAGGACAGTGGCCACCCAAACACCCAGGTAGACGGCTGAGATCTCACGGCAGGCATGGGAAGTAAGCCGTGATCCCAGTTGTCCAGATATAGTCACTAGGGTCCTTAGAAATGGAAAATGGGAAGGTCAGAGGCAAAGGGAGCCATAAAGCAATGAGGAGAAGGTAATGTGGCCACAGAAGCAGACAGAGGTGAAGATATTTGCTCTGCTGCTGCCTTTGATGGAGGAGGAAGGGGCCACAAGCCAAGGAAAGCAGCTCTGGAAAAGGCCAGGAGAAAGCTTCTCTCCCAGAGCCTCCAGGGGGGAAGCACAGCTGCACGCACCTTGGTTTCAGCCCAGAGAACGTGATTCTGGACCTCTGGGCTTCTAGAACTGTAAGAGAATACATATGTGTGGTTTCAAGCCACCTGAGGTAGTTTGCTTTAGGAGTTACTTAGAAGAAACCTGCCAGCCAGGGGAAAACTTTAACCAACTTATCACCAATACGTGGTGTACGCCGACACCCACTCATCGTCATCTATTGACATCTGTATCCTCATTTGCAATTGCCCCTACCAGTACAACCCACACATCGGCAAGTGCTGATGCTCGGATGAGCCACAGAGTATGTTTTATCTAGCCAGTATCACTGACGAGCCTTACGATGCCAGGACAGAGATGCTGGAGGACAAGACTAAAAGCATCACCCTCCTGCAGAGCCTCTCTGTGGAGGTGCAGACCTGTGAGCTTACCCCCCAGAAGATACGGAATGAAGCCCTGAGAGAGGAGAAGAGCAAGGAGCCCAGGAGTTTGAACTCTGGAGATCAGACAATAGTAACAGCAGCCACTGCTCTCTTCGATGGAGATGCTGTGCCAATGCCACCTGTGGCCACAAGAAGGTGGAAGGCTCTGTGAAGGTCATGGGGAGCGGTCAGAAAGCCAGGAGGACCCCTTGTTTTCTAGGCATTGAAGAAAGTCTAGGCTGGATGGCAGGCGTGCGCCATGGTTTTTAATGGTATTGCCCATCTTTTTACCCTTCACTGCCTCAAGAGTGGCAGCCTAACTCAAGGTATGTGGGGCCACACTGACATTGGATCTGTGGCCTGATTTCATTAAACCTAATACTTTCTTCTTTTCCTTAGTTGATTTCTGTGGCTGGAAGGGGAAGGCCAGGCCTGGAGATCAGCTACATCCTGATCGTGGCTCCCTAGCTCTAGCCTTCATTAGTAAGGCTAGGCCCATTAATTCTCCCAGCCTCTGTCTGTGTCTCTCCCCTGTCCTAAGGGAGGAGTCCATTTCTCCCGCCATCAGTTCAGGGCGTGGCCTGACCTGTGCTAGGCACTAGCCTGTGTCTCAGGACAAGACAAAGGCCTGGGTATCTAATGAAGGATGACAGCTTCGCTCCCCAGAGGGCTGTGGCTGTACCTGACATCAGGAGCGGCTCTACCCCAGGGGTCGTCTCAAGTTTTTGCTTCATACTTAGTAAATTTGCCCCGTGCAGCTCTGTGCATGGGCTTTCTACCTAGAACAGCTCTTGTTTTCCCACCACCCCAAAATGTAATTTCTTTGAAGACATTGCAAGTGACAATCAGGGATTCCATTTAAGACAAAATCCAACTCTAGGTGGTACTGCCAAGTCCAATAACTCAAATGAGGCGACAGCCCCTGACAGGCAGAGGCAAATGTTCACACAAGGGAAGAGTGCTTTGTGAAAATCGATGTTAAGCTACAGCCTGATTCCAGAGCCATCCACACTGGAAAAGACTTGATCTTCTAATGGAAGGAATACAATGTAATAACTGGTCATATGCAATCGGCTATAGTTACGTCTTGGGTAAACCCTACATTCCATGGGGTACAGCTCCAATCAATGACTTCCTTGTTGTCTTCATAGCAGTCAGAAGTACTGTGGCGGGACGTGGGGCTCAGTTGGGCAAGGTCGGAGGGTGATGGCTGGACAGCCCCTCCTGACAGCTGCCCTTAGCTTTCCGACTGCCAACACCATATCTGATCTTGGCCTAGCGAGGTGGGTGCAATGGGGGCTTCCGGGGCCAGTGGGCGCTTGCACTTGAGCAAGCAGCCAGACTGAACTACAAGGAAGAAAGCTGCCCGGCAAGGGAAGCTGATGAGATAGCCTTAATTGTGGTAGAATATTCCAGAAATTAGGAGCCATAGTTCAGATAGGCAGAGCACACAGGATCTTCATTGTACAGAAGTACAAAAAAAATTTTTTTTTCTCCAACCACCATTTTTTTCTCCAAGTTCCAGAGTTACGAGGTATTTGACCTTTATTTGATGTCATTTCAAAATGCCTTTCTACCATCAGGTCAGCACTAGCACTTCAGCCAAAATGAACTCTTTTCTTAAAGAGGAAAATTAAACCAGCTAGGCTATCACTTGTGACCTTAAGTACAAATGCGACATTTTGTGCTAAACAAACTCTGAATCAAGTTCTAATCAGCGCAGGTCTGCCCTGTCCAGCATCCATTCCACGCTGTGACATCCAACAACTCCACAACTCCACTCCTAAAGTTTAGAAACCCTCGTTACCCGACTCTGACAGTGCCTGCTCTGTGACCGTGGGAGCGGGGCGTAAGGAGAGCATGGCTGGGCTGCTTGGCAGAACAGAACTGATCTGTTTTGACAAAATGCTTCCCAATCACTCCGTCTTTCTCTGTGCTGCAATAGCAACATACCGTAGCCTGGGTAATTCATAAAGAGCAAACATTGGTCTCTCCTGGTTCTGGACACTGCAAGTCCAAGTTCAAGGTGCTGGCCCCTAGCGAAGACCTTGGTGCTGTGTTAGACTGGGTAGAAGGCAGCGGGGTAAGAGAGAGCCGGGGGGGGGGGGCTGACCTCACTTCTGTGAAGAGCCTGCTCCACACAGCATCATCCCTTCCTGAGGACAGAGCCCTGTGACCCAGACACTGTTACACTGGGGGGTTAGGCTTCCAGCAACAGATTGGAGTCACATGCAACTCATAGCACCCTCCATTTAAGAATAGTACTATGGACCGGATCAAAGCATGTCTCCCACCCCCTAAATGTTCAAGTCCTAATTCTTAGCACCTAGGAGTATGACCCTATTTGAAAGGGAGAGAAAGAGGAGGAGGGGAAGGGAGGGAAGGAGGAAGAAAAAGGAAAGGAGTGTAGAAGGAGAGGGGGGAGAGAGAGAGAGAGGCTACAGTCCTGAGGGCATCTTGGGAGCAGCTGTGGCTTCTCTCCCAGGAAAGCTGCTTGCTGGAAATGGAGCTCCCGATCCTGAGTCTGCACAGCCTGCCCAGCCCTGCCTGCCAACCCCAGCACTAGGCTCCTGGGCCAAGGAGACAGCGTCTGTGATCTTGGTGGCCTGTGGGAGTCGGTGCGGCTATTGTGGTTTTGAGAAATTGCCATGGTCTGGTATCTAACTACTCTCCTGTCCCATTTTGTAACCCAGAGAGCTTGAGGCAGCACAGAGTAGGCAGGACGGGGAGGCAGTCGGTATTTCTCAAGTACCCAGCTTAGCACAGGCACTCAGTAGATCAGCTGGATGCCTAGAAGTTGGTTCGAGCAGGTAAGCATTGCTGGCTATGAATATGCACAGAAACATCAGACTCACTCTCTGCTCCGGGAACATAGAAATTGGGGTTACCTGTTTTTAATTTGTCTATTGAAAGAATCATTGATACATGCTCTGGTCGTGGTCACCGAGGCTGGGGGCAGGAAGGTGGGAACAGGAAGCTCTAGTCAGATGGCACAGAGGAATTAAAGATGGTACAGAAGAATTAACTCTTTAGATCTGTTGCACTGCCTGGCACCAGTGGCTTATGCCTGAAATCCTAGCTACTCAGGAAGCTGAGATCTGAGGATTGAGGTTTGAAGCCAGCCTAGGCAAAAATGTCTGTGACACTCTTTTTGTTTTTGTTTTGTCATCATGAGGCTTGAACTCTGGGCCTGGGCGCTGTCCCTCAGCTCTTCAGCTCAAGGCGAGCGCTCTACCACTTGAGCCACAGCGCCACTTACATCTGTGACACTCATCTCCCACCTAAAAAGCCAGAGGTGGAGCTGTGGATCAACTGGTTGAGCACTAGCCTTGAGCAAAATAGCTCAGGAACAGTACCCAGGCCCTGAATTCAAATCCTAGGACTGGCAGACACACGAACACACGAACACACACACACACACACACATCTACAGCATAGTGACGAGAGAGAAGAAATATGTATTTGTCAAAATTGGTAAGTGAAATTCAAAGGTTCTCACCACAGCAATGGGGGCCTTTGGGAGACAGCTTTGTGAGCTGGCTTGTGGTGATCCTGTAAGGCCATGACACACATGTACACACCTATATCAGGACTGTGCTTCTAGGCTCCACAAACATACATAATTTGTCAAGTAAGATTTTTTCATGCAAAAAAAATTAAAGCCAGAAAAAGAAAATCCAAACCCCAAATCTAACCATTCCACCAAAACACAAGGAAGATCTTGGATGCAGGTAGATCAACGTGGGCAACACGTTGCCTCTGCTCCCTGGCCAGCTCTGCCCACAGTGCTCCTGAGTTCAGGTGCTCATTCTCCTATCTGCTCCATCCTTCTGGAAGGACCAAGTATACAGAAAGCAAAGTCCTTTGTAGGTAAGGTAGGAAAAAAACTTAGGCTTTTTCAAATTAGAAACAAACTAAGCATTTTAAAAAATAATATCGAGCCAGGTGCTGGTGGCTCATGCCTGTAATCCTAGCTACTCAGGAGGCTGAGACTGAGGATCGTGGTTCAAAGCCAGACTGGTTAGGAAAAGCTGTGAAACTCTTATCTCCAATTAACCACCAGAAAACCGGAAGTGGCGCTGTGGCTCAGGTGGCAGAGTGCTGGCTTTGAGCTGAAGAGGTCAGTGCCCAGGCCCAGAGTTCAAGCCCCACGACCAACCAAAAAAATTCTTTTCTTCATCCAAACTTACCAAATGATAAACACAGGTTTATAAAGGCAATTAGACAGAAGTATGAATAGAAGAATCTCAAAGAACATATGGAGTCTAAGTGGGCATGGTAGCACATACCCATAATCCCAGCTAATAGGAGACAGAGGTAGGAGGATCATTGCCTTGGACACTGGCAGATTTGAGGCACTCAACAAACATTTATAAAATTGACTTACGAAGTTTTTATTCTGTGTCAGATTATCCATTACAGGGTGCTGCCATGCTTGCCTCATTTAATCCTTCCAGTGGTCTATGACATAGGAAATCATGATTCCTATGTTTTGTAGATTAGAAAGAGAGGCACAGTTGGGTGCTGGTGGCTCATGCTTATAAGCCTAGCTACTCAGGAGGCTCAGATGTGGAGGATCAAAGCTCAAAGTCAGTTAGAAAAGACTCTATCTTTGATTAACCTGAAAAAAAGCTAAACTGGAGGTATGGCTTAAGTGGCAGGGCACCAGCTATGCAAGCAAGCCTAGTGTGTGGGCGTTCAAGCCAAGTGCAGATCTCTGACACAGAGATCTCTTTCAGCTTCCGTTATGGAGGACTTGAATATATACAGAAGCAGAGAGAAGCCTGCCACGCTGCAGCCCCCTACCAAACAGCCATCACGCCACGGCCCAGACCGCTTCACCCTTCCCACCACCTTGCCTACCACAGCTCGGCTCACTGACGGATACCAGACTTCCAGTCACTTCACATACAATGTGTCTGCACGTGGCCCTGGGAAACAGAGACATCTTTCTTGAAATGTAACCACAACGCCATCAACACTCTAAAAGATAATTCATTCTTAATAGGAAGCATTCCACCAGCTCTCAATGTTCCTGTTTGTCTCACTGTTTGGTGGGGCTTGGGGTCCCACTTCCGGAAGTTGCCTGTCTTGGTTTCGGGGTCTCTTTTCTCCTTCATCCTTGTTACTTTATCATTTGAAGAAGCCCCGTTTCTGGGTTCTGCTGTGGTGTGCACAGGGAGCACTATTCAATGAGCCTCCGTCCCCTGCATTTCCTGCAGACCAGCTGCCAGCTCAGGTGAGTCTCTGACTTACTTCATTCTTATGAATGAATTTTCTGTCACTTCACAAGGCAGTTTGTGAATACCATATTTCTTGATCCTTGTGACCCCTTTCAACATTCTCACCCGCCTGCCTAGCCCATCCCTTCCCTCACTTTCCTTAATTTTGTAGGATATGCATTGGATTGTTGACTGCATTCTCCTCTTCCTTGTTTACCCCTCTCCCCTCAACCCTCTCCCACCCCTTTCAAGTATCCATTTCCTGCCCCTCAATGAACTTTTGGATCAAATAAATGTGGTATCTCTACACAATGGAATTTTACTTATCCATTACAAAGAATGATATTGTGTCATTTATAAAGAAGTGGGAAGACATGGAAAAAATTGCTAAGTGAAGTTGGTCCAGAGAGACACAGGAGCCATGTTCTCCCTCATGTGAAGAAGCTAGAATTAGCTTACGCAAGGGTAAGTAAGTATGCTGGGTGTATACAAACATATTCACTGAAATACACGAGATTCAAGGGAGAACTCAAATAGTGTCATTCCTTAGAAAGGCAAAGTCAAAGCTCAACAAAACTGAGTGAATATTTTTAGGCTTCTCAGGCATGCCCAAAGAAAGGAGAAGGGAAGAAAGGAAAGAGAGGTGGGGGAAGAGGAAGGGAAAGGAGAGGAAGGAAAAGAAGGGGGGAAGGAAATGGGCCTCCCTACTTAAGAAAACAGATTTATCCATGTGAATCTTACAAATTTTGTTCCTTTATGACAGCCCTCCTTCCCACCCTAGTCTACAAGACATGTGATAAATGGGAAAAATATCTGCAACGGTTCTGAGTCAACACCTTTAATCTATCAGGAAACCTAATAAATGAGTAAGGATAAAACAAACTGCCTGTGCTACTGAGAATGTGAGCTCTGGGCCTCGGTTCACCCACTGCAGGGCATAATTGATGGGTAGCTTCAAATTCACCGCTGGATCTGCAGGAAGACTAGACTTCCCAGGGGCTACTCATAGCCAGAGACAGACTGAGCTGGCCAGGATGCTAACACAGCCCCTTCCTACAGGGGACAAACTCATTGTGGGGGGTGGCTTTGGCTCCAGAGCACCCCAGTTGTCCTGGCTGAAACTTTTCTAGGATTGCCAGGGCAGCCAGAAGCTCTGCCAGCTCACCCTCCCCTCATTCATGCCAGGAGTCTGAGCCCAAGGGCCCTGACCACCTGCTTATCCCCTTGCTGCTTCCCCAGTGGCTCTCCTGCTTCTCTGATCCCATCTCCACAGCTCTCTCGCACAGGACCTGGGGCTGATCCTCACTACCGCCTGCCAGGTGTGTGGTCCCAGCAAGCCTCAAATCGCCTGGTGCCTCTGTTTGCTCATTTGTGAAGCACCACTGAAAATACACGAGACTGGTGACGCTAATGGACAGGGCAGAGACCCTGGGTGGCCGTGTAAGACTTAGATCACAGGACCACGTCCCTGGTGAGCACTGATTCTCACAGAAAGCACAAACCCAAGCCAAGCCGGGGCCTGAAGGACTCCAGAAAAGCCTCCTGGATTACAGGGAGGCCCAGGAACAAGCGCCAGCTCGGAGGGCCCACTCATGCCCTCCACCACCTCCAGGGCAAATCTCCATCTCAGAGTGGATTCTGTGCATGTGTCTGCCTATGTGGCATCCCTCCCCTCCTTTTGTGACAGCACTCCAAAATTTCCTTGGAAAACGGCCCTTCCTCGTTCTTGATCCATGAGTTCATTTTCTTGGCCAAATTATTCTCCATCCTCTAGGAATGGGCACAGAACTAAGCCTAGCCAGCCAATCAGAGCACTGCATTTTCTTCCTCTGGTCCATAATGATTGGTCTAGGGATGGACATGTGACACAGGCCAGACCAATCAGAGTCAAATTCATTGCACATCACCTTTCCCTGTAGTGAAACCCTGAAGCCGCCACCACACTACAAGGGTAGCCTGCCTGAGAACAGAGTCCATGTATGTTTGCGTGCATTCATTCCTCCCCAACCTAGCTAGGGAAACCAGAGCTCTGAGAGAGCACTCTGAGGACGGAACTAGACTCCGTGTCAGAGCTGGCTCTAGCTTTATTCTAGAGGGTACCATACATCCAACCATTGTGGTTCTATGAGCAGCTGTAAGGATGGCTTTTGTCAGGTGTTTCTGAGTGGTCCTGAACAATCCCAATGAAATCACATCAAGAAGTTACGTGCCCTGAGTGAAAAGGGAAACTGTCTTTACCATCGGCAGGGTGTCCCTGCAGACTTAATTAAGGTGTGAACTCTGATAAGCCAGGAGATGCACCCCCCACACACACACACACCAGCATCAGAGAAGGGCTCTTCACCCCTAGGCTGAGTGTATTGTCAGCAGACAGTCTGCTGCTTGTTGGGGACACCCTGACTGCAGGGAGCCACCCCATCCCAGAGGTCAGGCACTCTGACACTATAACACAGCTTCTCCCTCTACCTGACCCTCTTCCTTTCCCTCCATCCATGGGAGCTGACCCCAGGGCCACGTCTAGTATATAACCTGTGTGCTGAACTTATAGACAGTCTCCCAGAGAACCCAGTTGCCACCATGAACTACTTCCTTTTCTAGTAAGATCTACAGAAGGACCAGAGAATTTCAAGTTTTGAGGGACAAAGGCTCCCAGAGGCAAAGGACAAGGCCCTTGGCGCTCTGCCTGTGGCACCATGAGGAGGTCAGACCCAGTGAAAGGAAGTTGCATCCCTAGAGGTGTGAGCTACAAGGCGGGTCGGGACCCTGGCCCCCTCTGCTCTTTTCAATCTTGGCTTCCTCCATGCCATGAGGTGAACATCTTCCACCACCATATGCCCCTACCTCAGATAGGTCCAGGAGCTTTGGGCCCTCCAGAACTGAGAATCAAAACAAACCTTCCCTCTTTTCCCCTCACCTTATGTCAGGTATTTTATCACAGTAATGGAAGCTAACACAGGCAGGATGTAACAACTTGGCACAGTTGGGGAAACAAAAGGGACATGTTTTTGAGATGCCATCCTCTACCTCTCCAACGACAGTCAAGGCCAAGGAACATCAGTGTGGGATACTGATATTTACACACACCCCTCTTCCACGAGTTGCCCCTGAGCTTCAGAAAAGTCTCTCAGTCCCAACAGCTATGAGTTCCTGGCTTGGGGAATAGAAAACTAAAGGTGTGCAACTACCCCAGGGGCAGCAGAGGAAGAGGGTCAGAGCAGGAGTGGAGATAGAAAGGAGTGGGGCAGGGGAAGTTGGCTACTCAGGCACAAGCGAGGCCTAGGGAACTATTCAGATAATGCCTCTGAGGCCTGTGGGGCCGGGGGCTGGGCTGGACAGGGCTGGAACATATTCCATTTCCGGAGATGGTTTATGTCAAAAGAGTGGTATGGCTTGAATGGTGGTGCACCTGCCAGAATTCTAGGCTGAAACTCAATTCCCAAGAAGAAGCAATGTGTCCATTAGGAGACAATTGAGTCTTGAGGACACAACCACATGAACGGGACCAGGGGTCCCCGCAGAAGGGCCCGGCAGAGGCAGCTGGCCTTTCTGCTTCCCACCACGTGAGAACGGAGCATCCATGGCACCATCTTGGAAGCAGACATCAGCCCTCCTCAGAAGCTACCCTGTGATTTTGCACTTCAGCCTCCCAGAAGTACAAGAAATGAATTCTGCCAGGCGCCGGTGGCTCATGCCTATAACCCTAGCTACAAAGGAGGCTGAGATCTGAGGATCTCGGTTCAAAGCTGGCCTGGGCAGGAAAGTCTGTGAGACTCATCTCCAATAAACCACCAGAAATCTAGAAGTGGTGCTGTGGCTCGAGGGATAGAATACCAGCTTTGAGCTGAAGAGCTCAGGGACAGCACTGAGGCCTAGAGTTCAAGTGCTACGAACAACAAAAAGAAGAAGGAGGAGGAGGAGGAGGAGGAAGAGAATTATGCTGTCTGTGCATTATGTTACAGGAGCCAAACACTGGCATGATGGAGTGGAACTGTTATTTCTTTAGTTCAATGCCAGCCCAAAGGCTGCACACCCCAGTCCCCAAACTTGGGCTCTCCAGCGGCCAGGGACAGCCTTTAAGTCACACCCAGGACAGAGGAACTGGCAGAATAGGTTTTCAAGCATGCCCAGCAATGCTTCCCACTGACCCAGCAGAGATGTGGCAGGAGATGCAGCCCCATTTTCAGGTCAGATCAGAGAGATTCAGAAACATCAGCTCAAGCTTGGTGCCACTGGCTCACACATAACCATAGCTACTCAGGAGGCTGAGATCTGAGGATCGCCGTTCAAAGCCAGCCTGGGCAGGAAAGCCCATGAGACTCTTATCTCCAACAAACCAGAAGTAGTGCTGTGGCTCAAGTGGTAGAACGCTAACTTTGAGCTGAAGAGCTGAGGGACAGCGCCCAGGAGTAGAGTTCAAGCCTCACAACTGACAAAAACAAAACGAAACAAAAACATAAGCTCACAAACACGGCATGTGGCAGAACTACCTGAGCCTCCCTCTTGTCCCAGGCTGTCTGCCTCCAGCCCTGCTTGCTGTATCTCCAGCCCAGCACCCCGTAGCCTTTGAGCAACCTCAGCCCATTTGCTGAATGCAGGTGCTGTCTGTCACCCGAGCCCCATCCGGCCCTCATTCACGTTCTTGTTTGGTGACTGACTGTTCCTCTCCTGGGAGCCGGCCGTACCCTTAGGGCCTTCAGTGCAGCTTTTACAAGATGGAAGGCTCAGGCAGGAACTTGCAGAGCCAGGGCAGGTTGGTCTGAAGCAGAAGCCAGGACAGAATCCTGGGCTCTGAGTTCAGGAGAAGAGGGCAGGGAGAGGGGCAAGCAGGGAACTCCCCGTAAGCAGGGAGGTACCAACTGGGAGCTGCCACCCACTGCATGGAGCATCTCCCTTGCTTCTGTCCTCACCACTACACGATGAGGTCCATGCAGAGATCTTTCTTTTGGAGATGAGAGAACAGGTGTCCAGAGAGGTTAGGTAACTTGTTCAAGGCCACACAGATTACCTAGAATAAAAAAATTAGATAGATAGCTAGATAGTCTTTTCCAGGGACCAAGAGTCAAGCCTCTACTCGTGGGTCCCACGTATCCATCAGCAAAAGCCAGAAGGTGAGCATGCAGGGCCCCTGTGTGAGACCATTTTCTTCAGCTCCTGAGCTAATCTGCATTTTAACTTGATGCCTTAGCTTCGGGTCTCTTGGTTGCTTTGGCCGGAACCTGGAGGTTCTGGGGAAAGGGCTGAATGTGGAAGTTCAAGCAACCAGACTCACTCTGGTCGTCCAAGGGCAGGGGCTATGGGTGCCCTGGGGTTCCTAAGGTGAACCCTGAGCCTGCACTTAACCACGGCTCCCTCTGCCTTGGCCGAGCAGCCAAAGCCCATTTTGCAGAGGGCGGGCGATGTGTGCCAAAAGGGGTGATGAAAGCCAGGCCTGGGAGCCAGCTCTGGGCAGCTCACCAGCCTGGCTGGTAAAAAAAAATAGACTACAAGAGTGCTGGAGAGGGGGGCGGGCCGGGCAGAGGCAGACGCTCCGGACGCTGGATGAGTCACAGCAGGGATGGAAGCGGGTGCTCCTGAGATCTCTGGTGAAGCGTGGGGCTGCGCCTTTCCCGTCACTTCCCTGCCCCACAGACAAGGTGCTGTGGCCTGCACCACGCTGGGGTTGAAACCACCAAAACCAGACAGGCACGGGCTGCGGGCCCTGACCGCAGAGCCGGGGTCTCTCAGGCGCAGCTGCTGCTGCTGGAGGAGCAGTGGCTTGGGTCTGAGGACCCCAGGGGGGCCAGGCAGCCGTGGCTGGACACTTCTAGAAAACAAAGGCGGGCCAAGAAAGAGGGCTATGGTTTCTTATAGCTACCACCAGAAACTAGATGGCTCAGAAAAACAGAAATTGTTTTTTTATATTCCCTCTTCCTTTTTCTTTCTTCCTTTTTTTGGGGGGGTGGGGTACTAGGGCTGGAATCTGGTGTTGTTTGCTAGGCAGGTGCTCTACCACTTGAGCCATAGCCCTGGCCTTTCTGCTTGAGTTATTTTTCAGATAGAGCTTCCCACTCTTGCTCAGGGCTGGTCTCTGTCTGCAATCCTCTAACCTCTGCCTCCTAAGCAGCTGAAACTACAGGTACAGACCATACCTGGCTTGTGTTTCTTTTTCATTTTAGACAATTGTGTGTGTGTGTGTGTGTGTGTGTGTGTGTGTGTGTGTGTGTGTGTGTGTGTGTGTGTGTGTGTGTGTGTGGCTTGATTTTTGAGATAGGGTCTGGCTAACTTTTTGCCTGGGGTTGTTTTAAACCTTGATCCGTCTGTCTCCGCCTTCCAAATGGCTGGCATGACATTGGTTCTTCCACAATCTAGGAAGCACAAGTCCAAGGGGGGACAAGGTATGGGAGGGGTGGGTTCCCTCCACAGCTCTGGTGGTGGCTGGAGCTTGAAACTACATCACTCCTTGTCTTTACACACTGTGGGTGTGCACAGAAAGAGGCGGGGGGAGAGAACGCAAACTTCTGTACCTTCACAAGGATACTGGTGGCATCAGGATAATCCAGTCCTCATCTACAGATCTTTAACTGAATCACCTCTGCCAAGACCATTTTATAACTAAAGAACCTTTGCAGGCTCCAGGGATCAGGGCCTAATGGCCTTGAGTGGCCTCTATTCAGCCATACAAGAGAGTAGGAGGGAGTGGGAGAAAGGGATTCCCAACTCAGGACTTGAGCATCCGCTGTCATGGCAGCCTGCCCGCACAGCACAAGAGGTCAGCACATCCGCTGTCATCATGATCCCTCCTGAGGTTGATCCGATGGCTTTTAGGATGCTCTCAGGGGCTCAGCTTATACTGCAAGCTCACCAGTATGTCCCTGGAAATCAGACCCCCATGGTCTGCATGGTCTGGAGGGCCGGGGGCGGGGGCTGCCAAAGGAAGGGGGCCCTTTGAGCTGGGGGCCAGGGGAAGAATGGGGTTTCAGGAGGAGGCCACTGGCTGATGGAAGGCTAACGCCCAGAATGAGTTTGGGGAAAGTCAGAGATCCTGCACAGCTGCGGAGCAGGCTAGCCGGGGTGAGAGGGCACACTGGTGAGAATAGGAGGGTCCGAAGGGAAGCACTGCAGAGGCCTCCCTCCCCTCCTGGGAAGTCAGGCTCAATGAAATCCACAGGCCTCAGCTCATTTGACTATCATCCGCCTTTCCCACAGGACCCGGGAGGTTTGCACAGGCCAGAAGCTGCTTGCTCAGAATATTCCCAGCAACCAGGACAATGCTCGGAAACAAGAAGGCGTTCAGTGCGCGCCACTGAACTGATAAAGGAGTTTCTTATCACTCACACACACATGGATTCTAGGATCCAGTACGCACCTCTCTCTTTTTTTGTAAACGCCACCATCTAATGAGCACAGACTAAATCCCAGGAACCAAGTTGGTAGCATCTTCACTCACTGTAGGGATAAGGAGACAGAGGTCCAAGAAGACACAGTAACTGGACTGCCAAACTCACTGCTAGAAAAATCGCTGAACTCAGAGTTGACCCGAGCGGGAGATGCATGTTGCTACCACTGACCCCCCAGCCCTAGCATGTCTCCTGACCGTGAGTCCAAGCTGGGATGATGCTACCGAGGCCACAGGACAGATAGCCGTTAGAGCAGGGAAGGCGTCAAGTCCTGGAACTGCAGGCTCCCCTTGAAATGGACAGTGAGCCCCCAGGAATCAAATTAGACCACCCTGCTTCTTCTCACGGGAGTGGCTAGACGAAGTTCTGAGTGCTGAGACAGCATTTGCACGGCCTCCGGGGCCCAGCCCATGGCCGCTAGGCCGCCAGCTCACACTTCCTGAAGGTGGTTTATTAGAGTTCACTCCCACGGCCACTTCCGGTGGAACGTGAAGGCTGCAGGGAGAGGCTGTGCGCGTCTCTCCCCAGGGCAGAGGCTGGAGGAAGGGAAGCCACAGGAGCTGAGCTGCTCAGAGCTGCTGACAGAGCCTCGGGGCCTCCGCCTCAGGGACCCCCGTGGGACCCCGCCCCAGGGACAGCCTCCCTGCCTCCCGCCACAACGCTCTCCCACCCACGGAGGGGGTCATGCTCTCCCCGGTGGCCCTGTCAAGGAAGGGGAGCTGGAAAACACGAATCACAGCGTCAACACATCTGTTTTCCCACGTGGAAATTCAGAACTCTTAACCATTCTGTAAGCCACAGTTCAACGTCCTGAATTACTGAACTATCTTACCTGTGTCCTGATCACCTACTACATCCCAGGTCTGGGACTGAGCCAAGACAGGGTGCTCAACCAATGAGGAAAGTGACTCTCAAGGGCTCGCATTTAAGTTGTTTACAGGTATAACTGGTTTAACTTTTGGCCATCTGGTCATTATCCACCTTCCTTCTCTTCCCCCTTCCTAATACAGTCACAGTTTTGTGTTTTTGTTTTTTGGTCAGCCATGGGGCTTGAACTCTCGGCCTGGGCGCTGTCCCTCAGCTCTTCAGCTCAAGGCAAGCGCTCTACCACTTGTGCCACAGTACCACTTCTGGTTTTCTGAGTGGTTAATTGGAGATAAGAGTCTCACAGACTTTTGTGCCCCGGCTGGCTTTGAACCATGATTCTCAGATCTCAGCCTCCAGAGTTGCTAGGATTAAAGGCGTGAGCCACCAGCACCGGGCACAGCCACACTTTTCAGCCCAGTAGCCCTCAGACTCCCCAGGGGAGGGTGACCACATTCCTGTATCCAGAGCTTGGCTTCAGTATCCCCCATCCACTAACCATGTCTGTCACTCAGGTCAGTGTCATGATACACTTGGCTTGTGAGGGCTGATATCCTCTGAGCGAATGCTCTTGCTAAGGTTGTGTCTCCACATTTTGTTGGCAGCCACTGAGTGCACCTTAGGATGGAGCCAATGCTGGACAGAGAGAAGAAAAAGGGGGGTTGGAGTCGTGCCTCAGCTGGCAGAGTGATAGCCTGTGAGTGAAAGTGTCAGGTGTCAAGTTCAAGTCCCAGTCTCAAATCACAAGAGAGAGAGAGAGAGAGAGAGAGAGAGAGAGAGAGAGAGAGAGAGACAGACAGACAGACAGACAGACAGACAGACAGACAGACAGACAGACAGAGACAGAGAGAAGGAAAAAGCTATCTCAGTTGACATTACTGCGCCTTGAACCAACCACTCCTGAAGCCTGAACTCCCTCTAGATTCTCTTGGCTGTCAGATCACCAGTTTTCTTCAGATTCAGCTGAGCCCCTTCAGGCCACCCTGACGGATACGGTTCCTACACAGCAGAAATGAGGTAAGCTGAGGCAAACTTCAGTCCATCCAACTCAAGCTGATTGCAATAGCACTCAATAAAGGGTGCTCATCTTTGTGGCGTAACCACTAAGGGTGTGAATATGTTAAGAGAAGGGTGTGCTTTCCTTCTCGTCTGTAGGAGAGGTTAAGCAACAGAGGGAGAGGTCACCTGCTACGGTGTGGCAGAAAGCAGCTGCACACAGGAGTCTCTCCATCCATCACCCACATTGCTTCCAACATTTCACACCATTCCCCCAAGTTCCAGCCCCATCCTCTACCCAGTGAGATCATCAACAACCATACCGCTGACCAAGTCCAGTCATCGTCTCTGCCTTCCCACACACAGCCTGAAAAATTGCCTGCTAAGGCCTGAGTAACTTGGTCTTTTATCCTGAGATCCAGGTGAGAAAGACCAATGGGCCAGAGGAGGGGCGACTGCTCTTCCCGTGTTCATACCAGTAGCTTCCTCTCCAAAGGAAGTGCTACTTGTCTCTTTCCCCGATCCATTTCTTCCCCCAGAAAACTGCACTCACCAACACAAATTCATTGAGCACGTCCTATGAGCTGGGCTCGGTTTGGTTCTAAGTGCTGAGGACAGGCCAGCAAAGGTCCATGGTCTTAGCAGTCAGGAACTTGCTCTTCTCTTGGGGCATTATCTGGAGCTTGGCATCTGTAGGGCCATGATTTTCAGGTACACAAGGCCTATTTAGAGAGTCACGGCTCACGGTCCATCTGTTTTTTATCCTCTCAGCATGCCAATTTCCAGCAAAATAGCTCAGAGGAGAAAGGAGACTGGAAAGCTTCTATATATTTTTAGATACATTTGTAAATTTAAAAATTACATAATGTAGTTACCAAACTTACGCTGTGGCAGAAATGCACACATTTATAAAACCAATAGTTTGAGAAGAATAAAACACTTGGAATGCCAAGAATACAATGCTACACCACTGTACGATTCATAAGTAGATAATTTATTCTTAGTGTATTTATTCGCTGTCCATGTTCATTAAGCCAGGTTAAAGTCGCATTCAACATTAAGAACGTGGAACTGGCACCTGAATAGAAAAGCAAATCAATGTTACAGAAATGGGCCAAAAATTCAGCACATGAATTTTTCAGAGCCTTTATAGAACAAGCATTTGTTATTTTGGTGAAATTCAATTTATTCATTTCCCCTTTTATGAGTTGTGCTTTTAGCGTCAGGTCTAAGAAACTTCCCTAAGCTGAGATCACAGAGCTAGGCTGTGGGGTAGTTTTTCCCCATAGAAGCTCCACAGCTTTACATTCTGCATGTAAGGCCATTACGCTCTTGGAGTTGGTGTCTCATAGAGAGTATGAGAGGAGTCAAGGTTCAAGTATTTGCCTATGTGTATTCTGTTGTCCTGGTGTCATTTGGTTTAAAGGACAGTTGTCCCATCAAACTGCCATTGAAGTTTGTTAGGATCCTGTGGAACTATTGGTGATTTTTTTTCTCCTGGGTTCTTGATTATTGTAGCTGTATAACCATTTCAGTCAGTTGAGTCTTTCTTTAAAAGTTGTATTATCTACTTCAACTCCTATGTCTCTCCACATAAAGCACTCTGCCCATAACTACAAGAATACTTTCTGTGGTTTCCTAGGAATGGCATTAAACTTGTCTATCAGGTTGGAGCGCATTGATATCTTTACTATGTTCACTCTTCTGATCTATGAACATGTCTATCCACTTATCTAAGTCTTTGTTAATTTCTTTCATCAGCAATACAGCCATCACTACACACATCCTCTACATGTTTTGTTAGATTTATACCTAATATTTCTTTTGTAAAGTGACTTTAAATGCAGTGGCTACTTCTTCATTGCTAGGATATAAATGCAATTCATTTTTTCTTCTGTATTCATCTTATATCCTGTGGCTTTCTGAAGTCACCTGTTAGTTCTAGGAGGGTTGGATTTCTCATATTTCTTGAGATTTTCTACACAAGAAATCACGCCATCTGCAATAGATACCATGTTTCCACAGGATGTACATCAATCCCTTCTGCAGGCTGTACCATCTACAACCCGATCACCAACCACTAGGCCACATCTCCTGAGATCCCACTGCCTCTTTTTTCCTCTCAGTATTGGGGCTTAAACTCCTGGCCTTACATTCTCATCTGGTTTATTTTGCTCAAGGCTAGTAGTGCTCTATCACTCAAGCCACAGCTCCACTTTCAGCTTTTTGCTGGTTAATTTGAGATTAAAAGCCTCATGGACTTCCCTGCCTGGGCTTGCTTCAAACCACGATTATCAGATCTCAGCCTCCTAGGTAGTCAGGGCTATAGGTGTGAGCCACCAGCTCCCAGCCGTACTATCTCTTACCATAACTGTACTGGGTACAAAGACTTCAGCATCCAAACTATAGCATATACACCTCTTGTCACAGACTCCTAATATCATCATTTCCAATGAAGTACAGAAATCCATAACATCTTTTGACCCATTTGTTATATAATTCTTTTATACATTTTTGGTGGTGGTCATGGGGCTTGAACTCTGGGCCTAGGCACTGTCCCTCAGCTCCTCAGCTCAAGGTCAGCACTCTACCACTTGAGCCACAGTGCCACTTCTGGTTTTCTGGTGGTTTATTGGAGATAAGAGTCTCATGGACTTTCCTGCCCAGGCTGGCTTTGAACTGTGATCCTCAAATCTCAGCCTCCTGAGTAGCTAGGATTACAGGTGGTAGCCCCTAGCGCCTGGCTCTTACACATTTCTTTCACGCACACTTAGAACCACACCAAACAATGCTATAGTTTGTGCCTTAAACATCAAGCATAATTTAGAAAATCAAAAAGAGAAAAAAATCCTATTGTATTTACTCACATGATTCCTTCCCATGTTCTTTCTTCCTTTCAAATATTCCTTTTTTAAAATTAAATATATTGCTTCTGTTAGGAGAACTTTCCTTAGACCTTAGTTAAGTCAGGTCGGATTTTGATGGCAACTTCCTGTTTCTTCATCTGAAGATGTCTTTATTTCCTCCTTCATTTCTGAAGGGCCTTTCCCAGGACATAGGATTCAGGTTGCTCTGTTCTGGAATTCAGGTAGTTCTTGTTCCTCAGCAGCTGAGAACACTGTGCCACTTCTTCTGACAATGAGAAGTCTACCATCTTTCTAGTTGTCTCTCCTTTCACAGATAATGGCTTTGCAGGGCTTCTTTACAGGCTTCTGTTTTGGGTTTTTGTTTGTTTTGTTTTGTTCTGTCTTGCCTTCGGTTTTAAATTTTAGAAATATTTCTTTAGGATGGATCTTTGCCTAGGTTTTCTTTGAATTGTTCCTGTTGGAGATTTTCTTAGTGTTTCAAACTGTAGGCTTGCCTGTCTCTTCAGCAGTTAGTTTTCAGCAGTTAATTGACTATTTTTTCAGTGCCATTCTGCTTCTCTTCATTGGGGATTTCAGTGGTAGTGTTGGGTCTTGCAATAAGACTAGTCAGGATGTACATAGCTCTGCTGAGTTTCTCCGTCAGAATTAGGATGATGACCACCAACACATCATCTTATCACCACCACTACCAATGCCAACCTTTAACAGCATCACCAGCATTAACTGAGCATCTATTCTGTGCCACTTCTATTCTGTTGTAGTTCTATCGGACCATGAGGCTTAGCTCCTGTTTTCAATGCCTATTTTTTCCTTACTTGTTTCAAGGGGGAAATTCCTGTCATTTAATTTTCCAGGTCATTGATTTTTTTTCTCTCTCCTCTCTATTACTCTCATTAGACCATCCACTGAGCTATTTATCTTATTGTATTCTTCAGCTCAAAATTTTCTGTTTGATTATTAATGACCTCTAATTCTTACCAAGACCTTCTACTTTCTCATTTGTTTTGGAAATATTCATCACCACTGGTTGAAGTATTTTTAAATGATGATGGTTGAAATCTTTGTTACAGTTCTAGCAGCTCTGTCATCTCAATCTTCTCAGTCAGTGGTGATCTTTCTGGCTTATGGTATAACAAGTGGTTTTTCTATGGAAACTTGGACACTGGACTATGCAATAAGACCCTTGATTTTATTTAAACCAAGAATTTGGGCTAGTTTTTTTGTGTGTATGTATTGGAGCAGTAGGGGAAATTGTTTCTGTCAGGTAGAGGTAGAAGTCATGATTCCACATTTGGCCTTTTCTTCCCTTAAAAAAAAGGACCTCACACTTCTTAGCCAAGCACTCTGCCACTTGAAGCATGCCTCCATCTTTTTTAAACTTTAGTTTCTTTTTAATTAAGGTCTCGTGTTTTTTTTTTTCCCAGACTGATCTCATACCATGATCCTACCACGTCCACCTCCAGAGCAGCTATCATATGCTACCATGCCCAGCCTCAGTTCACAAAAGAATCAGAGGATCTCTGAAGCTATGGCACATAGTCATTACCTATACACAGTTGAGGTTGGACTTGAAATCTGGCCGTTGGTTCTACGGTCCCTTCTCCATTGCTGAGAAGGAAAGCCAGGAGATCATGGCTACATGTGGAAGACATCCATCACAAATGGCCAGACACGTGCCCTATGAGACAGGGTGCTTGCTCGATTATGTTTTCATCCAGATCACTGAGTGGGTGATTTGTAAATCATTGTGAAAGTGCTGAATGAATGTGTGCACGAATGAAAGAACACAGGAGTGAACATGGGAATCAGGAGCTGTGGGAACATCAAAGGAGGGACAGATTCTTCCTAATATGAAGCAGTGAACCAAGGGGAAGAATTGTACCCTCATCCTTTTGGCCCGCACGGAATCTGCACTTCAGAGAGGGGGCTGGGCTTTGTTCCAGGGACAGGTGGGAGAGCGGAAGTCACAGAGCACTCAGCCCACACCTCAGGAGTCATCACCGGAAGTGTAGGAGATGCAGCACAAAGATGGGACAGAGGAACTACTCACTGCCACTGCTTCAGGTTCAGAGCAGGGGCTGGGAAAACTCTCCTCTAAGGAACCCTGCTCCAACCTAAGTTCTTGGTGGATGGACCCTGGGGTTCTCCTCCTGCCAAGTTACCCCTAACACTACCCATTTGCCTCCCAGGATTGTTGGAAGTGGGGCCAAATGGTTGACTGCAGGCTGCGGGCTTCGTCTGAAAGACACCCCCCAAAGATGGCCTCCAAAAGAAACATTCTTCTATAAAACTACAATCAAATCACAGAGTGACAGACACGCAGGAGAGATGTCATAGAGACCCCTGCAGGCAGAGCACAAGGGAGGGAGCATCTAAAACGGAGCACTATAGAGAATGAAGGTCTTCCACACCGGATGAAAGGTCAGCCGACTGGGACCATGGGACTCACATTTTGAAGGTAGAAATTGGATGCATTAAAGATACGCTCTGCAAAGATAAAGGAGATTGGTGGGGCGCCCCCCACCAAGAGTCAGCCATCAGCAGGCAGTTTAGTATGAATACTGTCTAGAAGACAGGCTCCAGGGAGCCTGGACGGCCAGTTGGACTAGGCCATACTCCCTGGGCCTGCTGCTCCTCAGGCTGGGCATGGGCACATTCCCTAACTCCCAGAGGCAGATGATCTTAGCTCAGGGCTGCATCTCTCATCGCATTATCTGAGGGTTGGAACCATTTACAGAACAATGAGCAATGCAGGGTGGGATTTTGTCTTCCAGAACTCCACCCGCTACTTTCTACATTCTTTGTGTGTGTGTGTAGGCTGCCACTATAGCTTGAAGCCAGGCCTTATGCTCTTGTTTGGCCTTTGTGGTCAAGGCTGGTCTCTATCACTTGATCCATACCTCCACTTCCAGCTTTTGGCTGGTTAAGTGGTACTAAGAGTCTCACAGCGTGAGGGGTGGGTCTCAGTAGCAGTGGCGCAGTCCTTCCTGTCTGTGCCTGTAGAGTGGCTTCACAGAGGCCTAACCTCTAAGGGCTCTCACAGGTCAGTTAGGACCACAAAGTCCATCTCACACTGCTGTTGTGCTGATTGTGTGTGCTGGGATCGCCCTCAGAGAGGCCATTCAAGCATACATTTCTGCTGGCCCTCAATGCATGGTGCAGTGTCCACACAGGGCAGTGTCCACCCCCAAGCTTCTGGCTCATTCATCATTTTTAGCAAGATTCCCTAAAATAATTGAGCGGCCGAACAGAATTTGCTCTCAATGAGCCAGGCATCGGCATTCTGAGTGTCACTTACTGTTTGCAGACTGTGGACATGAATGTTGCTTGTCCCTGCATGGAGTAACCCCAGATTTCTGACCCTTATGGGCTGAATTGTGCCTATCCATGCCCCCCCATCCTTTCATCCCCTGCCCTTCCAATTCAGATGTTCAAGTCCTAACTATCTGGCATGTGGGAATGTGGCCTTCTTTAGAAAAAGCATCTTGGCAGATAGAATTTGTCAGGATAGCAGAGTAGGGGAGAATCCCTAGCCCAACACAGAACGGAATCCTTAAGGGAAGGGAAATGGGACACCAGACACTTCCCCAGAATGTCAGGCAGACATGAAGACAGAGGCCCACATGATAAGGCAACAAGCTAAGCAAAGCCAAGATGTCCAGCAAGTCACCAGAAGCCAGGGGAATCCGGGGGCAACTTCTCCTGCACACCCTCAGAAGGAATGTGTTGCCCTTACTCTTCCAGATTTCCATGCTGCAAGAACAGTTTTAACCACCAAGTTTGAGATCCTTTATTACATCAGCCTGGGCAAACTAACACACTACATCAGGCCTCGTTATGGTTTAGGAGGGTTTTTTTTTGGTGTTTTTTTGGTTGTTGTTTCAATGTCCTTTCTTGGCAATCTCAGGCCAAATCTTATACCTAAGTAACTTCTCCCTTTACAGACAATTAAACTGCTAATCAATTTAAGGCTGAAAAACCAAATAAGCTACTTAGGTATGAAAAGTTTGGCCTAGCAAAAAAAAGTCCACGAGACTCTTATCTCCAACAAACTACTCAGAAAAATCTGGAAGTGGTGCTGTGGTTCAAGCACTGTGGTACAGCACTATCGTTAAGCAAAAGAAACTCAGGGGCAGTACCCAGGCCCCGAGTTCAAGCCCCAGGAGCAGCAAAAAAGAAAAAAGAAGTCTGGCCTAACTTAAAGCCAGTCCTAAGTGCTCAAGACCCATTCTTTGGCCTTGAATTACACACTAACAAGACCTAAATACTTCCCATGTTGGGGTCCTCAAAAAACATGCCAAACAACGCCATGCAAAAATATGTTGGCGCATGAAACTCCAGGCCAGTCTTTCCACCAAAGGAAACTTCAGCAGTTGAAAGAAAATTCTTTCAGAAATCCAGAATGTTTACAACAACCATTGGACTGCTCCCTGACAGTAGAGGCTGCCAATCTCGTGAAACAGGAGAAGAGACTAACTCCCTCATTACTCCTCAGCCCCATCACACCCGTGGGGACAACGCTTATGCTCTTGCCACTGGTGAGCTGTTGAAGGATGGCTATTGGGACTTGGCTTCCAAAAGTTAGGGGGCTGTGCAATTTGGTTGTTCTGACAGCACCCAGTATAGGGGCTTCCAAACTCTCTTCAGGAGGGACTTCCCCAAATGTCCTCAACAGGTTGTCCCTCCTGTCTTTAAAGACATTGAAAGAAATCATGACTAGGTTCTTAGTCAACTGCACAGATAATAGAAGAGAAACACCTGTGATCAGACACAACAAGAAACTGATACTCTGAAGGCCAACCTTCAACAAGTCAAGCAGCATTTCCTGAAAAGAGAAGAATCGGATTTCCAGACTTAAGTTACAACTCTGAAAAATCATCAGTTCTCAACCAAAAATTACTAAGTAGGCAAAGAAGTCGTATGGCCCAGTCCTAAGAAAAATTTTGAAAAAGGAAAAAACTTAGCAAGAACCACTTCTGAGGAAGCCCAGACATTGAAATGACTAATTAGAAAGTAAACTAATTGCATTAACAATGTTCCCGGAGGTAAAGGAAACCATAAAGAAAGAACTAAAGAAGATTAGGAAAATGATGTTTGAATGAGACTATCAGTAGAAAAACAGATATGATAAAAAAAAAAGGGGGGGGGGGGATTCAACAAATTCCTGAAGCTAAAAAGGCCAATCGCTGAAATGAAAATTTTACTGGGGAGCTCCTCATTAGATTTGAGCTGGAAGAATAAAGGACCGGAGACTTTCAGATAAGACCATATCAAAACAATCCAGTCTGAGGAGCTACAGAAATAGAAGTGAAGAGAATGTACAGAACCCCAGGGACCCGTAAAATACCATTAACCATATTGATGCATGCCTCCTAAGAAGTCCAGGAGAAGAGATGGAGAAACAACAAAAGAATTTGAGGAAACCGTGGCTAAAAGTCTCCCCAAATCTGATGAAAGATATGAACCTACACGTTCACGCACATCAATGAACCCTAGCCAAGATAAACCCATAGATTCCACATCAAAGAACATTGTGATCAGGTTTCAAAACCCAAATTCAAAGGAGAAATTCGGAACCGCAGCAGAAGGCAATGAACTCATCATGTCCCAAGGACTCTCTGTAAGATTAACAGCTGATTTCCATCAGCCAGGAGGCAGTGGGGTGACACATTGAACGTCCTGAAAAAGGAATCTGTCCGCCAACCATTCTGTTTCTGGATAAACGATCATTCAATAATGAAAGAGAAATCATGGTGGTTTTAGAGAAATCAAAGCTGCAGGGGAAGGGATCAGGCGGAGGGGTCTGGTCCCTGTACCTAGGGGAAATGCATGCTCATGGCATGTTTCAACTGACCTCCACACCAGGCTGGAATGAGAGGGACGGGAGCAGGTGCGTGGTCAGCACAGTGCTTTGGCCAGATGGTCTCCAAGACTTCCTCAAGATGGTACCTGGAGCTTTTGTGTCGCTCTAAGGAATCCTGTTGGTGAGAAGATGGAGATGGAAGGCAAGTCTTCTGTGTGTCCCCCAGGAAAGACATAAACCACACCACTAGGGGGCGCAGTGCGTCTGACCTGCCAACTCCTCCTGAGAGGAGGGAAGGCCTGGTCGCTGGCAGCAGAAAGTCCCCACGTGGAGTCAAGTGCACCACCCTCCATTACCGATCATGGCTAATTGCTCCCTGTCCTTACCATGGGCTCCTTCTCCACTTCATTCCACTCTCCAGATAGAACCTGGCAATCTCTGCCTGTCAGTCCCTATCCTCTCTTTCTCCAGAAGCCCTTCAGCACCTCCCTCCTCCCTTCCCTCCCTCCAAGGTTAAGACAACAACCACTGAGCTGTCCACAGGACCTGGTCCTTTCACAACCCTTCCCTGGTGCCACTGTCCATCAATGATGATCAACCTGAAGTCCTGTCAATGAGTCATGGCTGCCTTGCCCGTCCAGCACTTGGCCCACCCTTGTCTTCCTCTCTCTCTACCTCAAGTGTGAGACTCCCTTGAACCCCCAACTGGTTACAGAGACTCTAGATACAGATTCCACCTTAGCAATCAGCGTAGGAGGTGGACCACCTGCTTTCCTGTCTTTGAATAAAGTATTTCTCACCTCTAACCATCTCTGAGTTCCAGGTAATAGCCCCAAGGATGAGAGATGGCCCAATAGGTTCCATACTGGAGAAAGAATGTATGTTTGTATGTTAGGGGACAGGACACCTTGGACATGCTCAAATGAAGAAGGCTAAGCCCGGCCATTGGGAAGCTGTTGTATTATTAATGCTGGCTTGACCCTGGCAGAATAAACTCTGGCTTAGCCCATGGCACTCTGCTGCCTTTTGAATTGCCCAAGCATGAATGACTCAGAAGTCAGACCTTCTGGTGATTATCTTTGTTTCCTCTTCTGTCCTTGCTGGAAATGCGGGCCCCTTCTTGTCTGCATCCAATAAAGCTCTCTGATGACTTTTTAAAGTTAAATGCCCCAAAGTGCTCCAGCTGCTTCCCTGGGTACCAAAAGGCAACTGGCTCCTAGGAGCTTTCTGACGTTGTCTTTGAAAGGCATTCGGAATCCTGCCAGCTCTCTCCAAATGGACTCAGACATCATCCACTCAGTAGCAAGCATGTTCCGAGGGATGAGCCTATGCTCAGAGGGCTGAGGACTTGGGGATGCAGGCCCAGCCTAGAAGGAGCTCACAGCCTGGCAGAGAGACCCCTACGATGCGGAACATGTCTAGCAGGGTGATTGCAATGGAGCACATGCAAACCCAGACAAAGCATGTGTGGTCCAGCCTGGGTGAGAGGAGCAGATACAGCCAGAATGGGAGACACTTAAAGAACAAATAGATGCCATCTATAAGATGCAGAGCTGGAAGGACATTATGGCCAAAGGGACTGGCACTTCTGGCACCTGAAGGCACAAGATGGTACAGGCATCCGTCAGAATGGAAGAAAGAAAGACCAGGCAGGGAGCTGGGCGCTGGTGGCTCACACCTGTAATCCTAGCTACTCAGGAGGCTGAGATCTGAGGATCGCAGTTCAAAGGTAGCCCAGGCAGGAAAGTCTGTGAGACTCTTATCTCCAAAATACCACTGAAAAACAGAAGTGGAACTGTAGCTCAAGTGGTAGAGTGCTTGCCTTGAGCTGAAGAGCTCAGGGACAGTGCCCAGGCCTGGAGTTCAAGCCTCACAACTGGCAGGAAAAAAAAAAAAGACTAGGCAGGGACTTGAGCTAGGGAGTCTTTAATGTCACAAGAAAGTTTGAGTCTCCAAGGGCCTTCGATGGGCAGTAAGCAGAGAAGAGATAAGAACCAGAACAAGGCAGGAAGAGGGCGCCTGTGGCATCACACAGAGCCCAGGCCACTCGGTCTGTGGGTGCAGCAGATCCTCAGAAGACCAGCTTGTCTATCACTGTCAGTCCTTCCCTCTGCCCAGGGCTTCTTTGTTCTCAGCTTACACTCATCTGTCTTTCCCTAATATCCAAGCCCTTCTCACACTTACTCCCAGCTTCTGCAATGATCCTTCCTGTCCTGCTGGCTCCAGGCTCTCCAGGCCTTGACAGCTGAGTGACAGGTGAGAGGAAGAGGAGGCTGTTGGATGTTTGATGCCAGAAGCGGAACAGGAACAATGAAAGCTGAAGAGCAGACTAACAAGAGAAGCTAACGAATTTGAGAGCTAGGGACCTTCATACATGTGGTTGGTTACACCCATCAATTTCCTCCAGTCCTGTCCCCTAGTGAATCCCTAGCGTGGAAAATAAGGGTTCTCTGAAGGCCTGGCCCAGCGAGATTGGGGTGCGGCCAAGGAACTTACTGCCCGCAGTTGCTCAAAGATGCATTTCCCAGTAAAGGGGGTGGGGAGGGGAGAGCACAAGCTTTTATTTTGTGCTGAATGCACAGTCAAAGCTTCTCCGAATAGAGAAAGGGAACCTATAGGGAGATGGCTGGAAGTTGCCAGAAAAGCAGAAGCTGTGGCGAAGGTTTGGCAAGGGCTGTGATGACACAGAATCTCAGATGTCCTACCCCTCACCTGGCATACCAAAGGCATGCGGTGTCCTGGCCCTGCCAGGCAGGATGACTCCCACTTCTGTGTACTCAGCAGGATTTTGGGGTAACTGTGCTGCCACCCACCCATGAGAGAGGGCCGCCTGCTAAGTTGACTTTAGCAACTGGCACGCATCCTCTGTTCTTCCGTCAAGCCTTGAGGTGATGTGTAAGAGCACCTGGGCATTACAGCAGGAGTCTTTAGTAAATGGAAGCCATTTTCAGGCTTCTGCAGCTAAAGGTGAAAGTAAACTGCTCTAGGCTGAAGGGCACATAGAGTTCATGCTCCAGCTCTGCTTGGGAGAGTCCTGGATGCAAGAATTGCCCCTCAACTCAGCAATGCCCCCACCCAGCATTCACAGAGCCTGATAAGCACAGGTGTCACACACACACGTGTCACCCAGGGAGTTCCTCTGACTCCCAGAGGCTCCCCCAGGACCAAAGTACCTCTGCCCAATCTCTGGTGGCTGCTCTTGTGGTCTTTAAGAAGCTAGCGAGGCCAGGATGGTATCCAAGCTCCTCTGGCTGGGTGAGCGATGCGTGTGGATGCCAGAGGCGGGGATGGAATGTGGTCAGCCAGACTAGGCAGATGGACCATCTGCCCAGGCAATCTGTCCCCTCCAAATTTACTGCAGAGGTGGGGTAGGGCCCAAAAATGAGGCAAAGAGATTGGGTTTCACAGCCCTGCCGGTTTGCTTTGGGGAATGGGACTGTCCCTTCTCTGAGCCAGTTTCACATCTACTAAGTAAGGGTGCTGGTGCAGTACACCCCGTGCTGTGGTGCGAAGGGCTAAGACAACGCACATGGAAGGCCTGGTAGAGTGTTTGGGACCAGAAGTGCTCAGTGGATCTTACTTCCGTCCACTTCCTCCACTTCTACTGCAGCTCCTGGGTGGCTCCTCCCCACTAGTGTTCCCTGTGGGCCGACCCAGCCTCCTAAGGGCCTCATGTTCCTGGAAAGTTACTCCTTCTTATCTCTGTCTCCTGCATGGTCTCTAGACTCACCTCAACTCCCAAGAAGACCCCCTAATCAGCACCTCCTGTTTTCCAGCACCCCTGGAGAAACAGGGACTCCTCTCATCCTTATCAAGAGGCCCTGAAGCTGTAGAGCAGCCCCACTCTCCCCGCTGAGCCTTGGCATTCCTTCCTGAATGCACCCAGGCTCACAGGCCTCCATAAACTGCTCCTGCAACACCCCTGGGCCTGGGAAGGCCTCCGCCTCCATACCTAAGGCTCTCTGACTCCATCATCTCAGCCCTGGTCTGCCTTCACAAAATAGCACAAACCGTGTGACTTAGGGTCCACTCCTGAGATCCACTCCAACTTAGCCCCCTCTTTAAATGCCCTATCTCCACAGATGGTCACAGAAGAACCCAAAGAGCATGCAATTCCATCCACAACACATCCCTTTGTGTCTTTCGCCTCTTAGTATCCTGGGCCTCAAGCGTCGGTGCCGTCTTTGGTCTTACCACCTCTTGCTCCATCCGATCATGCTCGCCCAGAGGCCAGAAACAAACCAGCTCCTGTCCCAGCTCTCTCTTCGCCAGCACCAATGCGTGCTGCATGCCACACAAGCTGTGCTGCTGGAATGCGATTTTGCCCGGGAGGAGGAGACTTCAGGACGTCCTTTGGGGTCAGATGAGGTCATAAGAGGAGAGCCATGGTTCTCTGGGATCTATGCTCTTAGAATAAGAGGTGCCGGGCACGTTCTCCTTCCATGAAGAAACCATGTGAGAACACAGTGAGAGGGCGGCTGTGTGTGCTGGGAGCTGAGCCCTTCGCAGGGACTGAATTGCCTGGCACCCTGGCCTTAGGCTTTCCTTCGTCTGAACTATGAGACATCGCTGTCCACTGCTTGAGCCACTTTGCCCATAGGATTTTGTTATGGTCATTCAAGCCGACTTCAATAAGGACTGATGTCTTCTACGAGCATTTTTCTGATTGCTGTCACGAGATAGAATTCATAAACCATAGAAATTCATTGGTGCTTCCACATATTCATAGCTATGTAAACATTACCATAATCAATTTTAAAATACTTTTTATCATACCCCCAAAAACAACCCTAATAGCTGAGAGCCAGTGGTTCATGCGAGATCTCAGGAGGCTGAGATCTGAGAAGCAAAGTTCAAAGCCAGCCCAGGAAGACAAGCCTGAGAGAGGCTCATCTCCAATTAACCAGCAAAATGCCAGAAGTGGAGATGTGGCTCAAGTGATGGAGGATCAGCCTGGAGTGAAAAACGCCATGCAAGAGTGTAAGAGAGTAAGTGTTCAAGTCCTAGTACTAGCACACATGCACATACACACACCCACACAACATACGGCTGCATCTTTCTTATGGTATGTCTAACTCTGTGATGCTAGTTTTTTTTTTTAGGTTGTGGGGCCTGAACTCTGGGCCTGGGCGCTGTCCCTGAGCTCTTCAGCTCAAGGCGTGCGCTCTACCACTTGAGCCACGGCACCACTTCCAGTTTTCTGGTGGTTTATTGGAGATAAGAGTCTCATGAACTTTCCTGGCCCTCCTGAGTAGCTAGAATTACAGGCATGAGCCACCGGCACCTGGATATTTTTTTAAACTAATCTATTGTTCACCTCATGAAAACAAAACCACCAGGATAACTGCTTGTCATTTGTTCCCAGCATTTAGAACAACTGACCTCCCTATAAGAGGTGATTGGTCATGTTGAATGAGAGCCTGTGCCATCCACCCAGGGGCCTGGAACTTTCTCTTTATTCAGTTGGGACAGTGACAGAATGTGGCCGGATCAGCTCTCCAGACAGATAATGGCTTTAGGTCCCAGTTCTGGTTCTGTCCTTAATTGTGTGACCCACAGAAAGACACACCCCTGGTGTGAGTCCCCAGTTTCTCATTTACACAATGAAAATGTCAATTTAGATGTTCTCTCTGGACCCTCCTGGCTGGAATGTCAATGAAGGCAGCTAAATGGAGCCACTCTTAATGGAATTTCAGAATCAAAGGAAGAAGCTCAGCAACACCCTTCAAATGACCCCACGTCTCCCTCCTCTCGGTCTTGGCACCTGTGGAGACAGCTTTCCTTAATGAGAACAGCATCTTGGGTGGGCAGCCTGAGCCAACCCGGGAAGTGAACTCTGAAGAACAGGCGGGAATACTAATGACTCCAACCCAAGGAGACACGAAGAGCTCCCTGTACCCAGTTCTCCTTTGCCAGTTTATCTTGAGCCCTGAAGATCCTGAAGGAATTCATGTTGCTGCCAAGAATGCTTTTGTACTATAAATATGACTCAGGAATGCAGGTCACTTTGTTGGGTGTCACAGCTTGAGAAGAAGCAAGAAATACAGATCTAGTGCTTAGTGACGAGTCTGCAGTCTGAAACTCTCCCCTGCATGTCACTTAAATTTATTTGCTGTGATATCATCAGCAGACGCTATGAAAACGAAGAAGGATTGTCCGTCAGCTCTGTAGGAATCACCTTCAAAAGAAGCCACAGGAAAATGTCTGCCTCTCCTTCAAAGCTCTAAGTCTTGAGCATTTCCATGTTTCTAGTACATTCTCACGTCCTACTGGCTGGCAAGGCAATCGTTCAAAAGCATGTGTGCGAAGAAAGCCATCACCTACATGGGTAGAGAATTTGCCATTTACCAGGCTTGTCTTCATTTGTGATCTTACCACCTTTCACAAGCTAGGAGTACCCAAGACCTGAGTCTGACCTTGAGGGTGGGTAGGGTGTCTTCTTCACTGTGTGCCTCAGTTTCCCCATCTGTCATCTGAAAATAGTTTTGTCAACAGGCTATTCCCAGACTCCCTCGAGGAATCTGAAGTCTGAAATTAAGCTCCATGAGCTGTTTCTGTATTTCAAAGCACCTCCCGGGAATTCTCAATTTGTCACGCACATTCATTAAAGTGTCACACTTCTTCGCTATGGGCGGGTGGCATGATGCCAAGTCGGGCTGTGGCTTAGAGTCTCTCACACTGATCCGAAGCCATTAGGTTGTAAGTGACATCACAGGAAACTCTGCTATATTATATTTTATGGCCTAACTCTGCTGCAAGTTCTCCGAGCCATACACCGTATGGCTTTATACCTGCAGGCTTGTGTTCAAAACTTGCCAGAGAAAAAGGTGAGGGAAGAAGAGCGCACACTCCCTTAGCACAGCCACGGACAATGTTCCTGGTGCCCAGATGGTTTCTGAGATTCCCTTGTCAGTTCTAAACGTGATGACTTCAATATTCACACTCATTCAACAGCCTGCTTTGGTTTGCTAGGCAATGAGAGAGGGCATTGTTGTCTGTTTGCTTTTTAAAGTAGCCCCTTCCAAGGCAAAGTCACCCCCAGGCACCGGCAGGAAGGAAAGCAATTCATTACAGAAGATAAGGCTGGTACAGCCCTGACAACTTCCCGAAAGAGGCAACGTGGCACCAGCTCCCGAGAGGACTTGTATGATGCCTGACATCCAGCAGTTGTTGGCTTTGCTGAGCAAGACGAAAAACAGATTCCACCAGAGGACACCCTCTAGCGTTGAGGATCTGAGGACATTCTGAGAGTAGATAGAGCACTTTTCGTATGTGTGGCAGTACTGGGGCTTGAATCCAGGGCCTCACCTTCTTCCTGAGCTTTTTCACTCAAGGCTGACACTCTCCCACTTGAGCTACATCTCCACTTCTGTTTCTGGTTTTTTGGGGGGGGGTTGCTGGTTAATTGGAGATAAGTATCTCACATACTTTCGTTATTTGTTTGTTTTTGCTATAGCTGGCTTCAAATTGCAATGCTCAGATCTCAGCCCTCTAATTAGCTATGACTACAGATGTGAGCCACAGATGCCCAGCAGGAAGAGGGAGAGAGAGGAAGAGGAGGCGAATCTGTTTTTATCACAACATACTCGCGTGATAACTGCCTTACCCCTTTCAAAATGACATTAAGGACATTTAGTCATGCATGACTCGATCATCTCCTGGAGGCCCTACCTCCCCTTATTGTTGCATTATAGATTACATTTCCAACACCTGAACTTTCTTCATCTCTGCCTGTGGAAGTGAGACTTGATGGATCAGTGTTGGAAGAGCTCTATGCTTCCATGCTCAAGGACTGGGGCTGTACTCAGGGGTAGAGTGTTGCGCTGCAGGTGCAAAGCCTTGGATTTCATCCCTCCCTCTCTTGCCCTTCTGCCTCCCGCCATGGGATGACACAGCATGAAGGCCCTTGTCAGATGCCATAGCCTTGATACTGGTCTTCTTAGCTTCCAGAACTATGAGCCAAATGAACTACGAGTTCAGATTTCACTATGAACTACCCAACCTCGGATCTTCTTTAAATCAACACACTATTGCTAAGACACCTGTAACTGGGTTTCATAAAACCATATGAATGACTAATGCAGCCCCTTCCAGGGTATTGCTACATAGCCATGGGAAGTGACCAAATTTGCAACAACTGGGGGCCGACAGGACCACCCTAATTGGAAGTCAGACAAGTCCCTTGAATACAGAGCCCTAACTCTTAGCTGGCTCACCGATCAATCCATCTTTAAAGTCAACACTGGGTGAGCTGATGTAAATAAATAAAGCGATAGCAGCGGTAGCACCAACCCAACATTTCAACAGACTCTTACTGAGCATCTATTACGTGTCAGATGCTGCATGTAGGGTTAAAGGACAAAGAGCCCACGGGCTTGGAAAACATCTAACTGTTAGGTTTTTAAAAAGAGGTAGCCGAGTAAGAACAGCACCAGCACGCACGTGGTATTCAGGTAAGGGGTAGGTTTATTCAGTGGACCTGCTGGGGCCAGGCAAGGTTGGCACCCCACGTGGCTGGGAAAGAGAGAGGAAAGAGCTAGAGCAGAGAGAGAGCAGAGAGAGCTAGAAAAGAAGAGCAAGAGCAAGAGAGCGTCTGGGCCTGGGCTAGGCCTTATGTAGGGTATGGGCGGGGAAAGGTGTGGCCACATCTAATTCAGATGTGACCTCAGCGGATGCAGATGTGACCTATTCCAGGTGTCCCAGTTGCCTAGGTAACGCAGGTACTGGGTGGAGACTTTGCTGCAAGGAGGGTGGAGTCTGCTAGCCATCCAGGAGTGGACCTAACACTAACTACACAATGTACCGAGATGAGACTATGAAGTGCAACATGACAATGTTGATCACAGAAACGAGTTCAAGGTGCTTTGAAATCCAAAGGAAAGCAAAACCAACCCAGTCTGGGGCTGAGAGGCCTAATCAGGGCTTGCTAGAGGCCTGAGCAGGTCATTGGTGCTATCACTGGCAGGATGCAAGCATCCTGAATCATTAGAGTTAAGACTGGACAGGCCTGGATAACTTGTTGCAGGCAGAGGCAAAGCAGGCTGGGTCCCCAGGTGGGTGAGTAGCAGTGACACTTCCCAAGACAAGAAACCCAGGAAGAGGGAAGCCCTGGGACAGCACAAAAGCCTGCTTCCACTTGCTTCAGGAAGTGCTACTGTCCAGTCAGATGCAGCTCACCCAATCAGACCCATTTGACTGCTTTCTTTACAATCAAGTCCACAGCACTGCTTGAAACAACCTTAATCCTCCTCACAAAATCTCAGCCTGGCTCTAACCTACCCTTGCTTTCTCTGCAAAGCCTTCCTTCAACACAGCAGGCCCCATCAATCCCTGGTCTGGGGACGTTGTTATGCGCTGCTTGCTCACCAGGTACCGCAAGAGAGGGGCCCAGCCCACCTGGGAATAGGGCAAATCTACACCTGGTCTGACCCCCTCCCTAGGGCCGTGGCTCTGTGACTTTCCCCAATTCCCAATGCCACACCCTGTGCGTAATACAATGAGCAAATGGGTATTCCATGACACCAGACTGTAGGGTTTCTGCTTAAACTAGAACACGGAGCAATGGAAGTTTCTAGAGCCCTCACCTGAAGCCTCCAGAGGAAACATCCCTGCAGGATGCAGGGCCAGACCACAGCTCCTGTCTCTCTGATGCACAAATGCGGTCGTGCCTGGAGGAAGGTGCCCGGCGCCATGTCCACCTGTGTGAACCCTCTGCCGGCGAGGGCTCTGCGCTGTGACAGAGGCTGGCTCCTAAGTGGAGGTGACAGGCGGCTGGCTCAGGACACCCATCTACACAGTCTTGGCCCCATTTCTGTGGCAGGCAGAATTTGCAGTCTGAATCTAGGCATGGGAGCAGCCCTGGGCCAATCTGGAACGGCAAGGCTTGTCTTGGCGCATCCTTGGCCCAGTTCTCTACCCCCCCCCCGCCCCGAGGTAGAGTTCCCCCACCCACCCACCTCACCCCGCTATCGCTGCCACTGTCTCTGAACAAGCATCTGTTACCATGAGCCATCTGCTCCCTGAGCCACCATGGCTGGGTCTGTCTGTCCTCAGCTCCCTGACTAGGACTCTGTCCCTTATCTATTGCTACCTGCCTTGTTACCCAGCATCCTTTCTGAAGCCCTGAACCCAGCACCTTGCATTAATGGGGGCCGCACTGCCCCCCACCAACTGCAGAGTCGAATATGTGGCGGTGCTTCCATGGAGACTTGTTGGATGAATGTTGAGTACAAGAACGAGATAGTCCCTGACCTGGGACAGCCTGAGACCTGGCCCAGGAGACCCTAGAGAGGGAGGCTGGCTTGGTCAGAGTTGGGACCCGACTCCACGATCCAAACATGAGTTCTGCTGCCTGTGAGACCGGTGACTTACCTCTCTGTGCCTCATTCTGCTTATTTGTGAAATCTAGATAACGATACAGCCCTTGCTGGGTGGTCAGAAGGATTAAATGAGATGATACGTAAGTGTATGAGATGCTACATCAAGTAGAATCTGGTACACGGAAGGTGTTCAGGATAGTTCTTGAGAGGGCAGGGTTGGGGGAGAAACCCCTCACACCTTTCTACCTGCACCTCAGTCACGTCACTGCCTTGGAGGACACTATCCACAGAGCAGTCCATGCTGCATCTCACCTGAGTCTCCCAATCCATGGACAGGGAGCTGAAGACCCAGAGCATGGAATAGACGTTCCTGAACTTGAGACTTCTTGGACCTCTGCCCCCAGGGACCTGTAATTAGAGTCAGGGAGGCAGCCTCACAGAGGTAAAAGAATGGCAATCAATACTGATGATAAAGACATAATGTTTTGTCTTGGTAAAAGGGCAGGGAGGGCAGGTAGAAGCCGTTATTCAAGGATGCGTCATGAAACATCATTCAATCACCCCAGCCTTCATCCCTCCATTCAACAAGTGTTAGCTGAGTGTCTTTCTGTTCTGGGCATCCTTGTGGGTGCCTGGAGCTGTCTCGCTTGGAAAGGCCACAGGTTTGGCATCCAACAGCAGGCTAATTCTGGGCCTGCCTTTTCCATCTGTGTAGCCTTAGGCAAGTCACAACCTTCCTGAGCCTCAGCTCATCAGCTGTGAAGTGAGGATGGGTACAGCGCTCCTGGCATCACTTTCCTATGAAACCAGGTCACATGTGGAGAGCGCCAAGGAGGAGATGGAGGTTGGGTTTCCCAGGCCAGGGTGCGCTGTAAGTCACCTCACTCACAGACATTTATGCCCTGCTCCGAGGAAGCGTCCAGATTCCGGGGAACTTAATTGTTCCCTTCTGATAAATATCACAGGCCATAAAAGCTGACAGCAACAACTGGTGTGGCTGACATTTCAAGGCACTGAATCTCCTTGTGGAACCATTGGCGCGGGTTGAGGAGCTGAGGAGCCCAGCTCTCGCTGCTGGAGGAGAGGAGGGAGCCGGGACAGCATCCCATCCGCCATGCAGTGATGGATAAGGTGCTGTCAGCCGCCCCTTCCCCATCCATGGTAAAGTATCGGCACACTTGGTTGAAAATGCCAGGCTGACGCCTCCTCCGGAATCCATCCAAGGCCACAGGGGCTCTGGGAATACACAGAAGAGGTGCTGAAAACAGAGATAAATATGTTCCTGAAGCAATGCGGCTCCTCCCATCTTTCCTTCCCATCTTGTGTTGGAGCTATGGCAGACCCCCAGCGTCAGGCAGGGACCAGGTACCCTGTGCAGGTTGGATGGCTGTTCATGAACCACTCAAACCTTAGTGTCTACAGTGTCTTGATGCAGAAGGTTTGTTGCAAGGAATATATGGGGGGGGGGGGGATTGGAAGCTGATTTTCCTTAATTTCTTTCATAGTTGTACAAAAGGATTCTAATTCCATGTCAGGTTCTGAGTACAATGCTTCTTGGTCAATGTTACCCTTTGCTTTGTTCTCTCCCATTTCCCCCTCTCCTGTCCCTGCTTTCAACTTCCATAGCTCTATACGGAGAATTTTCAATTCTGCATGACAAAGCCCCTATACCAGGGATGTTTAGCCCTAGCCTATTTGGTAGACCCAACCCAGTGACATTCGAAACTCTCTCTGCCAGGCCTCACCTCTGCACAGCTTTCTTTAGTTGGCCTGGGAAGAATTGGTGGTGAAACCTGTCGTTCAGACTAAGAACCCTGATGCTGAGTCCAGTTGCTAGTTGAAAGTCTTAAGCACTGGAGAAATGGGGTCACATTTACATGGTAGGAGGGGCACACTGGGGACTGTGTGCAGAACGGGTGGGTTGTGGGGAAGGATGGAGGCTGGCTGAAGAGCCACTGCTTGGAGCCTTTCCATGGGACATGAGCTCCATGGAGCAGCAGGAGGGAGGGCAGTGGCCCAGGGCATGTGCCGGGCGGAAAGGTGAAGTTTAACTGGACCCCAGGTGATGCACACATGCCCAAAGCCTGGGGGAGGGGCAGAATGAGAAGAGCAGACTTGGCAAGGCTCCTTGGGGGAGATGGGGACAACCGAGCAGAAAAGTGGTAACTTCGAACAGGAAACAGCCAGGGGATGGTACAATGAGAGGGCTTGGTATGGAAGGTGAGGGATGGACCTTGAGAGCAAACACACATTGATTATTCAGGCTCTGGGGAAGCACGAAGGCTCTGGCTGGAGCACTGAGGGAAAAGCTTTGGAGGTAAGACCCTTGCATTCAATCCTAGCAATTATTTTGCTACTTTTATGAATTGCTTAGTTCATAAACATCCTCACTTTGGGGGAGTTAGAAAAGAAAGTGTGTGTGTGTGTGTGTGTGTGTGTGTGTGTGTGCGTGCGTGCGTGTGTGTGCGTGTGCGTGTGCGTGTGCGTGTGCGTGTGCGTGTGCGTGTGCGTGTGTGTGTGTGTGTGTACTACCCCAAAGCTTTTTTTTTTTCCTTGCTCAAGGCTAGCACACTTGAGCCATAGCTCTACTTCCAGATTTTTGGTGATTAATTGGAGATTAATTGGAGATTAATAGGAGCCTCATAGATTTTCCTGACCAGTCTGACTTCAAATCACAATCTTCAGATCTCAGTCTCCTCAATAGCTAAGATTATAGACATGCGCCACTAGTTTCCACTAAAAGGAATTACTTTAATGCTAGTTTTCACATTTGGAAGCAGGGTCAAAAGAGTTAAGGGCTTGCTCTTGACTATACATCTGAAGAACTAGAGAATGAATGCTAACCACAAATCTGACTTCAAACCCTGAGCTCTTTCCTAAGCCCGTGTGATATTTCTTTGCTTAGTGGCTGCTGTGTCTCAGGGATATTTACTGTGATTGAGTGTCCAACTAAGTCAACATCTCTGATAAAGTCTCTCTTATTAATCACCGGTCCTTTCAGAGGACATACTCTTGCAAATAAGAGGCGCAACTCAACACAACAGTGTTTGGCTACCACATGGGTGGAGTCCTCTCCCCAGTGGCCAGCTCTCTGTCACCAGCACGCACCGTAATTCAATTCAACCGGATGCACTCTACATGGAGTTCACCAGACCCCAAAGGTGAATGGGTCACCCCCACAGGGCTCTCCTCAGCTCTCCTCAGTTATCCACATCCTCTTCCCCAGGTCTGATTATGTGCTAGAATTGCTCATAGACAGGAAGTAGCGACCTGTGTTTGCCCATTGATTGTAAAAGAATAAACTCAGAAATAGTCCCGCATATTCATAAATTGCCTGGGTAAATGGCAACTTCTTTGTACAACTACTGAAAGATAATCAAAACTGTATTTCAGCAAAAGGAACTCGCCCAATGGAAGGGGTGCAAAGTACAAGGGGAGGAGCACGGGGCACCTGTGCCTTTGGGGGAACACCATGTGCTAGCATCCCAGGAGCTCAGCGCTGCCTATGGAGACTGCGCCACATAGACTGGTAACTCCATCTTCAGCCCTTGTCTGCTTCCGGGAGGTTCATTCTGGGTCAATTCTATGTTTCTAGTCTTGTTTTCCTGGTGCCCAGCCCCACCTCATTAGAATGAATGATATCTAGCACCCAAGAAGTCCCAAGGGACCAGGAGCTCTGAGTCTGGAACAAAGGCTTCTCCTACTGTGCCCATTACTTGGGAGATGGCAAGGCTTTTAGGAAGTCTGTGCCAGGAAGTAGGGATGGAAGCCATAGTATATATTTCTTATTGTGAAGAACTATCACAATAACAAACCATGTTGACTCGTGAAACAGTGGAAGAAGAAACATGGCTATCTAGTAATCCTATCCAGTAAACATTAGTCATGACATGAGCAGGATTTTTTTTTTTTAATATAATGAAAGTTATACTAAGCCAAGCGCTGGTGGCTCACACACACACTTGCAATTCTAGCTAATCAAGAAGCTGAGATCTGAGGCTCACAGTTTGAAGCCAGCCTAGGAAGAAAATTCTGTGAGACTCTGATCTCCAGAAGTGGAGCTATGGCTCAAGCGGCAGAGAGTACAAGGCCTTGAGTTCAAGCAGTACATGTGTGCACATGCATGTGCATGCGTGCATGACCACACACGTGTGTGCACACACACACACACACATTGAAATAATAAAAAGAGGCATCAGTTCTGTGCTCTGCAATCCTGGAAGAGGTTGGTGTGGGCACATGGGGACAAGATTCCCGTGTCCTTACGCTGCCTCCGCCCTCCACTGCTGTGTGTGCTGGGAGAGCCTCTGCTCCTCCCTGGCTTTCTGTCTCCCGTCCTGTGAAATGAGAATATCTCAGTTCTAAGTCACTAAGTTTCTATGAGATGATGATCACAAACGGCTCTCTTCTTTATTCAGCACCCATCTATAAATAACATAGTATAAAGAACAACTTACAATAAATAATGGCTAGCAGGTGAGCTACAATGTAACAGCAGGTGCTTAGGCAATGCCTGCAATTATGCAATGCTGGAGGAGGTATGGAAAATACACTGGGTTCCAATAGGCAAGAGTGGCATGGGACCTGGCAGAGAGGTAACATCACTCATTCATTTACTGACTCACTGATTATGCCAGTGCTCACCCTGCACTGAGCACAGGGGAAGGAATGGGAGGCCACCTGTGGCCTCCAAGAGGTTCCCAGTCTCTTTCAGGAGTTGGATCTGTGAAAACACCAGTGCCATGACTGAAACGTGATCATGTAGGAGATTGGACAAAAATGAGGAAAGAGAGCCAGGCGTCAGTGGCTCACGCCTGTAATCCTAGCTACTCAGGAGGCTGAGATCTGAGGATCACAGTTCAAAGCCAGTCCAAGCAGGACCAATAAACCACTCAGAAAACCAGAAGTGGCACTGTGGCTCAAGTGGTAGAGCTCTGGCCTTGAGCTGAAGAGCTGAGAGATGGTGCCTAGACCCAGAATTCAAGCCCCATGACTGAATCTCCCCCAAAAAATGAGGAAAGAGGAAAGAGAAAAAGTGGACACCAGAAAAGGCAGCATTTGAACTGACATTTCAGGAGGACTTGGAAATTGTCACCAAGAGAAGGGGAGAGACTGTTCTGGGTAGAGGAAACAGCATGGCACAAGACATGGGCACAGGACATGGTTGGACTGAGTAAAAAAAGAGGTGAAACTTCCAGAAGTACCAGAGCACAGAGCCCAAAGTGGGGATGGCTGGGTGGCGAATGGAGATTGGCAGGTTGGTTGTCTATTATGAAGAGTCTCTTAAGTCACGGCAGGGGTTTGACCCTATGACAGGTGTGTTTACTAGACCTGGGCCTTTAAAAGGGTGACACTGACCAAGATGCACTGTATTCATAAGCCATAAACTGCTTTGTTGAACGGCAACTCCTTGGTACAACTCTTTAAACATAATAAAATAATAATTAGAAAAGATAACTCTGGCAAAAGGATAGAAATGTTACATCCAGGTTGGCAAAAAAAGAAAAAAGGAAAGGAAATCGTGGCTAAGAAACTGGAGAGTGATGGGCTGGGAAGGTGACTCAGTGGTAGAGTGCTTGCCTTGCATGCATGAGGCCCTGGGTTCGATTCCTTAGTACCACATAAGCAAAAAGAAAAAAGCCAGAAGTGGTGCTGTGTCTCAAGTAGTAGAGCGCTAGCCTTGGGCTGAAGAGCTGAGGGACAGCGACCAGACCCAGAGTTCAGGCCCATGACCGGATCCCCCCCAAAAAAAAGAAACTGGAAAGAAAGAGAGAGAGAGAGAGAGAGAGAGAGAGAGAGAGAGAGAGAGAGAGAGAGAGAGAGTCAAAAATAACAGCCAAACTAGCCCCAATCCGTAAGCAGTCAAACTTTCAGGACCAAGAACAGCTCCCCTATTGCTCAGACCAGTCTTTTGACATTTTAAGTATTTTATGCAATTGTGAGTTTTTTTTTTAAGCTACAATTTATTGAGTGCCAGGAATCTTGCATACACTGTGTCTCATTTGAGGGAGGCAGTACTGGGGCTTGAACTCAGGGCCTAGGTACAGTCCTTTTGCTTTTTCCCTCTAGGATGGTCCTCTACCACTTAAGCCATAGCTCCATTTCCAGTGTTTTACTAATTACTTGGAGATAAGAGTGTCAGAGACTTTCCTGCCTTGGCTGGCTTTGAACTAGAACTCTTACATCTCAGCCTTCTGAGTATCTAGGATTACAGGCCAACGCCACCAGTGTCCCAGCGAACATCTAAGGTTTCCAAAAGCTGGTAACAGAGACACTGAAAGTTGGAGAAGGCATAACATGAGAATTCTGGAGCTCTTCAAAAATTGGTTTCCTCCAGGAATCTACATCCCTTCCTTTCCTATCTTGGACACATTTCCTTTCATTTCTACAGCAGCAAGCCTGCAATGATTTTCCCATGTGTGTGGGAGGGGGCAGAAATGATGAATATAAGTAAATTGCAGAGAGTCTGCCTCACAGACTTGGGGAGTGTTCTAGAACTTCAGCTCCAATGAGAGTTCTTTACAGTACCTCCAGGACTCTTGGGTATTGCTGGGATCAGAGCCTTTACCCCCTCTCCCAGGATGCTGGATCTCCCTTCAATGTCTGCC